>NC_050576.1:2039391-2639391 GCF_011100635.1 Trichosurus vulpecula | reverse complement strand
AAAGTGTAACTTGGGAGCCAGCTGCAGACCACTGGAGCAGAGTGCTGTGCTGAGGGACCGGCCTGACACAGTCAGGACTTCAGAAATGCTTCATGAGGGACTGTGAAGCGAAGAGGCCGGGCCAGATGGCCCCTCCCGTGTTCTCCTTCTAAGACCTAGGACTCTACGCATCCTTAGCAGTGGGAGCAAACATCGACATTTCAATGAGGGCAAAAAGCAAATGCTTAATGATTTGCTATCCGAGGCTCAGCAGAAGGAACTGAGGCTGTTTATTGAGTAAATAAGATGACTGGGGGAAGAGAGGACAGCAGCAGCTGTCTCCTGCTCTGTGAAGCCGGGTCACATGGAAGGAATGAGGAGCGAAGGCTGACAGAGGGGCAGGTGTTTACTCGATAGAAGGAAAACCTTCCAGTTCTGGCCAGTCCCCACGCTGAAATGGGCAGCTTTGGAAGGCATGGTTGTCACAGCGTTTTGTAGTGCAGAGAGCCGTGGGTTTGAATCCGGCTTCTCTGTTGAGTTCCTTTGACCCTCGCTGAAGGATTCAGCCTCTTTTCAGTCTGTGCCATCACCTGTAACACAATAGGGATAGCAGTAGCCGACCTTATAGCTCATTCTCAGTCTTGTGGAGCATTTACATCCATTATCTGAATTGATCTTCCCAGCAGACTTCTCAGCCCCATTTCACAGAAGAGGACCTAGTGCCCATCTGACAGGCTTGTTCCACTATCCAGTATCCAGTGAAATAACCTGCATGTGCTGTAGAACGGTTACAATTAATACTCTCATCTTTATTACCAGACATTCTTAAGTGGGGCCAGATGACCCTTTGAGGGTGGTGAGGAAAACTCTACATCAGGGGTTCTTAACCGAGGGTCCGTGAACTTAAAATAGTTTGATAATTGCATGTCAGTATTATTGGTTTCCTTTGTAAGCCTGTAGATTTCATGTTACGCATTTGAAAACAGTTTTCTGAGAAGGGTTCCATAGGTTTCTGCATATTCCCATGGGGGGCCGTGGCACAAAATAAATGGAATCCCTGGCCTCAGTGCTCTTGGAGATGCCTCTAACAGTGTGATTTTGAGGATAGTGGTTCTAGTCTGTAGATGTAAGGGTTGTTTTTTTAAAAATTTCTCCATTCTGACTCTTTCACTTT
Organism: Trichosurus vulpecula; assembly: GCF_011100635.1. Taxonomy (NCBI): domain Eukaryota; kingdom Metazoa; phylum Chordata; class Mammalia; order Diprotodontia; family Phalangeridae; genus Trichosurus; species Trichosurus vulpecula. The sequence goes on along the minus strand of NC_050576.1, from coordinate 2,638,238 downwards.
TTCCTTCTAAGGTAAAATTATGTTTGGATAAATTCAATGGGCTGTCCTTCCAACTGGAAGTTGTAATCCAGGCAATATGCCTTCTTCATCCATTCGATTCTTCTGGTGTGGGTTATGAGGCTGATCAATCACTTTTGGAGCTGGTAGGGTCCTTAGAGATCCCTGAATCTGACCATCCCATTTTACAAATGAAGAAACGATAAGACTTTTAATAAAAAATCATTGGTATCAATTTATAATTTGTAATTAAGCATGATTATAAAAAAGTAATTTATAGTCAAAGTGCGAGGAGACATTCTTTTCCATTGCAATGGAATTTGGACAAATGTGATCTTTAGATTCTGTGGTCATAAATTGATAGTAATAAGGTTAATAATTCCTGTGGATTTTTAAGGTTTAAACTGTTAGGTTTAAAACGTGTATTCCTCAGTCAGCCCTTCAGGCTTGGCGGTGAAAATGGTACTATCCCCATTTTATAGAAAACTAAGGCTCAAGTGATTCAGTGACTTGCTCAGTCATCCATCTAGTGAGGGACACAGAGAGATCCAGTGCCCCCTCCCCTGTACTATGTGACCTCTCTGTGCCTGTGGGTGGGGGTGTGTGTGTTGTGTGTGTGTTTGCATCTGTATGTGTATGTGTGTATGTGTGTGTTTGCATTTTTGTGTGTGCGTGCACATGTGTGTATGTATGTATGAGTGTCTGTATGTCTTTGTATGAATGTGTCTTCATGTCTCTGTGTATGAGTCTGCGTGTGTTTATGTGTGCATGTGTGTATGTGTGTATGAGTGTGTGTGTGTATGTCTGTATGTATGTGCGTGTGTATGTGTGAGTGTGTGTATGTGACAGAGACAGAGAGAAACAGAGGGAGAGAGTAAACGCTTCCGATCTGGCTTCTGCCCACACCTTTCCACCCAAACCTCTGTCTCCGAAGCTACCAGGGGTCTTGGTCTCTTAGTTGTCACATCCAGTTCTCATTCTCCTTGACCTCTCTGCAGCCTTGGACGCTGTCAGCCACCATCTCCTCCTTGGTCCTCTCTTCTCTCTCCCTTGGTTCTCCTCCTCCCTCTCTGACCCTCCTTGGTCTCTGTTGCTGGAGCCTCCTCCAGATCATGTTCCCTGGCCAGGGGTGTCTTCCAGGGCTCTATCCTGGGTCTTCTTTACTGTCTCTGTACAACTTCCCTCAGTGACCTCACTGGCTTCCTTTACCATCTCTCTGATGACGATCCTGCCCGGCTTCTCTGCTGACCTCCAGCCTCATACTTCCATGTCCCTTTCAGACATCTCAGACTAATGTTAAGTAGACACAGTAAATTCAGCCTGGTCAAATTGGAACTCATGATATTTCCCATGAAGCCCCCTCATTCCAAATTTGCCAGTTTCTACAGAGGGCAACACCATCATCCACTTCCTCAGGCTCTCAACCCAAGTATTATCCTGAATTCCTCACAAGCCTCTCTTCCCACCCCCACATCCAACATGGTGCCAAGGTCTGTGGATTTGGCCTTTCAAACATCTCTCCTCTGGTACTCTTCCTCCTCTTCTCTGACACTGCCACCTGATACAGACCATCAACCCCTCACTTTTGGGTTATTGCTGGGGGTCTGCCTGCCTCAGTCTCTCCCCACTCCATTCTGTCCTCTCTATTCAGCCACTCCAATGATTTTCCTAATGGGCAGGTTTGATCCTGTCACCCTCCCTAATCAGTAAACTCTAGTGACTTCCTAACTCCTCCAGGTTCCAGTACAAAATGATCTGTCTGGCTTTAAAGCTGTCATAACCTAGTCCCCTCCTACCTGCCCAGTCTTTTTACACCTTACTCTCCCTACAAGTACTCTTCGATCCAGTGACCCTGGCTTCTTTGCTGTTCCACTAACAGGACCCTCCATCTCTTGGCTCCAGGCATCTCCTCTGTCCATCCCCCAGGCCTGGAACACTCTCCCTCCTCTGTTCTCCCTACTCACCTCCCTGCTTCCTCTAAGTCATAACTAAAATTCCTCCTTCTCCAGGAATCCACTTAATTCTGGGGTCTTCCGTCATTATTTATTTCATATTTATTCTGTCTGTAGCTTGTTTATATGTATTTGTTTATTCGCCTCATTAGATTGTGAGCTCCTGGAAGGCAAGGACTATCTTTTGCCTTTTTAAAAGATTCCCAGTTCTTAGCACAGTGCCTGGCACGTAGTAGCTACTTAATGAATCTTTATTGACTGTTACCTGAGAGGGCAGGAGAAGTAAAATGACAGAAGAGAGACAGACAGACAGAAACATACCTTGAGAGCAGGGGTTCTTAGCTTTTTGGGTGCCATGGGCCCTTTGGCATGGCTCTAGGGTGAGCATGGTCTGTCCAGTCCAATGTCATCGGTTGAGAGATGAGGACATGACTCCTGGGAAGGTAACACCCACAGGAAGCAAACATCAGAGATGGAATCTGGGCTTAGGTCCTCTGACACTGGACTCTGGGTTTTTCCCATGACAGAACATGACAAAAAGTATCTGACATTGATGCTCCATTATTTTATCCATTCAACAGGCTTTTATTAAGCATCTTCTGTGTTCAAAGCACTTATAAAGAAATATGAAAATTGTCAAATGAAATATTCATTGGAGTAAAAATATGAAGTTAATACAGTAGTTTATTAACTTCTGAACCATACAAAGGGTGATCATCCTTGAGGAGTTAGGGATAAAGAAGTGTATTAGCTTTCTAAATTCAGGTAGTTCTGAAGACGTACAGGAATTAGAAGTGAAAATATTCCATTGGGGAGCATATTGTTGGAGAGGAGCTGAGCTCTGATGGTCAGTCTACAAAGGTGTAAGAGCTCACACGGGTCTTTGTATCTTGTTGAAGGAATGTAATCTAACCAATTGGAAACAATTGGCCGCCTCCCCAAGCTCAGCTGTGCCTGGGAAGAAGAGAAAAAGGATTTTTACTTAAAACATTTAGATTATTCTTTATCATTCACAATACATTTGGTGAGAACTATTGGTATGCACATAATTCTGATTCAAATGCAATAAAAATACCAGCGTACATTTCTCCAGGATTCTTAACTTTGTCAAAATGCTTTCCTATCTTTTATGTAAATCTGAGTCGAAGGCAGCTATTTTAAATTCCTGTTTTGCAGATGAAAAAACCAAGGCACTAGAAATTAAAGAATTTACTCTAGATCACACAAGTGAATTAATTATAATTCCAGAACCCCAAATCTAACTCCTTTAAAAAAGCTGTAATCCTGGAAATAATTTTGTTAGGGAGATTTTAAAAATAATTTCTTAGGGATGCTCAACGAATGGAAATTTAATTAGATGTTGAGTGCTCCGAGTGTTAAATTGAAAGGGTGATCTTGTACAGCTAGAAACCAAATAAATTTATGTAATCATAAGAAAGACCAGAATGCTCCCCATTCCAGGGTTTTCTTTCCCTTCCTTTTTCTTCTCTATGGCTCAAATTAGGTATAGTGCAGTGGCTAAGGCAATCAAGATGAGCAGAGCACCAAAGCCATGTTTACTGAGAATCGAATGGCACAGACTATACACGCTACACTCTTGAGAAGTGATTATTTATTCATAAATATGTATGTATGCATATAGGAATGGGTGGGAATGGGGCTTGGGATTTCATCTGTATAGGGAACTGCCAGCTCAGGAAATTTCCTCTGCCGACGTGGGCTGTGCTTCCTCTTTACTGTACAGCCACGTGGTCTTGGGGGGCAGGGAGTTGCCTGGAGCACCGGGAGCTTCCTCTTTCAGCTCTGCCCCTCCTAAAACTAGGCTGGAAGGGACCTCAGACCTTGGAAGCCACTGAGTCCAGCCCTTTCCCTTTGCAGAGGAGCAGACCGAAGTATAGGCAAGCTAAAAGATTTGCCAGGACCATGCACACCTAGTAAGTGTCTGAAGATGGGATGTGAATCGATGTCTTCTGGCTCCCAAGACCAACCAGTGGCCCCTCAGTCTACCATGGTGTGTGTGTGTGTGTGTGTGTGTGTGTGAGAGAGAGAGACAGAGAGAGAGAGAGAAAGAGAGAGAGAGAGAGAGAGAGAGAGAGAGAGAGAGAGAGAGAGAGAGAGAGAGAGAGAGGCACACAGAGACAGAGAGACAGAGGAGGGAGGGAGGGAGGGAGAGAGACAGAGACAAAGAGTCAGAGACAGAGAGAGACAGAGACCTTCAGAGCAAGAGTTCTTAGCCCTTGTTTGTGTGTAATGGCCCCCTTTGGTGAAGCCCATGAACCCCTTCTCAGACTGATATTTGTTAATGCAGAAGAATAAAATATATAAAAGCACAAGGGAAATGAAATATATTGAAATAAAGATGTCATTTTTTTCCGTCCACATTCATGAAATTTCTGGAATTTATCCATGGATCCCTTTGAGTCTATGGACGCCAGGTTAAGACTCTAGCTGGAGAGGAAGGTGGGACTCTCCTTCATGTTGGTGATTTGTGTAGGCTGAATTTGGAGCTACCCCAATAATTCAATTTCCTCAAGCTGATCGTTGCTGCCAGTTGGTATGGATACAACTGTTTGTCACAGAAACTTGTGGTTCTGTTGAAAATGGTGGACATCGCCCAAGCCGCCTAATATAAGCCCCAGTTTATCCAAACTTAGTTTAGTTCACAGAAACAAATAAGGCAAAGTATTACTTTAGCTTCATGTTTTCTAGATCTCTAGGGTAGAGATACCCAATTTAACAAATAGTTTATTCAGAACTTATCTTTTAAAGTATTTTGGGATTATAAAATAAAGAAATTTGTTCTAAGTTACTACTGTATTGTCCAAATATAAACTTTTCTTTCTTTCCCCAGATCTGGCTTATAGAAATCTCGAGTGAAGCTTGTAATGAGTGTGCTTTTCAGAGAGATCCGTGATATGTGTATATGGTTGTATATATACATAGAAATGTGTGTGTGTGCATATGTGCATATACATATATATATAAGTACAAATATACATGTGGATGGATGGATGGATGGATAGCAAACTGATTACTGGATTCACTCAGAATTTATACAAATCAAATTTGGGGAAAGAAGCTATGGTATATAGTTATACCATCTATCTCTCTATATAGTCATATATGTATATGTATATATATGCATATACACACACATACATATATATGCATGTATGTGTGTGTGTGTGTGTCTGTGTGTGTATTTCCCCCGTTCATAGAAATCTGACCATCTGACCTCGGGGCAAGGGTAGGAAGGTGGTGGTGTTGGTCTTTAGTCAGATCAAAATCCAAGAATATTCTATAGCTTCCTTAGTGAAAGTGACTAAACCTAAAATAAGGGTATTAGTTGATTTTTGTTCTTTTGGTTCAGATTAGACATCCGACAGTTTACATAATTGCAGTTGACTTTGTGGTGTTTGTTGCTTCTTTTAAACAGACTGGTTAGATATAGGATCCGTAACGCTGACATACATCTACTTAATAACGTTAAAAAAGGAGTTGTGGACTTTGGTTTGCACATTGTCATCCGCATTTAGAAAGGAAAAAAAAAACATATGAGGCCCGGTCCTTGTTCTTAGACAGCTTAGATTTCATCCTTTTATTTGCTATTAATTTTAACAAGCATACTTATATTCTTGCAATTTAATTGCTTCTGGCTTAAGGTGAAGATGAAGACTTAGCATTCACTTCTCCTTGTTACATTTGCTGCCAACGTTAGCTGTGCATACTCAAAGAGGAGAATATTTCACTTACCTCAATTTCCCGGACTGGAATGATAGAAAGCACCCTGGAACACAGCACTAGGCACGTTTTGGCGTCTTCCCGGATGTCCACCAATTCATGATCGACCATTATCCTCACTCTGGAAGGATACAGCAGGATTGTGAGCACGATGTTGACAGGCTTTTTCTCTCTCTCGAGGATTCCGTATTGTAGGAGTATTTTTAAGATGTTTGATTGCCTGGTCTGAGCTACATAAAGCAAAGGCGTGATGCCACTCAGTGGGCTTGGGCAGTATACTGGTGTGAACGTTCTGCAAATACAAATGGAGAATACATTGGCTCTAGAAGCTTCAGAAATGCACCTAATGGCGTTATATCCAAGCAAAAATAGGGGAAGAGCAGGGGGCATTCTTCAGTATTTCGTCTGCCCAACACCTTGTCCTTGTTTGGGGCAAGAGGCAGTCTGGCCACAGTGCATCGGCTGCATTAATGGAGGCAATTATTAGGACTATGGAATTAGGGAGGAAAAATATGTGGGAACCAGGGAAGGGTCTAGTTTGCTTAACTGGTTAGTATAAGGAGGACGTAGGCTCCCTGAGGGCAAGTGGTTTGTATTTTTGTCTCTGTGTGCCCCAGCACCTAGCACACGACTGTACACATAGGCATTTAGGTAGGTGCTTAATAACTATCTGTTACTGTTATTGTTTGTTACCACTGCAGTCCTTTCCTTGCCACGATATCTCACTGAAATTTTCTGCTTCCTTCATTGATGAGACTGAATGGAACTAACCAAATAACAGGCATGTAAAAGTGTAGATTGAGAGAGTAAAAATAGTTACCTTTAAAGGATGTATATTACTAGTAATAATGCCACATTTTCCAGTTGAAAAACCCACTTTATTTGGAAACCAGATTCTAGAACTGATAGAAGAAAAAAGTGGTGAGGAGCAGAGGGCTTTGTGGTTTATTGGTTGAATTGATTTTGCCTTTAACAAAACATGTATATAACTTAAGATTAAATGGCTATTAGGAAATCTGTGGCTTTTTCTAGTTCCCCAAATTGGTCTGTCTGTCTGCCTGCCTGCCTGTTTATCTTACTGTCTGTCTGTCCATATCTATAACTCTGTTTGTCTCTGGCTGTCTTTCTGTCTATGTTGTTTATCTATATTGGTCTGCCTACCTTTTCCTAATTATGTCTATCTCTATCTATGCCTAGCTATCTGTCTGTATCTCTCTATGTCTTTACCTTTCTACGTCTATCGATTTCTGCCTACCTATGTTTATCTGTGTCTAGCTATCTGTCTATATTTCTCTATCCGGCTGCCTTACATCTATGTCTGACTGTCATGCTATCTGCCATCTATCTATCTACATACTCTGTCTACCCAAGCTGTCATTACAAGTGTGGAAGTGCCATCCATAGATAGAGTTCAGCTTCTGTCCTCTAGTTTAATGCCAGAGAAGCTTGCCCAGGAACATCCTGAGTTGAAGTGATTTGCTGTGGGTCGCTCCCTTGTAGGTGTACGAGGCAGGCCTTGGTACTGGGTGATCTTGTAGCCTCCTGCACTCTCTGCCATGTTATTGTTTATTGGCTGGCTATTCACTAGACGTCATCTTTGATTTGAGGCCAGTGATTCACCTTTAAGGGTGAAGGTCAAAGCCACTTTCATTCCCAGGTATTTGGGCAATATGGAAGTTGTTTTGGTAGGTTCAAGAAATGTTCAGCATAATGAGGCTGGTTCTATCTCTCCCAAGTGAGAAGCTGTTTTCCTCGCACTGGGTAGTTTTGTCTTCCCAGAATCAGTTGTTCACAGTTTCTTCTGGATTCTCAATGATGGCTAACCTGTCCTTGGCAAAGAGGATAACTTGTCATTTCCTGCCCCCAATGCCCTGCACAGTGGGGCAGTGTGCAGAATGGGGGAAGAGCCAGCCTCAAAGGCAGGAAGGCCTGGGTTCAAGTTATGCTTCTGACCTGGTCTGGTTGGATGAGTCTGGACCAGCCTTAGCTGCAGACAAGGTTCTGACCACACCCTGGAGATGTGGTTGCAGATGAACTCTCTGCCAGCCAGAGAATAGGATGCGATGTTTAGGATGGGTTACAGCATGTGCCACTTAGAGCCAGGCAGCTGCCTCAGCTTCCCAAGACAGTGTGAGCTGGCCCCAGCACTCCCTTGGCCAGTAAGTGGTCAGGCTGATACTTGAACTAGGTCTTGTGACTTGAAATCCATCCATCTTTCCAGCATCCATATTTTATCCCATCAAGGAATGAAGGCGGATTCTCTTTCATGGTCCTTAGCCATGGCGTTTCATTGCTCGGACTAAGGAAAGGATGCTGAGGCAGTTTGCCTTGAAAGGATCCCAAGGATTTGCCAGATCTGGACGACTCCAGGGGAAGAGAAGCCTTGTTCAGGTAGGAGAATGTGAAGGTTGACTTTGGCTTCCTGTGGTATCAGGATGTGGGGCTGGATGGTAGGAAGAACACTGAGCTCCTCTGGAATCTTGGGTCGTGGCTCCAGCTCTGCCTCCTGAGAAATCCCTGGGGCAAGTCCTAGCCTGCCAGGCCTGTGTTTCTTCATCTTCCAGAGGAGGGGCTTGAACGGAATGGGAGCATCCCTCCTCCTGACTGCTCTGCCCAGCCTGGGTCTGCAGGCTCTTCCCTCCTGTCTGGCTGGGCTTTCTGTCATTTCTGCCTCACCACCTCTGCCCGGGATCCTTGCAGGCCCTATCCTCTCCAAGCATCCACCTGGCGATGGATCCATTCCCCAGGGAGCCAACTAGCATCTCTGTGAAGATGACCCTTAACTCTGCATCTGCAAACCTTGTCTTTCTCCTGAATTTTGGTCTTGAACCAGCCACTGACTCTTCTCTGTCCTCTCTGGGTGATCTCACACGATCATCTCTCTGAAGAGATCTCCAGGCCATCTCTCCTAGATCTAAATATCTGGCCTTCACGTCCCTCCTGTCCTTCATTTCTACATCACCACCTGCATTTGGGACCACTTGAACTGCACGTCCCATAGGCATCTTACTCAAAACAATCCTTGACCTTTCTCCCCGAATGGGCCCTCTTCACTTTCCTGCCCCCCATGCTTCCAGTCATGTCCCATGTCAGGCTTCGGGGTCCTCCTCAATTGCTCACTGCCCTGATCCCCCAGAGCTGAGGACTGTTGAGTCTTGCTGACTGCCCATACAGCATCTGTCTCACAGGTACCCTGGCCTGGACAATGACTGTGGCCTCCAGGTTGGTCTCCCTGCCTCAAGACTCACTGTTTCCCTTCCAACCTCCACACAACTGTTCTCAAGCACAGGCTTGACCATGTCCCCTCCCTTCTCAGAAGCCCCCTTGGCTCCTTCTTTCTGCCAGGAAAAAAAGACAAACTCCTCTGTTTGACAGTGAAGATCCTTAACCATTGTGCCCTGTCCTCTCTGGGTCTCACGCTGTGACGCAGCCTAATCACATGTTTGCAGTTTCTGAACGCACTGTCCATCGCTTGCCTCTGCCTTTGCATGGGCAGTCACCTGAATCTGAGCTCAGAGGCCCCCTTCCTCAAATGAGTTCTGCAGCCTTCATTCTCCCACTCAAATCACCTTCTGTTTATTTGCTTAAATTCTGTATTCACTTGTCTGTGAAGAAAATAAGCTTCTGGAGGGCAAGGACTGGCCTACTCCTGGTACCTGGCACAGGGGTGCTCTGGAGATGCTTAGCCAAAATCCTTTTTGAATGATTGATTATTTGTGTGTGCAAATATGTGTGTATGTGCACGCGCACGTGTGCATGTGTGTGTGTGTGTGTGTGTGTGTGTGTGTACATATAGGGATTTTTAATTTTTTTGCCTACACGTGGTTTTCCCTCAAGTAGAATGAGCCTTTTTCCACTTCCTCTCACACCCAGTGGCCTGCTGCCTGTGTACACATTAGTTTCCCCAGATAGAACAGAAGCAGTTTGAAGGCAAAGACTCTATTTGCCTAGCGTAGTCCCTGACACATAGTAGGTACCTGATAAGTGCTTGCTGTATTAAACTGAATGGATATTGTTCTTGTAAAAAAATCCTCTGTGTGTTTATACTGTGGAAGCAGATTAAAAACTTCCTTTTCAGTTTTTCAAAAAACATTAGGAGATCTCCTTCCACTCTAAAAGCCCCGTGCTGATGCTTTTCCTAGGGAATTGGTTCTAGAGACCAAGAATACCTCAGCAGGGATGGGCGGGATGGGACTCGGAGCTACTCTCTTCCTGACTTTTCTGGAAGCTTTTCTTGCCACCAGGAGGGTGTTAGATCATGAACTGAGTGCATTTCTAATAATTAAGTCAGAAGCATTTGATAAGTGACCATCATGTGCTGGGTGAGCCCCGTTCCAGAGCTTACAGGAGGGAGATAGCTGTACTTTTGTCATTGTCGTCATTCTGTGGTGTCTGGCCGTCTGTGACCCCGTGGGGGGTTTCCTTGGCACAGATACTGGAGCGGCTTTGCCATTTCCTTCTCCAGATCATTTTGCAGACGCAGAAGCTGAGGCAGACAGGGTCAAGTGACTGCCCAGGGTCGCACAGCTAGAAGTGACTGAGGCTGGGTTTGAACTCAGGTCCTCCTAACTTGCGGCCAGCCGCTCTCTTCATTCACCACCCAGATGCCCAATAACATGTACACGGAGGGGAAAGTACCAAACTCAGATGCGGTTAATACCAAAGAAGGTGCGGAGGAACATCTGGGGCAATGAAGAAGGGGTTTGACGAGAGCCTTGGAGGGAGCTGGGACTGAGGATGGAGGAGAAGCGTCACAGGAGACTGAGCGCTGGGAGCGAAGTCCCCACGAGTGGCAGCGGGGCTTCCTGCAGAAGCTTTCCCTGTGGGACTTTCACCCCCAAATCCTGCTCTGTGGCAGCCACAGTCACACAGAGTCAAAGGGTCCCTGCCGCAACCGCAGACCCGCAGACGTGGGATGAGCTCAGGTTAAAGTCCCCCCTTCACGAAGGATTCTTCCTTTGCTCCCCTCCCCACTGTTCCCATATAAACACTGGGATAATTAACTGTTGGCACAAGGTGAGCTAATTTTGATTTACCGTAATTTGTTTTTTTCAAATACAAAGATTAATCAAATGCCACTTTGGTGCAGATTAAACTTTGAAAACTCATTTTAAACCCTGGTTTTAGCTTGGTTTCAGTATCTTTTATTTAAAGTGGCTTCTAATAGTGACTTCTGAATTAGCTTTGAAGCCATGACAGCATAACAGGTTAACATTTGTAAGGATACATATGTGTCATCTGATCTGTCAAAAACCTGAAGATAACTATAAGCAAAATATTTTCACCAGCAAGACCTTCATTCTTTTCTTTGTAAAACGTCTTAACGCTTCCTTAAGAGCTAGTAAAATGACTAATATTAATCTTGGGGAAGATGACAGCTTGTCCATCACACACATACACACACACAAAGGCCCATGTTGATATTAAAATTGTAGGAAATTGATGCTAAGAAAAAAACTGAATATTGTAGTATGTTCTAGACACAAATCTGCTAGAAATAATTTTATTGAGTTGAACATTAATTCAATACTCAAACCTTTTCTAGCAGAGAAAAGGGAATGGGGAGAAAGAAAGAGAGGGAGGTGCAGTGCTGGAGGAAGAAGAGAAGCAGTGCTCCCCCCAAGCCCTCATATATGCCTCTGCCCTACATAATCAGAGGCCATAGTTAAAGGGATCTTGGACAGTAAAGTACAATTTGGGGTTAACATTGAACAAGAGGCCATACTCAGTGCCTTCCTTGACCACTCTTCGAAAATTCCCAAGCACTCTGTAAATGTCACTTATCAATAGCAGCAGCATTTGTATTGCTACAGACTTGGGGGTAGAGAGTTTGACTGAGACCATCCCTTCCTTCCTTTTCTCCCTCCTTCCTTCTTTCCTTCCTTCCTTCCTTCCTTCCTTCCTTCCTTCCTTCCTTCCTTCCTTCCTTCCTTCCTTCTTTCCTTCCTTCCTTCCTCCCTCTCTCTTTGTACTTTTAAGGAATGGTTTTCTTTGTTTTCAAAAGCATTGCTCATTAATTATCATTGTATAAACCATGACTTTGCTAACTTTCTTCAAAGTGCAAGATGCCTAGAAATTTAGGAGATGTCAAAGTGACTAATTCATACTTGCCAGGAAACCATTGAGTTTGGTAAACATAAATTTTTGGTACTTCTATTCAAGCACTAGACAAGCTCATCTGGTGGTGATGCTGTTCTGTCTCTGCATCCCCAGTGCCTGCCAATAGTGCTGGTCAGAAAGTAGGTGCTTTATAAATGATACCTGAATGGATGTGAATCAGATGTTAGCACTTAATCTTTTTAATCCCCTGAAAAATAAATTTATATGGCTGAGCATCCACAGAAAATGTTGTTTGCAGAAATTGAGACGATAGCACCTGAGAAAAGCATGACTTTTTCTGAGTCTAGATAAACACATTTGAGAGGTCTTTAATTGTTGCAGTTTGCAGACAGTAAGTGTACAACTGTATATGACCTAGATGCCTCCTCCTAAGTGAAACCTTCCCTGATTTCTTCAGTACCTTGTATTTATTTTGTTTACCATCCTACATGTATATACATGTTGTCTCCCCCAATAGAATATAAGTTCTTTGAGGAATGAGACTTTTATTTTTATCTTTGCATCCCTAGCATCTGGCAAGGACCTGGCACATAGTAGGTACTTATTCAATACCTGCTTTTGATTGATTACTCTATTGACATGGAACAGAACTCGTAGCCTTGCAGTGGGAAAAGGGAAAGCCTCTCTTCTCAGGAGCATCTGTCTCAACCGTGATAGAGTTTGCATTTTAAGGGAAGGAATTGTTTCTTAGCCATAGGGAGTGGGTGAGTGGTTACCTCCAGATGAGGGCCAGGTTGCAGCTTCTGTCTTGAACGTAGTCCTTGGTCTTCTTCAGAAGCAGCTCCACAAAGTCAGGGTTACCTTTTCTTGCGAAGACCCAATACAGAATAGTATTCACACATATTTCAGTAAATTCAAGATTAAAATTCAGCTCAAAACGATATCCGGATTTTTCCACAAACGTGATATAATCTGTGAGTAGCAAATCAAACCCTTCCAAGTCGACATACCTCAGAATTTTTGCCAGAGTCCTGTAAATCCTGGGCTCGTAGCAGTGGTAGCCCCACTGGCCCAAAAACTGCAAGGAGGGCCTTTTCACTATCCGATCTATGAGGTTGCAGAATATATTGCTTCTTGGACAAGAAGTCTTACGACATAACTTAGATGATTTACTCATCGCTCCTTCAAAGGCAGCAGTGCAGGACTGAAATCGCAGTGGGTCATAGTGTAATCCTTCTGTCACATGTTCCAATGATGTGGCAGGCTTCGTACCACAAGTCTGAAATGCCAGGGCTGGCAGCAGCCGCTGAAATGGTCTGGGATGCGGCCATGCAGGGAAGGCTGACCTCACAATGGGGGACATTTGACATCAGCACAGGGGAAATTTGGGATATTGTTATGTGTCCTAGTGACACATTTAGGAGAGAAGAGCAGAGAAGCGATGTCCAGTACATGAAAGCTAAAGTCTGATCATTTTAACAGGAAAGTATCCAAGGCCACATATTTACTAGGGTCTTAAACAGCACACTTTAAACAAAAGTCTCATCATAAGAGAAAAGACTCACAACCTTTTTCACCAAGGGCTTTTAATTTGAGCACTGGAGTGGTGCTCACTTAAGATTTCAGGGGTAGAAATAGAAAGTCCCAGGTTGTACTTTTTATTTCTTGCTCATTTTTGCCTTTCTCCTGAAATGGGTCCACAAAGAGGCAAAAACTGTCCTCCCTCTCTCTCCTTCTCTCCCTCTCTCTCTCCCTCTTTCTTACTTTCTTCTCCATCCCTCCCCTTCCCTTCTCTCTCCCTCCTTCCTTTCCTCTCTCTTGCTTCATCTGTCTCTCCCTCCTCTCCCCCTCTCTCTCCCTCTTTCCCTTTCTCTCTTTCCATCTCGCTCTCCTCTCCTTCCCTCTTTCTTACTTTCTTCTCTTTCCCTCTCCCTTCCCTTCTCTCTCCCTCCTTCCTTTCCTCTCTCTTCCTTCATCTGTTTCTCCCACCGTCTCTCCCCCTCTCTCCCTCTTTCCCGTTCTCTCCTTCCATCTCTCTCTCTTTCCCTCGCTCTCTCCCTCCCTTTTCCTTGCCTCTCTTTTACTATAGAATTATATCCAGAAACACTGCAGTGAATTGAATTTGAATATGTATGCCTTAGATTTCTTGGGAGCTTCAGTGTCAGTTTGGACTTGGAATGTGGAGACCCGGGTTCAGATCCTGACATTTCACCCTCTGTGGCCAAGTCACTTGATCTCTCAGATCCTCAGTTTCCTCGTCTGTAAAGTGGGCATAGTCATGCTTGTCCTTCCTTGCTTACTGGAAGAAGGTGCTTTGTTAACCTTAAAGAGCTTTGCCACTCTCAGTATGTACTATGGCATGTGGCCATTTCTCTCTGGGTTTGCTCCATTATTAGGCAGAGGATGCATAATTGGGGGGTTTCAACTTTGCTTCTCAAGACGGGGTTCATGGCAGAGTGGAACAAGGTCATCAGAAGGCCTGATCTGTGTGTGCAGACACTTCCACCTCCATGAGCCAAGTGATTGTGGGTGAGTCATGTAACTTTTTCTGACCCCGTTTCCCCATCTGAAAAATGGATGTCATTAATACCTGCACTGCTGTCTTGGCAAGACTGTGGTAGGCAAAGGCAGGCTGGCTAGTCTGTGTAAGGTCAGCAGAAGTGGGCAGCCTTAGAGTGTCCATTGGCGCCAGTCTGTGGGCTGCTTTTATTTGTGCCTACTCGTATTTGTCCAAGTTATCAGGTGCTCACAACATCACGTATGGTGACTCCAGATCATTCCATAGGCTTTGGAGAACTTGGAATAGTTTTCTTTTCCTGTCACTTGGAGAAGATGTCAGGTAAATGGGGTTCCACTTTGCTGTACTAAGATGGACCGTAGCTGAGAGTCGACATTCATTTTTTTCAGCCACTCCATGGATTCTGCATTAGTTTCTGATAAACATAGCCAGGTCTCAATTAGTGACAATAAGGAATTCTCTGAAGTGACTGCATTATTTGAACTCATACTGAACCACTTACCATATTTATAAAATGACAACTTTGACTAGTGCAAATTTCAAAAATGTGACTTCAGGGGATCCATTATTTGTCCTCATTGGAACTTATGGTAGAGAAAGCCCTTTCCTCCTTTTTTTGGTTCTTCTTCCCTTTTCCCTTCAAAGGTAACATACAGATAACATATAACTAGTTCCAAGATCAGATCCTTGAAAGAGCCGAGTGGGTACAAAATGGTGCTTGTTGTGTTGTTTGGAGAATCTTTTCCATCCTGTTACATGTTTATGCGGCATCATTAAAGCCTCGGGATCTCTGCAGGGCATCTCTCTAAGATGCGCCCTGTCTACTCCTGTCTCTTGAATGGCAGTCAGAGCTGCATGAAGATGGAAGCGGACAGTTGTGTTTCAGAAAGAATTCAATGTTAATCCTTCAGGGTACTTAGAGATGATGAATCGTCACTGCCCTTTTTGGGATGGGTGGGGAAAAGGAAAAGAGTTTTGCAGGTAGATTCATCTGTAATGATCTCAGACTCGCCATTTTGAAATAATTGTCAGCAGCATGTGCAGCCTCTGTAGCTTCTGACTCACATGTTTATTTGAACCTCCACAAAGAAGTAATTAGATGTTTAATAGGACTGCAAATATATTCAATAGCTTTATGAAAATACCCGAAACTACTGAAGGACCTTGATAATTCATGCTAATGATGGAGATACCCATGGTTCATTACAGAATTTTATAAACTAACAAGTAAGCAAATAAGAAAGCATCAGAAGCCAATTAAAAACTGTATTATCAAATGAATTTTCTCCATTTGTTTTGACAAGCGTAATTTCAATTTAATTCATTTTGATAATCCCTCCTAGTGTCCTGACAAAAGTACCATGATGCATTATGCATAAGAAATAAGGTCTTAATAATGAGGACTAGACACAGAACTCTTCTGCAGAAAAGTGAGAGATGAAGGAGTTGAATTACAGCTCGGCAAACCGAGGAGGGTGAAGCTTCAACCACTGCCATACTCATTCCACCAAGCAGCTGAGAACAGGAGGAGCTTATTCACCTGCATCGCCGGGCTCCTCCCAGTGTTTGTGGTGTTAACCCCATGGGTAAAGCCTAGAGGCCCCTTCCCAGAATAGTGGGTTTGAGTGCATGAAAGACATAGGGAGTACAAAGGAGACCAGTCATGTTGAAATAGTTATCAATATTTTTCCCAAAGGTTCAGGGACCCTGAGTTAAGAACCCTTGAGCTAAGTCAACACAATGCAAATGGCAGCATCGTCATTGGTCCTGTTGAGGATAGAGTTAGGGTGCTAACTAGCTATGTGACTTTGGGCAGTTCACTTTTAATTAAATCTATCAAATTGATGAAGTGCCCATTATGTGCCAGGTACATAGGATTCAAAGATAAAAAATACCATAGTCTCCTCCCTTAATGAGCTTACGAGCTAATTGGAGGGAAATGCATAGGAACTAATGATGGCTTTGCTTTATGCTTGTTTCTTTCAAGGTTTTCCTCACCCTGGCCTTGTCAGGGGAGGCAGCATCATAGATTTTCAGCTGGACAAGACCTTAGGGACCATCTGCTCTGACCATTCCCATCTTCGTGATTGTGCTAGAGGAGGAAGCTTGGCATAGACTGACACCCATCCTCAGTTTGGGGAGAGCAGATTGAAGCACTTCTGTGGGAGCATAGATGGGCTAAATTTCTATAGAGAAAGTCAGTCCAGAGGGAGGAGGAGGCCCTCAAAAGTGAAATTTTAAAAACCTTCAGAGAAAAAATTTCTATGAGGAAGACAATGGGGAATTTATTTTTTAATTTAATCTTTTTTTTGGTTATAGTTTAAATTCTGAACTGTCTCCCTCCCTCCCCACCCTACACTAGAGAAGGCCACCATTTGATGTGTGTGTGTGTGTGTGTGTGTGTGTGTGTGTGTGTGTGTGTGTGTGTATGTAAAACCATACTATGCATACTTCTGTTTATCAGGTCTTTTTCTGGAGGTGGACAGCGTCTTCCTTCACAGGTCCTTTGTGGTTGATTTGAACATTTATAATACTCAGAATAACTTAGTCATTCACAGTTGTTCTTAGAACAACATTGCTGTTACTGGAGGAGCTGTTTAAAGTGACCACTGTGGCACAGGGAACTCAGCTTCCAGCTTAGGTGAGAGTAAGTCTTATATTGTGTGTTTTTAGTCTTCTAAACTACATTATAAGACTTCTTGTCCAAAATGTACAGTCACAGAACTTGAGAATTGCAATCTAATCTAACCCCTAAACAAAGGATCTCAACTATGACATTCACAAGGTGGCGTCCCAGATGTTTGAAGGCCTTTGAGGAGAGGACATCCCATTCCTCTTCCGGATTTTCCTCACGTTGGCTCTGCTGACTTCCTTAAAACTACCACCCAGAAATTGTGGTTCAAATAGCAACAGAACATATCTAGTTCGATCTCTGACAGTCGTCAGAAACTTGAACTTTTGTCTTCTCTGGGCAGATGTACCCAGATCCGTCAACCCTCCCATGTCATAATCTCACAGCCCTTCACCATGCTGGCTGTTTGCCTCCAGACACTCTCTGGCTTATCAAAGTTCTTAAACCATGACACCCAAACATGGCACCCAGAGGTCATGAGAGGTTCACATCTCCCTATTCCTGGTAGCTCTACCCCTTCTAGGCAGCCCAAGAATAATAGGCTAATTCCATCTAGGTGTTTTATTTGTTTTTCAGTCATGTCTGACTCTCTGTGACCCCATTTGAGGTTTTCTTAGCAGAGATACTGGAGTAGTTTGCCATTTCCTTCTCCAGCTCATTTCCAGATGAGGAAACTGAGGCAAACACAATGAAGTGACTTCTCTAGGGCCACATGGCTAGTAAGCATCTGGGGCCAGATTTGAGCTGAAGAGAATGAATCTTCTTGATTCCAGGCCCAGCACTCTATTTACTGCACCATCGAGCTGCCCTGTGGCTAAGCCTAATCACACTCGTTCAATATGAGATATTTGCAGTGATGAGACCCAGGATTTGAGAAGCTGGATCATCTGTATCTTGACATCCTTGCTGTTAATGAAACTGGAAGAATTGCCTGAGAGTGGGAGCAGGAAAGAAATAATCAGAAGAGGGTGGGACCAAAATAAATGATGGAGTGGGTGGGTAGCAAGGGACTGGTCCAGACTGCCTCCTCAATGTCAAGAGACCCCTGCTGGGGGTTTACAAGAAGACCTGGACAAAACTGACAAGCTGAGACACAATGGCTGGGTGTTGCAAGGAGTGATGGATGAGATCCCAGACCCAGCCAAGTCTGGGCAAAGCCCCCCAAAACGAAGACTTGGACAAGCTGCTCCACCTGGCATTGCTGAGTGGTTCCATGAAGGAGCCGTTAGGAATCATATTATGGGCTGCAGTTAGCTGCGCAGGACCACGTTGCACATTCTCCCCCAAGGCCAAGCAGCCTAGGGCTCCCAGAACAGTTCGTGGACTTCTCTGAAGGGAAGTCTAAGCCATCCTAGGTTTCTAGTCTTGAGTGCACTGGGAGGGCCTTGGGCTTCAGGGAACTTAGGACTTGTAAGTGCTGGTCAAAATGCTTCCCCTGGGATGAGACAAAGGTACTGCTGGGCTGGGGTCTCATCACTCCCTTTTTCTGGCTCTGCTTTTCATATCTCAGAACTATGGCAAAGTATGGCTCTCTAAGAGCCAGAGGCATCGAGGGTCCTCACTGACTCTGTGCTGACATCGTGGGACCCTCAAAAGTGAGTCCTGATCACCCGGCTACTTCCCATACACTGGGGGGAGAAGGGCCAGCAAGTTCCCTCCTCCTCCCCCATTCCCATGTTCAGAGGCAGCTGCTAAGGTGAAAATCCTTCTCCCTCTCCGATTTTCTCCTTGAACAATGTGGAAGCGAAGCCTCCCATGGTCCCCTTTTATAACTGTTAAGAAAACATTTAAAAATGATTCTGCTCTGAAGCCTTTGGGGAAGCCCTTATCAGTCTTTATCATCCTGAAGGAGTGCCCTGCCCCCTCTCCCCAATAAGCCTGGGAAAGATTCCTCCTTTGAAGTAATTAGACTGGTGGATAGAAAAGTGCTAAAGTATTGGATTGAATCTAATTAGATGAAATTCAATAGGAATAAATTGATGTAAAGTCTCACACATGAGTTAAAAAATCAGGGTGGATGGGGGACGCACGGCTGTTTGTCTGAACAGAGTCTGTAGGGAAGGGGCTTAATAGACTTTAAACTCAATATGGGTCAGCAAGGCGATGAGGCCGCACAAAGGCTAATGCAACATTAGTCTGCAGTAAGAGAGGCTAGGCTCCAGAAATAACCGTTGTGCCTCTTCGGGCGCCCATGAAGGACATGGTAAGAAGAGAGAGTGTGGAGAGAAGGACCACTGGCAGGGAGGAGGACCATCAGAAGGGAGGAGGATTACTGGAGAGGAGAGGGTCACCGGCGGGGAGGAGGATCACTGGATGGGAGGAAGATTACTGGAGGGGAAGTGGATTACTGGAGGGAAGGAGGATTACTGGAGAGGAGAGGGCCACCATCAGGGAGGAGGACCATCAGAGGGGAGGAGGATTACTGGAGAGGAGAGGGCCACCATCAGGGAGGAGGACCATCAGAGGGGAGGAGGATTACTGGAGAGGAGAGGGCCACCAAAGGAGGAACCCTGGAGGAGAGGAGGGCCCTGACTGCATCAAGTGCCTGGGGGTGTTAAGCCTAGAGAAGAAGACCCAGGGAAGATGTGATCACTGGTCACAGGTGTTTAATGGGGTGTCACACAGAGGAGCAAAGTGACATAGCTTTTCCATCTATCTGCCGTCACTGCCCTCCATGCGCTCTCTGTGTAGCCAAAGGGTCTGTCTGCTTGCTGTCCCCCTGCAGAGCAAACCATGTCTCCCTCCATGCTCAGGTCCAGAGTGTACTGGGTGAGGTCTCTGGCTCGGGCTGATGCCCAGCAGAGGGCCTACCTTGTATGCAGCTTCACTCCCCTCCTGCCCCCACCTGCCCCAGCCAGATTGGGGTCTCTCCCTTGGATTCTTTGGGTACATGTCGTACCCTTGCCCTGCCTTGTGTCCCGTGTCCTGAATCCCAGACTATGGGCTTTTGTCCCAGACTTTTGTCTTTGTGCCTGGCACACACGCAGTAGGTGCTCAGAGGCTCCATAAATGTGTGTTGAACTGAGTACGTCAGACGTGCAGTTCTGAGTAGACGAAATTTGCAATATAGAGAAATGTGTAAGAAAGACTATATCAGGTAGACAGCTGGCAGAAAGGGGCCCACTTGGGGACGAGGTAGAGAAGGAGTCGGGGGAGTCATGGGCTGGTCCAGGTTTGAAGAGAGTTGTGGCGGGTGTGGGCACTTCCTGCTGATGTGCCAGTAAATGTCTAATAATGGGTCTGTTTAAAAAAAGCATGCATATGTATGTACATAAGGTAAGAGTTTATTGAGGTAAAGGATGTGTAGCATGTAATTTACAAATAATGATAAAACATGTGATGCCCTTTAGGGTGAATTCACCACGGCTCATGGACTTTGGGTGACTTTGCCAAACTGTTGGATGTATAACCAACCTACGGTCATAATTGAGCTATGATTTTACAAATGGACTTCCGTGCCAACCTGCTCTTTCTCCAACAAATCTATTGTTTTTAAATCGGATATGTAATCTATATTTAAACTATTTCTCACCCTCATACAAATTACATTCATTAAACTGAAACTTCTTTGGACAGCTCTTATAACAATCCTAATTTTGTTCCACTTTATTATCTATAAAGTTCCACATCATTCAAATCAATTTCAAGTTTTAAATTTTCACTTAAATGGCACCATTTTTTTAGTCAGCTATCCATGGTGAAGTCTTTTCTTCATATGCCAACAGCGTGGTTCAAATAAATTGACGTAATTAAAAATGCTTCCATCATGGTTTCTGCCCAATAAAAGACCTAAGTTTGTGTGTTGAATTATATTTTCTAAGCAACATACATTTATTCCTGGGGAAAGCATTAAATTTATTATTTTTATCAAATGGAATATCTTTAAATTTATCCAACTCAATCAAATCTTTAGCTTGAGATTTGCTTTTTTCCAATACTAATCTTTAATTTTTCCAAAGCTCTTATGATAACATTTGATTAATTTTCATTACTTTCTGAATGTAAGTTGATCTAGACTATAATACAGTCAGAAGAAATGAAAGTTCTTCAACAATGTCAGTCATTAAAGCAAGGTGTTATAAGAAATTAATTTTGGCTAATCACTTTGTCAGACCAGAATAAGAAGAATGATAAAAATAAATGCGTATGTGGTATAGACTATGTGGTCCCTTGTATTGGTAATTAAGGTGGGCTTTTAGCACTTATTCAATCAAGCGCCCTTGAAGAGTTCGGCCTTTGTTTCCTTGATTAAATTAGGAGTCCTTGGTGACCTCCTTGCCTCAAGGGAAAGCCTAGTTTACACGGATTTGAGTGACATGTTTGTGACCTCAGAGACCTTTAGACAGCGTGGGTTTAAGTCGCATTTTTGTGACAATTTTAGGTCACGTGGGTGAGTCCTATGTGTGACTCACATTTGACCTTGAACGAGATATATAAACCCAGAGGTTGGTGTTCTCCCTTGGGGGCTCTGAGCCGCTGGAGGAGTGGTGCGTGACTCTGGGTAAGCCGGTTGTTAAGAGCTCCCCGGCTCGTGAACCCAAATGTGGATGGTTTCTTGGTCACTATGAATTGTGATCTGGTTTGTTTATGTTGTGTATGTTTGTAACTCGTTTGTATTTGCTCTGAAGTTCAGGGTGCTGGATTTTTCCCCTGAACTAAGTGGATGATATTTGTAAGTTGGATTGAAATAAGACTGTTAACCCCTCAACATGACTTTCCTTAGTAAAGCAGATAAAGAACCTGTGCTGGCAGCGTCCTTGTGGTTGGGCTCGTGTTGATCTTTCACCCCCACAGCAGCTGCTGGCCAGATTGTTGAAACATCCCTACGGCAGCGGCAACTCACGAACTCTCCGCCACTTGTCTTGTGCCGGTGCTTGATCCATTTCAGTAATTTCCATTTCAAATTTTTTAAGCCACATTTTCTATCTTGGTGTGATTTTTATTAGATCCAGAGACATTTGAAATAATTGACTTGTTTTATTTCAAATATTGAATTCACCAAGTGATAATTGCGATTGATCATTTAAACAAGGCCAAATGATGTCTGAAGGAGCGTTTTAGGAACATTTCCTGAGGATTCTGTAGCTTCTGCAGACTTTCTTCCCAGCGTTGTGTCAGCACCATCACAACAAAACGCAATTCAGTTTGCTTTCCAATATTAATAGAGCCACAATTATTTAAACTATACAATAATGTATTGAAGATACACTCTGTCATGGTTGCCACTAATTCTGTGAAAGCAACAAATAATATTCCCAGTGCAGGAGCTGATTGAGCTGCGCATGCTGGAGAAATTCACTGTAGATTCCTCATCAATTTTGAAAGAGGTTTCAGTATTGCTTTCTATCATATTCTTAAATATCTCATCTTAATTTCTTTTGTGAATATTCTGCTATTCTGTGCATGTAACCAATCACTTCTGTGTCCTCCGCTTTTCTCTTATAATTCTATTGCCCCTCAATATCAGATAAAGGCCTCTCACATTTGACTAAGTAGCACTGATATTTTTATTTAGTTTATGTACTAAATTGGAAACTGAGTCATTACCCAATTCTTTGAACAAATCTCGTATTTTAGTATGGCCTTCATTTAGTAACATTGAGTTCCCTTACATAAGTTTTTTCCACAGAAAAGCTTGATTAATCGTTTTATTACTAACCACGCGTGAATACGTGGATGTGATTTTCGGCCGGTGCTCCTAAATGCTGAGCTGTGGAACTGTCCTGACATCCTAATTCACCTTCTGTAATTTCTGCTGTTCTGCTTGCTTTAATTTCAATAACCCAGAAGCAACGTGCGGTCTATTTCCTTCTTGGACAAACCTGCTGGCTCTTCTTTGGTGAATGGTCACTCACAAGATTTGAAATTTGATTCTGTTGGCCTCAGTGCGCCGTGATTATTCTTATTCCTGTTACTATTTTCTGTGTCTTTTCATTTTCTTCATATTAAAAAAACTTTCATAGCTCACTGGCATTTTAGGGAACAGAATCTGAAATAGAATTGTATGTTAACCTTAATAAAATTCATATATTGATTGAAGGTTAGTGTAAAAAAATTCTGCTAATTATTTCTTTATATAATTTCAGAAATAAATGTTTGGCTAGAACGCTTATCCTGTGTTTCAGTTTACACCCAAAACTTCAGGGGTATTGCCATTGCTTACAAAATCCCCTCTCAATTTTTGTAATTCTATTGCAAGCAATAGGGTGACAAAACCCAACTACGAATAAACACTTGATTACAACCCAATTCAGCAAAGAAGTTATTTGTGTCACTGATGAGCTAGGGTGGTTTCAACACAAATGTTGGCTGCTATTTTCATTTATGGTAACAAGTAAGGTGAAAGCAAAATAACCAGGCTCCATGGAGGAGCTTCTTTCACTCATCAGTGACATGAGCAGTGCTTTTGCTGAGATAATAATTTTTGAAAACTGGAAAAGCGTTCCCACCATTTAAAAATGTTACTCCCAATGTAGCAGCTCTAGACATGGCCCACTTTTTAATTTAATCACAGGATTAACTTTTCTCCATCTCTTCCTTAAGTCTAGACCAGGAGTCATCACACTACAAAGGATGGGACAAATCTGAATTGTATTTCAAAATTGATAAAGCAACAGTTCTTAGCTGGAGATCAAACAGAAGCAGAGAGTGTGTTGGATTTGGCTCTGCTGGGATAGTTTGCTGACCCGGCCTAGAATCACAGAGCAGTAACTCAAGTCCTGATTTGTATTGTTTGCTGATCTCAGTGGTACAAACACTCCCAATATGGCTGTGACATCACCAAATATGGAGTTGGGAAGAGGTGCCCCGTAGTGGGCCATGAGAGAATTTTCTCCATACAGACGCAATAGGAATAACCTCCAGAACACGGGCAATAATAAAATAATTAGGAAAGGATGCCTATTCAGTATTGGTTAACTTTGTTTTAATATAATATATTTGGTTGTAAATTTACTTCATCTGAATTTTAATAATGGCTGTATCTAACAACTGACTCAAAAAATTCCTAAACATTTAACAGTTGGCTATAGTGAGTCCACACAGTTGTCTAGCACACAGCAGGCATTTCCTCATTTGTAAGTTAGGGACAGAGCTCACCAATCAGGGGAAGAGGCCGTGGGGGTGGTAGCTTTGCCAGCTGCCTGAGGAGGAAGCCGGAGAGGTGGTCTGGGAAGGCATGGGCTGGTCGGGCTTGGAAGATGATGTAAAACAGGTCTTCACAGAGGTCTCAATTTAAACCATATCTTTGTGATTGAGATTCCATCGGTCAAGGGAATCCCACCAGTGAAGGGCCACAGTGTCTCTAGGACTTTCTTTGTGCCACAGAATCAGCGAAGGAGGAATGACTTGCCCCAGGTTACATGGCTGCCAGGGGCCAGAGGTGACATTTGACCCCATGCCTCCCTTTTTCCATCCAGTGGCCTCCTTGGCACTTCATAAAGCCTGGCAGTGACTTAAGCACACATATAATGGATCTCTGTGTTAATACCACTGTCCTGCACTTCAAAGCTTATGTCATAATTGTGGCCAATAAAGGAAAGATCATTAAGGTCGTCCTGGCCTTTGGGATTGTCAGAAAGCACAAAGGAAGACCAGGGAATGAACTTAGCTCCAAAGAGCCTGGAATAGTGAATGAAGAGACCCATCTGCGGCCTCCTTAACTGATGCAGGCATCTCCCACGGAGGCAGCCGTGTCACTTCTGGTGCCAGTTTTCCTTAACTGAACACAAAGCCTTTCAGTCTGTTGATGGAGGCCTCTGACAATGAGGGACATTCTACTGATCCTGGGTAGAGGCCACACCAAAATGCAGGTCCCATCATGCCACTCCCTGCCCACTCCACAACTCCCTGTCACTTCCAGGATCCAAGACAAAGTTCTCTGTTTGGCCTCCAAAGCCCTGTCTAACCCGCCTCCTCCTACCTCCCCTCTCCAGACTCCTTATACCTCACTCCGCTCCACATACTCTATAACCCAGTGACCCACCAGCCTCCAGCTGTTCCACCAACAAGACCCTCCCTCTCTTGGCTCTGGACATTCTCTCTGGCCATCCCATAGGCCTGGATGCTCTGACCACTGACCTCCCTGGAGTCCTTCAAAGTCTCAGCTAAAAACCTGCCTCCTTCAGGAAGCCCTCCTGACCCCTCTGAATCCTGGTGCCTCATCTTTGTTCATCATTTCCTGTTCATCTAGTTCATAGCCTGCTTGGTTTCCATGTTGCCTCCTCCACTAGAGTGGGAGCTTCTTGAAGGTAGGGATTGTCTTTGGCCCCTTTTTGTATCCCCGGGGCTTTAGTGCAGTGCCTGGCACATAGAAGGCACTTAATCTCCGTCTGTTGACTAATATTCTTCTTATAGAATTTTGCTGTTTTAACCTGGAGTCTGTGAACTTTTAATATTCTGATGATGATATTTCAAAATGACTGGTTTCCTTTGTAATCCTCTGTGTTTTATGCATTTGAAAACAAGATTCTGAGAAGGCTCCATGGGCTTCTCCAGGATGCTCCAGAGGCTCAGGCCGCATGACATGGGTGGTTGGGGTGGACCAAGAGCCGGGTCCCTCCCTGCTTGGCCCTGCGGCCCCTCTTTATGTTCATCCTAAGAACATCTTCAAAACTTTTGTACGTTGAATCTCATTAGTTGAGCTTGAAAGGACATCTTAGTGGCTTACTTAAAAAGTAAGTCCTAATTATTGGAAGGCAGCATGGTGGAGCGTATGGAGAGGCGTTCTGAGAGTCAGTATGGCTTGGGATCAAGGACCGACCCCAGCAGATACTGTCTGTGTGACCAGGACTTAAATCAGTATCCCCAGTGATGGGCAAGGTCAAGTCAGTCCATCAGTAGGCATTTCTGAAGGGCCTACAATGTTCTAGCTGCTGGGAATGTGAGAAAATTGTAGACCAGTCCTTGCCCTGAGGGAGCTTACATTCCATTGGGCAGACAACCTGGACAAGTATCTTATATATACAAAATAAATACAACATGATGGGGGGGGGGCAGACACTAGCAACAAAGAGACAGGAAAGAGGCTTCTTTTGGAAGCTGTTGCCTGAGCTCGGTCTTGACAACAACTAAAGATTCCAAAAGTTGAATCCAAGGAAGTGCAGAGTTGGGGTGCCATGTGGGAAAAATGAAGAGAGCAGTTTGATTGGATTGTGAAGTGCATCAGGGGGAGGAAGTCATACATCTTGGAAGATAGCTCAGGGACAGGTTCTAAGGACTTTGAATGCCGACAAAGGAGCTCGTTTTTGATCTTAGAGGTGATAGGAAACCACTGGACTTTACTAAGTAGGAGAGAATCATGACCTGTGCCCTGCACTTTAGGAACATCACTGTGGTGGCTGTGTGGAGGACAGGATGGAGTGGGGGAAGATTGGAGGCAGGGAGTTCACTTGTGAACTTGGTTCTACCTGCTGAAGGAGTACAAGAACTGAAAGCATTTAGTGAAGTTTAGCAGCCTGAGCAAATGCCCCGACCACCCAGCCCTAGTTGCAGAGTTGGAAGGATGTCAATGGCCAGCTGGTTCAATTCATAGCCTGAAGGAATTTCTACTAGATGCTTAGTAAATGCTTGTCCAGCCTGAACTTGAATACCTCCATGGAAGCCAATCCACCACACCTGGAGGAGCCTGCTGTCATCTTGGGCAGCTCTTAATTGTTAAGAAATTTTCCTGAGATCAAACCTAAATTTCCTTCTTTGCAGCTTCCACCAATTGCTCCTGGTTTTGCCCTTTTGGGTGTTAAACAGAACAGGTCAACTTTTACCCCTCCATGTTATAGCCTTCAGTTATTTGAACACAGCTTTTGTGTTCCCCAGAATCTTCTCCCAACTAAGATCCCTGGTTCATTCCCTTAACCAGTCCTCACACTCCCTCTCCCCTCCCATAAAGAAACCCTTCAACTTCTTCCTTCCCCACTACCGGCCCAGCAACCACAACACCACAGAATTACTTATGCTAACAGCACACAGCTTTCATTTTCATTCTTTTTGAAAATGGACTAGTTTTTACTTGCTGAAGCTCATGTTAGAGAATATTTCAACATGGAAGACATGGAGGATGGGAATGGTCCCGAGCTTGGCAGTGGCCTCCCTCCCATCTCTCCTGGGGTGCTGGGCTATTCACACTGGTTTTGAATGGACACATCTGAAGCTGGAAGAGAAATAAATGCTTTTTAAAAAGTTCAGACTATTTTCATTTCAAAGATCGTGTCTGCTTTTGCCTCTGAGTGCTGAAGACAGTACTTAATTTGATAGATAAACAAACACAGAACAACAACAGCCCAGGGTTTCTTCTTCAAAATCCCCACCGGCTAAAGCTGTGTCAATTACCAAGAAGAAAAAAATCAAAGACCAACAAACACTTTGATATGAGGAAAAACACACCATCTGAGCAAAAGCTTCAGAATCTTCGGGGTCCTAGGGCAACCACTGTATTACATGGCTTTCAAATCAATGAAAAAATAATATATACAAATGATTACCTTTTCATGCTTCTCTTGATTCTTGTGTTTGAAAGTCAAATTTTCTATTCAGTTCTGCTCTTTTCACTGAGAAAGCTTGAAAGTCCTCTATTTTATTGAAACTCCATATTTTGCCTTGGAACATGATACTCAGTTTTGCTGGGTAGGTGATTCTAGGTTTTAATCCTAGCTCCATTGACCTCCGGAATATCGCATTCCAAGCCCTTCGATCTCTTAATGTAGAAGCTGCCAGATCTTGGGTTATTCTGATTGGGTTTCCACAATACTCAAATTGTTTCTTTCTGGCTGCTTGCAGTATTTTCTTCTTGATCTGGGAGCTCTGGAATTTGGCAACAATATTCCTAGGAGATTTCTTTTTGGGATCTACTTGAGGAGGCGATCGATGGATTCTTTCAATTTCTATTTTGCCCTGTGGCTCTAGAATATCAGGGCAATTCTCCTTGATAATTTCCTGAAAGATGGTATCTAGGCTCTTTTTTTGATCATGGCTTTCAGGTAGTCCAATAATTTTTAAATTATCTCTCCTGGATCTATTTTCCAGGTCAGTGGTTTTTCCACGGAGATATTTCACATTGTCTTCCATTTTTTCATTCCTCTGGTTCTGTTTTATAATATCCTGATTTCTCATAAAGTCACTAGCTTCCACTTGCTCCAATCTAATTTTTAAAGTGGTATTTTCTTCAGTGGTCTTTTGGATCTCCTTTTCCATTTGGCTAATTCTGCCTTTCAAGGCATTCTTCTCCTCATTGGCTTTTTGGAGCTCTTTTGCCATTTGAGTTAGTCTGTTTTTTAAGGTGTTGTTTTCTTCGGTGTATTTTTCAGTATTTTTTTGGGTCTCCTTTAGCAAGTCATTGACTTGTTTTTCATGGTTTTCTCGCATCCTTCTCATTTCTCTTCCCAATTTTTCCTCTACTTCTCTAACTTGCTTTTCCAAATCCTTTTTGAGTTCTTCTATGGCCTGGGGCCAGTTCATGTTTTTCTTGGAGGCTTTTGTTGTAGGTTCTATGACTTTGTTGTGTTCTTTAGGCTGTATGTTTTGGTCTTCTTTGTCACCAAAGAAAGAATCCAAAGTCTGAGACTGAATCTGGGCGTGTTTTTGCTGCCTGGCTATATTCCCAACCAACTAACTTGACCCTTGAGTTTTTCAGTGGGGTATGACTGCTTGTAGACTAACGAGTTCTATGTTCTACGTTTGGGGGGGAGGTGCCAGCTCTGTCAGAGCCGCACTCCTCCTTCCCCAAGGACCCCCAGTCCAGACTGGGCTTAGATCTTCAGCAGGCTGTTGCACTCCTGCTCTGATCCGCCACTTAATTCCTCCCACCAGGTGGGCCTGGAGCCGGAAGTAACAACAGCTGTAGCTGCCCCACCTCCGCTGCCCCCCGGGGCTGGAAGCCGAACCGCGAACTCCTTCCACTCCCGCAGCTTTTCCCACTAAGCTTCTCTGCAGTCTTTGGTGTTTGTGGGTCGAGGGGTCTGGTAACTGCCGCAGCTCACATATTCAGGGCGCTAGGGCCCCCTCCGCCCGGCTTCTGGTCTGGATGGTCCACGCTGCTCAGGCTGGGCTCTGCTCCACTCCGTTCCCAGCTCCCAGCTCCCAGCTCCCAGCTCCCAGCTCCCAGCTCCCAGCTCCGTGTGGAATAGACCTCACCCAGAGACCATCCAGGCTGTCCTGGGCTGGAGCCCTGCTTCCCTCTGCTGTTCTGTGGGTTCTGCCATTCTAGAATTGGTTCAGAGCCATTTTTATAGGTTTTTGGAGGGACTCGGGTACGGAGCTCACTCTAGTCCGTGCTTACCAGCTGCCATCTTGGCTCCGCCCCCCTAACATATACAAATGAAAACAATTTCCCCCAAAGGGATTTTTTCACCCTTTCTCATAGACGTATCATTATGAGAGAGTCTTAGGTGGCCAAATGCCTCCACATCTCATGGCTGTATGCACACTAGCTGTTCTACATCTTTCCTGCCCTCACTGTTCTCAATAAATTTCTGCCTCTTTCACTGTGCTCTGGGAATCCAAAGCATTCATTGTTTCTGTGTTGTAATATAAAAAACACACAATTGGTTAAAACGGACCCAATGCCAACAACTAATTGCTTCTATGTGAGATAGTGTAACTCACTTAGCATTCCCTGGTGCCAGGGAACTAATAAATGACCACGTTTGGAGCAGAGATCTTCAGATATCGATCTACTAAAACCTGTGTTCAGAAATCACCCGTCTCAAAGATAATGGTTGCATTTTGAGTGGTCTCTTTAGCAGACTCTGTTGTGGGTTGGGGTGAGGGGGGGAAGAGGCATGGTTTCAAAATGCCTGTTTTTAACTTAGCCATCATCAATATGCACAAACATTTCAATATACAAACAATAGAAGAAGGGGAAGTAGAAGAAACTGGCCTTCTGTCACTTTGTTTTTTAGAGAAGTATTTCCTAATGATAACTAGACTCTGCACATTGGAGATTTACCAAATACTTAAATATCGTCTCCTTTGGTCTTCAAGAACAACTTTGGCAGGTCAGTGCTCTTATCCTCATTTTACAGAGGAGAAAAGTGAGGGATAGAGAGGAAAAGTGAGTAGCGTGGGGTCATGCGCCTAGGCTGGATTTGATCTGGGGCATTGGTGGCCAGTGCACTGACCCACTGCCATATCCTCATCCTTGTTTCCTTCCCACCAGAATGGAGGAAGCCAATGTTTTATATTTGTCTTTGTACTTTCAGCACCTAGAACAGCGTCTTGCACATAGTAGATGCTTAATAAGTTTATTAAATAGAATTGACTCATGCTTCCCCACCAAGATGAGAGTCTTCATTCACATGCAGATTTGTCTAACAAAATTGACTTAACTTGAGAATGCTGATTGTTGGCTGAACAACGGTGATGCATTTAGATTTAGTGATGTTTTTCTTAGATTTAATGGTTCCTTGTTTATCCTTATGACTTACGCAGTTGGTTTGGAAAATTTAGCTGGAAAAGTAATCCCTGAAAGGATTATTTACATTACCTCTGATCTTTTCTGGTTTAATATGTGAATCTTAGATTTGGGGTCAAAATCAGGCACAGTGGCTTTGGGTTTTTCTTGTCAGAGGAGAATATTGTAAATTTTCCTTCTATAGTTTTCATTTCCCTTTTTGTTTTCAGTTCTACACATTTTCTTTTAGTAATAACAGCCGGTAATCATGTGGCATTTTCAGGTTCGCACAGAGCTTTGCGCAGGTGATCTCATTTAATCCTCACAACAATCCTGTGAGATAAGCGCTCTTATTGTTTTCCTCTTACAAATGAGGAAACTGAGTCTTAGATCAGCCAAGTGACTGGCCCAGGTCCCACAGCCAGGAAGTGTCTGAGGCAGGTTTGAACTCGGCTCTTCCTGACTCAACATTCAACATTGTGCCGCCTAAGCGGCCTGTTTTATAATCCACCTTTTAAATATGATTTCAGAACAAGTACAATAACACCCTTCTAATCTTTTTCTCAGATTCCAGCAAGCACCCCCTTCTGGAGTGCTTCTGTTGAACGTGAAAGTTGGTTCTGAGGGGCAGGAACACATAGATGTCCTATCTAAGTATTGGGCTGAAGGAGGGTCATGGCGTAACTTGGCGGCTCTCAAGACAGTCTTGACCTAGAATTTCACGTAAAATCAAGGTTTGCTCTGCCAGCCCTGGTAACAACAACCATACCGTTTGTATAGCGTTTTAAGTTTGCAAAGCCCTGGACATAGCTGCCCATTCGTTTCTAGCCGCCGTGTAAATGTGAGGTGTCACTTGGGTGGTTCCGGCAGTTGGCAGACAGTGAACAAATGGTCATGGATACTTCTTGAAGACGTTACACACATTGTTGTGCGTCTCTGATGTGGTCTCCAACTTCTTACTCGAAGAGGAGAAACACCATTCCTTGGAGCACCACAGTCCTCCCTTTCAGGGAAGGGAGAAAGGTCACTTCCACAAATCTCCACCCTGGTCTCCTGCCTTAGGGAAAGGGGAGGGACACGATTCCTTCAGGTCCAGGTACTTGTTCTCTTACCTGAACTTGGTCCATGGCCTGGCACATTAGGTACTTAATAAACGCCTATTGACTGACCGGATGTAGAACTCATCTTCTGGCCCCCAAACTTCCCATTTTTCCAGCTTCACCGTTTTTAATGCAGGTACAGCCATCCTTTCAGTCTCCAATATTCACAACGTGGGGATCATCCTCTACTTCTCAGGCTCACTGTCCCTCACTTGACAGAGCCAATTAGTTGCCAAATCTTGTCATTTCTACTTCAAAAATGGGTGCATTTTGCTCTCTCTCTTCACAGGGCTTCCACCGTAGTTCTGGCTCCCGTGGTCCCTCACCGGCATCGTTTCAATAGTCCCAACTGGTCTCTTTGTCTTGCCTTTTCCAATCACTACACATGCCTGCCGCACAGATCTGACCATGGCTCCACCTACTCCAACTACTCCAGTGGTTCCCAGTCACCTCCAGGATAGAACAGAAACCCCTCTGACTTCTGCATCCCTTTACAACCTGCCCCAAACTAGTTTCCTGGCCTCAGTGTACCTGACTCCATCTTCCACTCCGAACTCCAGCCAAACTGGCCACCTCTCTTCCTCACACAGGGTCCTCCATCTCCCACCTTGGCACAGGCTGTTCCCACTATGTGGAAGACACTTCCTCTTCACCTGCGCCTCATGAAATGCCTCGTCCTTCGACACACCTGAAATACCACCCTCTCCGTGAAGCCCTTCCAGATCCCTCCACTTGCAGGTGTCCTCCCTCTCAAGCTACATTGTATTTAATAGACTACATTATCCTGCTATCAGCTGCATGGGCTTCGCTATCTTCATTCATCCATTCAGTATGTTTGGGAAGCTCCGCTGTGGGCACAGCGCTGTGTTAAGTGCTGTGTGGGACTTGAGAGAAGTAGAGGGAAGACCCAATCTCTGGCTTGGAGGATCTTGGAGGCCTTTTTTGATCTAGGGTAAATCTGATAGTGCTACTAGATCATTGCAAGGCAGAGGTGGGGAACTTGCGGCCTTGAGGACACATATGGCCCTCTAGGTCCTTGAGTGTGGCCTTTTAATTGAATCTAAAGATTTGTTCTGTAAAAAATCCTCAAGACCGCGGGTTCCCCACCCCTGCATCTAAGCAGCCACAGCATCGTTGAAACCTAGAACGAGGTGGATATTGTTGTGGGATAAATTGAATCTGAGACAGCTGTAGGAAAGAGGGAGGGCTCGAGCTGGGTCTGTCTTTCACGTGCATGGTGTGTGCATGGGTACATGTATGTGTATGTGCCTATGTGTATACATGTATACGTACATGCATGTACAAAAGTCTTTTTTTAAAAACTTGGTGGTTGTTCTGCATCGGAGTTTCAGCAGGTGTCCTGTCCCCCAGGAAGAATCAATGACTGCTGATTATAAGAGCTGATGTCCAGAGGGATTCCTGTGCTAACTCGATCTTTTCATACGCTGGTAACCTTGGCACTTTCCCCATCATGGACTTTTTCATCAATCTTGGTTATAGACAGGCAAAGGTAATTGTGCAGAATTGCATCCGTTACAAGCTGGCCTTCTAAGGACTTTGCTTTTCAAAGGGGGCGGAATTCCTTCTTTTACAAAATGGAATCCAGAAGCCTGTTAAATATCAATGAGCCACCCTTTCATGCCAAATGATGCTGTCAATTATTTTCCTCTTCCTAGTTTGGATTAAGATCTATTTTCTATTGTAATAAAATAGAAAATTAATTTTAAGCTTCTCTGGTCCCACGTTATCCTTAAGAGGACCTGAACATGGTATATCTGCCAGAGCACGGGACCTGCCAATTTTAGACTTCTAGTCTAACCTTTCAAGAAAAGGGCTCTTCCCTGTTTTGGGAACCTGCAAAGAACCCGCCAAAGGCTAAAACCCCACTTGTGTTTCCTAAGCTTCTTTCTTCAGCATCGTTGGTCATTCAGTAATAATAGTTTACATTTGTATGGAACTTCTTCAGGTGCATAATACAACATGCATGATCTCCAGGCTGAGAAAAACTTTGCAAAATCAGCTTGTTATTTCTAACCACAAGCTTGGCAGAATACAGTGTGCATCTCGAGGGTCCCCTCCCTCGAGGGAGGTGTTCCTCCCCACTCCCACCCTCAAGTCAAAGTTGGGATCATCTTTGAAGAGGATACTGTATATAGAACCAAAGGGTTCTGTAATGAACTTGTGTGAAGAACACGTGGAGAAGAAACAAGTCAATAACACACCAATATTTTCAAGGTCAGAGATGTTGAACCACAAAGAGATATGTCAGAAGAGAATGATTCTAGATATCTTGACCACAGGGAAAAAATATCTCTGTATTCTGCCGTTTGAAAGATCCATATATTTGAAAAATAAAGTGGACAGAGGTTCTGAAGGAAGCATGGAGAAGCAGGGCAGGTTTGAAAGCCGCTGGGGAATTCATTTTATACATTTTTTCAAGCACGCATTGTGGAATGGAGACTCATAAAACACTCATTTGTGCTTGACTGTGTTTGGAAATGTTCTTTTTTGGTGTTTAGGTTCAGAATTTTTTTTTAAAAGAAAAGCCCATATGCTGAAAGGCAGAGATAGGTTGTCGTGCTTTTTAAGGGTGAGCTTTATCTCACTGTTGTCACTTGTTTTGAGAAGGATGATTTGATGTTGTTTGTTTTTTCTCTCCCTGAAGCTGCATCTTGTTTTGTGAAAATGATTTTCTTTCATGTGTTTGTTCTCTCTGTCTGGCTCAGAAAGAAGTGAAGAAGGCTTTCTGCTCAGAGCCTCAGCGCACCCATGCCCAAGCACAGATGGTCTGGAGGTCCTGCTCTCTCTGCCCCACATCCACATTCCCAACACCATTGGCTCTTCACGAATCTTTCATCCCTGGCCATAACAGGTGTGTGCCCGGCATGCACATTCCTTCTCAGTTATGCCTCTTAGAGTCTCTAGTTCTCTTCCAGGTATGGCTCAGATGCTGTCTCCTGCATGAGGCCATTCACGATCTCCCACGTCCCCCCCCTCAAATATTTATTACATATTTTTAATTTTCTGATAAGTAAATGTGTGTCTTCACCCAAAGAATGTAAGGTCTTTGAAGGTATCCTCACTGCCTAGCATAGTACCTGGCACATAGTAGGTGCTCACTAGATGCTTGTTGATTATTGATCCCAAGATATTCTTTTGGTGTGAAAAGATGTCTCCTGGGTAGCCTGTAGGGCATTGGGAAGTTCAGCCTTCACCTTCCTCTCAAAGATGCTCAATCTCTCGGTGTATATTTCTTTCCTTTCTCGTGGACCTTAGTCCTATTTATGTGTCTACTGTGCATGCATCTTCTCTCTCGGACTGAAAGTGGTGTGACTCACTCTTAGACCATTTTAAAGCTGAGTTCCTGATACGTAGCTTATGCTCATTTTGATGAGCCGTGATGTGTATGTTTACCTGTGAGCTTAAATTTCCATAATGGGATTATCAGCCATTTTCATCCTCTGCTTAATAAATTTACACCTCTGATTTCAAAGAAATTCTGTGTCAATGATGGGGTACCATTGGCTGAGACAATGGCGGGGTGCTGTATCCACAACCAAAAGACCCAAACCTAACTAGACTTGTGGAATATGGGTAAAAGAAGAGTATGTCTGTCCATAGGGAGGGTATTGCTAAGACCAGACCGAGCACTCTGGAAAAATCTGTGGAGGAAGAGAACCACTCTCCACTGGAAAGACTCTGGAGAAAAGCTTTTAACCTACTGAGGCTAGAATGTGGATTCTGTGAAAGGGAATGTTGTGAAATATGCCACCAAGCTCCAAAATTTGGAACTTCTGGAAATATTCCAATTTAGATTTTTCTGAGAAGGATTAGTGTGTTTTCCCTAACTGTTAGGATTTTGGATAGACTACCACAATGAATGTATTAATTGCAAATCATTCTTACATGTCCATAAACATAGGACCCCATTTATTTTGTTATTCATTGATTTGTTAGCCTAGTTTGTTTCCATATGAACTCAAAAGTAATAAGATGGAATTTACTAAAAATTATCATTTGAACTTTTTAGAAATTGAAACTGGCCCCATTCTCAATCATTCTTAATTAGTGAGATATATTTAGTATAATAATCTGTTGGGAACATGTGATAAAAGAGATAGTTAGTAAACATACAGGAAAGGAAGCAACAATCACACCAGTCAGCATGGCTTCAGCAAGAACAAGTCATGGTAGGCTAATCATATTTCCTTTTTAGTTTTTGACATGGAAACTAAATTGATAGACCACAAGACTACTGTACTTGAAGTATATCCAGATTTTAGGTAAGCATTTGTTAAAATGCCCCATTATTCTTTTGGAAATGTTGGAGAGATGTGTCCTTCACTGATAGTACAACTAGAAAAATTTAGTATTCATCGAATGTCTAGATTCCGAGAGAAGGTATTAAAGATTCTGTGAACACCTGGACAGAGGGTTCCAATGGAGAACCCCACATCTGGGCTGGGTCTTGTGCTGCTTAACATTTTTTCAATGATTTGGATGAAGGGATGGGTGGCATGTTCATCACATTTGTAGATGGTAGGAAAATCCCTACATTGGATGAGTGAGTCAGGATCCCAAAAGACTTTGATGGGCTACAATATTGTACTGAATCTAGTAGTATGGAATTTAGAAGAGACAAGTGGAAAGTTGTGAGTCCCCCAGAAAGCAACTGCTCATCTATAAGATGGTGGAGGTAGTCACCTGACTGATTACACAGTAAGGTTTTGTGTGTCTTTTTAAACTGGAGTGTTTAGTGAATCTGAGAATGAGCTGACAAGCATGAGTTGGCTGGGTGACATCAGCCAAAAAGCTCGTGTAATCTTGGGCTGCATTAAGAGGGGGAAGAGCCCCCAGGAATGTGGAGGTGAGAGCCTCACTGTCCTCTGCCTGGTCAGACCTCAACACAGAGTGCTGTGTTCAGTTCCAGGTGCCATGGTTTAGGAAGGACATTGAAACCTGAAGATATCCAGAGAAAGACAATCACAGAATTAGTTGAGGGAACTGCTATCTTTACCCTGAAGAAGACAAGACTGAGGAGAGTTATGGCAGCTGTCTTCACGTATCTGAAGGGCTGTCTTTGGGAATGGGGATTCCCCTGTTCTGTTTGGTTCACTGAGCTGGGAAGCAGGGAGGGAGGGATTGGACACACTTATTTACATGTGTGCTATTTGCCCTTAAGTGGGGACTTTAGATTCCTTTCTTAGAACGTCAGCACCCATGAGTTGGGAAGCTCCTTTCTCTATACTCACATCCCCAGTATCCAGCAGTGTCTAGCATACAGTAAGCCCTTAATAAGAGCTTCTTGACTGATTGATCTTATTCCAGCCCTCTCCCCGCTTTCATAGGGTTAAGCTATTCTTCCCCTTGGGGTATGACTTTCTGTCTAGCTATTTCCTCAGCTCCTCCAGCAGGGTGATTGTTTTTTTCTTTTGGGGTGGGGGAATGGCAAAGGACCACCTCAATACCAGTCCAGCCAGGTGGTGACAAGGCTCATTAGCCCAGACCAGGCATTCTTGTGTCGTGTACCCCTTGGGCAGTGTGGGGAAACCTACAGATTTCATCTCAGACTTATATTTTAAATGTATAAAATAAAACACAAAGCATTCCAAAAGAAACCAATGTATTGAAATACAATTTATCAAAATATGTGTAAATCAAATTTACTGACCACAGATTAAGAACTTCCAATCTAGGGGAACCCCAGTAGATGTATTTTCTCTCCCCTGGGAAGCTGATCCAGTGCCCCTGGGCTTTCTTGCAGTTCTTCAGCTGCCTAGGCTGGACAGCTCTCTGTCCTCATCTCTGCCTCTTGACCTCCCAGCCTTCTTCCAAGACTCATCTCAAACCCCAGCTTCTGCAAAAAGCCTTCCCCCATGCCATGCCTTCCTTCAGAGATTACTTGTGCTTTTTAGACTGCATATATCTTGTATGTCCACAGCTGTTTGCACTTTTTGGTCAATCTGTCAATAAGCATTTACATGTCAGACACAGTACTAGGCACTGGGTACACCAAAAAGAAATGAAACAGTCCCTTCCCTGAAGGAGCTAACATGCTATGGGGGTGTGTGCACATATACACACATAAGTGTACACAGATAAAGAAACACAAGGGGATGTGTACATGGTGGGTGGTATCAGGAAAGATCTTGTGGGAAAGAAGGCAGCCAAGAGATGGAGGAGGTTTGGTATTCACAGATGTTGGGCTGAGGGGGCAGGCCAGACTCACTGGTCATCCTTCATGACAGTGACAAGCGCCTTTGGCCACCCTAGGCCTCTTGCTTTATATTCTTAATATCAGTAATCTGAAGATGACTGAACAAAGTTCCAATTCCTGGAAGCTCTTCCCCCTCCTGATTGTAGGTAACTTTTACAAATGTATGAGAGGCATGAATAGAGTGCTAGCCCTGGAGTCGAGAGGGCCTGAGTTCAAATATGGCCTCAGACACTTGACACTTACAAGTTGTGTGACCTTGGGCAAATCACTTAATTCCTATTGCCTCACCGCCCCTCCCCCCAAATGCATGAGAGGCATGTTGGAGGATAGCTGAATGGTAAGAAAAAGATAACAGACATTGACATGAGTCTGTCACCACTGCCAAAAGAACTTTGGTGTTAGTTAGCAAGCATTAATTAAGTACCTACTGTTTGCCAAACACTGGGAAAAGAAAGGCAGAAACATTGTCCTTGACCTCAGGGATCTTATATTTTAATGGGAGAGATAACTGTACATCTCACACGTATATATGTGTGTACACATCTATATATATACACACACACAGTTCAAAGAGAAGGTAGAAGGAAGGCATTAGCTGAGTGTATGTGTGTGTGT
Source organism: Trichosurus vulpecula (assembly GCF_011100635.1). NCBI lineage: Eukaryota > Metazoa > Chordata > Mammalia > Diprotodontia > Phalangeridae > Trichosurus > Trichosurus vulpecula. The sequence goes on along the minus strand of NC_050576.1, from coordinate 2,600,022 downwards.
GAGAGTGTGTGAGAGTGTGTGTGTGAGTGTGTGTGAGTGTGTATGTGTGTGTGTGAGTGTGTGTGTGTGTGTGTGTGTGTGTGTAGCCAGGGATGGCATATCCTCTTGGAACGATGGGATTCCATGTAGATCAGTCACCCACCAAGGAGACCAGAAGGACCCAGGACCTGCCTCGAGCAGCAGACACTCTCCTCTTACCATGTAGGAAACTATGGCATTCAAGGCTCGCACCAGTTTAGAATATAAGATTGTTTACAAAACCACAGAGAGGAGGAGGAAGAGGATGGGTGGCTTCTCTCCATAAAATAGCCAGAACCAATGAAAGGAAAAACAACCACCCAGGGAGCTTAACGAGAGATTGAATTAAGTTAGACCCTCCCTAGTACTCCCCTGGAAGGACCGCAGACTGATGAAGGCGATGGTGTGAGGAGAATCCTGTAACAAACGCTCTTCTCCATCAGTCCCAGTCGGGCTTCTGGACTTCATCTTTCCAGCCTCTGCTGCCTGAGAAGTAGAAATGGACCAGAGAAAACAAGATGGGGGAGACGTGGGGCACAGAATTAGCTGTGTCCCAGAGGAGATCCATGCTGGAGTGCCCCACAGCCGGAGGCACTGGGGGCAGGGTGCCCCATTGTGGGCTGGCTGGTGGGTGGCCGAGAAGTTAGGACATGCGTTTTGTTCTTGTTTCCTGGTATGGGGACTCCTGGTCTGGAAATTTCCATCCTTGATGAAGAGCAGAAAATCCTCTCTGCCTGTCCTATCTATAAGTTATCCATAATGTAAAGCCTTAGAATATTGCCAGGGGGCCCTTGGAGGTTTAGTGACCCACCCAGGGTCACACAGTGAGGATAGGTCAAGAGTAGGACTTGGGTTCAGGTCTTCTACTCTCCAAGGTTGTTTCCCTATTATACGTGACATCACCTTTGCTTCCCCCATTTTTTTTGCCCTAGTAAAAAATAAGTAAAGAAAAAATGGAAAAAAGAGCACTTTTGAATTGTTTGAAGTACTTTATTTTAGTTTACTTAGAAGCTAAGAAAGATGAGAAAAATGTTTGATTTTACAGCTTATAATAAATACTGGTTGAATGGGAAACTGAACTAAGCTTCAAACAGAATCCCCAGCTGCCTGTCAATGAACCACACCCACTGCAGGGCGCCACCTGCTCCCTCAGGAAAAGAACTGATGAGAGGGAGGAGCAAGAGGAACCTTGTCGAGGGCTAGCTAGGAAGCACCATAGTGCACAGAGCTCTGGGCCTGGAGTTAGGAGGATCTGAGTTCAAATCTGGCCTCAGACACTTATCAGCTGTGTGACCCTGGACAAGTCACTTACCCATAATGATCGGGGTGGGGGGGAGGGAGAGCTTGTTGAACCAAGATGCAGGAAAAGAGGAGATTGTCATCAGGATGTTCTTTCCTCTTCCCTTCATGCCTGAAAACATACACAAAGGAGATGTGAGACTTTCATCAAGTTAGCTGGCAAGTCTCCTCTCCAAGGATGAAAAAAGGGCTCCAAATACTAGGAAGACGCTTCTGGAACAAAAACTCAGTATTTGACAAAAACTACTGGGAAAACTGAAAACAGTGTGGCAGAAACTAGGCATAGACCAACATCTTACACAGTATATCAAGATAAAGTCAAAATGGGTGCATGATTTACAGATAAAGGACAATACCATAAGCAGATTAAGGGAGTGTGGAATAGTTTATCTGTGAGACTTATGGATTAGGGAAGAATTTAGGACCGAAGAAGATCTAGAGGGCATTACAAAATGTAGAATAGATAATTTTGATTATCTAAAACTTACAAAGTTTTAGCATAAACACAACCAATATAACCAAAATTATAAGGAAAGCTGAAAACTGGGGACAATCTTCACAACAATTATCTTTGATAAAGGTATTATTTCTCAAATATATAGAGAACTGAGTCAAACTGATAAAACTACAAGTCATTCCCCAATTGATTAATGGTCAAAGTATATGAAAAAGCATTTTCGGAGAAAGAAATCAAAGCTATTTATAATCATATGGAAAAGGCTCTAAATCACTATTGATTAAAGAAATGCAAATTAAAATAATTCTGTGGTACTACCTCACACTGATCGGAGTAGTTAATATGACAAAAAAGGAAAATGTTGGATATTGGAAGGGATGTGGGAAAACTTGGACACTAATACACGGTTGATAGAGTTGTGGACTGATCTAACCATTCTGGAGAGCAATTTGGAACTATGCCCAAAGGGCTCTAAAGCTGTGCATGCTCTTTGATCTAGCAATACCAGTGCTAGGTTTGTATCCCAAAGACATCAAAAAAGGGAAGTATTTGTATAAAATATTTATAACAGTTCTTTTTGTGATGGCTGAGAATTGGAAATCAAAGGGATGCCCATCAAGTAAGGAATGGTAAACAAGCTGTGGTATTTGATCGTGATGGAATATTATTGCGCTATAAGAAATGACAAGCAGGATGATTTCAGAAAAGCCTGGAAAGACTTACATGAACTGATGCAGAGTGAAGTGAACAGAACCAGGACATTGTATGCTCTACCAGCGATATTGCACAATGAAGAATTGTGAATGATTAAGCTATTCTCAACAATACAATGTATCCAAGACAATCCCAAAACACTAATGATGAAGCGCGCTATCTGCCTCAAGAGAAAGAACTGATATTGATTGAATACAGACTGAGGCATGCTATTTTTCATTTCCTTTCTTTCTTTTTTTTTCTCTTATTCGAGTCTTCTTGTACAAAACGACTAATATGGAAATGTTTTACATGATTGCACATGTATAACCTATTTTTGCTTACCATCTTGGGGAAGGGGGAGGGGAGGGAGGGATTGAATTTGGAACTCAAAACTTTAAATAAAAATGTTAAAAATTGAAAATAAAAACTACTAGGAAGGAGTCAAGCTGTTGTGAGACCTGAGCACTAATCCAGCTGAGAAACTCTAGCGAGCCAACATTTATTGAGTCACTCTTGACAGAGCCTTAGATTTGGGAATTAAGAGACCATTGGCAAATTTAGAGAGAACAGTTTTAGTTGAGTTATGAGGTCAGAGCCAGATCCAGATGGCTCAGAAGAGAGTGACAGGGGAAAGAGGGAGGAGATGGGTGCAGATCTCCCAGAAAAGGAGGAGAAAGACATTAAAAAATAAATGACAAAAACTAACAATCAAAGCAGCTGACAGGGAGGGTGGGATGTAGGGAGAGCTTTTGAAGGACGGGAGACCCTTGTACAGGGCATACAAACCAGTTTTCTTGGTTGAGACCTGTGGTTTCACCGGTGTGGGAAACTCCCAGTGTGGATATGCCCCCTTCTACCACAGTTTGAAAGCATTTCACAGGGGCACCAGAGGCTCAGTGACAACCAGGATGTTCCAGAGATGGCACTCGAACCCAGATCTTCTGGCTTGTAGGCTATCCTGCCTCTGCTTCAAAACCAAACTGAACCATGTTGAAACCAGAACCAGCCCCAAAGCTATGAAACCTTTATTTGCAGCCCGAAGTTGACTGATCAGAATCATTTTCTTCAGACCTCAAGAGATTTCTGGGGAAAATGGCAGCTGCTGCCTAGTCTGCCAGCTTTGTCCACTTCAATGCAGGCCCGGTTTTAATTTTGTGATGTCATGTTGACTGTCCTTGTTTATTCATAATTCTGCTATTCTTGTATTTTCCCCTGTGAGTAAAAGGCAAGTAGAAAGAGCCCTGAACTTGAGGCCAGAGGATCAGATTCAAATCCCTGCCCTGCTGTGACTTGTAGAATGTATGACCTTGGAGAAGACCCATCCCCTCTCTGGGCCTCAGTTACTCATCTGTAAAAGGAGAAGCTTGAACCAGAGGATCTCTAAGAAAACCAAAGATCGGTGATTGAAGCCTCTTCTCTTGGTTCCTTCCTTTATTGAGAACACGCTGGCAGCAGCCACCAGGTATGAGCTCCTTCTGTGTCCTTGGAGAAAGAAGCTCCCCAGGAGCCCCAGTCAAGTGAACTAACCCCAATCTGCCTGTGTCGCAGGTGGGGTGATCCTTTGGGCACAGTGAAGACCTCAGGTCTGAAAGCTGCTCCTTAAAAGTAGATGGTTCTGGCCCCAGATCCCTTCTCCTCGGTACACTGAGGCTTGTTGATCTCAGGAGCGCAGGAGTTCTGAGCTAAGTCAATCAGGTATCTGCACCAGTAAGTGAGCACTAGGAGTGGGGGAGCCTCGGGCCGCCTAGGGGCGAGCAAAGTGACCCAGGGAGGAAATGGTCAGGTCAGAGCTGCCACAATGACCAGCAGCGGGGTCGAGCTCGTACCTGGCTGGGGTACTTCTAGCCTGGGCAATGGAGGGAGAACCAGCCTTAAAAATACAGGTACTTGTGGAGGGTGAGAGTATTCCTTTGATGCAAAGGTTTGCCAGAACATTATGACGATGAGCATGAATTCTTGCTTTTGAAAAATTGCTGATTAAAAATAGACATTTACTCAAAAAGCCTCCTAGGGAAGATGTCTCAGATATCTTAGACCTCGTCCCCATCCTCCTCCTCCCAATGCTGACGATTCAGTTCCAAGGAACAAAGATATAGCAACAAGCTCTGGAAACAGCCTGTGCCTTCCACTTCCTCTTCTCATCCTGAAATACTTTATATGAGCCAGATCCTCATCATAGTCCTGCAGCAGTTAGAGGATTCTGATGCCTGGATTTCTGAGAGCAAGTCACTGGGGAAAGGATTTCCTCCCCCGCTATGGTCTCAGTACTGTGACAATCAGGACCACGTGGAGAGATTTTAGTAAAATATAAACCTTGCTTGATATATGGCTAAACCTGCTGCCTACACATATGTGTATATAGAGTTATGTGTGTGTGTGTGTTTATATGGGTGTATCTATATGTATGTCCATATATACACGTACACACATATCTATCTATCTATACATACATACACACACGTACACACCTAAAGGAAAGCCTAATTGACATGATTAACAGTCACAATCTGAGGCAAACATGCAGCAGAAGTACAAGTCCTGCCTGATGAGGGATGACAGTTACATCACCTTTTCATTCAGTGACTTGCCATGGTCTAGGTCCACAAGGCACTGTGAAATTGAGAGATGGATGAAGATGACAGACATTCCAAAGGCACCATGAGGATGCTCAACCTAATTGGTTCCTGTGATGTCTCTGTTCTTACCATTTCAGAGAGGGAGATGGAGACTCCAGTCCCAGAACAAGTTAAAAAAACAGCATCAGTGACAGGTGGGGGATTTTTGTTGGAGCCAATCCTTTCAAAGGGGGCCCATAGAAGCTTCCCCTGGTTCCCTTAAAAATATGTGTACAATGAGGAAAAAACACACAAATCTTGAACTAGGAATAGAAAATCTCATATATGAAAGCAAACATTTCAGTTTCTTAAGGGGAATGGTATCAATGCCTAATATGGTGGCTTTCTAAGCAATCTTAACTAAGAGTTGGAGCAGTGGGCTGAGAGCTAGCCTTGGGAAGAGGTAGGTCTTGCTCTGGGACCCACAGCCAAACATACCTCCCAAGCCCCAGGAAACATTCAATTATAGATACTGATCTTCATCATTGGAGACCCACATGAAGGATTAGTCATAATTAGTCAGTCAACAAGCATCTATTACGTGCTTACCATGTGCCAGGCACTGTGCTGTGCTCTGGGGATACAAAGAAAGGCACAAATATTGTCTTTGCCCTAAAGAAGTTCATATTCTGATTGGGGTGAGGGAGGTACAATGTATAAATTATTAGAAATACACATGATATGTACAGGGTATAAATGGAAGGAAATCTCAAAGAGGAATGCACTAGGGGCTTGAGGGACTGGGGAAAGCCTTCTCTACAAGGTGGTGTTGGAATCGAGTCTTGAAAGAAGCCTGGTGGGTTCACAATTTAGATATTATAAGCAATCTGGGAGAGCAAGGAATAGTTTATCTGTCAGATTTATGGAGAATGGAGGAATTTATAACCAAACAGGAGATAGAGAATATTATGAAATGCAAAATGGATAATTTTGATTACATTAAATTGAAAAGTTTTTGCACAAACAAAGCCAGTACAACCAAGATTAAGAGGGAAGCAGGAAACTGGGAAAGAAGTTTTACAACCAGTGTCTCTGATAAAGGTCTCATTTCTAAAATATATAGAGAACTGAGTCAAATTTATAAGAATCCATATCAATCCCCAATTGATAAGTAGTCAAAGGATATGAACAGGCAGTTTTCAGAGGAAGAAAACTGGAGCTATCTATAGTCATATGAAAAAAAATGTTTTAGATCACTATTGATTAGAGAAATGTAAATCAAAGCAACTCTTAAGTACCACATCTCACCTGTCAGATTGGCTAACATGACAAAACAGGAAAATTATAAATGCTAAAGAAGATGTGGAAAAATTGGAACACTAATGAATTGTTGGTGGAATTGTGAACTGAACCAACCAATTTGGAGAGCAATTTGAAACTATACCCAAAGGGCTATAAAATGTGCATATCTTTTAACTCAGCAATACCACTTCTAGGGCTGTATCCCAAAGAAATCATACAAATGGGAAAAGGACCCACATGTACAAAAATATTTATAGCAGCTCTTTTTGTGGTGGCAAAGAATTGGAAACTGAGAGGATGCCCATCCACTGGGGAATGGCTGAACAAGCTGTGGTATATGAATGTAATGGAATACTATCATGCTATAGGAAGTGATGAGCAGAAGGACTTCAGAAAAACCTGGAAAGATTTACATGAACTGATGCTGAGTGAGGGGAACGGAGCCACGAGGACATTGTACACAGTTACAGCCACATTGTGTGATGACTAACTTTGCTAGACTCGGCTGTTCTCAGCAATGCAAGGTTCTAAGACATCTCCAAAGGACTCATGATGGAAAAGGCTCTGCATGTCCAGAGAAAGAATTATAGAGTCTGAATGCAGATCGAAGCAGACTATTTGCTCTCTCTCTTTTTTTGTTTCTTCTTTCTCGTGGTTTATCCATTAGTTATAATTCTTCTTTGCAACATGACTAATGTGAAAATATGTTTAATGTGAATGCATACACAGAGCCTGTACCAGATTGCATGATGTCTTGGGGAGGGGAGGGAAGGGGAGAAAAAAGCTTGTGGAACTGAATGTTGTAAACTAGAAATAAATAAATAATTTTTAAAAAAGAAAGAAGCCTGGGAAGCCAGGAGGTGGAGGTTCTTGCTCAGCCAGATGAAATTCCAGAAGGAATGACTGATGCTGGAGTGGGGCCGGCCCTGGGCATGCATCTGGAAGAGCCAATCATGGGCATCTAAAGGGGAAATCCAGCAGCCAGACTGAATGTGTTCCCAACATGGTGCCAGCATCCATTATGCAGCTCCTGCTTCTTGCTTCCTCTCTCACCCTCAGGCCTGGTTCCTGATGCCTCTGTCCCCAACTCCTTGCTCATCTCCCCTGCTTAGGACACCTGGTCTGCTCCTGCTTTGGCTCTTCTCAGTTTCTTGTCTGACTCTTGGTCTTGGCCACATGGCAGCTGGTTTTGAAGTCGATGAACAAATCCTTAAGAAGCCTCACACTCACCCAAGAGCACACAGTAGGCACTATATAAATGCTTATTCCATGAGAGTATAGACTCCCTGCATGGAGATGCTGTTTTTGCTTTTGTCCTTGTATCCCCTATCACTTTCCATAATGTTTGGCATATAGTAGGTGCTTAATAAATGCTTGTCCCATTGTCCAAATGCTGAATGTGTGAGGCCAGCCCCACTACCTGGATTCTCCTAAATCTTCTGGATCTGCCTATGCAGGTCTCCATGGCAACATGCAACTTGAAAGCTGTAGTGGACACGGGTGCAGCGTACAGGGACCAGGGAGGTCAGCAACTCATCACCTCAACCTGGTTCGATCAGTCACACCCCAATGTTTACACATGAGGAAACAGGCCTGAGAAGTTCTATGCTTTCTTGGTGATCTCAGCCAGCGGGCGATGGTGCTTCCTGCCTGACTCCAAGGTCCATGTTCTTTCTACTCTGCCCCACAGAGGAATGAAACCCATCCCACCTGATTTCTGTGCGCACAGTCCAGAAACAGCATTATTCATCCCCTCCACCCCAATGCGTTTTGCGAGGATGTCACTTCAGTTACTTCCGTAGTATTTTACCTCTCTGCTCTTACTGCCTTTTACTGAAGACTATCTTATGAACCCTAATGCCTCTTTTCTGATGTGGGAAAACATCATTCTGCCTGTGGAAGAGTTAGTTATGGAACCAATACCCTCAGAGAAACTTTCCTTCTTCCTGGAAAGCCCCTCACACCCGGTAAGGGACCTGAAGTATCTGTATACAAAACGAGCCAAGAAGAGAGAGAGAAGACACATGAAATCCCTGAGACCACACGGAGCCAGCTATGAGGGGACTGATTTCATAATAAAACCAAGATATATTTTAAAATCACCAGGTCTGTAACTTCTTCCAAATAAACAAAGAAATAAAAACACACAAGCAAGAATGTGAAGCCAGGATAATTAATTCTGTGTTATCCTTTCTGCTTCTGGGACCCTTGGATAGAAAATCTGGGAAGCTTGGCATTCAGTCCATAAAGAAGATGAAACATCTGATAAACTTGGACCATCATGAGCAGTTGGGGTAGCATGAATATTTGTCCTCCCAGAGTCCTTCTTAGCCAGAATTCTGACACTTAGTTAAAAAGAGAATGAATTTGACCAATATTAATTTCTCTCTTCTTGGTTTCATGATATAAAGACAAAGTAACCAACCAGACCAATAATTTCACCAACATATCCCTTCACCAAAAATAATATTACTTTTGACAGAGATATGCTTTATTCCTGCTGATGCTATTAAAAAAAACTGCAAGGTCAACCAAAATGAGAAATTGACGGTGTCCCTGGCTTCCCATGTTTTAATAACTATTGTCAAAAGAAATAATAATCATGTTATGACTCATTTGTCCTTGAAGGGCCTTTTCCCTCAAAGGCCCACTGTAAATCTAATGTAAAATCTGAAGTATTTGGGGAGAACAGAGGCCCAGAGATGTGCCAATGCTTGGTGATATACGTGCCAATCAGCGCTAATGACTTTAATCTGTCCGGGCGGAGAGGGAGGGGAAGATGTAGCGACCCTGAATTGCTGCCAGCAGGTGAAGAACTGCCCCTTCGCTTCCAGCCGGTGACCAGGTGTAGTCAAGAGGGCAGGGCCGGGGTTCCCCGGACCCTCCTCCCCGAGGCCACCTACTCCAAGAAAAGGTCCTGGAATTTTGAACATTTTTTCCTCATTTTTTTTTTCTGTCCTAAGTACGAGGGGTAGAATCTCCACGGTGGGAATTGGTGCCCTGGGGACCTGGCTGTGGTGCGCCTGGCACTGAAGTCCCCTGGAGGAAGCGACGCTAGATCAAAGGTTTGCGGCTTGAACTTGGAGAACCAATACTGTATAGGACTGAGCTCAGCTTTGAGCTTTTGATCCCCTGTCTGGGAGACAAGAACTCTGCTCCTGAGGTGTCAGGGAAGTGGGTGTCTTTAAAGTAAGTACGCCTTTGTAAAAGCTCATATTATGTTGGCCCCTAAAATGAGGTGGGAGCCCCTGCCAGGGAATAGAGCTCTGCCCAGAGCCCTCAGGACCCTGAGAACCCCTCAGGATGACGTGTGTGCACCTGGCTGTGCCAGGGTGGTGCCAGAACAGCCCAAGGCATTGACAGCAGGCTGTGGCAGCACCAACTACAAGTGCCTCCTCAAGGACGGGGGAGCCAGACTCCAACCTACTGTGGGATTTACCCAGGGCCCCCAGGTAGTGTGGGTTAGGTGCAGGATCGAATCCTGGTCTCTGCTAATTCCAAGTCCAGCATAAAGTGTTGAGGGAGAAAAACTCAGGGAACCCAAAACTAAAGTTCCCAGGACTGGAGTTCCCAGAGAGGGTCCTTGAGGGGGAGTGCCCCTCAAGGATCCGAATACTGGACAGGGTCAGGGCCCCTCTGGAATGAATTCACGATCTCAAGCATTCTTTAAGTCAAGGTGGCAAAGATTTTTTATGCTTTATAGTGGGCAAGAGTTCTTAGGGAACTTGCAACCTTACACGGGTGCGGGAAAGTTTTTATAAGAGATTTAGGGGTGAAACATGTCAATTAGGTGTTTTGGGGTGGGATTAGGGAGTGGCTAAGGGGTGGTCAGTTCTTAAAGGAGCATGCACTTTTTGTATCTACTGCATAGGTGTGTTATCCAGAGTTCACTGGGAAATAGCCCAAGGAGGGGTGCTACCAGGAGGAATGGTTTTGACTGTGTAAAGGCACTAAGTTAACTAATGGTTAGGGCTGACTGGGTTTATCTTGGTGGCTCTCATCAAATGTCTTGTTAGACAAAATAAATGTAAGAGAGTCTACATTTGACTATATCTAGAATACATATCAGTAAGGTCAGTAAGTAGTGAATACTGTCATGACCCAGTGCACAAACAACTGTCAATATATAGGCACAGCTGCCTACTGTGAAAGGAGTAGAGATAAGTGTGTTGCTGGGGCGTGCTGCCCTTGAGCTAGAGAGACAGTATTTTGAGGCTCGAGAGAGATGTGATTTTAGAATTGGATGTGGTTTTGGAATTGGGGTTTAGGTACAGGCACCCAAGCAGAGGCGTTCGAATTAGAGTCCAAGCACAAGCACCCAAACACCCCATCAGAAGCACCAGGCATTTATGACATCATTTGATCCCAGCAGCCGCGGCAGGCAGGGGCTGTCATTATCCTCACTTTTTGTCGTTGTTGTTCAGTGATTTGAGTTGTGTCTGACTCTCCGTGGACCCATTTGGGGTTTTCTTGGCCAAGGTACTGGAGTGATTTACCATTTCCTTCTCCAGCCCATTTTACAAATGAAGAACTGAGGCCAAAAGGGTTAAGTGACTTGCCCAGGGTCACACAGCTAGTAAGTGTCTGAAGCCAGATTTGAACTCAGGTTTTCCTGTCTGCAGGCCCAGAACTCCACTCCCTGCAGCACCTCCTACAGAGCTTTGTGAATGGTTGGTTCTCATTGAGTCTGTCAGTTGTACATTAGGTGTCTCAGTAATACATCTCCATTTCCATGATTTGAAAATGTTTTTTTGGGGGGGGGCGGAGCCAAGATGGCCACATGAAAACAGCATCTTACCAGAGCTCTCTCACAAGCTCTGTCAGATACACATAAAAAAGTGAATCTGAGCAGATTTGAGAGAGTTAGAAGCCACTAGCAGTCTGAGTGGGGCAAATTTCCAAGCCAGGAGAGTCTGAAAGGCTGACAGGATGAATCTGTAGGCTGGGAGAGCCCTTGGCATGCAGAGCTGCTTATGATAGCACAAAAGCAGAAGCAGCTGCTGAAACCAACCAGCGAGACAGTCTGGGAGAAAGTTGGGTGCCTGAAACCGGTGGAGATCCCCAGGTCTCTCGATGGGAGTCTGTGGAAGGGATGAGAGGCAGCAGTGCAGTTCCACCAGCCACCATACATCAACTCCTGAGGCTTGCAGCCCAAAGGTATGAAACGCGTCTTCTTGAACTTCCGGGAGACATAATGGCCAGGTAAATGGTTCTAATCCCTCCCCACCCCCCGACCCAGAGAATTCCTCGGGGAAAAATGCTGGAATACAGGAGACAGAAGTGGGGATTCAGTGGCTGAGCAGTGGGAGTTCCTGAGTCCCAGAGGGGCAGAACCAGCAGGGGTCAACACCAAGAACCCAGACATAGCCTTGCATCCTCAGGGGAAGTGGTAGACAACAGCACAAACAACAAACAGCTGCGACCATTGCTGAAGAGCAACAGTGCTGGAGAGCAACCCCAGGGGAAGAGGAGACCTCAGGAAGCCAGGGCCCTCCCCCACACCTCAGGAAACTGAAGGCTATAATACACAAAGCCAGTAACTAGACTCACAATCCCCAGAAGAAGAAACCTGGGACAGAGAGCCCTGAGTCGCAAAAGCAGAAATTCACTGTAAAGCCAGGAAAAAGCTAACCAACATGAAGAAAAACACACAAAAAAATTGAGGATTGTTGATTCTTTTTATGGAGACAGGCATGATCAAAATACCAATTTGGAAGAGGTTAGCAATGACACTATACCCACATCTGATACCTCAAAAGGGAATGATAAGTGGTCTCAAGCCCAAAAAGCATTACTGGAAGAGCTAAAGGAGGATTTTAAAAACTAAATTAGGGAGGTAAAAGAAAAAATGGAAAAAATCCACTGATGAAATCAAATCCTTAAAGAATAAGATTGGCAAAAATGGCTATGGAGATTCAGAATCTGAATAGAGAAAATGACACCCTGAGAGGTAAAATCAGCCAATTGAAAAAGGATACTCAAAAGCAAAATAAAGACAGCAACTCATTAAAAATTAGAATTGAGCAAGTGGAAGCTAATGACTCTATGCGGCATCAAGAAGTAGTAAAACAAAATGTAAAGAATGAAAAAATAGAAAAAAATGTGAAATATCTGTTTGGAGAAACAACTGACCTGGAAAATAGATCCAAGAGAGACAATTTAAGAATTATTGGTCTACCAGAAATCTATGATGAAAAAAAGAGCCTTGACAGTATCTTCAAAGAAATTATCAAAGATAACTTCCCAGAGGTCCTAGAACCAGAGGGTAAAATAGTCATTGAAAGAATCCACTGATTATCCCCTGAAAGAGATCCCAAATTGAAAACACCAAGAAATATTATAGCCAAATTTCAGAATTACAAAGTGTATTATGGAGGCAGAATTTATGATTTCAAAGAGAATCACATATATGCCTGAAAGGTTCGGAACTGCAGGATATAAGGAATTCTCTAGGTAGAAGGCAGAAGAATTAAAGCATGTATTTAAACTCCACAGTAACAGACCCACGAACCAGCGTCCCCATTTTGATATTTTGATCAAAAGCTTCCAGGCCCAATAAGTCTGCCTCACAAGAGTAACCAGGAGGCCACAGAGAAGCATGATGGTATAAAGCAAAATCATATACGTGCTTCCCCTCTACAGGAAGAAGATTACCCACTGGCGTCAAGTCCTTGCTCAGCACTCCTCGGTCCACACGTGGGTCAGCTCTGCTACCGGAAGCTCCTGCTTCAGCTTCGGCTGTAGGCGTCTCTGGCTCCAATGGAAAGGACAAAAAAGGCTCTTCAAGCTGTCTTCTCTCCTCTTGTAGACTTTTTGACACCATCAAGCACTGCCTGAATGATTAGGGCCGATTGGTTCTTGAGTTGGGCAAACTTTGGTCAAAGGCAAAACTCTGTTGAGGAGTGGAAAGGGAAAGGGAGAAATAAAAGCATAAACAAGGGGGAAATAGGATGGAGAAAAAGACACATAGAAATTATAACTGTGAATGTGAATGGGGCGAACTCTCCCATAAAACAGAAGCAGATAGCAGAATGGATTAAAAACCATAATCCTACAATATGCTGTTTACAACAAACACAGTTGAAACAGGGGGATACACACAGGGTAAAGGTAAAAGGCTGAAGTAAAATATATTGCGCTTCAGCTAAAGTAAAAAAGCAGGTGTTGCAATCCTAATCTCAGACAAAGCAAAAGTAAAGATAGATTTAATTAAAAGAGATAAGGAAGGACACTACATCCTGCTAAAAGGCACCATAAACAATGAAGCAATGTCATTGTTTAACATATGTGCACCAAGTGGTATGGCATGCAAATTATTAGAGGAGAGGTTAAGGGAGTTACAGGAAGAAATAGACAGCAAAACCATAATAATGGGAGACCTCAACCTTCCCCTCTCTGAACTTGATAAATCTAACCTCAAAATAAATAAGAAAGAAGTTAAGGAAGTGAACAGAATTTTAGAAAAGGCAGATGTGATAGACCTCTGGAGAAAACTGAATGGGGATAAAAAGGAATATACTTTCTTCTCAGTGGTACATGGCACATACTCAAAAGTTGACCATGTACTAGCGCATAAAAGCCTTACAATCCAGTGCAGAAAGGCAGAAGTAGTCAAAGCATACTTTTCAGACCATGATGCAATAAAAATTATTTGTAATAAAGAACCAGGTAAAAATAAGCTAAAAATTAATTGGAAACTAAATAATCTAATTCTAAAGAATGAGTGGTCCAAAGAACAAATCCTAGAAACAATTAATAGCTTCATTCAAGAGAATGACGATAATGAGACAACATACCAAAACTTATGCATTGCAGCAAGAGCAGTCCTTAGGGGAAGTTTTATATCTCTAAATGCTTACCTGAATAAAATAGAGAAAAAGGAGATCAATGAATTGGGCATACAACTGAAAAAGTTAGAAAAAGAACAAATTGAAAATCCTCAATTAAATACCAAATTAGAAATATTGCAAATCAAAGGAGAGATTAATAAAATTGAAACCAAGATAACTATTGAATTAATAAATAAAACAAAGAGCTGGTTTTATGAAAATACCAATAAAATTGATAAACCTTTGGTCAATTTGATTAAAAAAAGAAAGAATAAAATGAAATTACCAATATCAAAAATGAAAAGGGTGAATTCACCTCTAAGGAAGAGGAAATCAAAACAATAATTAGGAATTATTTTGCCCAATTGTATGCCCATAAATTTGACAACCTTAGGGATATGGATTAATATCTACAGAAATGTAAATTGCCCAGGTTATCAGAAGAAGAAATATAATTTCTAAATAACCCCATCTCAGAAAAAGAAATTGAGCAAGCCATCATTGAACTCCCTAGGAAAAAATCTGCATGGCCAGATGGTTTTACATTTGAATTCTATCAAACATTTAAAGAACAATTAATTCCTATACTTTATAGACTTTTTGGGAAAACAGGTGAAGAAGGAGTCCTACCAATTTTTTTTACAACACAAATATGGTACTAATACCTAAACCAGGATGAGTTAAAACAGAGAAAGAAAATTATAGACCAACCAATTTCCCTAATGAATATTGATGCAAAAATCTTAAATAAAATATTAGCAAAAAGATTGCAGCAACTTATCATGAGAATAATACACTATGACCAGGTAGGATTTATTCCAAGAATGCAAGGCTGGTTCAATATTAGGAAAACTTTCAGTATAATTGATCGTATCAACAACAAAACTGGCAGAAATCATATGATCATCTCAATAGATGCAGAAAAAGCCTTTGACAAAATACAACACCCATTCCTATTAAAAACACTAGAAAACATGGGAATAAATGGAACCTTCCTTAAAATTATAAATAGCATCTACCTAAAACCATCAACAAGCATTATTTGTAATGGGGATAAGTTAGATGTATTCCCAATAAGATCAACACTACTATTCAATTTGGTACTAAAAATGTTAGCTGTAGCAATAGGAGAAGAAAAAGAAATTGAAGGAATTAGAACAGACAAAGAAGAAACTAAATTATCACTTTCTGCAGATGATATGATGATTTCCTTAGAGAATACTAGAGAATCAAGTAAAAAACTACTTGAAATAATAAACAACTTTAGCAAAGTTGCAGGATATAAAATAACCCCACATAAATCCTCAGCATTCCTAAACATTAAAAACAAAGCCCAACAGCAAGAGATAGAAAGAGAAATTCCATTCAAAGTTCCTGTAGACATTATAAAATATTTGGGAGTCTATTTGCCAAGACAAACGCAGGGCCTATATGAACATAACCATGAAACACTTTTCACATGAATAAAGTCAGACCTAAATAAATGGAAAAATATCAGTTGCTCATGGTTAGGCCAAGCTAACATAATAAAAATGACAATTTTTCCTAAATTAATCTATCTCTTCAGTGCCATACCAATCAAACTACCAAAAATTATTTTACAAGGCTGGATAAAATAATAACAAAATTCATATGGAAGAACAAGAGGTCTGGAATATCTAGGGTATTAATGAAAAGAAATTCTAGAGAAGGTGACCTAGCCATACCAGATATTAAACTGTACTATAGAGCAGAAGTCATCAAAACCACCCGGTACTGGCTAAGAAGCAGAGTTGTGGATCAGTGGAATAGGATAGGAATACAAGATGGAGAAGTCAACAACTATAGCAATCTACTCTTCGATAAACCCAAAGAGGCCAGCTTCTGGGCTAAGAATTCACTATTTCACAAAAACTGCTGGGAAAATTGGAAAATGGTAGGGTAGAAACTGGGCATAGACCAATATCTTACACCATACACCAAAATAAAGTCAAAATGGGTTCATGATTTAGGAGTAAAGGCTGATACTATAAGTAATTTGGGAGAGCAAGGAATTTTACTTATCAGATTTATGGAAAAGGAAAGAATTCATGACCCAACAAGAGATAGAGAGGATTACAAAATGCAAAATGGATAATTTTGATTATGTTAAATGTTTTTGTATTAACAAAAGCCAATGCAACAAAGATTAGGAGGGAAGCAGAAAATTGGAAGAAAATCTTTACAACCAGTGTATCTGATAAAGGCCTCATCTCTAAAACATACAGGGAACTGAGCCAAATTTATAGGAATACAAGTCATTCCCCAATTGAGAAATGGTCAAAGGATATGAACAAGCAGTTTGCAGAGGAAGAAATTAAAGCTATGTATAGGCATATGAAAAAATGCTTGAAATCACTATTGATTAGGGAAATGCAAATCAAAACAACTCTTAGGTAATACATGTCTCCTGTCAGATTGGCTAAAGTGACAAAACAGGAAAATGATAAATGCTGGAGAGGATGTGGGAAAATTGGAACATCATCACATTGCTGGTGGAGTTGTGAACTGATCCAGCCATTCTGGAGAGCAATTTGCAACTATGCCCAAAGGGCTACAAAAATGTTCATACCTTTTGACCCAGCAATACCACTTCTAGGATTGTATCCCAGAGATCACACAAGTGGGAACAGGGCCCATATGTACAAAAATATTCATACCAGCTCTTTTTGTGGTAGCTAATAATTGGAAATCAGGGGGGTGCCCATCAATTGGGGAATGGCTGAACAAGTTGTGGTATATGAAGGTAATGGAATACTGTTGTGCTATAAGAAATGGGGATGATACGGACTTCATAACAACCTGGAAAAACCTACATGATATAATGCTGAGTGAGCGGAGCAAAGCCAGGAGAACATTATATACAACCACAGACATATGGATTCTGTGACGACTAACCCTGACAGACTTTGCTCTTCTCAGCAATACAAGGTGCAGAGACAATTCCAAAGGACTCACGATGGAGAATGCTATCTACATCCAGAGAAAGAACTATGAAGTCTGAATGCAGATTGAGGCACACTTTATGCTCACCTTTTTTCCCCCTTTTTTTCCATTTTGTTTTTGTGTTTGTGTTTTTTTTTTTTGGTTCCATTTCCTTTTTCTCATGATTCATTCCATTGGTCATAATTCTTCTTCACAATTTGACTAGCGTGTTATACATAGAAGATATACAAGATTCCATGCCATCTTGGGGAGGGAGGTGGGGAAGAAAACCTGGAAATCAAAATTATGTAGAACAGAGTGTTGTAAACTAAAAATAAAAACTCTCAAAAAAAAGAAAGAAAATGGTTTTCTGTTGCAGAGCTGTCAGGGGAGGGAGGAAGCCACTGGGGTGGAGGCTTTCCAAAGTGGGGCAGGGGTCTTAGGGAGGAGTAGGGGAGAAAGCAGTGGGATGGGGAGGCCTCTGGCAGGGGCAGAGGTGGGGGGCGGATCCTCTCACAGAGCCATGGGCACAATGCCTCCTGCCTCTGGGCACTCCTGAAGTATTAATTGAGCTGAAATGAAATTGTCTCATATAGTTCATCTTGTCAATTGATTTGTTCTTGTGGGAGGAGGGATTATATTTGCCAAGCATCGGGAAAGAAGGATGATGAAGAGTGGGCATGGGCTGGCTCCTGGTCTTCTCACGCACAGCCTTGGAAGCTTTCAGCTCTGGGCTGGTTTCCTGGTGTGAGTGCCCAGTGACCCGGCTGGGGCTGCTTCCTGGCTTTGAGCTGGGCTTCCTCAGCCTGGAATCTTTCCCTGGGCCATCGGCCCCCTGGCATTCCCCCGGGGTACCTGGAACCTACAGAGCCATGGGTGCGGGCTGTGTCTCCATCAAGCTCACGGGTCGTCCTTGACGTGTCTTTGAGAGACAGACTCAGGGTGAAAGACGTCAGAAGGCTTTTCATGTTGCCTGCAAATGTGGCTTGGCTCCATCTCTCCCTAGATAAAGGCAGGAGTGGGGAAGGGGGGAAGAAGGAAAGGACACGTCCGCCTTTCCTGCTTCTTCTTGGTCAAATACATCCATTCCATCCACTGTTCTGGGTACTGGGAAGGATGCTGAGTTCAAATAAAGTGTTATCCTGGCTCTCGCCAGGCTAACGAGGGGATCTGGCCCATCTGCAGAGAGGCAGCTAGTTGGCCCATTGAACTTGGAGTCATGTCCTGACTCAGGAACTTACTACCTGTGAGACCCTGGGCCAATCCCTTAACCTTTGCTTCAGTTTTCTCATTTGTGAAATGGGAATAATGACAGCATGCATGTCCCAGGGTCATTTTGAGGTGGGAGGACTGGGAAGCTTTCATGGAGGACATGGTGTATGTGAGCTGGGCTTCAAAGGACGGTGGGAAGGTCTCTCTTCATTCGGCTGTGCTTTGCAGCCTCTCTGCAGGGACACGTTGGGGTCATGGGGCCGGGGCAAGAGGTAGGCAAATAGGTTTTGCATAGGGGGTTCAAAGGACCATAGTGATGGGTCTGGAAGGGAATTCTGGGGACCTTTGGTCCCAGCCGACTGACTCTCTCTCCTCAAGTTTGAATAGTTTGGTCACAAACATTTATGAAGCTCCTACTATGTGCCAGGCACTGTGTTAAGTACTGGGGTTACAAGGAAAAGAAAGGACAGTCTTAACCCTAACCCTCAAGAAGTTCACAATCTAAAGAAAGAAACAGTACATAAAAATTCCCCAAAGGGAGTGGGTGGGTGGGGTGGTGCATGATGAAATGGCTGCCCTGGGTGCCCTCCCTAAATGGAGGATCTGGGAGGAGCTGTCCACCACTGTCCATCACTGTTCACTCACAGCCCTCTCCAGTCAGAGGGAGGGAGGCAGGCACCCTTGGGGCAGGGGTGGGGGGTGGAGGGAGTTTTAGGGCTGATTTGATCTTTTAGGAAGGTGAGATATTGCGGGGCATAATGGGAGAAGATCAGACCAGGCAGGGCTGGGGGTCTAAGGAAAGCTACATTGGGGGCAGTGGTGGTATATTAGGAAGGCAGAATTTATGATTTCAAAGAGAATCTCATATGTGCCTAAAAGGTCCGGAACTGCAGGATATGAGGAATTCTCTAGGCAGAAGGCAGGAGAACTAAAGCATGTATTTACACTCCACAATAACAAGCCCACAAACCAGCGTCCCCATTTTGATATTTTCATCAAAAGCTTCCAGGCCCAATAAGTCCGCCTCACAAAGGTAACTAGGAGGCCACAGAGAAGCGAGATGGTATAAGGCAAAATCGTATACATGCTTCCCCTCTACGGTAAGAAGATTACCCACTAGCCTCTAGTCAGCTCTGCTACCGGCAGCTCAGCTTTGGCTGTAGGCGTCTCTGGCTCCAACCGGAAAAGGAAAGGAGGATCTTCAAGCTGTCCTCTCCCCTCTTATAGAGTTTTTGACATCATCAAGCGCCACCTGAACGACCAGGGCCGATTGGTTCTTGACTTGGCCCCTCCCCCAGCGTAGACCACGTTAACACACCTCCCCTCAGCCAGCGCCACGACTCATCACACAGGAAGCTCTGGTCCTGCCCCAGAAGAGCAAGCCCCAGCGTCCAGGGAAGCTCAACGAGGCGAGCTGAGTCATTCAAAGAAAACAAAGTCCATTCTGGCTACAGGTGGTCATTGAAAGAATGAATAAAACTGTTATTAGGAGCTTCCTGGGGACCTATGGCTTCCATGAGGTGCCAAGTCAGGCTGGGCAGGGGCTGGGAGAGACCTGCTGCTGCCTTCCCTCAGTTGATGACAACTCTCAGTCGATGCCCCCTTCCTCTTTCTTGGCACCCTCAAATTAATTTTAATCTTGCCTGTGTCTTTCCTTCAGTCTCCCCCTCGATGTCCCTTCCCACCCCTCCTTCTTCTCTTGCCTTGGGGACCTTCTACTCTTTTCCATTAATTAAAACCTCTCACTTCTAGGGTCATAGCTTATAGCTCAAATCAAGGTGGGGTGGACCAAACAAACCAGTCTTGTTTTCAGCAGCAAAACAGAACAAAAACCCTTGTTAACTCCTCTCTGCCACCTCAGTCTTGCTAAGTGACATTTCTGAGTTGATTTGCACAGACCCAGTTAGTGACCAGGATCATGATGGGAATTTAAAGGAATTTTTACACCCTAACTCTAAGGTGAAGTGAATTCAAAGACTGTTAGGTTGGTCAGAAGAAAAGTAATTCAAAATCAGAGTTGAATAGAATGTTTTTTTTCCTTTTTTAATTGGTTCACTTGCACTTGTCTTGGTTCCCAGCCAGCACATAGTAGATGTCTAATTAGTCGATGCTTGTTGATTTGACTTGACATGTTATGAGAATACATGGTGTATGGTAGTTAGGTTTAGGATCTCAAGGAACAGAGACCTGGCTGCACTGTCTTGAGCTAACTAGAGCTTTATTGATTAATGTACAAATATTCCTTGACTAATATACAAACATGAGGTCATAGCCATTCCTATGTGAAGGCTACAAGGGGACACACATTCCTCATTTGGTGGGTCCCCACCTCTTTTTGTCCTGGGTAAGCATGGCCCCACTCCTGCTAGGAAGTATATACCATGTGGACAGTAGCAGCTGTACCCCTGCTGGCCCCCAGATATGAGGGGTTTGGCAGTTTGGTGCTGAGGCAGACAAGGAAAGTTCATGTTCTGTTATAAGGGGAGCAAACCCCAAATCCCTTTCCCTGATCCTGCCATGACTAAGTTAGAGGTTCGGGGAAGAAATGGACATTTATCCATCGGTCAGTCAGTCAGTCGGCAACCACTCAAGCTGTCTCTCTCTGGATATAGTTCCCTAACCTTCCCCCTGCCCCCAGTCAGAAGGACTCATTCTAAGTAACTTCCACAGTGGGTGTTCAGGGGAGAGCTAGCTGTTGGTCTAACTTGTTACTGGAAGGAATAGGGAGTCAAACTCAGGAATTTTTTAGGGTATTTGAATTTCCCTTTGAATTCAGTGAAAATGGGAAATGTCCCAGTTTTTTAAGAGCTTTATTCACCATTTATGGTTTGGGAGCCATTGGGCAGGTTTGAATAGAATCCCACTCTGTTGGACTCTTTGTCTTTCCATAGTTGAGTTCACCAGTAGGTCAGATACTGATAAAATGGCGAGCTCCCCCAACTCCTTCTGAAATGATGCCACTCTAGAAATGGAAAAGAAAGTAGATTAGGAACTTATCTGGAAGCCAATAGTGAAACATGGTCTGTGTCAAGTTTGAGATAAGCGCAATTGTCTTTGCAGCCTCCCTGGTCATTTAGTGCCACTGACATATTGCACACGTGGCTTTCTGCTTTACACTGTCAGGGAGAGGAGGCTTTGTGCTGGGGACAGAGCTGATGAACAGGGCATCTGTTGTCTGCCTGTCCCAGGGTCAGTTTTCCACTCGACCACACAGAAAATGAGGTGGTCATAAAATTCTGTTACCATCAGCAAAAAGCCCTTTCTGTCCTTATTTCATTTCTGCTGGGTGTCAGGGGCTACTGAGGTCATCTTCACAACTGCCAGCATCTGGCTGTGGCAACAGCTCCACTCACCAATCAACACGTATTCATGAAGCACCTACAGTATGCTTACGTAAGTGCTAAGCCCTACAGCTCTTCTGGTATCTGACCCCTGTTGAGCAAATATTGGATCTTCCCAACTTCCTAACCCAGAGTGTTGAACACATTAAAGTGTAAATGAGAAATGTTTAATTGTTTAAGATGGAGCTGATAGCTCTTGTATTACCTGCTACCCCAGACTGTTCTGGGAGCAGCTTGATGACAGTGAATAGAGGGTGAGGCTTGGGGTCAGAAAGGCCTGAGCTCAAACCTTGCTTCCTAGCACTCACTTGTTTTGTGACCCTAGACGTATTACTTAAGCTCTCCTCCTCAGTTTCCACAGGAGGTGGTATCTGTGCCCCAGCTGGCTGTTGTTAGCCCTGCCCCAAAGCGGGGTGTGCCCAGTAAACTTTGGCTGTTAAGGAAGGTGGGATTGCCAAAGAGCAGAGAAGTGGGGATTGGGCCAAGGTGCATCCAGGATTTGAGCTTTGGAGGAGAGAGAGTGGCAGGGAGGCCAGAAGGCCATTGTTTCAGCCCCAGCAGCTTTCATGGGTTCACGGGGTGGTAGGAGAGGCTGAAGGTGTGGCTGGGGCAAAGCAAATGGCATCTGAACTCAGATGGTCAGTGTCTGCTCAAGGCCTCTCAACTGACTGATTGGACAGGGACCCTTCAGAAGGCTGTAAGTGAGACAGAATTGGGAGCTGGCTGGTTAACTCCCACTGGCAGCTCCGAATTGAAGCAGCTGGAATGGGTTCTGGGGATACTCAAGTTTGAGCTGTGCCCATGGATACACTTGGCGATGGCTTTGGAGAGGACTTGTGGGTGGCACCCCACCTAGAGGTTGTGCCGGGGGCGTGGTTTTATTTCTCTTCTGTTGTCAAGAGTCAAGTCCGGTCTGTGGTGGAATGATGCTTATGTGGTGAACTCTGATGCCACCATAGTGCTATGCAATGGAGATGCAGCATCTGACCAGAAGAGCATGACCCCCGACAAGTGGGACAGAGACAGGTGACAGAGGAGCCAGCTGGCTCTGGAGCTAGAAAACCGAGGCTCCAATCCTAGCTTTGCCCCTACTATATGGGACCTGGACGAGGTAGTGAACCTCCCTGGGCTCTGTTCCTCATCTTTGACGTAAGGAGGGCAGATAAGATGACTCCTTTTTAGCTTTAAATCTGATTCTATAATTCTGTGAAGAGCACAGAGTTGTGGAATTTCCCTTGAGTGGTTGTTGTGGTTGTTGTTGCTTCGGGTTTTCTTAGCAGAGATACTGAAATGGTTTGCAGTTGCCCTCTCCAGCTCATTTTACAGATGAGGAAACTGAGGCATATGGGGTTAAGTGACTTGCCCAGGGTCACACAGCCAGTGTGAGGCCAGATTTGAACTCATGAAGATGAGTCTTCCTGATTTCAAGCTCAGCGTTCTATCCACTGAAGTGCTCCCTAGCAGCCCCTCTAAAAAGCAGAGCTTTGTACAGATAATACACCCCAAACCCTAGTCTGACCTTGGGTTTTAAGAGGGGCCAAGTTTGCCCTCTTAAAACCCTGACTTGTGCTTAACCTTCCCCACACAGAAGGTGTTTCCTCATGAGACCACTGCTTCATTGCAGCCTGTGGGCCAGACAACAACTGATTAGGGGTCCCTGGGGGTCCAAGGCACTTCCCCCACCCCACCATAAACAAATCCACAGCTCCCTCCTGGGTCCCAAACAGGCCCGGGGGAAGCCGAAAAAAGGCACACTTATCTCCTTGCTGCAAAGTTTCCATCTTGCCCCAGGACTGAATTCCAAGCCCCTGGGTTCCTGGTCCTTCAACTCCTGCTGGCCTCACCTGGCTTCTGCTGGAATCTTGATGTAGGTGGTTCCCCACCTTTGCGTTCACCTCACCAAAGTCGGCTGGAAGGCAGCTCACCACTCTCACCTTCCCAGAGTTCTTATGCAAGCAGTCTTCTGCTCTGTCTAGGTCAATATGTCAGCAGCCACCATCCACTTCTTCTTTGTCCTCACTAACTGCTCCTGCCAAATCTGCATGAACACCATTCTCTAATTTGTCTCTCGTCTGTATGAAGTCCTGTTCCAAAACTCCTCATATAATATAGTCTCAAAACATTCACCCTTTCAGCACAGTCCTCCGAAGTTAGCCTTATCAGCTCAAGCCCTTGCTTGGGCTTTTTCTCCTGCTTTTGCTCTGGACTGTCTCTTCCAGAGTGCTAGTACTGTGGGGAGAGGGAAGGAGGGATTATCTCCCAGATTATCTCCCACTTCCACTGGCAGGTTTTCCTTCAGGCCTTTGCTGCTCCTGGGCCTCCATAGAACCATAGCCACCCCAAGTACAAAGAGCAATCCAAAAACTGGGAAACATTCAACCACCCCAGTACCCCAAAACACCATACTTTCCTTTTAAAATGCAGATCCTGTAGACTACACCATTTGTTGCAACAATCTTGCTAGCAGCTACTGTGGCTGTGTAAAACCGACAACAGCCAGCACACAGAGCATTGCAAGCCCAGGTTCTTCTGATCTGCTTTACTAAGGAAAGCAACGTTAAGGGGTTAACAATCTTACTTTAATCCAACATACAAATATCATTCACTCAGCTCAGGGGGAAAAGCCAGCACCCTGAACTTCAGAGCAAATACAAATTACCAACATACATTTATGAACAGACCAAATATGATTCATAGTTACCAAGGAACCATCTCCATCTGAGTTCAGCCAGGAGCTTGACAACGGCTGGCCCAGGGTCATGGGCCACTCCTGCTGAGGCTCAGAGCTCC
Organism: Trichosurus vulpecula; assembly: GCF_011100635.1. Classification (NCBI taxonomy): domain Eukaryota; kingdom Metazoa; phylum Chordata; class Mammalia; order Diprotodontia; family Phalangeridae; genus Trichosurus; species Trichosurus vulpecula. The sequence goes on along the minus strand of NC_050576.1, from coordinate 2,575,580 downwards.
AAAAGAGAAAGCCAACCTCTGTGTTTATGTATCTTGTTCAGGGTCAAAGGTGAGTCACACGTGACCTAAAATCATCACAAAAATGCCAGTTAAACCCACATGGTCTAAAAACCTCTGATATCACAAACAGGTCACTCAAACCCATGTAAACTAGGCTTTCTCTTGAGGCAAGGAGGTCATCAAGGACTCCCAATTTAATCAAGGAAGCAAAGGCCAAACTCTTCAAGGGCACTTGGTTGAATTAAGTGCTAAGAGCCCATTTTGATTGCCAGTACACCAGACAACAACTGATTAGGGTTTCATTGATTGGGTTGTAGCCGTCTGAGGGTTAGACAGATATTGATTCATGTTGAGTTCCATGTCTTAGATTCTCATCTCATCAAAGCACATTGTCTTCACAGTGGGAAATTGCTCAGAAGAAATCATGGTCGTTGGGTTTGGGGCAAAACATTTAGAAAATGAAACTTTAAGTGTTTATGTGTGAGAGAGATGTAGCAGACAGCATTCAGGTATTGGGTAAGAGGAATCATTTTTCCCCCTTTCATAGGCCTAAGGGTAATATTACCAACAGTTTCCACCAACACTTCAGAGACCTGAGATTTTGTCTCTGTGAGCCCCTTATCACCAGTGAAGACCATAGCCCCTCTTTGACCTCCAAGATGTTGCTAACCTGTGGGCAGAGCCAAGACAACTGCTTGAAAATAGGGACTCACTTAAGCTCTCGCCCAAACCCCTCCAAACACCTGTAAAAATGACTAAACAAATTCTAGAGCTACAGAACTCACCAAATAACAGAGGGAAATACGTCTCCAGCCCAAGATGGCCTGGATGGTTGCTGGGAAGGGTCTATTGCATCGTGCTGGGAGTGGGAGTGCAGCCCAGCATGGGCCAGGCCAGGCCAGACCAGACTGCGAGTCAGGTGGAGTGGGCCTCAGGGCCCTGAATCACTGAGCTGTGGCAATTACCAGACTTCTCAACCCACAAATGCCAAAGACAATAGAGCAGGTCAGTGGGAAAACTGCTGGATCTGGGGAAAGAAGGGTATGGTCTGGCCCCAACCTCAGGGGTGGTGGAGGTGGCCCAGCGGCAGTAGCAGGAAGCTCTAGCACTGCTCCCAGAGCCCAGGGCACACACACTGGGAGGAATCAAGTGGCTGATCAGAGCAGAAGTGCAGGGAACGCTTTGCTGGCTCAGAGGCAGGGTTCTCTTGCTTTGCCCTGCTTGGATCTGGGTCCTGGTCCTGGTTGGTGGTTCTTGGGGGAGGAGGAATGCTGGTGTGGCAGAGCTTGTGGTGACTGTGGAGAGGGAGTCTTCCTGGTAGTCACACAGCAGAAAGGAGTAGTTGCACTCACAAACTGAAGCACAGGCCAGGAGAGGAGCATCGTGCCACCTCAGAATAGAAGAAGCTCTGAAAACAGCAGTGCAAACCCTCTGAAGCTTGAGACAGAGCACTCTCCACTCTGAAAACAGTCATACCCTGACCAAAAGCTCAAAAGTCAAGTAACTGGCTGGGAAAACAAGCAAGCAGCATAAAAGGACTCGGACTCAGACTATAGAATCTTTTTTTGGTGACAAAGAAGATCAAAACATACAGCCAGAAGATGTCAACAAAGTCAAAGAGCCTACATCAAAAGCCTCCAAAAAATATGAATTGGTCTCAGGCCATGGAAAAGCTCAAAAAGGATTTGGAAAATCAAGTAAGAGAAGTAGAGGAAAAATTGGGAAGAGAAATGAGAGTGATGCAAAAAAATCATGAAAACAAGTCAACGACTTGCTAAAGGAGACCCAAAAAATACTGAAGAAAATAACACCTTAAAAATAACCAACCCAAATGGCAAATGAGCTCCAAAAAGCGACTGAGGAAAAGAATGCCTTAAAAGGATTAGCCAATTGGAAAAGGAGGTCCAAAAGACCACTGAAGAAAATACCACCTTAAAAATTAGAATGGAGCAAGTGGAAGCTAGTGACTTTATGAGAAATCAAGAAATTATAAAACAGACCCAAAAGAATGAAAAAAACGGAAGACAATGTGAAATATCTCATTGGAAAAACCACTGACCCAGAGAATAGATCCAGAAGAGATAATTTTAAAATTATTGGACTACCTGAAAGTCATGATCAAAAAAAGAGCCTCGACAATGTCTTCCAAGAAATTATCAAGGCAAACTTCCCTGATATTCTAGAGCCAGAGGGTAAAATAGAAATTGAAAGAATCCACCAATCACCTCTTGAAAAAGATCCCAAAAGAAAACTCCTAGGAATATTGTCGCCAAATTCCAGAGCTCCCAGATCAAGGAGAAAATACTGCAAGTACCCAGAAAGAAACAATTTGAGTATTGTGGAAACACAATCAGGATATTACAAGACCTAGCAGCTTCTACATTAAGGGACCAAAGGGACTGGAATATAATATTCCAGAGGTCAATGGAGCTAGGACTAAAACCAAGAATTACCTACCCAGTAAAACTGAGTATAATACTTCAAGGCAAAATATGGATTTTCAGTACAGTAGAGGACTTTCAAGCATTTTTGATGAAAAGACCAGACTGAATAGAAAATTTGACTTTCAAATACAAGAATCAAGAGAAGCATGAAAAGGTAATCAGGAAAGGGAAACCACAAGGGACTTACTAAAGTTGAACCTTTTTGTTCACATTCCTACATACAGAAGCCACAGGGTGAGTTGAATATGAAGGAATAGTATCTAAAAAAATAAAATTAAGGGACGATAGAGAAATATATTGGGAGAAGGAGAAGGAGAGAGATAGAAGGGCTAAATTATCTCACATAAAAGTGACAAGAAAAAGCAGTTATATTGGAAGGGAAGAGGGGGCAGGTGAGGGGGAATGAGTGAATATTGCTCTCATCAGATTTGACCTAAAGAGAGAATAACGCATTCAATCGGGTATCTTACCCCACATGAAAGTAGGGGGAAGGGGAGAAGAGGGAGGGATGACAGAAGGGAGGTCAGATTGGGGGAGGAGGTAATCAAAAGCAAACACTTTTGAGAAGGGACAAGGTCAAGGGAGAAAATTGAATAAAGGGGGACAAGATAGGATGGAGGGAAATATAGTTGGTCTTTCACAACATGAGTATTATTGCAGTGCTTTATATAATGATACATGTGTGGCCTTGCTTGCCTTCTCAAGGAGGGTGGGTGGGGAGGGAAGAAGGGAGAGAATTGGAACTCAAAGTTCTAAAAACAAATGTTCAAAAAAAGTTGGTTTTACATGCAACTGGGAAATAAGATATACAGGCAATGGGGTATAGAAATCTATCTTGTCCTACAAGAAAGTAAGGGGAAAGGGCATAAGGTGTGTGTGGGGGAATGGGGTGACATAAGGGAGGGCAGACTGGAGAAAGGGGCAATCAGAATTCATGACGTTTTGGGGTGGGGGGAGGGTAGAAATGGGGAAAAGTTTGTATCTCAAAATCTTGTAGAAATCAATGTTGAAAACGAAAAATATTAAATAATTAAAAATAACTTTAAAAAAAGGCATAAGCCACGCCCCCCCCAAAAGAGTGGTTAACTTGAGATTTGGCTTTTCTCATCAATGCAAGGTTCAAAGACAGCTCCCAAAGATTCATGATGGAAAAAGCTATACACATCCACAGAAAGAATTACGGAGTCTGAATGCAGATTGAGGCAAACAATTTGCTCTCTCTCCTTTTTTGATCTTCCTTCTTTTTTGGTTTCATTTCTTCTTTCTCATAATTCATTCCATTGGTTATGACTCTTCTTTTCAACTTGACTATTATGTAAATAAGTTTAATGGGAAGGTATATGTAGAACTTATGCTGGATTACATGCTCTCTTGCGGGGCAGGGGGGAGGAGAGGGAGGGAGAAAAAATTTGGAACTCCAAAACTTGTAGAACTGAATATTTTAAACTAAAATTAAAAATAAATTTAAAAGAAAAGAAAAAAAACAGAGTTGCTAACGTGGTGATGAATTTTATTCTAATTTAACTATACTGGTCCCAGGACGGTGAACATACAGTCTTTCATGGCTCTACTTTTCCAAGCCAGCCCAATCCAGTTCAACAAGCATTTAATTTTTAAAAAATTTCTAATCACATTTTTATTTTGAAAATCAATGCCTATGTAAACTTGAAGATTCCTTAAAAAAGACTTTTGGCATTAGACACAAAGGAAGAGATGACCAACAAAGGTTTTTTTCTTGTGCAGAGATCTTTGTCAACTATCAAGCAAGTTTGTAAGCAACAAGCATTTATTTAGTGCCTACTGTGTGCACAGCTTATCTATCTTCTGCATACTGAAGCTGGCTTCCCTGCTCCCTCAACCCACCCCAATACAAATCTAACAAGCATTTATCATGTCCACTGCATGACAACCCTGTGGGGCAATGGGGATAGATGCCCTTTAAGGCACTTACATTGTAATGGTAGTGGGGGCTGACGACAGCCTTCACACAAATAACTATGTATATGATAATCTGAGGAGGAGAAAGGAGAAAGTTTGAGATGCTGAGGGGATCAGGAAAGGCTTGCTGAAGGAGGAGACACAGAAGCTGAAGCTTGAATGAAGCTGCATAAAATCCAGGGTGTGTCCACAGCCTGGGGAGCCCATCTATTCCAAGCCAGTGGACAGGGAAGTTAAAATAATTCATTAGATTATGTAGGAGAGTGTCGCATCGTGTGATAGGCACTGGCTCAGCCTTCGGACAAAGGAATTCACGGAATCCCAGTTAGAACCAGAAGGACATTTGCTGCAGTGCAGTCCAACCCACACCAGAAAGGAATCCTAGCTATAACATGGCAGGCAAGGGGTCACCCAGCTCTGCGTGAAGACCAGCGGGTAAGGCAGGCCCCTCCCCTTTGATTGCCCTAGTTACGGTATTGTTATTAGAATACCAATTCCAAGGACATTCTCTAGTAAGCCAAGCTGCGTGTCTTTGTACTCCAGTCCCCTGTTCCAGGCCCTGGCCTCTGGCGCCAAGGGGAATGAGAAGGGGCCAGCTCCTCAGTTATCCTGTCCGTGTGAGCTTCTGGAGATGCAGCCTCAGCTCCTTTAAGCTGTCTTCAGAGTCACAGGCTCGAGGTCCTTTGCTAGCCGGGCTGCCGGTCTCTGGGTGCCCTCCAATCCAATGTCCTCGCCCACAGTATGCTCGATGTGCTCTGGACAGAGCCCAGAAGGACTGTCAGCTCCTCATCCCGAGCTCAAATGGACTCTCTTGATACGGCTTCAGAGCATCGATGGTTTCTCAGTTTCCCATCATCAGGCTGACTCGTGCTGAGCTTTGTGGTTCAGAAAAATGTCCAGCTCCTTTTCTCACACACTGATGTGTGACTGGGTCCCCCAACTCCACCCCATCCTAGACCCTCCCATCAATCCTCGTGGAGTTCCATCTTATGCAATTCTGCCCAAATGCTCAAGCCTGACCTTGACCCTAACCCCAAAACTCAACTGACCCTGGCCTCCAGCATGGTCACTGCTCCTGCCAGCTTTTCCTCATTGGTAGATGTAACGAGCATCCCCCAAGTCATCGATAAGAGCATTTAGCAGCACAGGGTCCTAGGACAGCCTGCTGGAGTCTTCTGCTGGTGGGCCATTGAACCCATCCCTCCAATCTAGCTGTTTTACCAAGTTCAAATCCACCTAATGACATCATCTTAGTCCCCATCTCTCTGTCTTCTCTACAAGCATGGCAAGTTTGGTTAAATGTCTCCCTAACTTTGTGTTGGTAATCAAAATGGGCTCCTTAGCACTTAGTTCAACAAGTGCCCTTGAAGAGTTTGGCCTTTGTTTCCTTTGATTAATTCAGTGTCTTTGAGTCTTACTAGGTGCTAAGCCCCAGGCCCAAACCCCTATTAGGCGGAAAACCTTAGTGGGTGTGGATTGGCAGCTAAGGTGGGGCCCAAGGTGGGGCTGACTCCAGGGAGGGGCTAGTTTACATGTCTGGGAGAGCAGAGGCTTTTAGACCACATGGGTTTAAGTCCACCTCTCTGTGATGATTCTAGGTCACGTAGGTGAGTCACATGTATGACTCAACCCTGACGCTGAAAAAGATATAAAAACCAGGGGTTGGCTGTTTGTTCTTTGGAGCTCTTTGCCACAGCAGTGGTGGCGAGTGCGTAACTCTGGGCCAGCCCTTGCTCTGAGCTCCCGGGCTGAACCTGGATGTTGGTAACTATGAATTGTATTGGGTCTGTCTGTTGATGTTTGTAATTTGTTTGTATTTTATTTTGAAGTTCTTGGTGCTGGCTTTTTCCCCTGAACTAAGTGAATGCTGTCTGTATGCTGGATTAAAGTAAACTTGTCAACCCCTTTAACCTTGCTTTCCTTATTAAAGCAGATCAAAAGAACCTGTGCTTTCCCAGCATGCTGGCAGCTTTCTGGGTGCTGGCTGTGGGTGGATCTTATACCCCCACAGAAGCTGCTAGCCGGATTGTGGAAACAAACTTCTGGGTAAACTAGATAGATGGCATTTTCCCAACTACCACAGGAGAGGAAACAGTCTGGCTAGACCCATTTTGGATGAAGCCTGTGGGCCTTTGACCCCTGCCCCCATTCCTTTTCTAGCTGTTCCTTAATTATCCCTTTAGTGTCTCATCCAGAAATGTTTGAGGGCTCCAAGGTGAGCTCACTGGCCAACTCTGTCTTCTTCTCCTCCTTGGGCCTTGTTCTTCATTCTCCAACCTTTCAGGACAGCCCCTTCTCTACAGGCTTCCAGGGACCCTTGACAGTGACATCATAATCCCACTACTTAAGGATGTGGCTAGGGTTGGCATTTATTCAGGGCAGCTCCCCAGCCTCCCTTTGGTGCTATTGCATGGGAAACTACCAGGATGATCATGAAGCATTTCTGAGAAGGGTTGGTGCAGAGGCAGTGCCGAGAACAGGCTGCTGATTACCAGCGATGCGGGCAGTCGGACTTGGTAACCCTGGCCCTGGGGGCCTATATTACGAAGGCAGAATTTATGATTTCAAAGAGAATCTCATATGTGCCTAAAAGGTCCGGAACTGCAGGATATAAGGAATTCTCTAGGCAGAAGGCAGGAGAACTAAAGCATGTATTTACACTCCACAGTAACAAGCCCACAAACCAGCATCCCCATTTTGATATTTTCATCAAAAGTTTCCAGGCCCAATAAGTCCACCTCACAAGGGTAACCAGGAGGCCACAGAGAAGCGAGATGGTATAAGGCAAAATCGTATACATGCTTCCCCTCCACGGTAAGAAGATTACCCACTAGCCTCTAGTCAGCTCTGCTACCGGCAGCTCAGCTTCGGCTGTAGGCGTCTCTGGCTCCAACCGGAAAAGGAAAGGAGGATCTTCAAGCTGTCCTCTCCCCTCTTATAGAGTTTTTGACATCATCAAGCGCCGCCTGAACGACCAAGGCCGATTAGTTCTTGACTTGGCCCCTCCCCCTAGCGTAGACCAGGTTAACACACCTCCCCTCAGCCAGCCCCATGACTTATCACACAGGAAGTTCTCTGATTCCTGGCATGGTCGCTGGGCCTCCTGCCCCAGAAGAGCAAGCCCCAGTGTCTAGGGAAGCTCCATGAGCTAAGTTGAGTCATTCAAAGAAAACAAAGTCCATTCTGGTTACAGGGCCAGAACTACAACAGTCAATTGGCCAAACCCCAAGCATGTATTAGACATGTTCTGTGTGCCAGACATGGGGCAGAGGTGAGGGATGACAGGAAAGGCACGAACAGACCCCCTCACAAGGTGCTCACAGTCTCAGATAGGGGGCCATGTGCAACCACTGTATACATAGGAGATCTGGAGAGAGTCATGGGGTGGTCTCGGCAAAGAGACAACTTGAGGCTGGACATCAGTCAGGTAAAACTCTAGTAGTGAGAGAGAGGGAATAAGCGTTTATATGGCACTTACTGTATGCCAGGAGCAGTGCTAAGTCTTACAAGTACGTTCTCATTCAATGCTCTCAATGCTGTCAACACTGTCGGGATGGGGGTGCCATGGGCAGTATAGGCTGACTGGCCCAGGGCCAGATGCTCAGTCAGCCCCTTTATTGGGACCTGTTGGGTGCAGAGTCAGACATCATGGAGCTCAAAGCCCTCATGAGGAGAGTTCCCAGGGAATCCAATCAAGGATATCCCCAAATTCCCAACGTCCTCAAGGTATTCAAGACTGATCCAAAATGGAAAGCCTTTTACAATAGCAATTTCCTTTAGGGAGTCTTTTTAGGGCATCTTTTTTTATCTGTTTCCATTTTTGAGTGCTTGAATTCATGTTTGAATCTTGTCTTTGCTTTTTACTACCTGTGTGAATTGAGGCAAGCCATTTATTCTCTAGGGAACCCAGTTTTCTCACCTGCAAAATGGGGATAATTATACTGGCTTCATCTGGAAGGACTGAGATAAAAATACATGTGGGTTTTCTTTGTACATAGGTATTTAGGTTTCTCCAATCATGGACCATGCTGGGATTTTCCATTTCTGATGCTTCTCTTTCCCCCTCCCTGTTGAGAAGCCCAGAAGTATATTATTAGCCTTTTGGTTATTTCTCAACTTGCTTTGGCCTCTAGTGGGGTTTTTTCCCCCAACAGTGAAGGTGACCTCTTTTTCTAATCAGCTGTTTGAATGATCTAGGCCATCGGGAATGAGCAAGGCATATGAAAGCATGTCAGAGGGAGAAAAAGATTGAAGAGAAAGAGGAGCTGTTTCTGAAATGAGAAGATGACATTTACGGTGTTCCTAAAATGATGGAGACTTTTAAAATTTGTCTTCTCCAAGAGAAGAAGAAGAAAGTCAAGCCAAGATCTCATCAGCCTCATCAGGGGAACTCTCCATACAGAGTGTGCAGAAGAGCCTATGGAACCACCAAACTTCCTGAGTCATGGAAAAGCCAGGGATTGGGGGATAAAAAGGAAATGCTTGTTCAGCCAGCTTTTGGAACAGTGTGAATTCTCTGACTTGTCTCAGTTACAAACCTTAGGGAGGCTCTGGGCAGAGGCCAGGGTAGGGTCAGGCTTTGGGAAGCCATGAATCCACCCTCTCCCCCAACCCTCTGAGATGCTGGACTCCACTCCCGACCAATTGTCCTTAGACTCATTGACTTCACAGGGGCAGTCAGTCAGTCAAGAGGCAACAAGCATTGGTTAAGTGCCTACTGTGTGCCAGGCACTGAGCTAAGTGCAGGAAATGCAAGGAGAGCCAAAAACTGGCCCTGCTCTCAGTGAGCTCACTATCTAAGAGCAGATAACATGCAAACGGTTGTGTATAAACCAAATATACTCAGGATCAATTGGAGAGAACCCCAGAGAAGACATGAATTGAAAGATTTCCTGTAGAAGGTGAGATTTTAGCTGAGACCTGAAGGAAAGCAGGGAAGCTAGGAGGTGGAGACATGGAGGGAGAGCATTCCAGGCATGGAGCTGGCCAGAGAAGATGGCCAAATCTGGAGGGATGGAGGGTCTTGGTCATGGAATAGCCTGGAGGCTAGGGCTACTGGACTGTAGAATGCATGCGTTGTGGGGAGGGAGTTGCTGGTAAAAGTATGAGAAGATTGGAAAGGTGTAAGCTAGGGAAGGGGAGAGTGGATGCAAATGGCAGCTGGTCAGCTAGTCCATAAGCATTTATTAAGTGCCTACTGTGTGCCAGGTGCAACTCTAAGTGTTGGGGATATGAAAAGATGCAAAGACAGTGGCTTTCCTCCACGAGCTCACAATCTAACCAAACATAAGGACAGAACCAGAGGGAACTTGTTCTTGAGGCTGCTCCAGCCTGGGTGGGTGGGGAGAACCTTGGGAACCGGAGTCAGAAGATCCTCAGTTTGGGCCTTGTCTCTGCTACTTGTACCCATGTGAATTTTGGTAAGCCACTTACTTTTCACCTGCAAAATGGGGATAATTATATTTGCCTAATAAATGCTTAGTGATTGATTATCTACCCTGCAGGGTCGTTATAAGGGAGAGAGGCTTGTAAAAGGTAAACCACGATATAAATTATGCATTCTGTAATAAACAATTTACAGTAATCTCAGAACCTTCACACTGATTTTTCCCTAGTGTTAATTAATAAGCCCTGCAGATCTTCCCATCCCAGGGTCTCCAGAAGCTGCACTGCTCTCAGGAAGCCTGCTTTGTCATTCTCAGGCCCATTTTTTGGTTTTCTGCTGCTCAGATAGAATGTAGCTTGTGGAATTCGAACTTCCTGGGGTCAGGGGCTGCTAGCACAGTGACTCCCCCTCCCCCACTTTGGGGGCACATGGACTTTCCCCCAATGCAGAGCTGTGGCTGATCATCTGCCTGGGTATCAGACATGAAGTGATCGGCTTAGTGTCAGTCACTCAGTGTCTGGGAGAAGTTGCCTCTCTGTAATTTGGAACTACTCCCAAAGGGCCATAAAAATGTTCATACCCTTTGACCCAGCAATACCACTTCCAGGGTTGTATCCCAAAGAGATCACACAAGTGGGAAAAGGATCCATATGTACAAAAATATTTACAGCGGCTTTTTTTGTAGTAGCAAAGAATTGGAAATCAAGGTGATGCCCATCAATTGGGGAATGGCTGAACAAGCTGTGGTATATGAAGGTAATGGAATACTATTGTGCTATAAGAAATGGGGATGATACAGACTTCGTAACAACCTGGAAAAACCTACACGACATAATGCTGAGTGAGCGGAGCAGAGCCAGGAGAACATTGTACACAACCACAGATATATGGATTCCGTGAGGACCAACCCTGACATACTTCCCTCTTCTCAGCAACACAAGGTGCAAGGACAACTCCAAGGGACTCACGATGGAGAATGCTATCTACATCCAGAGAAAGAACCGTGAAGTTTGAATGCAGATTGAGGCACACTTCATGCTTGCCTTTTTCTCCCCCCTTTTTTTTCCGCTCTTTTGTTTTTGTTTTTGGGTTGTGTTTTTTTTTTTGGTTCTGTTTCTTCTTTCTCATGATTCATTCCATTGGTCATAATTCTTCTCTACAACTTGACTAGTGTATAAATTAATTCAATGCGAAGTTATACGTGGTAGTTATATGAGATTCCATGCCGTCTTGGGGAGGGAGGGGGGAGGGAGGGGAGAAAATCTGGAACTCAAAATTATGTAGAACCGTGTGTTATAAACTAAAAATAAAAAAAAAAAGAATGTAAACTCCTAGATGAAAAGCAAAAAAAAAAGTCGTCTCTCTGGGCATGATGGGATTACATCCTCTGAAGCAATTTAAAAACCTTGACATATCGCCTTTAAAGTCTGCAAAGTACTTTCTGTATCTGACCCTGATCCAGTCTGGAGCTAACTATTAGGGGCCACATTATCTCCATCTTACAAGATTAGAGAGAGTGAGTGGTAGACAGTCATTAAGTGTTGGAGTAAGATTTGAACCTGGGTCTTCTTGAGTCAAAGTCTAGCATTCCAACCACTATCGCAGGCTATTTTTCCATATGAGTGGGATTAATCAAATCCCTCTTAGCCTGGATATGATTCCAGCAGCTTTGAAAGTATGCAAACCCTGGTTGGGGCGGGATCTCGGGCTAATAGGAGCATCTTAGAGCTAAAGGAGAAGCTAGGGGCCATCTGGTCCAGGCCTGTCTTTGTCAGATGAGGAGCTGAGGCTCAGAGAGTCTGACTCCCTCAGAACCACAGGAGGGGGAAGTGGGTGGAGAAGGAGATCCACCAAACCCAGGAATTCTGATCCCAAGTCCAGCAGACTGGCAGAAGGTCAGAGTTCTGAGCCCTCCCTTGGGTAAGCCCAGCATTTTGGAAGGTCTCGAGGATGACCCTATCCTTGGCTTCAAGGAGCTTACAGTCTAGTTGGGGAGGAAGGAGGAAGGAAGAAGAGAAGCTCCAGAATTGAACAGAATGTAAAAAGAGGACACCTCAGTGCATATTTTAAAAAGGAAAGAAAGGTAACATATCAAAGCTATTGGAGAACAAGGGAGTGTGAAACTTTTGGGAGGCACCAGAGATTCTTTCATGCATTTGTTCATTCATCCATTCACTCACTCTCTGGATTTAGAGCTGGGAGGGACCTCAGAGTTCATTTGACAAATGGGGAACTAAAGCTCTGAAAGAAGAAATGATTCTTTGTCCTCATTGACCTAAATGAGAGATAAAGCGCTAAGGTGATTCTGCTGAGGTGGAAGAAGTGGATTGAGCGGAATTGCCCAGATTAGCCTCTGACAGACATTGATCGAATCCCTACAGTGTGAACAATGTGGGACATACAGAAGTTTAGAGTTGGAGTCACTGGGTCTTAGGCTCATGAGACCATGGAGCCAGAGAGGATGTCAGCAGTCCTCAAGCCTGACGCCCTCCCTCCACAGATGAGGCAGCTGAGGCTCAGAAAGTGCACATGCCTTGCCTTGAGTCCCCACTCCACCATTTCCTGGGTGACCTTGGCAAGTACAGACCTAGGGTTCCCCTGTTTCCTCATATGTAAGATAGGGCAAGGAAATGGGACCAGTTGACCCTTCTGGTCACCATCCAGCTCCAACTTTGGTGGCCCTGAGGAATTCACTCCAGTTTAGAAGGCGATAAGTAACTATGTTGAAAAGCAGGTCCAAGCCTCTGACTCTAGGTTCAGCACTCCCATTAAGGACCCACTGATTCATTCAGCCAATCAACCAGCCCATCAGTATTTATTAAACACTTCCTATGTTTGGGGTGGGCACAGAAGCAGCTCGGTCTGGTGATCAGAGTGCTGGATTGGAGCCAGTAAGAAAGATCGGAGTTTGAACTATACTTCTGACACTTTCTCTCTGCAAGACCCTGTGAAAATTATTTAACCTCTAACTGCCTCAGACAATTAACCTGAGACTTAGCTAATCAAGTCATAAACGGGCTGCCTTGTATATCAGTGGAGGAAGCTTGTGCACTGGGATTCCCCATGCTGATGAAATCTTTGGTTCATTCTCTTCATTCTGTATGTTTAGGGTACTTGGTGCTATGGGAGCTAAAAAGATAAGGTTAGAAATAATCTCTGCCCTCATTTATAGTCCGGTGGGAGAGATGAGAGATGTCTACAAATGTCTATAATTAAGGCTAGAACAGAATGAGTGATGAGTGATGAGTAATGTAATGAAGCCAGAATATAATGAGGGGTACAAAAGGAGACTGTTGGAATTTGGGAGTTGGAGTGAACTGTCCACTTGGGGGTGGAAGGGGTGGTAGGGATGAGAGGATGCTTCATGGACATTGTTGCATTTGGGCTGGGTCTGGCCCAATGGGTCAGGAGGACTTGGGAAGAAGGGTGTCTCGGGCAAAGGGGAGAGCTGAAGAGCAGCCACGGAGGGCACCTGACTGCTGGCTGTGGCACTGATACAACCAGTCCTTAGGGGAAACAAATCAGCTTTAGTAAGAGGGAGCTTCTCCATCAGGGAAGGTGCAGGCAGGCGAGGCTGGCTCTGGGTCCTATGGGTCCTATGGGTCCTGTTGCAGGCTGGAGCTAGGTCTGCTGTCCAAAGCAGTTAGCATGTTAGGTCTTCTACATGGATAGGAGGCTGAGGATGGCATTTCTATGTGATCTTCATCTCTCCTCTTCCCTCCCCCAAGTACCTAGTGCAGGATCCTGAAAAAGGATGTGCTTACTGAACACTCGTTGGGTGGAAGGGAATTGAGAACTTGGTCCTGGGTTGTTGAATGGATCAGTGACCAAGGAGTTTCTAAACTCTAGTAAATAAAAAAATAGCATGAAAATAGTGGTTATTCTGGCCTTTTCGGCCAGACTTAAGCTATAAAATTGGGACCCGTTATGTGGAACAAAAAGTTGGTAAGTCTGAACCTCCAGCTGCATTTTCAAGACTAGAGATTTGTTTTCATGTCAGAGGATATCCCCTGGTGAATGAGATCGTGTTCTGTCCATCTTTGGGAGGGATTTTATTTTCTCCATATGTTTCTGCATTCTTCTTTCCTTATGGATGTGATTTCTCCCTGGCTGAGACCCCATCCACTCTCAGTGCCATAAAGATTGATGGTACAGAGACAGCAGAATGTTGAGACAGATGTATGAAGCAAGAGTTGGCAGTCATATCTGAACCTTCAGTTGAGACACAGGAGGAAAGGAAGGGCATATAGCTCAGGTCCTCAGACTGTTTTCTGGCTCAGTTATTTGGATACCAATGACACAGGAATGTGCTATGATGATGACCAGCAGTGAAATATGTTGTGATAATTTGGTTCCATACTATGCATGAGGAAATGCTTTGGCTAAATGGCAACACCTTATTAACTCTTGATTTTACTCATCTTACCATCTCCTGGTATTATCTGGCTAAGAGAACAAACCTTTTGGGGAGCTGGGTAAGAAGGATGGACTGGGAATCAGGAAACTTGGGTTCTAGTCTTATTTCTGGCATTTACATGTTTTGTAATTGTGAGTGATTGGTTTCCTCACATGTTACATGAGAAGGTTGGATTAGGTGGCCTCTAGAGTTCCATCCAGCTCCGTGGCATTGATTAAACCAGCTAGGCCTTGCTGCAAACATGTATCCCCATGAAACTCAATGTGAAACAGGACTATCGGGGGAGCCAAGAGGCCATCTAGTCCTAACCCTTCACCTTTACAGATGAGGAAACGGGCTCAGAGAGGCTAAGCGACATAGGGAGGAGAGCCTAATTTCTTTATACTTTCTGTAAGTTCACGAACACCAGGCATTTTAAGGTGTGGATACAATAATGTGTGCTCGTTTGCATGCTTATGCTAGGTGGCCTCCTTCCCCCTTCTCTCTTCTGGTGCCTTTCCAGCCTTGACCCTAGAGGCCAGCATCAGACCTTCTACTTCAGGGATGGTAGAGCTGAGAGAGAGAAGAGCTGGTGTCTCCAAGCCCCCATTCTTCAGGTGAGCCTGGGTGGGGAGCTCTACAATGCCTACCACGACCTCTTCCTCCACCTGAAGGGGCTCACAGAATCCCTCCTTCCTCTTTTTCTCTTAACCACCAGGAGAGAGATTTTTAAGTATTCAGAGCTTGTTTTATGCACACTCACCCTGTCTCAGGAGCCATCTGGGAAGCATTCCAGCAGCCTTCTGAAAGCCATGGGGAACCCTCAGAGGATCCCTGTGCAGGCACCAAGTAGGGGAAGGGCTCCCTCCTCCCTGTGCCCAGAAACGAGCCCAGCAGGCTTGCAGGTGGGCTGCTCAGTGCTCCAAAGTGCTCCCTCGTTGACCATTTCCCCGTGACATTATCAACTGTATGACCCTGAGTGAGGTACTGGACCTGAATCTCAGCTTCCTCACCTGCAAAGTGGAGATACTAGTGTAGGTAACACTTATGCTATCCACCTGAAAACGTTTGTTCGGGGAAAACGCTGTCGCTCACAAAATGCTGTATAAATGTAAATGGTTGTGATGACACTAATGGTCCGTCTGTGAATTAACTTTTATGCTCTTCTGAGGGACACAGACCTGAAGCCCACGCTTCGTCCTGAGCCAGCCCCTTTGGGAGAGAGAGGAAAAATAGAGAGACAAAAAGGAGAAATCCTCCTCATTACTGTCTGACCTGATGCTCACAGTCTTTTGTGAGGCCCAGTTTGGGGAATGGGGAGGCAAACAAGAGGCAGGGGAGGGAACGAGATAAAGGTCAAGTGCCTGGCCATAGTAAATGCCACATAAATCCTTATAACCTTCTCTCTCCTTGGGAAGTGACCTGTCATGTGAGGGGGAGGGGGAACCCCTAACACTGCTGGCTTCCCCTGGGACCTTTGGCCCATCCTCCCTCCTCAAGTCACACCAAAGCTCTTAAGCACATGTGTTTGTCATCTGGTGGATGTGGATGTGTGTTTTGGATGAAAAATTCTCATTTAAAAAAAAACAAAATAAAACCCAAACTGATTGCTTTTGGGGCTGTATCGGTTCATAGGACAATGCCGACTTCTCCCTGGGGTGCTGGGGGGTGGGAGTGTCCTGGGGCCTCTTTCCCACAGGCCTCTCTCTTGAGGACTCCCCTCCAACCACATGGGTCCTAGGAGTTGCTTTTAGGAAAGCTTGTCTTTAGGAGTTGCTTTGTGTCCCATGAGGCCCGTTTTCTGGGGCTGGTCCTGGTCCCAGACCAGCTGCATCATTCGTGTGCTCTGTGCATTCTGACAGATGTACATGTTGTTGCTCACACCACAAATGGACACCCCATAAGGACAGGGCAGGGGCTGCGTGGTGTTTGTTTCTCTGTGTGTTTCTTAGCCCTGGTGCATCACCTTAGGCAATCACTTTATCTCTGTGGGCCTTTGTTCCCCCATCTTTAAAATGGTGGGGGTAGGGTTGGGATTTGGTGGCCTCCGAGGGGCCTTACGACTCTAAACTTGAGAGTTTATGTACACAGTAGGAACTTAATAAATGCTTATTGATTGATTCCTCCTTGATTTTCCTACCACTTCCCAAACATTCTGTGTCTACCTGAGCATGTACTGACTCTCTTCTGACCAGGAGTTCTTGACTGGTTTTTGTGTCTTGGGTCCCTTGGGCAATCTGGTCAAACCTATGGACTCCTCAGAATCACGCATGAAACAACATTATGTAGCTTACAGAGGACATTAGCAATACTGCAAAATAGTTACTAAATTATTTTAAAAAGTTTACGGATGCTAGGTTAAGAACTTTGCACAGGTAACTGGCGAAGTACGATCACCATCGCAGCGGGTATTTCTCCAGGTCTCCCATCACAACTGCTCGCTTTCCTTCCCTGCCTCGGTGTGAGCCCTGAGGCTAGGACTTGACAATCTTAAACACCCCCTTGGGAACTGCAGACCCGTGCTCCCTCTCCACGCTTCTTCCATGCAGAGCATTGTGGAACTGGGAGAAAATCCTCCTCTAAGGTCCCCCAGGGTCCCCTCTTCCTCTCTCAGCCCTAACAGTGCTCCAGGATCCCCCCAGGAGGAAGTTCTTCAGCCGGCGAAGCTCTGTTCCAGGATGCTGGGGACATCCGTGCCCCGTGGCCAGCACCAGGATGTTCCCACGGAGACTGCTCCCCGTTAGCCCTGGACACTAGGAGTGCGCAGGAGTAGAAGGTCCTGATCTGTTATTCCGCGCCTGGGGTTCAATTCCCAACCTGCCTCTCATTCCCCGTGTGACCTTTCGCACGAAATGAGTGGGCGTCAGCGTCCTTTCGGACTAGAGGACTTCGGAGGCGCCTTTCAGCCAAGGTTTCTGCCTCCGGGCTTAGAGCCTGGGGTCCAGAAGAATGAGGGGCCCGACCAAACGGGTGGTTTCTGAGATCTTCCTTCTTGGCCATCTGCTCCCTTCCACTTCCCTCGCTGCCATCCCCTCCCCTCCGCTGCGATCGCTGCCATCCCAGAATTACTCTGTCTTCTTTCGATACACCCTTCTTCCAAAGCATCAGGTGCAGGAATGGCAACTGACCACCAGGTGGCGCCTGGGACCAGACCTAGGGATGAGGTCCTGGAGATACGGTTGCCAAGGAAACCAGGCCATCTTCCAGCTCAGAGCAGTCCCAGGCTTCCTCCCCCCGGTGGAGCTAATCCAGAAGGGATGGGAGTGGGTGGATGCCGCAAGCGCTAACCTTCAAAGACACCCTCTCCTTCCTCTTTGTGGTGTGGAAGGGGGATGTTTTCCAGGCTCTCACCCCAGTTCACTACTGGGAGCATGAGGGGAGGGGCATGAGCTCATCAGCTCACCATCATCACTCTGGATCCAGAAGTTTCTTATCCCCCTCCCCTTCGAGTGACCTTCCTGCGTCTGCTGCCTCCAGAGAAGGCATTAGCTGGGGATGCAAGGCTGGGAGTGGCGAGTATTCTGTAACTGAGGTCAGTGGGCTTGGCTCTAGATGCTGCCTCCTGCATTGCCCACAGGACCCTGGGCTGTCACTTTCCCTCTGTGAAATGGGTGGGTTGGACTAGGTGGTCCCTGAGGTCCCTTGCAGAGCTAGCATTCTGTGGCCCAACAATAGGGATTGAAAGTTAAGGTTCAGAATACAGGGTCTGTAATGATAGGGGGCAGAGGGGCTACAGTGTCCTTGTCGGTGTTGGGCAGCTGTGTTGTGCAGTGGATGGAGCACTGGGCTCGGAGTCAGGAAGACTCAAGTCCAAATCTGGCCTCAGACACTCACTAACTGTGTGACCCTGTGCAAGGCCCTCATCCCTTATTTGCCTCAGTTCTTCGGGTGTAAAATGAACTGGAGAAAGGAATGGTAAAACACTCCAGTCTCGCTGCCAAGAAAAGCCCATGGACAAGTCCTTGGGGACACAAAGAGTCGGACTCAACTAAAACGTCAATGATTGTATCAGTAGAAATGACATAAAGAAGAGGCCATGAGGACCAAAGAACTGTCCGCCACTGAGCTAAGCACTTTATGAATATTCCCTCATTCCATCCTCACAACAAACCTGGGAGGCAGATGCTGTTATTGTCCCATATTACAGATGAGAAACCGAGTCAGAAAGAATGTCTTTCCTGTAGTCGTACGGCTAGTAGGCTGAGGCTGAATTTGCGCACAGGTCTTCCTGACTCCAGGATCAGTGCTCTATCCACTAGGCCACCAGCTGCCAATGATTGTTATCATTCCACCAGAGTGAACTGACTGCAGCAATTGGAAGTCCCTGATGGCTCCTCACAAGAAACTGAGCAGAAAAGAACCAGTTGGGTGGAGGCCCCGTCTGCCCTGGACCCCAAGTCCTTCTCCTGGGCTTTGTGTTCTGAGCCCAGAGTTCTTGAACGTTCATCTAATGTGTGAGGTGAACATGAGCTGGGGAGTGTGGATGCTCCTTTGCGCATTCGTAAGAGTAGCAGTTATGGAGTTAAGGACTGGGCCTTTCCAGGAACCCCTAGGTTGAGAGAAGCCTATGGGGCTCCATGTGGGGCTGCCTGGGCCTGGAAGAAGGCTTTGTCCTAGCTCCTCCTGCTTTCTCTCTTCTCTTTTTCACTCTGTGATCTCATCGGCTCCCATGGGTTCAATTACCATCTCTCTGCCAACGATCCCAGATCAATATGTACAGCGTGGTGTCTCTCCTGAGCTCCAGCCCTGAATTACTAATGGCCTGTTTGGGCATTTCAGTCTGCATGGCTGGTAGTCCTTCCAAATTCAACGTATGCAAAACAGGATTCATTATCTGCTACTGTTGGGGTAGGGGGAGGAGAGGTGGGAAAGGGAAATGAAGATGGTCCACTCCAGGGTGGCTTCCACTGGATCAGAAGTGGGGGTATTAAAGGCACAGAAAAATTAGGAGGGTGACTCCCCTCACTGAGCAGAAACCCAGATACAGATAGCAATTGACTTCCTCAAAATGTGCCCTCTCATCTTCTTTCCAAGACCAGTCACCTGCACTTTGGGCAAAATGACATTCGTAGATTTTTGCAGTGAAGCTTGTTCTTTGTTCTGCCACGACAATGGTAAATGTCTGGGTCACGGCGTCATCATTGGCCTTTGAAAGAACCCTACTTTTCTGCCCTGGACTTACGTGATTTCCATTCAGATTTCCTTCAGGCTTACAGCTAGGAAAAATAATGAGAGAGGCCACAAGGATGTTTATATTGAAATGGGGATCATATCTGCCTTGGTCTCTTTGGATTGAGTGGTCTGTTCATCTCATTTCAAGAAGAAATTTCATTACTTATTCCCTGATGGTTCCCGCCTTGCTTCTTCCCTTTCCTTTTCCTTCCCTTCCTAATCAGCCAGTGTTAACCCAGTTTCCCTAAATCAGTGCCTTCAGTTAGAGATGGAAGGAGAGGCCTAGGGCTAAAGGAAGGAATGGGGGGAGCAACCGGCGGGGGGGGGGGGCTTGTGGACCACAAAGGCTTCGCTCCCGGGCCATGGTTTGGAAACCAATGGGCTTCTGGAGGCAGCCTTTGTATTATTGCATAATCACTCCAACAGATGGCTCATTATTAGGGCTGTCAGGACGCTGGCCTCTCCAGAGCATTCAATGTTGCAATTTAATCAAGATGTGGAACACATGTTCCCCTGTTCCATTCTTGCTGAAGCCCTCTCTGTCTCCACGCAGGCAAAACTCATGCCATTTCACAGCCTGGTCCGTGGCTTGCTTCCTGGACAGACTCAGGCAGAAGAACGTCTCTGGTGGTCAATTTCTTCATGAGGCACAGACTCGGTGGACCACAGGGCTGGAGGAGATCGAAGAGGATGGGTCCATTCCATGCCCAAAGCAAGGATCCTTTCTTCATCTTCATGGAGGAGCGGCTCCCTCACACCTCGGCTGGGAGCCCTTTAATTATAATAATAACTGATATCTATGGAGCTTTAAAGCTGGAAATTGCTTCATATACAGTCTTTCACATGAGTGACACTTGACAGTCCTGTGAAGCAGCTAGCTTTAGAAGTATTATCATCCCTGGTTTTTACAGATGAGGGAACTGAAGCTTAGACAAGTTAAGTGACTTGCCCAAAGTCACATGACTGGAAAGCCTCAGGGATAGGAGTTGAGTGAGTCTCATTGACCCTCAGCCCAGTACTCTATTCACTGCACCATGCTGGTTCCATTTTAAGCACACCCTTGTATCAGAGGTTCTCATGAGAACCTGGTCACATTTTGGGAAGATTTTCCCCATTTTTTGACTTGTTGACTCCTCCCAGAAGATCTGAGAACTTCACTAGAGGATGCCATCTTGTGGGCTGTTACTTCCTTTTTAGATGCACAGTTTACAAATAAGAATAAGAAAGTTGGGGGTTTTTAAAAGGCATTTTAACAAAACAAATAGGGCTCTTATAAGAGTCCACAGAAAATGTAGAGCCAGGATCATAAATGTGAGCTAGAAGGACCTCAGGGGTCACCTGGTCCAACATTCTTATGTTACAGATGAGGAAACCAAAGCTTAGGGAGAAGTTAAGTGGCTTGCTGAAGATCCCATGGACTAGAAATGGCAAGGCTGGCAGTGAAAGGCTCTCCCCCATTCTTGACCCTGCAGGGCACCGTCCCACCACATGAGTGCCCTTGCCCGTGGAGTTCTGTGGTCCATCAGTTACTCAGAGTCATGGACCAGGTGCAGCTTCCAACAGGTGGCTCCTCTGCTTGTCCCACAGAGAGCTCTAGGCTCCCACCAGGTGGAGCCCGTCACCTTCTCTTTTTGTAGCTTCTGCTCAGCAGTAAGCTGTCCTAGTAAGCACCAAGAAGGCGGTGCCCTTTCAGACTCAGTGTTTGGCAGGTTAAACACCTGTCACACGCAGGCAGTGTGTGAGACACTAGGGATATAAAGATACAAATAAAAAACTGGCCCTGCCCTCAAGGGCTTATATTTTTATGAAGGATTCAGTTGTCATCATTAAGCACCTTTGCCATGTGTCAGGCCCTGGAGATACACAGACAAAACTGAAGTGGTCCCTACCCCCAAGGAGCTTCCAGTCTAGTGGAGGGAGACAACATGTGTCCATAATACAGGTCTATTCAGAGCACATATGAAAGAGATGAGGGTGATTTGGGGAGGCGAGCACTATGGACTAGCATGTTGTGGGATCAGATAACTCCTTCCCATCATGGTGTTCTTCCTCTGGAGCTCTCTGGCTTATCAATGCCCTTTACAGAAGTTAGTACTTCTCCCCTGTTCCTCATCTCACAGCACTCAGATGCCTTCCACCTCTTTCTGTTTCTGCATCCTGCTCTTACATGTCCTTGCCAAAGAAAATCCTTTTACATGCCCATGGGACCCCATTCTCTCTTGTCTTCTATGAATTACCTCCTCTGTCCTCCCTCCTCTATCTTCCATCCATCCCTCCTGTGTTGGTAACCAAAAATGGGCTCCTTAGCACTTAGTCAACAAGTGCCCTTGAATAGTTTGGCTTTTCCCCCTGAACTAACTGAATGCTGTTTGTATGTTGGATTGGAGCAAGCTTGTCGGCCCCTTCACCTTGCTTCCCTTGCTTAAGCAGATCGAAAGAACCTGTGCTTTCCCTGGAGTACCTTACACCCCGGGCCCCCCCACCCACCCCGCAGAAGCCGGATGGTTAAAAACAGCTTCCATTGGAGCCAGAGGCTGCTACAGCTACAGCCAAAGCTGAAGCAGGAGCTGCCGGTAGCAGAGCTGACCTACATAAGGACTGAGGGGTGCTGAACAAGGACTTGAGGCCAGTGGGTAATCTTTTTACCATAGAGGGGAAGCATGTATATGATTTTGCTTTATACCATCATGCTTCTCTGTGGCCTCCTGGTTACTCTTGTGAGGCGGACTTATTGGGCCTGGAAGCTTTTGATCAAAATATCAAAATGGGGATGCTGGTTTGTGGGTTGGTTACTGTGGAGCCTAAATATATGCTTTGATTCTTCTGCCTCCTACTTTGAAGATTCCTTATATCCGGCGGTTCTGAACCTTTCAGACATATATATGATCCTCTTTGAAATTATAAACTCTGCCCTCATAATACACCTCCCCATTGGCTGCTTTCCCACTGTACTGCCTATAAACATGCCCACATTTTCCCATTCCCAAAATCCATCATTTGATCTGTCCCTCCTCATTAACTACTCATCTGTATTTCTCTACCCTTTTGTGGCTAAATTCTTTGAGAAGGCCATCTGCAATGGGTTCCTCCTCTTCCTTTCTTCTCACTCTCTTTGCCATGGGCTTTGGACTCCATCATTCAACCAAATCTACTCTGTTCAAGATCACCAGTGATCACTTAACTGTAACATCTAATGGCCTTTTCCCAGTCTTCATTGTTCTTGACCTCTGGCAGTCTTTGACACTTTCCTCCTGATACTCTCTTCTGAAGAGTTTAATGACACTGTCCTCCACTGGTTCTCCTTCTGCAACTTTACTGAGGTCCTGCCTGCTAACTGCACATGTCCCCCAGGGCCCTCTTCTCCTCTCCCTCCATCCTACTTCACTTGGTGATCTCCTCAGCTCCCGTGGTTCCAATGATCATCTCCATGATGATGGCCATCAGATCTGGTTGAGCTCTAACCTCTCTCCCAGCTTCTAGCTGCCTTACTCCAACTGTCCATCAGACATCTTGATGTCTTATAGACATTAAACTCAACATATCCAAAACTGGATCCTTCCACTAAACCCTCCTCTTTTCCTATCTTCCCTATTACTGTCAAGGGTAATGTCATCTTCCCAGTCACCCAGGCTTGTAACTGAGGTGTGTTACCCTGGACTCCTCGCTGTCCCACACCCCTGTCCAGTCGCTTGTCATGTCCTGTCATCCCTCCCTTTGGAAGAGTGTCCTCTCCTGCCTGGACTATTGCAATCCTCTGCTCATTGGTCTCTCTGACTTGTCAAACTGAACTTAAAACACAAACCTCTCTCCTCCCCCTTTCAGTTCACTCCACTAAGTCCTTACTACCTCCAGAAACAAATACAAAATCTTACTGGTTTTTAAAGACCTCCAAGATCTAGCTCCTTCTTCCCTTTCCAGTCTTCTTACCATTCAGTCCTTTCCACATATTCTCACCTGGTGATACTGGCTTCCTGCTGTTCCTAACATGTGACCCTCCATCTCCTGACTCCAAGCTTTTCCCCTGGCTGTGCCCCATGCCTGGAACACTCTGCCTCCTTATCACTGTCTCTTAGCTTCCCTGGCTGCCTTCAAGTCTCAGCTAAGTCCAATCTTCTTCAAGAAGCCTTTCTCAGACTTCCTTAATCTTGATGCCTTTCTTAGGAGACAGTCCCTAACATTTCCTGTACACATCTTGTTTGTATGTGGTGACAGCTGTGTTGTTGCCCCGTCAGATTATGAGCTCCTTAGAGCAGAGCCTGTCTTTTGCCTTTGTTTGTATCCCCAGCATTTATGGCAGTGCCTGGCACGTAGTAGGCAATTCATAAACGCTCGTTGAGTACCCAGAACTGGACATAATCCTATGGCTTGAATGAGACACAGTATGGTAGGACTATTATCTCCTTAGGACAGTGACCCAGCAACTGTCCCCAGTTCTTTCAGTGTCCAGTGGTTTTTGTTTGCTTTGTTTTTGTCTTTGGCTAAAGCATAAATGTTGCCAAGATTTGATTCTTCTTTGAATATTTTGAAGTGGTCCCTCAAGAGATATAGCTATGCTCTGTTGGATGGATGGTTCTATATAATACATAGGTAAAGTGTTATTAATCACACCAAATAACTCCTCAGGGTTGCCTCCATCTCCAGCTTCCTAGCCCTCTTTTTAAACTCTGGGTGACCTTGTCATGTTTCTCTGCTTTTCCAGGCAGGTTCCTTCAGCGTGTCCTTTCTCAGCCAGGTTCACCCAGCAACTCTCTCAAAAATGGGTATCTGTGGCTGGAGATAGAACAGGGATTGTCCCTTTGCCCTGTCATGAGCTAATAACCTAAGGAAATGCTGCACAAATGGGAGTTGACATTCTTCAGATAAGGCATTTATGCTGAAATTGGTACAGGCCAGTGCTGCCGGCTCCCCCGGCTACAGAAGAGATATGGCGAGGTACACGATTGCCCTCATGCTTACCTGCTTAGTGATGAGACCAGAATTCATTCCTTTAGAGACCCTTCATGCCTGACAACATAATTCTTTCTTTTGTTAGCATTAGGAAGCAGGAGGTTGGTGCCGTGGCTTCCTTGGATTTTGTTCCCCAATCAGGGTATAGATTAGAGGGTGAAAGTCACTGGCCTTGGCATGTCCCAGGGCCCCTTACCTGCTTGTATTGAGAGCCACTGCCTTCTACTTTGGCAGCCTTCCAAAGTATCTCCAAAAAGAATGGAGGTGATGATGGCTCATTTAAACTGAAAAGGAAGATAGAGGGTTTAGTTTGTCTTTCATGATCAGCAGCAGTGGCTGAGAATCAGACCCCACTTGTTACTACGACTCATGTCATCGAAAACTTCAGCTCCTGAAAGCTGCCTTCTAAGCATCTCCTCTTTCCACGTTGGCATTCTCCAAGAGGGACCCAGGGCCAACCACGCCCGGACAAAGGTGGCCTTTTAAATCTCTCCTCTTCCCTCTCCCTGCTTCCCTGGAATGTTCACCAACATATTTATGGTATAAGAGATCTGTGTAGAAGTCTGCTGAAGAAGATAGGACAGGGAAATGCCAGGAGCCGAACCTTAAGAGGCAGCCAGGTTGCTCGGGGGAGCGAGCTCTAGACCTTGACTCTGGCTTCGGTTACTCACTAGCTGTGCGATCCTGGCCAAGTTGCTTAACTTCTCCGAACCTCAGTGTTCTCATCTGTAAAATGGAGCTCATAGTAGTAACTATCTTACAGACCTGTTGTAAGGCTCAAATGAGAGAACATGTATAAAGCTCTTTGCAAATCTTAAGAGGCTATAAAGGCGCTATTTATTTTTATTATTGTTTGTAGCAGTAGTCGTAACGGTAGAAGCAGCAGCAGCAGTAGCAGTAAATATTTTCAGGGGTCCTGAACTCTACGGCCAATCATCTCCATCTTATGCATGATTCTGCACATGTATCATTAGTGATGTCTCGAGTTGAATCTAATACAAGGAAATCAAATATGGATAAATACAAACTATTCCACTTGAGTTAAAAAAATCAGGCTCATAAGCTGAAAGTGGAAGTGTTATGGCTAACTGGGCAGTTGGGTGGCTCAGTGGGCAGAGCTCTGGGCCTGGAGTCAGGAAGACTCAGCTTGTTGACTTAAAATCCAACCTCAGACACTTCCTAGCTGGTTGACCCTGGGCGAGTCACCTAACCTTGTTTGCCTCACTTTTCTCATCTGTGAAATGGGATGAAGAAGGAAATAGCAAGCTACTCCAGTATCTTGGCCAAGAAAACCCTGAATGGGGTCACAGAGAGTCAGATACAACTGGGAAACAACTGAACAGCAACCACCACCACCGAATGGCTAAATATAGATTCATCCTAAAAGCCCAGGACTCTGTAACGAATGCTTAGCTCAACACCCTGACAAAAGCAGAGATGTCTCAGGCCCCCGGAGAGAAGAGCAGCCGGGGAAGGTGAGGCTGCATCTCCTCTGCTCTGGCCAGGCCACAGTTCTGGGCACCCCACTTTAGGGAGGATATCAGGCAGTGTCTGAGGGCTGCCCAGAAGGGAGAAGGGCCTTTGTTTGTGCCCTCTGGGGGTCCGAAGAAGGAACTGGGGATGTTTATCTTAGAAAAGAGAAACCGAGCAATTTGCTTCTAGTCACTCAGCTGGCAGGCTGTCTGTCCATCAAAGGCAGGATTTGAACCCGACTTCTCTTGCCTCCAGAACTGGCCCTCTATCCACTAGGTCTTGTGTCTCATGTCCGTGAGCGGTAAACGTCTGTTGAGTCTAACTGGATTCCTGGAGGGTCACCCATCGCTATTATTGAGCCGAATGCGATGGCCATGACGGCTGTCCTCGAGTATTGCAAGATGCATTGCTGGGAAGAGAGATGAAACTGTTCATATTTGGCCCCAAAGGCAGAAACAGGAGCCATGAACAGAAACGGGAGAGGTGAGTGTAAAGGAAAACAGCATAAGGAAGCACCCCCAGGCAGACGGAGCTCTCTCCCAAGAGGAGCAGTGACTGGCCTTGGGCTGGTGGGGCCTTCTTAGAACGAGCCTCCAGCTCATTGCAAGGCCAATCCTTCACTGGACGGCTTTAGGCCAAGTCCGGAAAGCCAGGGAGGCCTCTGTGGGCGGGAGCTGGGTGGCCTCTTCCTCCAGGAGCGGGGTGTGAGGCTCCAGGGAGGGAATGGACTAAAGGTTACTCCCCAGACTTCTCCTCCAACATCAGTTCTTCTCTGTCATTGTTCCTGGATAGGGTGTGTCAATCTGCTCCCCTCTGGCCCTACTTCCCATCTGCTCAACTTCTGGGTCCTAGTGCTTCTTCTTGGCCATCATTCTCGTACGTGTGTGTTCTCTTTCTCATTAGAATGTAAGCTGCCCATGGGCAGAGATTGTCTTTTCATTTGTATTTATATACCAGTGCTTAGAACATAGTAGGGGCTTAATAAATGCTTTTATGTCTGTTCATTTTTGCATTTATGCTCAATCCAATTTGGGCAACCTGAGTCAAAGCTTCGATCATCTCACCTCAGTTACACCTCTAGCCATAAGTCTTGAGCTCTTGAGCAATCTTCCTCTTTAATTACTGACTTTTTGCTTTCTCATATTAAGCACCATAGAAAACTATTTTTGTTAGTTGATGGGAAATACTGATGCCATGCTTTATCTGAAGGGTGAACGAGTTCCTTCCGAAGGAGGAGTTTTACCTTAACCCCTATGGTTATTAGTTCAGCCTCGGAGATACAAATCCTCTGAAACCCCTTATTGCGCGGCTGTAGTTCTAATTCTTCCTGCCCAAATCGATTTCATCACCTCTTGCTGATGTCTGGGAAAGGCAAGCATCTCTTTCATTCTGGCTTTAAAAGGCGGCTGAATTCAAGATTGCAAAGTAGCTGCTCCATTCTTATAGCCCTTACACCCAGGGCACTTTCCCACCCAGATTCAGACCTATGAGGTCGTCAAGGCTGATGGAGCCTCCAGCTCCCAGGCAATGGTGGTGGGAGGGGGGACAGGGGATCTCTGCCTCTCGTAGGCAAATACAATGTGAATGTCCTCAGGAATGAGGGAGAGGGTGGTGGGGAGCTCTGCTGCTGGGGTCTCTGTGATCCATCGGGTCGCTGGGGATTGGATACTTGCATTTGGTGTCCGTGGTGACACACTTCATGGCACTTCTGTCGGGCTTCATGATGCCCCACCCATCCACAAAGCCCTTAAATCTGTACTTAGTGTTTGTCAGGGAGGGAAGTTTTATTTATTGGTTTGCTTTTTTCCAAAAGACAAAGACTCCTGATGTGCTGAACGTTTCTTGTACATGGGACTTCACATCAGTGCAGACCCACATCCTTCATGGCAATTGCGTCGCTTGGTTAAAAGCAGTGGCTTGTCTGTAAAGGAAGGAGGAGCCAGGCCTCCTGGGAGCTCACAACTTGGCCATCACATTCAGGTCAATAACAGCGATGGGTTACCCTCCAGGAATTCAGTTAGACTCGACAGGCATTTACCACTCACAGACCAGGAGTAAAGTCAGACACATTACCTAGTAGATAGATGTCCGTTCTGGCGTCAAGAGAAGCCAGGTTCAAATCCTGCCTTTGATGGATGGCATGCCAGCTGGGTGACTATGGGCAAATCCTTAGCTTCTCAGTGCCCCCAGGCATCTCTCTAGGGCTATCAGTGACAGACTGATTGCTGACTTAGCCATTGAACCCTAGATTTCAACCTGGAAATGACTTCCAGGGCCAAGCAGTCCAATCCTCCCATTTTAGAGATGAAGAAACTGAGGTCT
Organism: Trichosurus vulpecula; assembly: GCF_011100635.1. Lineage (NCBI taxonomy): Eukaryota > Metazoa > Chordata > Mammalia > Diprotodontia > Phalangeridae > Trichosurus > Trichosurus vulpecula. The sequence goes on along the minus strand of NC_050576.1, from coordinate 2,547,502 downwards.
GTGGTGCTTGAGTGACTGACCAGTTACCCAGCCAGAGTTAAGTGGCTTTTAGGTAGAGTTTTTAGTTAGTTTAGTTACCAGGATTATATAGTTAGAACCAGTCAGTACCAAAAGATCAGCCCAAAAGTACGGAAGTCAGTAAGTCAATAAATATTTTTTAAGCCAGGCATTTGCTAAATGCTGGAGAAACACAAAGGCCAAAGAAGGTCCCTGCCCTGCAGAAGCGCACACTGTGTACAAACAAGCCGGATACAGGATAAAGAGGAAATCCATGAGGGAAAGAAGGCACTTGAAGGAGGAGGCATTGAGAGAGGCTTCCAGCGCAGGCAGACAACCCTTTCGCACAAGTACACAGAGAATCCTAGGGGGAAGGGCTACTTTGAATCCTCTCTTACCTTCTGCTCGGCACATGACCTAAATGCTCCCCCCTTTTCTTATTATATATTTAAGTTTATATTTCTTTTTCTTTTCTTATTGTGTATTTAAGTTTCAGTAATAAAAATAAACAAAGAAAATGGAAAAAAAGAAAAAGGAAATTAAGAGAGTCAGAGTAAACAACAGAAGAAAAAGACCAAGAGGGCGACAGTAGACAGTTCAATGGATCCGGAGTGAAGAAGGCCTGAGTTCAAATGTGGCCTCAGACAGTTCCTAGCTTGCGGTCTTGGGTGTAAGACTGCGCCTTTGATTGCCTAAGCTACCTCAACATGGGGATGATGATAGCACCTACCCTGCCGGGTTGGTGTGAGGACCCGACGAGATCATCTGTGTAAAGAAGGACTTAGCTCAGCGCCTGGCATGCAGTAGGTGCTGTGTAAATGCTTGTTCCCTTTTCTTGCTTTCTCTACTCTGCTCTCTGGCACGGGGAGGACGCACCTGTCTTTCCAAAGTGACTCAGGGCTTGATTCTGGAAGCTGGGACTGGATTGTTCCTGCTGGGAATCTCCCTTCACAACCACGGGTCCAGAAAGGTGGGCGGGACTTTTCAGCCAATCCCATACCTTTCTGATCTCACTTGTGGGGTCTAAGCAAGGCACTCCCTATCCTGATTAACTAGGTTGTTAATTCCGAATTTACACTTTTGATCGATCGAGTTTGTAACTCAGTCAAAGAGGCCTTCTCACCCCTAAAGGCACCAGGACACCAATCAGCTGGTTAGTAATGATGTTAGTTATGTTAATTGAGTAGAAGGGGGAGAAGGTAGGAAAGGCCTCCAGTATCCTTAGGGCTCTTTCCGGCGAGGACAGCGCCAGGAAGCGTGGACGCGATTCTGCAGTTCTCCTGATATGAGGCGTTTCTTGCCTCTGGTTTTCTGTAGCTCTGATAGATAGGAAGCCTTTTCTTTTCATCACGCCATGGGCTCCTTCTCTGGGGCTTCAGCTGCCTGCTTCTAGATCTCGTCTCCAGGTCCAAGTCGACTAGGTCTTCCACTGCCTTCATGGCGGCCCTTGGAGCGTTGGAGGGATCTACTGTTCCCCATACTGTAGTTATGTGGGTGATTTTGAGGCTGAGGGCTGGGCTTCACTCTCCCCCATTCAGTTGTGTCCTGTCCATTTCATCCCACCTCCCCAGCCTGTCCAGGTTTCTCTGGACCCCACTTCTGCTCTCCGGCACTGGGGAGGGGCAGTCTGGTGACTTCCTCACAGTCACCTGTGCATTGGGTGGGCTGTTCATTACTGCTGCCCGCTCCTGACACTCTTGGTGCCCCTCCAGAGAGGCTGACTAAGCGTCCTGTTGACATTCTTCTCACGTTTCTGTTTCCCATGAATCAGCTCTCCCCAGTTCCTGTTCCCCCATCCCCCACCTTTTGTAGATGCTGAATGCCAGATCATTCTAGGGAAGATTTCCTCTTAGAACACTGTGATAAGCCCTTCCCAAGATCACTGGACTGCTCCCGCCTTCACACACTGAAAACTCCCCTCAATTTAAAAAGCAAACAGCTGTGACCATCCCTTCCTGTGCAGGCCCCAAGTTGGAGAGGTACCTTTCCCCAAAGGAGGGAGGACCTTAGGCTCAATCTCCAAATGAGTGGCGTTCCAACTGATACTGCCTTCTGGGGCTTATAGGGCTTCCAACCAGCATCCCGGAGCGGAGCTGCTCCTCGATACTTTTGTTTCTGGTTTTGTTCCCAGCGCCTTGGAGGAGCTTACTGTATTAAGTTGATAAGGATCCTGTGCTGATTATACAAACTTCATCGATAACGGCATTGCACTTTAGATCAGTCCTCTCCAGATTGGCAGGGAATCATTGGGAACCATGATAGCGCTCATTTGTTAGCCCTTTTCAGGTTTGCGAAGCTCTTGACCCGGGTCATCTCCTTTGATCCTCATAACAACCCTGGACATAATGTGCAACGATTATCTTTATTTTACAGATGGAGAAAGTGAAACAGCGAGACGTTAAAAGACCTATCTAGAGTCACACAAGTAACGAGTGTGTGGCTGAGGCAGCATTCCAACTTAGATCGCCCTGACTTCCAAATCCAGTGCTCTATCCACTGCACCACCTGCTCACCTCCTGGTTACCCACTTGCACTGTCATGCAGGCCGCTTGTCTCCATCTTGTCCACGGGGATGTCATAGGAGGTGTGTGACCTTGGACAAATCTTTAACCTCCCTCTTTTCTCATCTGTAATATCGGGATAATAACAGTAGTGTTTACTTCATGGGGTTGTGAAGAGCGCATCAGCTAACATCTGTAAAGAGCTATACAAACTTTAAAGAACTATGTAAACGCTATCCACCCATCCATCCATCCATCCATCCATCCATCCATCCATCCATTCATCCATACATCCATCCACATGCCCATCCATTCATCCATCCATCCATCCACACGCCCATCCATCCATCCATCCATTCATCCACACGCCCATCCATCCATCCATCCATCCATCTCCTCCATCTTTCATCCTCCTGCCAAAAAGAGAAAAAAAGGTAAATCTGGGATGTCTTGTTCTTAGTGACCTGTTGGCCAATAGTGTTCACTGATGGCTCTTTTAGAATAGGGACCAGGTTTTATTGTAAAAGGAGCTCCCAGTGCACAGCCCTCTCTACTATTGCCAGTCAGCAACTTTTCTGCAACTTAGAATCTTGGAGAGTTGCTTAGCCCTAAGAGGTTAGGTGACTTGCCCAGGGTCACACAGCTGGGCAGGTCAGAGGAAGAACCTGAATCCAGATCTCCTGGCTCTGAGGCCAGTTCTATCTTCATCATATCATGCTGCCTCTTAACTTTTTAAATGCTCAAAAGTTGACATTTTAATCATCTCTTCTAGAATTTTACTAGCTTGCTTGTCTATAATTTGGGCAAATTTGTCCCTGTTTTCATAAAGGGAGCAAAGATGAATACTTCAAACTACCTGGGTTTCCACTGAGCATTTGACTTCCCCCATCCACCAAGACCAGAAGTTTGTCTATGACACCAACAATCCAAGTAACTTGGGAAGAGTGTGTTTGATCTGGGCTGCACGTCTTGGGCCCATTGAGCACAGCTAGAGTTCTCTTAGCAGCGATTCTCTCAGCTTGAGTTCGAACTCCCTGTTTACTCTTTTTGTCCTGCTCTTTCCCATCTTGGGATCATTTTTCTTGACAGGTCAAACCGAAGCAAAGCCGGAGCTGTATGGTTTTTCCTTCTCTCTATTACTCATTGTCATGAACGGTTGTTTATTGGTTAATTGATCAATGACTTCATTATTAAAAGGTATATATGGAGGTAAAGGCTTTCTCATCCCCAAAGGTTAGGTCCTAGCCCTTTCTTCATCCTCCTCTTGATCCTAACAGTTAAGTCCTAAGAATTAAAATGCTCGTTTAAGTTTTTTTTTGTAGGATTTACAATAAAATTAATAGCTTACATGTTTGTAGCACTCTTTTGGTCTTCCCAACAACAGTGAAAGATATATAGTATAAGCATTAGAATGTCCATTTTTCAGAAGAAGATAATGAGGCTCAGATTAAGGATGCTTATCCAGAGCTTTGACCTTCTTAACACAACCCTTTCATGACCATGCCACACTCCTTTGTGTATGTCCTTTACTTCCCTACACACCTTTTGAAAATGAAGTCATCGATGAACTAATGAATCACTAGGCAAGCACACTTACAATGTGCAGGAATTATGTTAAGTGGTGTCCATCACTCCGTGCCCTCTCCTTTTTCATCCAAACCCACTGTCAGCTGCTCTCCTCCAATTTAACCCTGAAGACCTCCTCATCTCTCCCTTGGGAATCCACTTCTCTTTTTGTGTCCAGCCTCCATTGGAAACCACCTGAGTTTGGAATAGATGTCAGGCTGTGTCTGCAGTTCTTTCTCATCAAGGCAGTTAGCTCTAAAGTGGTCTGTTTCCGTAGCTCCACTTTGGGGTTTGTTTTTAGTTTATTTTTGCTTTGTCCACAAATTCTTCCTTTTGGGCCAAGATCAAGACCAGAAGCGCAGCTCTGAAAGACAAAAGGATAAAAAGGGACCCAGCATGCTCTGAGCTGCCCACTTTCAGCTGATGTGAAACTTCTGAACATGCAGAAAGTGAACATCTCACAGCACAACTTCATTCTGCCAGTTTGGGGACCTATGTCAAGAACCCAGCATACAAATCCTTCATCTCACTTGGGGGCCTGTATCATGCTCCCACCACCATATCCTTTCTATTTCTCCTTCCTTTGTCCCTTATTCAGATGCCCTCCCACATCCTTCAGCATCAAGGTGGCACAGTGGATAGAGCCAGGGCTGGAGTCAGGAGTTCAAATCTACCCTCAGACACTTGCATGACCCTGGGCAGATCACTTAACCACTCTCAGCCTCAGCTTCCTGAACCATAAAATGGAGATGTTGATAGCACCTGCTTCCCAGGGCTGTGGTGAGCATTGCACTAGATAAAGTCCTTAGCACACTGCCTGGTGTGCAGCAGGCTCTTGGTAAAGGCTTGTTTCCTTCCCAAGTCAGATTCATAGATTCCCGCTCAGGTAAATATAGTCTTGATGTACCACGTTCACTTACCTCCCCTTCTACTTGTTCTGTTTTTCTTGAACAAACCAGTCAAATCAGCAAGAATGTATTTAGGACCTGCTATGTGCTGGACACTATGCTGAGCTCTGAGGATACAAGGAAAGGCACAGATAGCCTCTGCTCCCAAGGGGCTCAAAGTCTAATGGGGCGGCCAGCGTGAGACACCTCCTTCCAAACACACCTCTCCTCCGGCTGCATTGGAGCCATCTCGGAGGGAGGGCACCCGCAATACTCCTCTGTGTCTGTGGCTGGTCATCAATCACACCCCAACAAGCCTCTGGGATGCCTATGTGATCATGTTTGCTCCTCTCCACATTCACGTCCATATTTCACAGGTTTATTCCTATACCTTGTGTGTTTGTATAGAGATGCCAGGAGGGCTGACGCTCAGAATGAGCAGAGGCAGGTGACTCATGCTAAGTATTTTATTTAAAGGGGATTAAATCTCTATTAGGGGAAAAAAACCCTCTTTACAATCCTACTTAGGGGATCATGGAGTGGACCCCGGGGGTCTGGAAGGCTAGACTAATGGAGTGAAAGCTCTGACATATTCCATCCTGAAAAGCTTTGAGAACGGCCCCAGAACCAGATTGCATTAGATGAGTCCCATGCCCTTAGCCAAGGCACGGTGGATAGAGTGCCCAACTTGTGGTCACGGAAGCCTGAGTTCAAACCCTCCCTGCCCACTCTGGGCAGCTCATTTAGGACTCAGTTTCTTCAGTGATAAAATTGGAGTAATAGTAGCACCTGCCTCACAAGACTTGTGAGAATCAAGAGATAATAACATATTTTTTCAAAGCTTTAAGCGCTTTTAAAATGTATATTGTGAGCTCTTGGCCATTACTATCGCAGGGCCCTGCCTTTTCTGCAGTGATGGAAACAGTGTTCAACGAGGAGGCAGATGGTTCCAGGGATGCCGTGTTTCTAGATCATCTATAAATGTTAACTTCTGACACTCTAAGCTTGAGATCCTTGTCCAGTGAATGGGAACACTACCAGAGGAACTAAAGAATGAAATCCTATGGATCTTGAGGTTTTCATCATCCATTAAGACAGAGGACCTAGAGGCTTACACCATGGTGTAAGCCGGCATGATGGTGGATGGTGATGTCCTGAAAGAAATAGGGAAATCTGGGAGAGATGGGGAGGTTTGTGGGGAAGGATAATGAAGTGAGGTCTGATCATTTTCATTTGGAGATGCCAACAGTACCTCAAGTTTGAAAACATCTGCTCAGCGATTGGTATTTATGACGGGAGCTCAGGGAGAGTCTAGGGTTGGATATCGGGATTTGAGAATCATTTGACTAAAGATGATAATTACTCCATAGAACGCAATGAGGTCACTAAGATAGAGAATGTATAGAGTGAAGAGGGGAGGGCCCATGACAGAGCCTTGGGGAAGACCCGCATTTAGGGGGGTGTACAGTATGGATGCTGAACCCCCACAATGTGTCAGGACCTCCCAGACCCACCAGGGCTGCTTCCAGCTCAGCCCTCACACCCATCCCTGGGGCAGCAACTTCTCAAAGCAGGCGCCAGCCCTTCCCACCCAGGGAACTAAATTTTACCGATGGACATTAATAACATCAAAAAGGAGGCATGGCCATCTGCTTTGCAACCTCCTAGCACCATGGGACTTTCCCACCTGACTTGTGGCTGAACCCTTCCCTGGCTGTGATCTCCTCCTCTGGAATGGGAACTTCTGGAGATCGAGGATCATCTGACTTTTCTATTTGCATTCCTGGTGATGAGCATAGTGCTTTGTACACAGTAATTGCTTAATTAATGCTTCATTCTTCATTCAGTCAGTCAATAGGGAAGGACCTGAGGAGGCATGTTTAGATAGTAAGTGAAGAACAAAGGGACATCGTGAAAAGACCAGGGGAGAGAGTATCCAAGGAGAGAGGGGATTCAACGTGTAAAATCCCGCAGAAAGGTCGAGAAGGAGGAAGACTGAGAAAACATCCTTGATACCTCTGTAGAGGGAGTGTTCCCGGGACCTGTGGGGTTAGAAGACAGACTGCAAAGGGTAGAGAAGTGAGGCAAGGAAGTCGGAAGTGAAGGCATCAGTTAGGGATACCCCCTTTGAGAAGTTTGGCTGAGGAATCACTCAGCCAGTGTTCACTGCACTTACAATGTGCCAGGCGATGTGCTACATGCCAGAGATCCAAAGAAAGCCAAGAACAATGCCCCAAGGCATTTATGGGGGGACCGAGTAGCAAAACTCACCATCCACAAGTTAAACCCAGAATCGATGGAAGGAAACCTTGGAGGGAAATGCTCCAGCAACTGGGGGACCAGGAGATGTTTCCTGAACAAAGGGAATCTCAGCTGAGCTTAGAGGAAACCAGGGTGTTCTAAGAGAGAGAGAGTGAGCCAGTGCCAAAGCACAGAGATGGGAGATGGCCTCTGGTGTGGGGGATTAGGTCAGATTGATGGTTGTAGACTCTTCCTATTGGAGGATGCCATGGAGGCTGTTCCAGGCAAGCTCTGGCTCAGTCCAGTCCTTTATAGTTGAGTTTGATATTGGGGTGAAATAAACTCACAGGTCATTCACCTTGGCCATAGCAGGGGCATGACGTTCAGCAATGATGTGCACCAAACACAGCATGAGTTGATCAACTGAGCCCAGCTCCCCTGCCTGAGCTGCCTCTCATGATCTGCCCAAGGCATGCCTCAAAGCTTGGGAGTCCTTGTGGTGACTTGCACCCAGGCAGTCAAAACATGATGTCAACAGCATGAACCTTGTGTCTTCCCCTGAGCCAATCAAATCTCAGGGACCATTTCAGTACCTTGTAGAGAAAAACTAGCCCATCCTACTTGAGGTTAGGGTATGGCTCTGACTATAGTAGCTTGTTGATTTAGAAACTCATAGGGCAACAGTAAACTAATTAAGAAAATGTACAGCTTTAGCAAAGTTGTAGGTGCAAAGTCAAACCACAAAGGTCAAGGGCATGTCTATGTAGCAATAACAAAGTTCAGGAGGCAGTAATGGAAAGGTTTGTCCTGTTCAAAATGACAATATGATGTATGACCAGAGTGAGGTCAATATTTGTATAGAAACTAGGATGAAATGCCAAGTTAAAGAAGAAGACAACAGGAATCCCTGCAGGCGGCTCCACCGCTTGGGGCTGTGGGCCAAGATGGCAAAAATGAAACACGTTGGAATTGTCATCTAGATTTAGGGCTATGCCAAACAAACGCCAAAGGGACACTTCATAGCTCCAGACAAAATAATAACAGAGATCTAAAATCCCAAGGGAAATAATGAGAAAGGATGCCAAACTTAGTGTAAGGCAGCCCTCAAACCATTGGTGTTGGTTTAAAAAAAAACAAGACTCGGTTGATAGAACACGCTAGATAAGGAAGAATCAGAAATAATTAAATTCAGCAGCCCAGGTTCCAATAGATCCTGCATGATTTTAAAAGGGAAAATGTCCAAGACTTTCAAAAAAGGGAAGAGTAAAGCTTGCAAATGGCTGTGTTTAGCTTCAGTTCCTGGCAAGATTCCAGAATCTGTCACAATGACCTGGATAAAAACATGCAGTGAAGAAGCTGTGATCCCAGATTGCTGGCCTGGCCTCATCGATGAAAGGTCAGGCCAGGCTGCCTTTGTGTCCTCCTGAAGATAGGACCAGAGGAAGGCTAGAGGGCTGAGAACCCAAATTCAGAGCTAGAAAGGACTCATCTGTTGCACCCTGCCCATTCTGCACAGGAGGACACTGAGGCATGAAGAAATTAAAGGACTTTGCCCAGGGTCACACAGCTAAGAAGAAGAAGTCTGACGTTCTGTGCTCTCTCAGCTGCCTCATACTGCCTCAACATGTAAATATGGTTTACCTAGATTTTGGTGGCACAATGGGAAGAGGAAGGGAAGGGGAGAGAGAGAGGAGAGAGAGAGAAAGAGAGAGAGAGAGAGAGAGAGAGAGAGAGAGAGAGAGAGAGAGAGAGAGAGAGAGAGAGAGGCAGAGACAGAGAGAGAAAGAGAGAAGAAGAAGAAGAAGAAGAAGAAGAAGAAGAAGAAGAAGAGAGAGGAGGAGAGGAGGAGGAGGAGGAGGAGGAGGAGGAGGAGGAGGAGGAGGAGGAGGAGGAGGAGGAGGAGGAGGAGGAGGAGGAGGAGAAAAAGAAGTAGAGAGAGAAGAAGAGGAAGAAGGGAGGGAGGGAGAGAGAGGGAGAGGGATCACTGCATCAATGAAGGGAATATCCACCTTGAGAAAACCACAGGATGATTGTAACAACACGTACCGGTTAATTAAGTGAACACAGAAATGAAAACAGTCTTCTTAGAGGTGGCCACTTTACCTAACTTGAGCACTGTAGAAAGCCATGGCAGATTAAATATCACTTATTTCTTTGTTTAGAATTAACCTTCAAGATACCACATGTGCTTAATAGTGGGGATCTCTTTAAAGAAGGTTTGCTACTTGCCATGGTGGCATCATTGCGCTTGACCCAGTCGAAAGGGAAATGATAAATTCATTTTGATGAAAGCTTCCATTTGGGGAAATGGTCTTCCTCAAGCACCACATGGAATTGGGGGCCATTCAAAAGGGCTTTCCAGAATGGTGACTAGGGAAAGGTGAGGAGCACTGATATAGGATAATGAGACATGGCATTCTGGTCAGATTCTACATGTATTTGGAAAACTGTATTGAGTTTTTGACCTTCTAGCCAAACTCACCATCTGTCACAGCTAGATAACTTTGGAGCAGTATGATTGACAGGCTTCAATTCAGAATTTATTGTCTCCATTTGGAAAATCTCCCTAGCTCTTCTCTGGATGTTTCAGTTAGTTTTAATCCTCCCATTTGGCTGCATTTTATAAGTGGTGATTCAGTGGAGGATGGGGAAGTGTGTTGTTTCTCTCCCCAATGTCTCTGGATTATCAGACCTCCACCTAACCTGTTCTAGACAATGAGCAGGAATATTGAACTAACAGGATTTCTTGCTGCTTGGATGTTGGCTTGGATCCTTTGAAAGAAGCCCCAGGCATTCATACAGGTTGGGTCCTAAGGTTGCTGAGTTCTACTTTCAGGATCCAACTCCAAACTTGGAAAGGTGCTCTGTAAAAGAAGACCCACATCTTACTAACAGAATGAAAATGGTAAGCAAATGTGCATTAACCATGCTCAATACACTGCTTCATAGGATGCAAGGCTATTACTGAGGGGCATCTCTAAGGGTAAATTAATGGATGGCTGATCTGCCGTAATCCCAAATTGGTACAGCTGGATTTTAGAGGGAGGTGTTTATACTGGAGATTTGGTTGAGGCATAAGGATATTTGTGGTGTTTTGTGGTAAGAGATATGGAACTTGCCTTGTATAAATTTTTGGATCAAAGGAAGCCCAAAAAACAATCATTTTGAATTCCTATTGTGAAGACCTCTGAGAATGAAATATCTATAGAGAAGAGATTCTTTAAGGATGAAGCTATTGCAGGGAATCTGGACTGAACATTTCTCTCTTTATCCGGGGAAAATGGGACTTGGGCAAGAGATAGCAGAAGATTGTCATCCTGCATGTCAAGCTGAGATGTTCCCTTCACATAAAAATGACCGTTTCCCCCCATGCCCAAGGGAGCATAGCATCAGAGTCAGTGTATATTCAAAGAGGGGAATCCTAGAGCAGCCTTGATAGTTTATTCTTCGTGTCCCATGGCTGGAGAGAGTGATCCTGGCCTCCAATGAAGCATTCTGGGAAACAATAATCCTTGGCCATCATTGCAGGTCATATCAGAAAAGCCTGCACACGTGGAGCCCTAGGGTTTACACAGCACCTGTACACTCACCACATCTCAGTGAGGTAGGCACCATTAGGGTCTCCAACTTGCAGGGGAGAGTCATCTAGCCAGCAAATGTCAGAGGAAGAAAGGACTTTAGAATACATTGATTCCAATTTCTTATTTTGCAGGTAATAGAAACTGAGGCAAGAGAAGTTAAGTGACTTTACCAGGATGACACAACTAGTAAAAGGGTGAAGAAGAATTTGGGCTCAGGTCTTCCTCACTTCAAGTCTGGTACCCCATAAACTATCTGCAATTAGGAGGAAGACCTGTACTCAAATCCTCTCTCAGAAACCTCCTGGCTTCGTGACCCTGGCCATGTCACTTCACCTCTGCCTCATTTTCCCCACCATAAAATTGGAATGATGATAGCGCCCACCTCCAAGAGTTGTCGTGAAGACCAAATGAGAAAATCTTTGTAAAGTGGGATAGAAATTCAATCTATTAACTATTCCTATTAATTATTGTTATTGCTACGCCCTCAGAAGTCATTTTGTCCATCCTGTCTTTGAACACTCCTCCCTGTTGCATCACCCAGCTTGGAGACCTCCAGTGTGAGCCCACGACCTCCCCTTTTGCTCCAGGTTCAGAACAGCATTAATTGTTTGGTTCTCTGACTAGAGATGCCTTTTCCTCAGTTGTTTCTTTTCAGGTGATGAGGGGCAGAGTGGAAGCAGAGGCTCTGGGTGGGTTGCAGATTGACTTAGTTTTCAACTGGAGTATTCTCTAGGTTTCATTTTTATATTTTGTGTTTTTAATTTTTCTTAAATTAACTTTGGCATTTTGTTAAAATTAATGTTGTATTTTTATTTATTTTGTTAAATCTTTCCTAGTTTCATCTTAGTCTGGTTCTAGCAACACTTCGACGTGTTGTGGGCCACCTCCGGTGCTAAGAATACCAGATTGGGAGGCAGAGGACCTGGGTTCAAATGCCACTTGTGTTGATTACTGCCTGAGTGATACTGGGCGGCCAATCAGTAAACATGTACCAAGTGTCCCCAGGCACCAGCCGCCATGCTGGGTGCTGGGGATGCCTTAGCTTGTTCATTTGTAGAATGGAAGCATTGGACCCGAGTGCCTTGAGGGGGCTTTCCACCTCTGACTCTGGGGACCTTAGAGATGATTTCATCTAAACTCCTTACTTTGCTGTTGAAGAAACTGAAGTCCAGACAGATTCAATTACTGGCCCAGGTTCGACACACACAATGCACACACACATATGCAGACGCACATGCACACACATGGATGCACAAGCGCACATGCACACAGACACAGACACACAATGCACACACACACATGCACACACACGCACACACACGCACCCCTGTCTAATATGTATCTGAGGCAGGACTGGAACCAAGTTCTTGATTCCAAGTTCAGTGCTCAATACAATAAACCATGCTATATTTTTATGACTTTATGCCCCTAATGCACTTAATCTTCCAAGAGCATCCTGGGCACTTATGGCATGGACTGATGCCTTTTAGTGGATGGTCCTTTATACTTACCAAGCAATGGGCAGAGGCTTAGTGAAGGACACATGGCCTTTTTGGGATGTTTGTGTGTGTGTGTGTGTGAGATTAGGCAGGTCTGTGTCCATGTGCATATGTGTGCAGTGCCTTTGAAGGGGCAGGCCTCCTCTGCTCCCCTTCTAGTGATAGAGGGGTGATGGGAAACGTGGGTTGACATAGTTAGTTTTCATTTCCTGCCTTGCTCTCGGCATTTCCAGAGCACCTTGTGCTCTCAAGCACGCATGCTACGAGGCCCTTGCAAACTCTGCCATTGACTCTCCTTGGTCTTCGTGATACCAGATTGCACCATCAGCAATGTTGACACGGTCAGCCACTTATGAGGTCCAAAGCTTGGGGCCCCCGGGAGGGGCCCTGACCCTTGAGAGCTTTGAAAAGGCAGCCACTGAAGGGCTTCCTCGGGTTGTCTTTCTCTTTTGTAAACAGTCTGTTTCTTCTTCTTCTTCATCCTGCTGGTTGGAAAAAACATGATCTCCTAAGTGTTTACTTTTGATCCGGCCACAAGGATGGAGGGAGGGAGCTAGGGGCTACTTGAAGGCTTTCAGCAGGGACCAGAATAGTTTGACAGAAGCTTTGGTGGTGAGCCAGAGATGGGTTTTGCTTGAAGAAGATGCTCACCTTCCAACAGAAGCACGCTCTGAACGTTCACACCTGGACGTAGCTCAGGTGGGACTTCCAAGTGTCCAGAGCTGGACACGAGGCTGATGGAGCCCGAAGATGGTCTGATGAGCTGGGGAGGAAGAAGCTCCATCAGGACCCCTCAACAGGACAACCTTCATCTTCCACGTGACTGCCCAGAATACTGTGGCCAAGGATGAGTCTGCTGAGAAAGGTTTGTGTTTGGAATCTTCCCCACCTGGCTCCCACCTGCCCTTGAAGGACTTTCATACACCCTGTGTTCCTTCACCCTAAATGCTCGGGGGACACCCTCTGGGAATCCCTTCCTCATCCCTCTCTCCTCAAATTAGCTGGTGTTGACTTTTCAAGGTGTACGAGGTGTCCACCAAGGCCTGTTTTCACTATTGTCCTTATATTTGACTTCTAGCAAAGTTCCTGGTATGTAGTAAGTACTTAATACATGCTTATTGACTCTAAATGAAATCATCCATTCTCCTCAAGGATGGGCAGCTGCACGCCCAGCACACAGAGGCTTTTTGGTTTGTTTTTGTTTTCTGACAGAGACTGTCTTACAAAGGGGCAGCTAGGTGGCACCATAGTGCACAGAGCAGGGGGCCTGGAGCCAGAGACTCTCATCTTCCTGAATTCAGATTTGACCTCCGACACTTACTAGCTGTGTGACCCTGGGCAAGTCACTCAACCCTGTCTGCCTTAGTTTCTCCATCTATAAACTGAGCCAGAGAAGGAAATGGCAAATGCTCCAGTGTCTCTGCCAAGAAGATCCCCAACAGGTTCACTGAGAGTGGGATGGGACCGAAAAATGCCTGAGCAGCAAGTCCTCAAGAGACGTTCCCAGAGCCATGATCTTAGGCTGGTCTAGAGCATTACATACAATCCTCCTCCAAGTCAGTTTGGTGACACCGGGACGGACAGCGAGACCTGAATTTGAATCCCACCGTAGACACTGACTAGTTGTTTGATCCTGCTCAAGTCACTAGCCTCTCTCGGACTCGGTTTTCCCCTCTGTAAAATAGGGATAATGGCACCCACCGTGCAGGGTGTTGGGAGGGTTGGCTGATTAGAGCGTGCCGAGTGCTTACTGTTCACTGTCTTGACCAGCCGGGACGCCCGGCCAGTCTGGGTCCCCTCGGCCCCGGGCTTTCAGAACACGCCTGGGGCTGCGTGACCCATGCCCCAGCCTGGGTCGTTGGGGGATTCCTTCTTCAGCTCCAGGCTGCCCAGCATGACTCTGAGGGGCTAAGACTCTCAGCCCCCTTCTCTCTAAGCTGTGGAGCGGGCTTTCCCAAGGGATCTTTCATGACTCAATTTGCCCAGCTCCTGGGAGGTACCTGCCAAAGTGTGATTCAAAAAGAAGACGAGACGTGGAGTGATAACCAGGGATGGCTTAACTCTGGGCAAAGGTGGGGGCCGGGGGCGGGAGCCGACTTGCTCCAGGAGGAGAATCTGAGAATTGAGGGGAGGGAGCTCTGGGTGCCCCGGCCAGGGGACCCAAAGAGCCGGAGAAGTTCCGACACAGAGAAGCACGGGGCGGGGGAAGGGGCAGAAGGACTGCACCGTGGGAAGGAAGCTTTCCTTCACGGGAAGGAAGTACTGACAGCCTAGGTCAGCACCTGGTCCCACGCCGAGTGTGGTTCTAATGGGCTGATGGCCCAGGGAGAGCCATTGATGGATGGTCATCATACTCAGCTCTTCAGGAAAGATCAAGGAAAGCCTCCAGCAGGTTGGGAAGGGCCCTTGGGGGGCTCCTTATGGATGGGCTAGTGTAGTGGCCTCTCATTGCAATGAAAACGCTGTCTATTGGAGGATGGGGAAGACACCACAGACACAAAGACTACAAACAGGGTGGTCCCTCCTTGCCTTTGATGGGCGTCGCTTCCAAGCGCAGCGATATGACATGGCCATATTTCAGTGTGATACTGCACGGGTCAGGATAGGAGCCGAGGAGAAGAGCAGATATGTGATCTAGGGACATTTAGAGGAGGAAGAACACTTTCATTTGGGGAGGTCGGGAAGGCTGTAAGTAAGAGGCAGCACATACCGAGAAGAGAAGCCCTGTTTTTGGAATCAGGACCTAGGTTCAGTTTCCATCTGGGACACTCATCGTCTGTGTGACCTTGGAAAGGTCCCTTATGCCCTTGGGGCCTCGTTTTCCTCCGTGCAAAATGGCGGTTGGAAGACACGACCTCTGAAATCCATTCTAGCTCCAGATCTGTGATCTTACAGAAAAGGGGGCTTTGAGGGAGTCGGCTTGAGCAGCATGAGGAATGGTCATTTTGATTTATTATTATGAGCTTCTGGAGATGGCGATTTAAGTCACACACCAAGGCCATCCCTTTTCCTGCACTTCGCCCTCCACCTTTCTGGCTGTGGGCTAAAAGAAAGAGGGCAAGACTGCGTTCATCTTTGAACTGTGTTTGTAAACAAAAGCATTCTCTCCTCGGCCTCAACCCGCATCCCCGGATAATCACTTAGCTAATTAAAACCAGAGTTGAAACAGCTTCTGCATTTCACTTCTGTCAAAGGTATCAGCCTCTGGAATCTAAAACTTTGGCAAGGATGCTTGTCTTTGGAGGTCATGTGTGACAGAGATGCCCAGAAGGTTACAACAGGTCAAGATTCAGTTTCCCCCAAACCTCTGCTGACTCGCCTCACAGCTTCTGGAAAAGGGTGTCTCACGTGTTTCTGTGCACTTTATAGAAGGTAGCATTGAGTTTTCCTTTGGGTACCAAAAAAGAAAGGGTCACTAGGTATTGGTGTGGGGCAGGATGTCCAGAAAGGACTGTGACCGTGGACTAAATTCACCGGAACACGGATCTGAGATCTCATCCCTGGGGCTGATTGTTCCCTGTAATGACAGAGATCATATCCATCTCGGGCACTCCTGCCTCTGCCCTTCCATAAGATCACCACAAGGGATTCGTTCAACATTCTAGACACCTTCCTCATTTTCTCCCAACATCATGAAGATTCCCGTCAAGCATGGGGGACATCCAGGCATCATTTCCATCTCCCATCATAGCACATTTCTGTGTTGATCATTGATGTTTTTTTTTTTTCTGATGACACTTTCTCCTCCAGTTCCTTATTATGCATGGCAAGCCTGCTCACACTCACTTTTCTTCAATGAATGAAGAAATCAAGGAGGTGCTTAGTTTTGCTGTTAGGAGAAACTTCTTAACAATTAGAACTTTCTAAAAGTAGAGCCCCTGCCTAGAGCACTGATGGGCTCCCCTACTGGGAGATCTCCTAGTAGAGGCTGGGTGCTCCCTTGTCAGGCATGGGATGGTGGAGGTTCCTTTTGGTCAGGACCTGACAAGGTGGCTACCCCGGTCCCCTCCAACTCTCAAGCTCTCTGATTTGTCTCCATCGCCCCTCGGTGATGCCCATTTTTAATTCCTTGGAGACTGAAAGTTTCCATGCGCCAGAGCTCTAAAATACTGGGAGAAGAACAATGGCATTGACGTGACGGGCTCTTCTTCTGGAAGCTGTTGGGGCCATTCGGAGGATCATTGATGAAGAACAGGAGGGGTTGTTGGGAATCATCTAGTTACTCAATGGCCAGTCAAGGAACTCTTTCCAAGTACCGGCCATGTTCCAAACCTGGTGCTGGCCACTGGGGATGCCGGGACAAGAAGAAAAGAGTTCCTGCCTTCAGAGAGCGAGACCGTAGCCACCTATAGAAGTCTATACAGAACACACAAAAGTTCATCTTCTTTGGGTGGGTGGTGGGGAGACACCAGCAATTGGTTAGATCAGGAAAGGCCCAGCCCCTTTATGAGGAAGCTAGGGTCTGGAGGGAGTGGGCAATGCCTTGTCCAGGGTCATGAAGGTTGGTTGGTTGTCCTTCATTCTCCAACAGGACCAAAATGACATTTCTGTGTTGGGGTCGAAGTGCAGTATGTCCAACTGTGGTGGATAAGACCAATATGAGCTTGGAATGCTCTACCACAGGTCATACACTAATAGTCCATGTGAACATTTGGGATGGAGATGTCTCTAGATTTGTACATCTCACATTTCTTTAGTGCTACTGCAATTCTGCTTTTCTCATAGAGCACAGCACCTCCTTTGATGAGGGCACCATGCTGGGGGGTCCTTTACCAGTGCCTCCCATGTCACATAATTGATTCCAAAGTTCTTCGGAGAGACCTTGAAAGTGTCCTTGTATTGCTTCTTCTGTCCTTCATGTGAGCACTTAACCTTTGTGAGTTCTCCATAAAATGGTCTTCTAGGCAAGTGCCCGTTTGACATTCCGACAATGTGGCTGGCCCAGTTATGTTCTCTGCAGTACAGTTTGAATGCTTGGCAGTCTAGCTCAAGAAACGTCCTCAGTGTCTGGTATCTTATCTTGCCAGGTGATCTTCAGAATCTTCCTAAGACAATTTAAATGGAAGGGATTCAGTTTCCTGGCATGCAAGTGGTATACTGTCCAAGGTATCACAGGTATAGAAAAATGAGGTCAGCACAATGGCTCAGTGGGCCTTCAGTTTGGTAGGCAGCCTAATACCTCTTCTCTCCCCCACTTTCCTTCTGAGCCTCCCAAACACTGAGCTAGCTCTGGCAATGAGTGCGTCAACCTCGTTATCAATGGGTACATCCCTGGGAAGTATACTACCAAGGTAAGGGAACTTATCTACAGAATTCAAAATCTCTCCATTTGCTGTAACCAATGGTTCCACATATGGATGGTGTGGTACTGGCTAGTGGAACTGTTTTCTTGGTGTTAATTGTTAGGCCAAAATTAGCACAGGCAGCAGAGAATCAATCCACATTCTGTTGCATCTCAGCCTCAGAGGCTGCACTGAGGGCACAATCATCTGCAAACAAAAAGTCAAACACCAACTCTTCTTCCACTTTAGTCTTGGCTTGTAGCCTTCTCAGATTACATAATTTACAGTAAGTTGGTCGCTGACCCTGCTGCCGTTTTTTGTCCTCATTGAAGGCATCTGACAACAGGGCTGAAAACATCACTCTAAAAAGCATGGGAGCAAGCACACAGCCTTGCTTCGCTCCACAGGTGACTGGGAAAGCACAAGAACATCGCCCATTATCCAGATCCCAGGCATGCATGCTGTCATGGAATTGACATGCACTACCGATTAACTTCTCCAGGCAAACTGATATTGTCCTGATCTTCCACAAGCCCTCACAACTGACAGTATCAAAGCCCCTGGTCAGATGCACAAATGTAGTGTCCAGCCCTGTGTTCTGCTCCTGGCATTTCTCCTGGAGTTGCTGGGCAGCAAACACCAGATCGACTGTTGCTCGGCCCAATCTGAAGCTATATTGATTCTTGGGTAGATGACCCTCTTCCAGGTGAAGGATTAGCCTGTTAAAGAGGACTCTGGCAAGAATCTTTCCAGCAATGACTGAGAAAGAGGAACTCCCCCCACAATTGTCACATGATGACCTATTTCCCTTGTCTTTATAGAGAAGTACAATGGAGACATCTTTGATCTCCTGAGGGATAACTTCCTCTTGCCAAATAACCTGGAAAATTTCAGTCGGCTTTTGCATGAGCAGTGGACCCCCCACCTCGTGAATCTCAGCTGGAATAGAATCAGCACTACATTTGCTCATCTGAACCAGAACACTTGTGAACACCAAGACTGGTTTGACAAAAATGATGAGGAAATTCAGAAGCTGCTAAATGAAAAATGAGAATTCCACAGGGTTTACCAGTGGGATAGTTCATCCTTCTCTAAGAAGGCATCATTTAATACCATCAAAAAGTAAAGTGCAAGCGAAGCTTAGAGAGATGCAGGATTCTTGGCTCAGTAAGAAGGCAGAAGAAATTCAGGTTTATGCCGACGGTAACAATCCAAAGTACTTTTATGATGCTCTGAAGGCTATTTATGGGCCAAAGACCTATGTTGCCTATCAAGTACTCAGTGCTGAAGGAGCTACATTGATTAGTGATGAGGACATGATCCTGGAGAGATGGGATGGACACTTCCGTTTTGTTCTCAACAAACCATCATCAACCAATGCTGAAGCCATTGACAGATACCTCAGGTAGAAGTCAAGCTAAGCCTCCAGCTGAAGAAGAGGTTTTGAATGCCATCAGCCTCCTCTCATGGAGGGAACAAGGATCAGCAAAGGTAGGTGAATTTAGTTTTTCTGGTGCCAGATCCAGCTCTTTTCCCCACCATATCATGTTGCTCATCACTAAAATAGGTTTGTTGCTTCTTTTTTATTTTAATTTTTCAACATTCCCTTAATTTTTTAAGATAAAATTTAAAATAATTTTGAACTTAAATTCAAAAAGACAAAAAAAGAACAGAGGATTTAATACAAAACATGAATTTCTATTTTGCTACTATACATCATTTTCAAAGCTGCCCTGCTTTTCTGTGCTTCCTTCTGTTTTCTTCTGTTCTCTGGTGCACACTTTTTATTCTTTGTCTCGCTCCCTTCCCACCGTGCCATAGAGATGCTTCTATTAGACACAACAATGTATTTAAATATATGTATATGTGTGTATGTATGTATGTATATATATATATATATATATATATATACCTATAAACATACATTATATATAAACCATACTGTACATGCTTCTATTTATCAGTTCTTTCTTTGGAGGTGCACAGCATTTTTCTTCACAGGTGCTTTGTAGCTGATTTGAGTATTTATAAGACTCAGAATGACTTCTTAGAACAATATTGCTGTTACTGTGTATGCTATTCTCTTGGTTCTGATCATTTCTCTCTTCATTATTTCATGCAAATCTTTCCATGTTTTTCTAAAACTAACCAGTTCATCATTTCTTATAACACAGCAATATTCCATAGACATTCACCT
The DNA here is from genome assembly GCF_011100635.1 of Trichosurus vulpecula. Lineage (NCBI taxonomy): Eukaryota > Metazoa > Chordata > Mammalia > Diprotodontia > Phalangeridae > Trichosurus > Trichosurus vulpecula. Next base: position 2,527,751 of record NC_050576.1, on the reverse strand, counting down.
TTAAAGTTTTCAGTTCCAAATTCTCTCCCTCCTTACAGTTCCTCCCTCACCCACTGAGAAGGCAAGCAATACAATGTCCACCATACATGTGAAGTCATGCAAAACATAGGTTGCTGTTTCCTAAAGGCGATGCTGCCTGCTCATCTGTTTAATTCTGGGCCCACTGCATTGTCCTTTTGTATCATCTAAGACCTGCGTCTCAATCTACATCTTCATTAGTAGCTGTATGTAAAGATATAAGCTGTAAAAAGATATAAAAACCAAGGGTTGGCTGTCTCTTCCTTGGAGCTCTTCCCCACAGCAGCGGTGGCACGTGCGTAACTCTGGGCCAGCCCTTGTTCTGAGATTTCAGGCTGAACCTAGATGTTGGTAACTATGAATTGTATTGGGTCTGTCTGTTGATGTTTGTAATTTGTTTGTATTTTGCTCTGAAGTTCAGTGTGCTGGCTTTTCCCCCTGAACTAAGTGAATGCTGTCTGTATGCTGGATTAAAGTAAGCTTGTCAACCCCTTCAACCTTGTTTTCCTTATTAAAGCAGATCAAAAGAACCTGTACTTTCCCAGCGCGCCGGCAGCTTTCTGGGTGCTGGCTGTGGGTGGATCTTACACCCCCACAGAAGCTGCTAGCCAGATTGTGGAAACAAAGTACATTTGTGTCCATGTGTAATTGGTATAGTATCAAGATAGAGCTTGACCCTCCTGCCTGTGTGAGGAGGGGAGTTGGCACCTTCTGAAAAGAGAACAGCTCCTTTATGGCTTCATGGCTTTCTGGCTTCAAGAAAGGGCATGCACTCACACACACACACTCACACATAACATGCATACTCACAGACATGCACACACACGCACACACATACTCACAGATACACACATACTCACTGACATACTCACAGATACACACACACACACTGACACACTCACAGATACACACACATACACATACACTCATAGATACACACTCATACACACATAACCCCACCCCACCCCCCACACACATACACAGTTCTAGGCTTTTCTCAGGGATGTCTCTATCTTGAGTTTGCTGCATGAGAGAACTGGGGGGATTTTCTTCCGGGGAGAAGGGTGTCTCTTTCTGTTGACCCGAAATATCTCTCTTCCAGTGTCAAAGCTTATTCACTCTCTATATGATCTAGTGTGTTCTTATCCACAGGGTTTTTCTGATCTCTGTTTGCTATTGGCTCAGATCAATGAGTTTATCGGCTATTCAACATTTGTTATATGTTTTGTGTGATTGGCATTGTGTTAGAATGGGGTCCAGCCCTCAGATAGAGCCTGGGGCACTCCTCCCCACTGTGGGACATTGATCAAAACAGTCTCTTGAATCCACATTTAGTTCCTCTAGACTAGGCATATTTAGCAGATAGATCTCATTCTAGCCTGATACCCTTCTCTGAGGTGAGTTTAGCAGCAAGCCCCATGGGCCTAGTCTCTTGCTCTCCTTCGGGCCAAAATCAGTCTCCCTTGATGAGATTCTGGAGATCTCTATGAATGTCTCTTTCAAGCCACGTTTAGACAAACTAACTTGGACATAGACATAACCCAAAAGGGCAACACATGCCTTACACATTGACATATGAACACACACCTGGACACACATGTACATATACATATATGGTAATAGATGAACATTCAAACCTTTTTTTAATCAGCAAAATAAAATAAAAGTGGCCATTCTGTGCTTACTACTCACGAGGCTATCTCCATCTCCCCATGGCTTTGACATCCCAGAGGAAGGCCATTGAAGCCCCTTTGTACCAATGGGGGAAAATATTTCTAAATGCCTAAATGCTTTCAGGTTGAACACGTGGACCCCAGTGAATTGCTACAGGCTGGCTTGGAATAAATTAGTTTTTTGGATTCTGAAAAGGCTCTTCAATCCCTTTTAAAACATGCAGATGAGATCTGCATTGATGTTTCTGGGCTTCAGCAGATCTAAGGAGTTCCCACTGTGCAGCCATGAGGGGCTCACAGAGGCAAGGGATTGAGGCACACTTGTTTGCCATAGCACATGCATCTGGATGGGCAGGGAAGGCAGCAAGTTCTCTCTGAAATAAGTGGATGCTCTAGTATGGAGGTTATTTAAGGTTATCACTTTCATAAGTTAAAGAGCATTATATCTGTGGGGGCCCCAGAACACTGGAAGATAATTACTGTGTCCTCAAGATTTCTCTTCTCTGGGCTAAGCAACCCCAGGGCATTCAACTGGTTTATAGAGCTGTATAATCATGAGATCCATCATCAAAGTCACCATCCCACTTAAATGGAGGCTCTCTGGCTTATTTATCCTAAAATGTGCCCAGTACCCAGTGCAAGACTCCAGATATGGTCTGACCCGAGCAAGCACAATGGGACTATTTCCTCCCTCTTTTTCTTAACACAATAAATGCCTCTCAATGCAACCAAAGATCACATGAGCTGTTTCGACTCATATTGAGTTTGAAGTCTACTAAGACTCACAAATCTTTTTTTCAGATAATCTGCTAACCTCACCTTTTCTATCTTGTAGTGGATGAATTCCATTTATAAAATAATTTGCAAATTTTAAAACATGCCATATGAATGCAAACTATTGCTCATGACTTTTGAGGACAGGGAACCCAGTGTAACATTTTATGTTTTCCCTTATGTAATTTCATATTATTAGATTCCAGCCAGTATTCTAGCCTGTAGATATCTTTTTAGGTCTGGATTCTGTCATCCAGTGACTATTGGTAACTCTTGGTTTGGATCATCTGCTCACATCTTGCCTGGGAGCAGGCCATCTACCACTTCCCAGTCAGCTCCAAGCCATGCTCATAATGACTGTGCCCTCATCTAAGCCACCTATAAAAATGTCCAGCATACAGGGCCAAGCACTCTGCTGGAGACCCCTTCCAAGCTGATATTAAACCAATAAGGGATAGTCACTCACCTGACAATCCCATGCTTTCCAAATCCATCTAGTTGTACTATTGTCCAGCCCTTACCTCCCCTTACCTTTCTCACAAGAACACCACAAGAGAATCTGTCAACTATTTCACTAAAATCCCCCACCTGACCAGGCTAGTGATCTTGCAAAAAAGCTAGTGCCATTGGCTTTGTGTGATTGTTCTCAAAGCTTTGACCTGCTCTTGAAGCCCCTTTGGCATCTTGGCTGCCTTTTCTCCTCCTTCTCTAACATCTAACACCTCCTGGCCTTTCACCAGGAAGAGAAGTCAAACTGACCGCCTCGGGTTTCCAGATTCTCCTCTTCTCTTTCCTGAAACCTTGGAGGGAGAACAATCGCCATTCCACTTTTGCTTTTTATGCCTCCATGAACTCCTTTGAACTCTTTGGGTGTAGGCCCATAGCAGTTGGCTCTCAGGAGCAGGACAGGAACAACTTAGTGACTTTTTCTTACATAAGGCAGGGAGGCTGTTGGTGGTTTCAGGACAAAGAGGCCTCAGGAGCTCAGAGAAATCCCAGAATGTAAAATGAGGAGTTTGTATTGAATGGCCAGGAAGATCTCATCTGTGGCTGAGGGGTGCGATCTCTGAGGGTCAAAGGCAGCTCCATTCTCCATAGCTTAGACTGTATAATGGGCATCTACTAGGAGCAGACAGTGGCTGTTTGCTCTGTGTTGGGTTGCCCCTGAAGATGGCCCAAATTAGGACGATTTCATTGAAATATCAATGTCCCCAAGTCCTCTGTGGGGCCAGAGAATGGCTTGGAGGGCCTAGGGCCTTGGACCAGCAGCTGGGGCCCAGTCCTCAGAGCTTTTGGGGCAGCCCCTTGGGCGTTTCCAGCCTCTTTGCCAACACTGCAGGGCTGTGGAGTCCAGTCAGGCTGGCTGGCTGGCTTCCTGCCTGTCTGCCTCCCTCCTGCTAAAATGAACTGCCACTCTCTGCCTTCCCTTTGTGTGAGTCTCCTCCGGGAAGTAACAGTCTCCTTGAGAGCTGTTGACATCCCCAACTCTCCCTCGCCAAGCACCACAAGTGCACAGACACCTGAGAGAAATCTCAAAATAGACATTCCCGAAAAAAGAGCCAGAACAGAACCAGAGGAAAGCTGACCCAGCAGGCTTGCCCTCTCTCCCTGATGCTCTCTGCCCAACCTCAGCTCACCTGCACCCTGGGGGATGCCCACGTGAAGTTTCCTGCCCTTGACTCACATTGTTCTGACATTTTAAATGGCCAGTACTTTTCAATGTAGTTCTGGCAGCGGAGGGGTTGGTTTGTGGGATTCCCTGACCACCTATTCCCTTAGAGTCCTTTGATTCAACAGAGTTCTGCAGTGACCATGGAGGGAGCAAGAATGAGAGCTCAGAGGATGACCCATTCAGACCTGAAAGGGACTTCAGAAGCTGCTGATGTTAAGCCCAGAGTGATACACGGGAGAAAATGAGGCATGGAAAGGAGGAGGGACTTATTGGAAGCAGATCTGAACTTGGGTCCTCTCGTTCTAGAATAAGGAGGCTTTCTGACCATGTCAGGCTACTTCTCTAGGATGAGAGAAGCTGCTGGTTCTGTAAGACAGCAGGAACCCTCAATCTGGCTGAACAGGAGACAATCTGGGTTTTAGAAATCGGTTATGAATCATTGACTTTGGAGCTTAGCAGAGAGCCTGCACCTAGTAGGCCCTTCATAAATGCTTGCCAATTGATTGGTTTGGGAGTACTCCAAGCATTTATGAAGCATCTACTGTGTATAAGGCAAGAGGTAGCATGGCATAACTTACAGGGTCATCCTTGAGATTAGGAAGAGTCGGATTTGAGCCCTGTGTCATATCTGTAGTGTAGCAGAGAGACAGCTAGGTGCGTGAAGAACTGGGGGACCTATATTGAGCCCTGGTTCTGCACTCACTGCCTGGACAGAGCGTGAGCAAATCACTGACCATCTCCAAGCCTCAGTTTCCTCACCTAACAGTGCAGAGGCTGGAGCAGATGACCTCTAGCGGGCTTTCCAGCTCTAAATCTGGGAATCACTCTGTGACTACTTGCCCATCACTCACCCTCTCAGTGCCCCAGGTATCATTCCCAAGCTTGAACCAGTTCACAGAGGCAGGTGCACCAAATGGAAGGAATGCCCACACTGGGAGTCCTCCAGGGCTGTGCCAAATGTAAACACAAACCAAATCAAACCCAAAAGAGAAAAAAGGAAAATGCTCTTTTGGGAATAGAGAAAATGAAAAACAGTTTCTAGGGAATGACATTTTCCTTAAAGGCTCCCTAATTATGGTGGGGCAGGTACCCCTGCTGCCTATGCAGATTACGGCTGCTCCACTCCTCTGAGGAGTCCAACCAGGGGGATTATTTCTTCTAGAACACACTCAGCCAGAGTTGCCCGGCTTTGCTTGAAGGCTTTGTTTTAGTGAGGGGAGCCCATTACCTCCAGAAGCTTTCCCAGCTGACCAGGATAGGAGGATTTCCCTCATAACCAGTCTAATTCTGACTTTCTGTCACAGCCACCCATTGCTTCTTGTTCTGCCCCCTCCCCTGCCCGGGGGGTTGGAGGAGGCGTCCAAGAGATCAAGGTCATGGTCTTGAGCTGTGGGGCCATGAATCCCCTGGGGGCCAACTTGTTGCTGTTGAGCTTCTTCCCAATAGCTTGCCTGGCAAAACGAGAAGGAGAGCAGGAAACTGGGGGAAGTTATGGCAAGTTTCTCTGATGAAGGCCTCAGTTTTGAAATATATAGGGAACTGAGCCAAATTTATAAAAATAAGAGCCATGCCCCAGTTAATAAATGTCAAAGCAGATGGAGAGGCATTTTCAGAAGAAGACATCAAAACGATCTATAGTCATTTGAAAAATCGCTCTGATCACTATTGATTAGAGAATAATTAAATAACTCTGAAGTACCACCTCACGTCTATCAAATTGGCTAATATGACAGAAAAGGAAAATGATAAATGCTGGAGAGGAGGTAGACAAACAGGGACACTAATTCACTGTCAATGGAGTTGTGGACTGATCCAATCATTCTGAAGAACAGTTTGGAACTATTTCCAAAAGACTATGAAAATATGCATTCCCTTGAGCCCAGCAATACCACTACTAGGTCTGCATCCCAAAGAAATCAAGGAAAAGGGAAAAGGACCCATATGTAGAAAAATGTTTACAGACACTCTTTTTGTAGGGGCAAAGAACTGGAGATGGAGGGGATCTCCATTCATTGGGGAATGGCTGAACAAAGTGTGGTATATGACTATGTTGCAACATTATTGTGCTATAAAAAAATGACAAGCAGGATGGTTTCAGAAAAACCTGGAAAGACTTGCATGAACTGATGCAAAGTGAAGTGAGCAGAACATCGTACGCAGTAACAGCAATATTGTACGATGATCAGTTGTGAATGACTTAGCTATTCTCAGCAATGCAATGATCCAAGACAATTCCAAAGGACTCATGATGAAGTATGTGATCTACCTCCAGAGAGAATGGATGAATTCTGAGTACAGAGTGAGGCATATTTTTCCCCACTTCCTCTCTGTGCATTTGCAATATAGCTAATATGGAAACATGTTTTGCATGACTGCGTGTGTGCAACTGATATCATATTGCTTGCCTTCTACATAGGTGGGAGAGAAATGGGAGGAAGGGAGAGAATTTGAAATTCAAAAAATTTTAAAAATGAATGTTAGTTTTTTCCAACCATAATTGGGAAATATTTAACAAGATAAATAAAAATATAAGTAAAAAACAAAACAAAACAAAACAATAGTTTAGACTCGTCCTAGGATCCTGGAGCTACAACCAGAAGTACCTCAGAGATCATTTGATTCATTGCGTTTATCTTGTGCATGGAGAAAAGTAGAACCCAGAGAAGGGAAATGATTTACTGAACATCCCACAAGGAATAAGTTCCAAAGGTGGGATTTGAACCCAGGCCCTCAAGCTCAAGAGTCCATGCCCTTTCTAAGGTCCAGAGAACTGACAGCCTGCCTCCTGCTTGGTTTTCAGAGTCTGTGCTAAGAGTCCAGGAGTCTTCCACACTATGACAAGGCATCGGAGGAAGACTTTGTTGGGGAATTCTTACAGTGAGATTCACAATAATAATCAATAATAGCAGCCGTAGCATAGTTGGGTTTGGTGAGCCTTGTTAAGTCCTTGCTGTGTTCCCAGTACTGTACTAGATTCTCGGATCCAAGACGTGAAGCAGTCCTGGCCGTTTCCAGTTCTGGGTCTGGCCCTGTGGTAAGTGCTGAGCGGAGCAAACAAAAGTGAGATCGGCTTCACACTCTGTAGAACAACAGCAGCGATGCCTCCAGCCACGGCGGACTTCAGCACACACCTCCATATTCCCCCACCAAGCCCGGGAGGTGGATCATACAGTAGAAGTGTTTTACAGATAGAGAAACTGATAGTGCTGGTAATCTTGCGATGTGTTTGTTCACCGAAAAGCTTCCTTCGCTGCTTGCCTTTGGCTCTGGAGGAGAAAGTGAGGCTGGTGACCTTGCGCAGCCCTCGCTCACTCAAATCAAAGTGGACCGCAAGTCATGTCATCATTTCCCTGATGCCATGGTCTTCTTCGAGAGCGAAGGACAAACACAATGATCCTTCCCTGGGGAGCCGGGCACAGGATTTTCTGAGGAAGAATTAGTTCTATTTCGGCTGCCACAACATGGGGCTTTCAGTGACTTCTGCTCTCAGGCTCTTGTTTCAGCCGACAGCCTTTGGAAATGACTCCTTGGTTAGAGAACTGTGAAGGTGGCATTCCTAGCACTGAAGGGGAAGAAGCCCAGTGCTTTGGTATAGTCTTCATTAAGGGTTAACTGAATTATATCTCCTGCAGCAAAGGAGAAATCCTCTCTAGGCTTTTATGAAACGGCTTCATTTTACAAGGCAGATCAGAAGAGTCCCAAGAAATCCCCTCAGCCCTCGGTCAAAAATGAGATACATTTTACAGCTGAGGTTCAGAATGATTCACACTTAGCTGGCAGCGCCGAGAAGGGCTGGTGAAATGTTCATCCTTCCAACGGCTTAACAAACTTGACCTTGCCCAAGGCACGAAGGCTAATCGCTGACATTTAGAGAGCACTCCCAAGGTTGGGCGAAGCTTGGGCTTCAGTGTCCAGGATGTCATGTGAGTTTTACACTCAGGGAGGGGACCAGTGAGTGAAGGAGCCGTTCCGGCTTCATTGTTAGGTCACTTTACAAGTGACAACTTTGGGTTCGGGAAGGTAAGTGTTTGGCCCTGGCACTCAGTGCTGTAGCCGACGTCTCCTTCCGACTCGCCTGTCTAGCTGGTACACACACTACTCGTAGTACAGCAGGGATTAAAGAACCAAAATGTCACCATCAGAGGACTCGATCCCAATGAGAGAAATCTGGCAATATGTCATGGGGTTATAATGATTAAGCCTCTGTCTACCCTGGTGAGTTCTGAAGAACCTGGGACATCTGGGGGAAAAAGTACATTATAAACACTGATCCCTGAATCAAGAGAAAAATAGTATGGATGACTGCCTAGGATACGAAATGCTAATAACAATAGCCGGCACTTGTAGAGTGTTGTCAAGTGTGCAAAGCGCTGCGCAAATATGATCTCAAATGATTCTCACAACAACCCTGAGAGGCAGCTACTGCTGTTAGTATCCCCATTTTACAGCGGGGAAACTGAGGCAAACAGGGGTTAAATGACTTTGCCCCAGCATCTCACAGCTAGCAAATGTCCTAGGTTAGATTTGAACTCAGATCTTCCTGGGTCCAGGTCTAACGCCCTATTTACGGCGGCGCCACTAACCTACCTCTGCAGCCCTTTGACTATAATGGGGAGGGATAACATCCTCTAGATCTAGTTTACATCCGCTAGAATGGCAAAAATCTACTTTGAAAAGGCAAAGCCCAACGTTGGTGGCGCTGTTGGGAAAAGGGGTTCTGTTACACTGCTGAGGGGGCTCCCAGGGTGCTGTGAATATTTTGGAACTCATTTGGCCAATCGATTAACAAATATTCACTAAGTGCTCCTGGAGCAGGGTACTGAGGGGAGAGCAGGGGGTACTAAGGAAAGCAGAAAAACAGCCGTGCCCTCGAGGAGCTTACACTGAGTATGTCAATAGGCAATTCTTCAGGGATGACACCTTTGGATGCAGTGATTCAAGGCCTCAAAGATCTATAGCTTCAAGGGACCCCAGCGGCCATGTCCTCAGGCTTCCTCATTTTACAGATGGGGAAACTGACATCCAAGGGAGTCAGGCAACTTAGCCAGGGTCACGAGGCAGTAAGTCACAAAGTCATTATTTTAAGCCATGCCCTCACACTCCAGAGGGAGCGCTTCTTACACCTTGTTAGATGGATTCCATTTCAACGACTCTGTCCTGAAAACCTAAAAACCCAAAAGCAAAATGACCCATATGTACGAAAGTGTTTGAAGCCGCTCTCGATGAAAACAAACAAAAACATTTTAATTCCAATAACTGTAGAATAGCTAAATAAATGGTGGCATATGGATGTAATAGAAGATTGTGGTGCTGAAGGATGATTAAATATGAATCCTCTAAGGGAATATGGAAAGAAATTCATGAGGTTACATAATGCAGGATAAATCTGCAGAACCACTACGGGATATGTAGTGAGACAACTGAGACAACATCTATTTGCAGGAATGACCCTGGACATCCTCTTCAAGGGAAAGAAAGAAGGAAGAAGGTAAGAAGAGAGGGGGAAAGGAAGGAAAGAAGGAAGGAAGGAGGGAAGGAAGGAAGGAGAGGAGGAAGGAGGGAGAGAAGGAGAGAAGGAAGGAAAGAAGGAAGGAAGGTAAGGACAAATGAAGGGAACGGTAGCATTTCTGACCGTCCTGGAAGAGAGCTCAGAACAAAGTCACCTCTTTCCTGGCCTGTGACCTCCTTCCAGTCATTTATTAAAAATCCACATAAAATAGTAACAGATCTGAGACACGTCCCCACATTCCATGTGTTCTTGCAGCTAAGAGTTCAATGATTGATAGCATTTCATAGATTTCTGCCTCTGCACACACCTCCTCTTGTGTCTCCTGGGCTGTGAAGGTGCCCTGGCTCCCAGAGCACAGCATCAGTGGAGTTGACCTCTGGCTCTGCCAAGGAGGAAAGGCTTCAGGCCTGGGGCCAGACTGGGCCTGCTGTCCAAGGGCCAGTCCAGCCAAGCATGGAGATGCTTGCTCCCCACAGATTGGCTGCTAGGCAGTGAATCCTTTCATCATGGTGACCCATGAAATAGAAATGCTAGTGACTCTCAGTTCTGCCCTGCCGAAGTGATGGAACAGGGATGCAAACAGGGATGAAGGGTGCTAAGAACTATGCGCCTTATCACCGTCTACAATAATCATAACGAGCTGGCACTTTCAATGAAGGCCATGCAGATAGTGGATACAAAGATGGCCTTAGAGTCAATGCAAATGAATGAATGAATCAATGAAAGAATGAATGAAAAAGCATTTATTAAATGCTACTGTATGCAAAGAAAACTATTAAATGCCTGAGATACAACTAGATAAGCTAAGCTGGCCATATTCAGCATTGGATAGAGTGCTGCGCCCGAAGTCAAGAGGATTTGAGTTCAATCCAGCCTCAGACACTTACTAGTTGTGTGACCTTGGACAAGTCACTTGACCCTGTTTGCCTCAGTTTCCTCAACTGTAGGGTGGGAACTCTGGAGGAGGAAATGGCAAATGCTCCCATATCTTTGCCAAGAAAACCCCAAAATGGGTCACACAGAGTTGACTACAGCTTAACAGCAACAACATTCTCAAGGAGCTCATTGTTGAGGATGTGATTATGCTGCTTCTACCCGGCTGACTCATCCCCTGCCTGGATTTGACAGGACATGAGGTGCCCAGGCCAAGCTCACTCCATGCCCAGCTCCTTCCTTCACTCCTTGGCCAGCAGTTATCTCCCTTGCCCCAGTTTCCCTGTGCAGCCCCCTTTTAAGGTTGTCTTCCCTCATCAGAATGTATGCTCTTTGAGAGCACAGGCTGACTTTCTGACTTGTCTTTGCAGCCCCAGTGTTTAGCACATTGCCTGGCAAATAGTAAGGGCTTAATAAATGCCTGCTCTCCTCCCCTCTCCTCCCCTTCCATTTATGATACATATGCACTCATATATACACATGTATGTATATCTATATATAGCATACTATATAGCATATGTAAGATATAAAGCTCCAAAGTGCTTAGCAGTATGCCAGGAAATGTTTAACAACCGGCTCTCTGAAAAAAAAAAGTTATGTGCCCTTGACACAATTTTAAGTTTAATCTGTATTATGGATATCTTCTCTATCACTTTCTTAAGTTTAGACAATCAACAAAACAATAAATCAAGTCCTGATTTATATCATTTGCTGATTTCCCATGTGAAAAAGCTCACAATAAAAATTTAACAACTGGCTCCAAGAGTTGGTTTGGGGTGGCTCCATTATATCCCTGGGTCCCTGTTCTTTGGGTAAGATTTCATTAAGGAGTTTCTTGTCTTGCTTAACTTTTGGAAACTAGATCCCATAGATGAGGCTGGTAAAGTACTTCCAAAGGGAGAAGAGTCCTCAGTTGGTGGATTCATCATATCCTGTTCTGCTGAGCCATAACCAGATTAATGCCCATCCCCATCAACAATATATAATTGTTCATTAAAGAAAAAAAGAGAACTCTCATTATGTGGTTAAGTATAATGGAAATTTGGTTATTAGAAGTCCTCTGAAGAGAAATTTTCTTGAAGACTTGCTTTTGATTAAAATAGAAACCATTATAAGACAGGTCTTATATTGTAGCTTTTTGAATGCGCCATGGTGACTGCATCATCGGGGCAGAATTTCTGGCTGTTTGATTCTATATCTGGGTGTCTCAGGACAGTCTGTAATGGAACAGGGCCACTCACAGGCACCCAGTTCTAAGCCTCATCCCACCAAGCATGTCTGTACCTAGAACTTCATAAATATCACCTTCCCTCTTTCCCCCATATGAGGGAATCACAAAAATGGAGACACTAAATAGGGAATTTGGGATTTTGTCTTCTATCCAGTGGTTGATTGGTTAGTTGGTTTTGGGTGTTGGTTTGGTGATTAGGAGACTCCTGCTACCCAACTGTTGGACAACTATTGCACAGTGACAGCTTAGAGAGTGCCGGGGGCCACATAGCCAAGAGGTGGCAGAGACAGGACTTGAACTCTCTTCATCATTCCATGTTGTCTCTCACCTACTCTCCTTCTCTCTCTCCTCTTCCTCCCCCTTCCTCCTCTTCTTCTTCCTCCTCCTCTTCCTCCTCCCCTCCTCTTCCTCCTCCTCCTCATCTTTTTCCTTCTCCCCCTCCTCCTCCTCCTCTTCCTCCTCTTCTTCTTCCTCCTCCTCCCCCCTCCTCTTCCTACCCTTTCCTCCTCCCCCTCCTCTTCCTCCTCCTCTTCTTCCTCCTCCCCTCCTCTTCCTCCTCCTCCTCTTCTTTTTCCTCCTCCCCTCCTCTTCCTCCTCCTCCTCTTCTTCTTCATCCTCTTCCTCCTCCCCCTCCTTTTCCTTCCCCTTCCTCCTCTTCCTCCTCCCCCTCCTCTTCCTTCCCCTTCCTCCTCTTCCTCCTACCCCTCCTCTTCTTCCTCCTCCTCCTCTTCTTCTTCCTCCTCCTTCCCCCTCCTCTTCCTTCCCTTTCCTCCTCCCCCTCCTCTTCCTCCTCTTCTTCTTCCTCCTCCCCTCCTCCTCCTCCTCCTCTTCTTTTTCCTCCTCCCCTTCCTCCTCTCCTCCTCCTCTTCCTCCTTCCCTCCTCCTCTTCCTCCTTCCCTCCTCCTCTTCCTCCTCCCCTCCTCTTCCTCCTCCTCCTCTTCCTCCTCCTCTCATCTTCCTCCTCCTCCTCTTCTTCTTCATCCTCCTCTTCCTCCTCCCCCTCCTCTTCCTTCCCCTTCCTCCTCTTCTTCCTCCCCCTCCTCTTCCTTCTCCTTCCTCCTCTTCCTCCTCCCCCTCTTCTTCTTTCGCCTCCTCTTCTCACTCTTCCCCCCCACAGTGAACTGATCAAACATTTTAGAGCTTGCAGAGTGATCTCTGGATAAATTGTTTCATTGGCTCCTTCCAACATGGTGCCATGGAAGGAATGATGGATTTGGGGCTTGAGGACTTGTCACCTCTCTATGATTGTCAAAGGAGAGGATTGGCCTGAGTGAACCCAAAGGTTCCTCCCACTTCCAAATCAGTGATCCCAAGATCCCAAGCTCTGCCTCCTAGAACCTGAGACTACCTGAATAGGTCAGCTCAAACTTAAGAACTCTCATCAACACAATGACTGACCATGATGCCAGAGGACTGATGAGGAGGCTTGCTGCCCACTCCAATAGAGAGGTCATGGAATCAAGGTACAGAAGGGGAAGCACATTTGAGGCACAGACAATGGGGGAATTTATGCTTGATGATGCACATTTGTTACAAGTATTTTGTTTTTGTTTTTTCTTAGTAGTTGTTCATTTAAAAATGAATTAAAGTAATTTTTAAAAATTTAGGATGAATTAAAATTCCTTGTAAGTCTCCCCCTGGAACACTGAGCATAGAGCATGGATGGAGACCTTCAAGGGGTCTTTAAAACCCACCCATCTCCTATCCCCTTATTTCACAGAAGAGGATTCTGGGGCCTCCCTCCCAGAAATGCAGTGACTGGCCCAAGCTGTCTGGGCTCTTGGACACTAGAAGAAGACCACCTTATCCCACTATTCTCTGAGTTCACAGGGCTTGGTGACTGGTGGAGGTCCCTTGTCTGATGAGTGCCAGGCATCTCCTCAGGTAATAAACAGCTGACATTTAGATGGCGCTTTACAGCTTCCAAAGCCTTTTTCCATGACTTTACTTGGGCCTTGCCAGAGCCTGTGTGAGGTAAGATAAAAGAAATTATCATTATTCCCATTTTCCAGATGTTAAGATGAGATGTTAAGTCATTTGCCCATAGTAGAGCAAAGTTGCATGACCTGGCCATAAGCCCAGAGCGGGAATCAAACTCAGGCCCTTTGTGTCTCCAAGGCTGGCTCCCCTTCCTCTGTGACAGGCTTTCCCCAGGAAGCAGAGGGCTCCTTGAGGAGTGGAAACTTGATTTGTGAGCTGGACGAATTCCATGTGTATATGGCCCCGGAGCAGGCACGTCTTTCCTCTCTGACAACTGGTTCTGTACAGTGTGGAGTGAGAGCAGAATCATGAACACTGGCTGTATTCGGGCCATGGAGATGGTGAAAGATGAGGATCCTTGGCTGTTTGGACCAGCCTTTGAATTACAGAATTTGTCCCTCTGCTGAATGTCGAGGGATGTCTGCCTGTGGGGAAGCTCTTAGGAGAGGCCTTATCTCTTAGCCGAGCAGCCAGACCTTCCAAGAGATAAGGACTATCCGGAGGCCTGAGCCCAGGTGGAGACAAAGGCCTTAGAGCCTGGCCGTTCATCTCACTGAGCTCCCCATCGCTGGGATATTGGCCACCCTCACTGAAAATCATTGCTTCAGAGGTCTGAGGTTGGGGCCACTGGGCATGACCGGTCATCCACGCCAGAGATAAGACTGGTGGGGAAGTGGCTTGGGATGAGCTTGGGATGTGCGTGGCTATTACTTCCAAAGCAGAGACTAAAAGTGATTTGAAAGGTTGCAAAGATCGCATCTGCTCCCAATTTCCATCCCTCCTCCTCCACGTGCTATTTCCATGGTGATTATTTAACAGGCTATTTTCAAGCCACCAACTGCGAACTTTCCTCAGTAACACAGGGATCTGACTTTCTGGAAACTGATCTTTAATGATGAAATGTTTGTCAGTCTCCTTCCAGAGCAAGAAGAGATAGAGAGCAAAGTCGCAGGCCTGTGGCTGTCAAATCATGATAAGAAAAATGCCAGGAAGACTGAAGAAATAGAGGGAGAAAGAAGGTGGAAAACTCTTGGGTGCCTTGGGCCACGCGAGGATCTTTGTCACAGATCCTGGGGCGGGCAGCCTGGGTGAAGCTGATTAGTCCTCCCTGCAAAACAAAAGGTAAAATGTTCTAAGTCCACTTTCATGGACATGCATAAAAATGAAAGACCTACAGCTTGACTCATTCCAACAAGCATTTATTAAGCTCTGATTATGAGCAAGTAACTAGCATTTATGAAGCACTTACTGTGTGCCACTCACTATGCCAAGCACCAGCATCACACAAACGTATAAAAAAAACCAGACCCTGCCCTCAAGGAGCATTTTATTGGGGATGGGGTGGGGAGGTGGGGTGGGAGGTGTCACAAAACAAGACATACAAGAAACAAAAAGTAGAGGGTGGAGGAGGGAAGGTGCCTCGACAGGGTGAGGTGGTGATGCCCAGAGAGTGAAGGATGCCTGATCTGAACTTTGTCCAGAATGGAGGTTCTGGGAAGAACTTACCAATGGGAGAGGGGGCTTTGGTTGGAGAAGAAGGAGAAAGCCCCCGGGGCATGGCGGTGAAGTCTGGAGAATGCCCCAGGTGTTATGCTGGCTGGCCCTTGTCCCTCCTTTTCCAGGAGGACAATGATGATATCACTGTGTTAGTCAAGGTACAGAATGCCTGACCATGGTTGATCAGACCAATATGAGCTCGGAATGCTCAGGTAAAAATAGTCCTTGTGAACATTTGGGGTGAATTCTCTAAATTGAGCATCTTGCGTTTTCTTTGAGCTGTCTCATTTCTGCTTCGCTCATAGAGCGGATCACCTTCCCTGATGTGGGCCCACCATGTTGAGCGGTACTGTGCCGGTGTCTCCCATGTCACGAAATCAATTCCAAAGTTCTTCAGAGAGACCTTGAGAGTGTCCTTGTAACGCTTCTTCTGACCACCATGCGAACACTTGCCCTGTGTGAGTTCTCTGTAAAATTATCTTTTAGGCAAATGTACGTTTGGCATTCAAACAATGTGGCCAGCCCTTCATACTGGAGCTCTCTACAATAGAGTCTGAATGCCTAGTAGTTTAGCTCGAGAAAGGACCTCAGTGTCTAGTATCTTATCCTGCCAGGTGATCTTCAGAATCTCCCTAAGACAATTCAAATAGAAGTAACACTAGGGATGAAGATTAAGAAAAAAAGAAATGCCATTTCCTGTCTTCCTAGGCCCATAGATCTTGAACTGGAAGTTACCTTCAAGATCATTTGGTGCAACTCGCTCATTTTACAGTTGGTGAAGCCGAGGCATGGAAATGATAGGACCAGTTCAAGGTCGGCCAGGTCCTGACTGGGAGAACCAGTAACCAAATTGAGATCCCATCATTCTAGGGTCACATTGTTCTCACACCTGGAGTTTGCAGCTTCCTCTGGGCATTCCAATGGGTCTGTGCAGGGGGATGACGCAAGGAAGAGCATGGGGAAACAAAGCATCCATGTTCATGGACATGTCATTCCCATTTGTGAAAGACTGAGGTCAGCCTCGTTAATTCACCCTGGTGTCTGCATTGGGGGGACCCTGCATTTAATTTTCCATCCAGGCCTTGGCAGAGGTGGCACCCTAGGTCTGATACATACCCCCTTCCCCCTGGATTCCTTTAATTCCCGGCTCAGGTGCTGCCTTCTACAGGAAGCATTTCTTGATCCCCTGCTACCCAGAAATTTCGGTTCTTTCCTTGAGATACCTTGTGGTTACTCTTCTGTGTCCCCCTCCCCTGATGATAGAATATAAGGGATCGTTTCATTTTTGTTTTTGCATTGCCATACCTAGATCACCATCTGATACATGTTGTTCAGTCATGTCCAGCTCTTCGTGACCCCATGGACTCATCTGGGGTTTTCTTGGCAAAGATACTGGAGTGGTTTGCCATTATCTTCTCCAGTGTGTCCCATTTTACAGATGAGGAACTGAGGCAAATAGGGATTAAGTGACTTGCCCAGGGTCACACAGGTGTCTAATACCATATTTGAACTCAGATCTTCCCGACTCCAGGCCCAGTACACCACCTAGCTGCCCCCATCTGACACAGAGCAGGCACTCGATAAATGTTTGTTGAAATAACTTCCTCACCGTGCAGTCTCTGGATAAGAAAGGGGTTTTTTAAAGTCACTATCATACTTCAATGAGAATCTGTTCACAAAATCCCACTTTATTGGGCATATTTTTATAGCAGAAGGTTGAATATATGTGGATTATTAAAAGAAAAATGTGAAGAAAAAAACAGAATAGGACAAGGTAAGGAAAACTTCCCCTCCCTAAGAAGAGAGCAAGAACTAAAGCAGAAACAAGGTCAAATGAACGTGGGGACTCCGTTGTCCTCGATGGTGAAGACACATGTTTACAAATGGGTTCTGATCTTTTCCATTTTTCTTCTCTGCGCTGTCTCCCTTCCATTGTGATCCACAAATGCCCTTGGGATACCTTGGCCCGGTTGAATGTCTCTTTGAGCTACTTACAAGCCGACCTTAACTCTCTGCCTCTTCTTGCTGTTTTATGAAACGTCGCTGCCTATAATCACCCACCATCCTTTTTCAAAAGGTTTTGTGAATGAGCGCACGTCTCAAGCCATTATTGCTTTGGCTATGATATCTCTTCCCCTTAGTTGCACATTCTATCTTCTGGTTCCATTTCCAGTAAGAACGTCAGGATTGACCTGCTTCAGGTCCTCCAGCAGTATGTCTGTTCACTGGCAACTAGACAAGCATCTCACAATTTGAGGACCAACAGCTAAGGTGGTTATAGACAATCTGAAAAGTGTGTGATTCTTAGGCCCTCTGCCCCTCCCCTTCAGTCTCTCTACCACCATCAGTATAAAGGCAAGGGTTTTCTTTCCATGGCAAAACTAGGGATCATTGTGTATTTTCCTTTGTCTCATGGGTGGCCATTGGCAAAGAATTCATTACCAAGCATCCAGCTCATAGGTGATAAGCCTTTTGGCACTTAGCTAGGTGGGTCCTCAAAGAGCAGCTTCAGCTTGTTGTTGGGACTATCCTCTGAGCCTTTTTGGCATGGTAGAAGCTGTGAGAGTTTGTGGTCCAACCACCATTGGACCGCATCGAGCCTTCGAGAAGCTAGTTAGGGTTAACTCCATGCAACAACGGCAAGTCAGAACAGGACTTTCTGAAGAACATCTTGGCCATTTTCCTTTATCAGAGGTACAAAGATAGCTTTTTCCTGCTGATTCTAACCCTAAATGCTCTCTCCAACTAACCCTAAATGCACAGTTTCTTTTCTTGTTTTAGCTGCATTTTGTTCCTACAAATGCTTTTCAATTTTCTGTAAATTAAATGATCTAGTTTGTCTTTTATGACCACCCGCTTCTTGGCTGTTTAAGAATCCCTCGTCACCCCCAGCTATAGTTGTGAAAGGTACCTCCTCTCTATTTGGGGAGGGGGCTGGAGAGGAGATACTGTACTCTTTTATATTCAGGTCACATATCCACTTGGAATGTACTCTGGTGTCTACTGTAAGATGCTGATCTAAAACGAATTTCTGTCAGACTGCTTTCCAGTTTTCCTAGTTGTCCTGGTTGAGTAAGGGGTCTTTCCTTCAGTAGATGTGTTCACACCTGAACACCATATTTTGGTTGTAGAAAGCAACTGACATGCATTGTTTCATACTTTGAAAAACACTGAAACTTTTCAAATTTTCAGCCATTTTAAAAGCAAATCATTCTCAAATGTATTGCATAGTTCCCTGTCTTCTTAAATAGAGCAAAAGGGACACATTTAACCTTTTCTTTTTGACTCACTTTTGATTGAACAAACACCAGTTCACACTGGACTCAATGTGATGTGATGGGAAGCACACTGGGCTTGTAGCTAGAAGACAGGGTTGTAGTATAGGACTGGTTATTTACTAAGTGGGGGGATCATTTAGGCTTTTTAATCTCTGTGAGCTTTGGTTTCCTTATATGAAAAATGGGACAATAATTCTTGGAATAATTGCTTCCTATGGCTATTCTGGGGAATGAGCAGGATGATGAATGTAAAAATCCTTTGTAACACTATAAACGCTAGCTGCTATTGTCACTTGTTCAGGCCTGTAACAAGGCTGTGCCTTTAGGGGAGCAGAGAGAGCTTTTTATCCCCATTCCTTCAACTTCAAGACTGTTTTGCTTTTTGAGTTCTCACCTCTTTTGTACTTTTTTTGTTGCTGTTCTCCATTTTAGACAGAGATTTGTTTCTTGGGGCTGTTACTATATAGACATATGCTATCTAATTGGTTCTGCAAGAATCTGACCAATGGCAAAACCAGCACCATGGGGGTTCATAAGAACAACATTAGATAATAATGTAAATGTGCACATGTCCAAACAATGATATAGCAGGGATTTATAGCTTTATCATAGGGATTAATTACAATGAATTAATGATGTTATTGTGAAGCAAGACACTTAGGTCATGCTTATGAAGAATGTGCCCAAGCCTGCATGTAGGACAGAATTAACATAGGCACTATATAACACATAATCACATTAAAACAGATATCTGGGGCATTGCAAATTGACCTTCCCATGAAGCTTTAGCTAAACTTAAAACTATTTTTTACCAAAACAGGGGTTTGAATGATGGGAATCCAGTGGATTTTGGGGGACAGGCAAAACAAAAATATAATTTATCATGGCAAAATAATTGACCATGGCAGCCTTTTGAACCATCATCTCCAAACTCTACATAAGTCTTAATCATGCCATTCCTGGTACACTAAATTTCTGCCCTAGTCACCAACCCCCATTGTGGGTGACAAGACAACTTTCTAATGTGTCTAACTCTACTTTATTTCCTTAGGGTAAGAGGAGAGACAATAAAGGGGGAGGGAGAATGTAAGCTCCTTGAAGGGAGGGACCATTTCACTTTTATATTTAGCACAGTGCCTAGTACTGAGTGGGTCCTTAACAAGTGCTTGTTGATTGATTAAGAGATTGTAGCAAAGGCTATCCCAGTACAGCAAAGTCAATGCAAAGAGCATACTATCCACCCCAGAGATTGGTAGTTGAGAGAGATGGATGAGTGGACATGTCTCTGTTTCAAATATCCATTGCATCTTCAGTTTTTCTGACTGTACATCTGCCATCTTAAAGAGTAAGCCCTTCAGCAATGAGCCACACATGTACAGAATCAGAACACCTCCGCACCCCCCCCCTCGTCCCCCCTCCTACCAACCTGCCAACTTCCAAGTAATGGCAACTGTGGGTATGTTTTGTGCAATGATCCTCAACAAGAGAAGAAAAAGAGGGATAAGTGGGGGAAGGAGAGAGATATGTGAGACAATAAGGAAAGAGGAGGAATCAGAAGAAGCAAGAAAGAAGAAAAGTAGGAAAGGGGGAAAAAGAATGTTGTGGAGAGAAAGAAAGGAGAGAAAAGAAGGATGAGAATAAAGAGAGAGAGAGAGAGAGAGAGAGAGAGAGAGAGAGAGAGAGAGAGAGAGAGAGAGAGGAGTGAAACAAGAGAGTGAATAAAGAAGGGAGTAAGAGGGAAAGAGATACGGAGAATGAGGGAAGGAAATGAGAAAAACAGAGGCAGAAAGATGTGGAAGATGGAAAGATGGGTCACGAGGGAGCTGGGACCCAAACTCCAGGTCACCTATCCTCTCTAAATACCTTTGGAGTCCTGGCATTTGCCATTGTGTGCTTACACACACACACACACACACACACACACACTTCACACACTTCACACACTTCCCATCCTCTTCAATTGGCTAAGAAGCAGGACTTTTTTATAAAAGGATATATTTGGGAGCAATAAAAGTAAATGGTGGTACCACCAAGAAGCTGCTGGAATTCGGTCCTAAGGTGACTGAAGCATTTTCTCTGAGCCTTTGGGTGCCCTGAAGTCCTTAACCATATTATGGCCCAGTAGGACCACTTGGCACTGATTCTGCTGCCCCTTTTCTAAGATAAGCAGGAAGGAGTAAACTATCTCCTCCAAGCCCTCAGTCACTACTGTTTGGCTGCTAGAAAGAAAAAAAAACACTGCCTAACAGCTAAGTTCTCAACCAAGAGAAGTAGTTGGAGGGGGTGGGTGGGGTAGATCACTGCGGGCCCCCCTTCCAACCTCCAGTGTACTTTTCCCCAATCCCCTGCCTTTGCATCCAGGGTCATTCCTTAGAGTGAGAGGTTTCTAATCCTAAGGGCCCCTCTCACTTAACCAACCCCTCCCCAAGCCCTTTCTCCCTTCCCCACCCCTATCCCCCAGTACTTAATAGAGCCCATTGCCTCCTATGGACATTGTCATCAAAGGGAAGGGAAGGGAAAGGAAAGCAGCAGCTCCCTGGGCCATTTTGACCTTTGGGGCAAGTCCTTCAGAGCAGAGCTCCTCCAGCTTTGGGCCTCAGACCCCTTTATACTCTTAAAATTAATCAAGGACCCCCAAGAGGTTTTGTTTACATGGTGTATATATATATATGTATATATATATATATATATATATATATATATATATATATATATATATATATGTATATATCTGTTTCGGTAATGAAAATTAAAACTTATCATTTAAAAATGTTTATTAATTCATCTGAACACAACAAAAAAAACCTTTACATGTTAACATAAATCATATTTTATAGAAAATCTGCATTTTCCAAAATAAAAAATTAGTGAGGAGTGGTATTTTACACATTTTTGCAAATCTTTGTAATGTCTTAATAGAAGCCAGCTGGATTCTACTATCTTCTGCCTCCAATCGGTTGTGATATATTGTTTTATTGAAGCATATGAAAAATAATCCAGCCTCACAGATATGTAGTTGGAAAGGGGGGTGTGGAGTATTCTAATAGGTAAATAATATCTTAGTATGGTTAGGAAAACAGCCTTGATCTCATGGAAGGAGCAAAAGGGTCTCAGGGATCCCACTCAGATGCTCTGCTCTACAGACTGGGGAATAGCACTCCCCCGTCCTTCCCATCCTGCTGATTCCCCATTTACTTTTGCTACTTTAGATGCAAGCAGAATGCTCATGCTGCCTCCCCTCAAACTCTCATCATGATATCCCTGCCCATAGAAGTCTGATTTCCCTGTCAGAAGCTTAGATATAAATTACACCCCACCCCCCATGCATGACATACAGGAAGTCTGAAGAGGAAGGAAGTAATTTATAATAAGGCTGGAAAGAGAAGCTGGGGCCAAGTTGGGAAGACCTTTAAAAGCCAGAGAAGGTTATGTTTCATTTTAGAAGCCATAGGGAGCCATTGAAGAGTAATGAGTAGAAAGTGACACAGCCAGATCATTTAAGGAAAATCACTTTGGCAGTTCTGTGGAGAATGAATCCGAGCACGGTGAGACTTGAACCTGAGAGACAAGGAGGAAGCCTTGTGCTAGGCCAGGGGTGAGTGAGGCCATGAGTGAAGAGAAATTGGGAATGGCTCTCTAGATTTCATCAATCAATTAATCAGTAAACATCCATAAAGCACCTAATATGTGCCATGCACCTCATCTAGCATTCTGAAATAAACTTATCTTGCAATATTAAGTGAATGAATGAAAAAGCATGTGCTAGGTGTCTGCTGCATACCAAGCATTAGACTGAGTGGAGGGAAGATAAATCCAGAAGCCAATGCAGTCCCTGCCCTCAGAGAGCTTATACTCTACTAGAGGAGACAACCTAGGATACTGGAGCACTGTCCAGGAAGAGGTTGGTTGACTTTGAAGGTAGCCATGGTGGGGAGGAGCTTTCCAGCCTACAATGACCTTTACTGTGACAATGGCACATGGCAACATCGTGGTGTCATCATGGGGATCTGAGGGATTGGGGATGTTTGTGTGTGTGTCATCACCTTGCTGGACTGTACACCCCACGAAGGCAGAGCCAACCCAAACCCCAGGCAGCACTCTGCACACAGTAGGAGCTTGGTAAGTGGGAGCTGAATGGACTTTAAGGAGATGTCTAGAGTGGAAAAGAGAATTCTGACCCTTTCTTTCCACATGTAGCAGAAATCCTTTCAGTTTCCCTCAGAGTTTCTTTTTAAAGGGACGTTTGGAAGTTCACCAAGTACAAGAGCCGAGATCTCTATGAGAGATGCTGATGAGACATGAGTCTTTGGAAGGGAACTTTTGGAGGCTCCAGGCCTGGAAAGTCCTAGGACCTCGGGTCTCCTCTAGCCCAGATGCATCACCGGGCCTGAAGCAGATGGAGCTGAGACCAACGTAGGTGCTGGAGGTTTGAAGGGAACCTTCCCGCTTTTAGACACTCCTCATTTCAAGGCTCCGAGTTCCAGTCTAGCTGACTTGTATGCAGATCTGACACTGTCCCACATCTGGGCAGCACCCTTCTCCTAGAATCTCTGCTCCTGGGCTGGCAGTCCCAGTGAGAGTTGCCTGCCTCTTCTTCCCTTGTTTCAATCCATCTACCACTCAGGTGTCAAAGTGACTTCAGCATGTGTCAGATGGCCTGTGGGATCTACAATGACCCTGAATATGACAGCTCTGCCTCTGTGATCCTCTGAGCTCTGTGGGCCTCACCCCTTTCATCTATAAAATAAAGGGGGTGGCCTGGATGGCCCGGGGCCTCCCTAGTTAAGGCACCCCTCAAAGACTTCACAGAGTCAGGGCTTAGGCAGCTCAGTATAGAATGCCCCTGGCTCCTGGCTCTGCCTCGAACTTGCACCCTGGTTCTAGCAACTGGGCTCTTGCCTTCTTCCTTGAGAACAAGCCCTCGATTGGACCACAACCCCCACATCTTCATGCCTCATGCCAAAGACTCTACCCTGGTACTGGTCCTTGACCTAAATCACCCTGGAACTCGAGGGCCCTGCCTTGTTCTTGTCAGTTTGCCTCAGGCTGGGAGGGGGTGATCTGAGCTCCCCATGGCTGGACTTTTTGGACATCAAGTGCCGGTCTATACTCACACTTACTGTCTCCCCCAGGCTCCTCTGCTTTCAAGGGCACCCACCTACGACCCACCAATGGACCTTCCTGAAGGCAGGTGGTGCCCGTTGAGGCGAGCTGCTGTAGTGGAAATGAGTACGGGGTTTGAACTGAGAGGCCTTGGGCTCAGCTCCCTCCCCCTCTCACTCCCTGTTCAATTTTGGAGAAATTCCTGTCCCTCGTTGGGCTTCCCAGCTCCATCTAGCTCTAAGCTCCGATGCTCCATTTAGAGAGGATGTCACAGGGGAGTTTTTGTGTGGGTCTGGGCTGTACCAGATGACATGTGAGGCCCTCTCTATGAGATTCTGTAGTTCCCTCTCGGGGTTACAGCTGACCATCTGCTCCCCTCACTACCCTAATGCTCTTCCCTTCTGCCCAGAAAGAGCAATAGCTGGCCAAGCATGCAGATGGGCTCTGCGCAGCCCTGGAGGGGAGGGACCCCATTCACTGTCATCTCCATTTTACAATGAGGAGGGGGGAGGTATGGGGGCAGAGAGCAGGCCGTGACAACTGGGCAGGGTGAGGGGGGTCCTCCCCTCAGGCCCATCCTGTTTGGGGAGCCTGTGCTCCGCTCAGGGCCTAGGCAGCCCTGTGAGGCCAGGAGTGGGCGCTGACCTGCACTGGTGGAAGGGCTTTCTCACTGGGGAGTTCACCGCTTTAGTCCCATCTCATTTTACAGACGAGGAGACTGAGGACCAGGGAGCTTCAGCCCCTTGCCCAGAGTCACCCGGCTAATGTCAGAAGCGAGTTTGAGACCCAGGAATTCCTTACTGTGTGCCCGGTGCTCTCATTTTCAATGCCCGAGTGGGCTCTGGCTTCTGTTACACAAGAGCTGAGCCATCCAGTCTCAGAAGGCAGAGATGGCTCAGCGGGCCTTGGAATGACTCCTTGGCCTGGAGTCACGAAGACCAGAGTTCAAATCCAGCTTCAAACATGTACTAGTTATGCAACCCTGGGCAAGTCATTGTTAACTGCTGTCTGCCTCAGTTTCTTCAACTATAAAATGGGGATAATGGCCACCCCTACCCCCCAGGTTGTTGTGAGGATCAGTGGGGATGATATTTGTAAAGCAATCAGCACAGCGCCTGGCACACAGTAGGTGCTCAATAAATGATTGTTCCCTTCCTTCCCGTGCCTAATTACCTTTTGTCTGAACCATCTTTGCTGCTGCCTCTGAATCCTTTGGCTTCCTGAGATGTCCTCCTACTCCCCTCTCTGCTCACTGAAGCTCTCTTCGTCCTTCAAGGTCCAGCTGAAATGCTCCCTCTTGAAGAAAGCCTTCCCTGATAGCTCCCCGATGCCCGTGGGCTGTCCGTGGGTGGTCACGGTGGCACGCTCCAGTGAACAGAGCCCTGGATGGGAAGTCCCAAGACCCGAGTCTAAAGCTCAGCTCTGTCACCAGCCGGCTGGGAGATGAGAGAGAAGTCCTTAGCCTCCGTGTCCTCGTCTGTTCAATGGGGTCCACAATCTTACACAACTCCTGGTCGTTGAGAGGAAAGCACCCTGTGAGTCTGAAGTCCTCCAGACGCGAGCGTCGTTCCGCTGTTGTTTTCCCGTGCCCCCGCCGGCTGGTAACCCCAGGAAGGCCGTGCTCCTGCCTTGATCTAGATCCTCCAGGGTCCCTGGGGCAGAACCCTTCGATGCCGACGTTCCTTTCTTGGAGCGCCCCCATCAAGCCCCTTCCTGAGGCTCCGAGCCTCCGGATAAAGGAAATCTTCCTGTCGGAGGAAGACCGGCCTTCGCGCAGACCGCGACAACATTGCGGGAGAATCACACGGATGCGCACCGGTCACAGCTCCAGTGGACACATGTTCTCCCACACATATGACCTCACAGCTCGCACTAGCCCCGCCCTCGCATGGAGACAGTGCCAAAGACAAACGGACGGCTTGATGGCCTCCTGTATGGAGTCGTTAAGCCAGGGTATTAACAAGCATTCATGCAGCGTTTACTGTTTCCCAGGCATTGTGGTAAGCAAAAATGTGTTAACTGCGGTCCAAGAGCTTACCTTCTAACGGGAGAGACAATGGGTAAACGGCCAGATACAGCCAAGATACACCTGGAGGAAGTGGAGAGCAATCTCAGATGAGAAGAGCCAAGGAAAGTGCCAGCCATGGCGGGGGGCGGGGAATCTAAGCTGTCTTGAAGGAAGCCAGGACATGGAGGCAAGGAGGGGGAGCACTCAAGGCATGGGGGACCGCCAAAGCAAAGGTGTGGAGGTGAGAAATGGAGTCCTGTGTTTGAGGAGCAGCAAGTCGGCCACTGTGGCTGGAATTTTAAACTCTCCATTCAATTCTACAGCTTTGCTGTGCCCCTCTCTCTGGTGTGAACACCCGCATTTGGGAAAATCTCTTGAAGCTTCTCTGCTGTCCAGAGAGGGTGGGGATGGGGCAGTGGAGGGGGCAATCACTATCACATGGGGCAGTTACTGTAGCGCAGCCCACAACTGCCTGACTCTCACCTGCTGCCACTGCGTGGGTTTGGTGCTGGATAATAAGGACCCTGCTGTAAATGCCTGATGGAGAGAGGTTGGGAATAATGTCTGCTTTATCCTAATGAACGCAAAATTCAGCGAGCTTCCCTGCAAGGTATGGTGGTTGTATCAGAACCTGAAGTCAATTAAGAAGCTGCTGGCTCCTCGAACAAGATTCCCGTTCAGTGCTCCTTGGGGTACCTCGGTTTCCTCGAACTATTTCTGGATTGGACATTGGGCTACAGCTCCGTTGGAGCTGATTTGAAAAGCTCTCTGAAATATTGCCCCTGGCTAATGAGTCAAAGGATCTTGGATTTAGAGCTGAAAGGGAGCTCCAAGAAAACAGTCATTTTACAGATGGGGAAACGAAGCCCTTGAGAGGTTTAAGTGTTCTGTCCATGCTGCCCAACCTGGTTAGTGTCCTTGGGGAGCTGCAAAGCCAAGTTTTTCATTTTCTTTCATTTTCTAAACTTTCAAGTCCTTCGTTCCTTCAAGACACCATGCTAGGGAGGGAAAAACTTCTTAAAGACCAGAGCTATTCAAAAGAGGATTGGGCTGCTTCAGGAGAAAGGGAGTCTGCAAGCAAAGCCTGGTGGCTGTCTGCCTTGATGTAGCCAGGGGGCTTCGTTCTGAGGTCCCCTGAGCCTGGAATAGTTTCCCACCCATCTTCTGACTTCATCGCATACATGAAACCTCCACTGTCCCCCAGATGCTCCACCCTCTCTTGTTCCTTTCTATTTCTCTGCTTTTTAGCATGTTTCTTCACACTTGTCTCCCCCGATAGACTCCAAGCTCCTTAAGAACACTGACAGTTTCCACTTCTTTGTATCTTTAGCCACGTAGTAGGTGCTTGGCCAATGCTGGTTGATGTGACTCATTGACATTTGCCTCATTCACAACTTTGACAATTCTTGGCTTTCTTCCCAACACAGCTCAGCTGCCCTTGGGTCAAGACTTCATGTTCCCCCTTCCCCAGGCTAAGTGCATTCTTCATTTTGAAACTGTCTTCCATTACTTTGCATATGTGTATCTATTTACATTATTGATGGCCACCCTCCCTGACTAGAGAAGAAGCTCCTGGAAGGCAGGGACCGATTTCTCTTGGTCTTATATCCTCCACCTCTGCCACTGAGCCTAGAATATCAAAAAGGGCTTAATGAGGGTTTGTGGAATTGAAGTGAAGCAAAGGCCCCAAGGTCCTTTCCAACTTTAAAATTCTGTGATTATATAATTGCATGAGTCATATGGTGAAGAATATTTTTTCTGAATTTTAGGGGGCTTGGGAGTGTAAAGCTTGATTATAAAGTGAGAAATGTCTGCAGAGACTTTGTGGAATTGTATCTTCATATGATCCTAGCTTTAGAATTGCAACGACCTGCTATATCAGCTATGGTAACCCCTTCAATTTAGAGAATAGGAAACTGTCACCCAGAGAGGCTGGCCCTGGCCGAGATCATGAAGAATTAGACTGTACTTATGATGTATACTGATTGGGTGGCTGAACAGTTTAACATTTGAGATGTAGTCCACATCCCACAAAACTGCATCCCCATGAACTATTGGTTTCTGTATGCAGCATATTGATTGGTCAGTGTAATTCTGGGGCTTGAGGCCTCATCTCACCTTTGCTGGGAACCTCTAAGATCATCTAATCATGCCAAACCAGTGGACCAGACACAGAACATGCTTTTAAATATTGGAGATCAAACAATTAGCAAAAATCCCAGAGAAATCCTTCATATTCTAAAGTTTGCAGTCTCATCCTAGAGTAGAACAGGACCTGAGAGATAATCTAATTTCACATCCAATGAAACTGAGGACCCAAGGGACAAGTGACTTGTGCAAAGTCACACAGTAACTAGGAAAACTTGGATTTGAACCCAGGTCCATCAGTGACAGATGTCGACCTCTTTTCTCTAAACCAACCCTACATCTAGCTTAGAGCTACCAAAGCATGTGATCCAGGCAGCTTGAACAGCCACAACACCACACCACCACCACAACACAACAACGCAGCACCACCTCTGCTCGATTTGCAGGTGCACATCTGCTTCAGTTACAGAAACAGTTTCCCCGGAGCATCCTTTTCCAAGTGGCTGTGGCCCAGTATTGGCTTCCTTCTCTCTTGCTGTGCTGTGTTAGATGTTGAATTAAAGCATCCCTTGCCTGGGGCTCCTCTATGCCCAGGTTGGAATCATGTTTTCATCTGGTGGTTTTTATGTTGAAAAAGTCCTGTGAACTTGTACCTTGCTTGCTCCCTGGCTGCAGAATAACCATGTTCCCCGGGGACCTCTGTAAACATAGACTGATAAGCATAAAGATGCAGAATTGATTGTAAAGACTTCACCTTGGGCATCAGGAAGGATTGCTTTTCAACAGCACATGCCTCCTGAGCATAACACCTCAAGGTGTGTAAAGCCCCAAATCCCGCACTTATGTCAATGACTAATTATCTGTGAAACTGGCATTTTAAAAAATGATAAAAATATACAACTGGGCCCCCATCACCCCTAGTTAATTAGCTAGGATCACAGGCTGCATCTGGCCCATCCTGTCAAAGCTAGCATCTTTGTTATGAAAGAACAAATAAAAATAATAGTCTTAAAAATGAAAATGAAGAAAACCTCCACCGAGCTCATTGAAAAAAAAAAACACCAGCCCTCACATACACCCATTCAGCTTTGATTAAAAATTAATGGTTATGTGAGCCCTGGAAATTAATTAGGAGCTGTGAAATCCTGGTTTGGTATGTTTGAAAAAAGGACAGTGGGGGGCGAAGCCAAGATGGCCGCATGAAGGCAGCGTCTTACCGGAGCTCTCTCACAAGGTCTGTCAGATTCCCATAAAAAAGAGAATTTGAGCAGATTTGAAAGAATCAGAAACCGCGAGCAGTGTGCGTGGGGCAAATTTCCGAGCCGGGAGAGTCTGAAAGGCCGGAGGAACGAACCTGCAGGCTCGGAGAGTGCTCGGTGTGGAGCGGCTCCAGACCAAGGCGGAAGCGGCTGGCCGGGAAATCCACGTGGGAGACGGGCTGGGAGAAAGCTGGGCGCCCGAAACCGGCGGAGATCCCCAGGCCTCCCAACACAGGACGGCAGTCTGTGGGAGCGACGAGAGGCAGCGCAACGCCACCGGCCGTGAAAACACCCACTCATGACACTTGCAAAACCCAGGAACTCGGCTTCTTGAACTTCCGGAAGACTCAATGGCCAGGTAAACGGCTCTAATCCCTCCCCACCTCACCCAGAGAATTCCTCGGGGAAAAAAAAAAGAGAACTGAAACAGAGGAGAGAGTAGTGGGGCCTCACAGGACAAATACTAGAAGCTCATTAGTCCCAGAGGGGCAGAGTCTGCAGGGGTCAACGCCAGGAGCCCAGACGTAACCTTGCTCCCCCAGGGGAAGTGCCAGACATCAGCTCAGACAACAAACAGCTGAGACCATTGCTGAAAAGCAAGTGCTGGAGAGCACCCACAGGGAGTGAGACGCCAGGGAGCCAGACCCCTCACCCACACCTCAGGAAACTGAAGGTTATAATTCTAGACTCACAACCCCCAGAATAAGAAAGCTGGGACAGAAAGCCCTGAGACCCACAGATAGAAATTCGTTGTAAAGCCAGGAAAAGGCAAACCAACATGAAGAAGAACACAAAAAAACTGAGGACAATAGATTCTTTTTATGGAGACAGGCAGGATCAAAATATCAACATAGAAGAGGATAGCAATGACATGGTAGATACATCAGATACCTCAAAAGCTAATATGAACTTGTCTCCTGCCCAAAAAGCACTGCTGGAAGAGCTAAAGGAGGATTTTAAAAACCAAATTAGGGAGCTAAAAGAAAATATGGAAAAAATGGAAAAAAGGGAGAAAAAATCCACTGATGAAATCAAGTCCCTAAAGAATAAGATTGGCGAAATGGCTATGGAGATTCAGAATCTAGAGAGAGAAAAGGACACCCTGAGAGGCGAAATCAACCAATTGAAAATGGAAGCTCAAAAGCAAAATGTAAACACTAACTCATTAAAAATTAGACTTGAGCAAGTGGAAGCTAATGAATCTATGAGGCACCAAGAAGTAATAAAACAAAACGTAAAGAATGAAAAAATAGAAAAAAATGTGAAATATCTGATTGGCAAAACAACTGGCCTGGAAAATAGATCCAGGAGAGACAATTTGAGAGTTATTGGTCTTTCGGAAATCCACGATGAAAAAAAGAGCCTTGACAGTATCTTAGAAGAAATTATCAAAGACAACTGCCCAGAGGTCCTAAAACCAGAGGGCAAAA
Organism: Trichosurus vulpecula; assembly: GCF_011100635.1. Classification (NCBI taxonomy): domain Eukaryota; kingdom Metazoa; phylum Chordata; class Mammalia; order Diprotodontia; family Phalangeridae; genus Trichosurus; species Trichosurus vulpecula. Next base: position 2,497,298 of record NC_050576.1, on the reverse strand, counting down.
TAGTCATTGAAAAAATTCACCGATCACCCCCTGAAAGAGATCCCAAACTGAAAACACCAAGAAATATTATAGCCAAATTTCAGAGCTATAAACTCAAGGAGAAAATACTGCAAGCAGCTAAAAAGAAGCAATTCAAATATCGTGGAACTACAGTCAGGATCACGCAGGATCTCTCAGCTTCCACATTAAAAGACAGGAGAAATTGGAATATGATATTCCGAAGGGCAAAGGAGCTGGGACTACAACCAAGGATCAACTACCCAGCAAAACTAAGCATAACTTTACAGGTAAGGCGATGGACATTCAATGAAATAAGGGAATTCCAGACCTTCCTGATGAAAAGGCCAGAACTCAATGGAAAATTTGATCTCCAAATACAAAACTCAAGAGAGACATAAAAAGGTAACCAGGGGGAAAAACCCCACAAACCTTATTAACCAATAAGGTTAGGTTGTTTTCATCTTTATGTGGGATTATATCATCTGATGTATGTTTTATATATATATACACACACACACATATATAAGTCATTCGTGTGAATGGTACAGCTATTATGACAATTGAAAGGGATATACATAGGTTGTGAATGCCTGTATAAATTAACTGATGTAAAGATATAAAATATAAGTAAGAGATATAAAGGGAGGGCTATGAGAAGCGGTAAGGAGGTAGTAGAAAAGAGTAAATTACACCAAATGAAGTGGCACAAAAACATATTATAGTAGAGGGAAAGAAGGGAAGGAGAAGAGCAGTATTTGAGCTTTACTGTCATCTGATCTAGTTCAAGAAGGGAATAACATACTCGGATAAGTTTAGAAGTCTAACTTGTCCTATGGGAAGTGGGAGGGTAAGGGGGGAAAAAGGGAGGGGGGTGGTCAGAAGGGGGAGGAGAAGTAGCAAGTGGGTAACGGTAAGATAAGGGAGGGGAATAAAGAGGGAGGGGTAACTGAGGAAAGCGGTGGTCAAAAGCAAAACTTTGTTGAGGAGGAGAAGGGGAAAGGAAGAAATAAAAGCATAAACAGGGGGAATTAGGATGGAGAAAAAGACACAGATAGAAATCATAACCCTGAACGTGCAGGGGATGAACATTCTCACAAAACAGAAGCAGATAGCAGAATGGATTAAAAACCACAATCCTACAATATGCTGTTTACAAGAAACGCATTTGAAACAGGGGGATACGCATAGGGTAAAGGTAAAAGGCTGGAGTAAAATATATTGTGCCTCAGCTAAAGTAAAAAAAGCAGGTGTAGCAATCCTAATCTCAGACAAAGCAAAAGTAAAGATAGATTCAATTAAAAGAGATAAGGAAGGACATTATATCCTGCTAAAAGGCACCATAAACAATGAAGCAATATCATTGCTTAACATATATGCACCAAGTGGTAAGGCATACACATTCTTAGAGGAGAGGTTAAGGGAGTTACAGGAAGAATTAAACAGCAAAACTATAATATTGGGAGACCTCAACCTCCCCCTTTCTGAACTTGATAAATCTAACCTCAAAATAAATAAGAAAAAAGTGAAGGAGGTAAACAGAATTTTAGAAAAGGCACGTATGATAGACCTCTGGAGAAAACTGAATGGGGATAAAAGGGAATATACTTTTTTCTCAAAAGTACATGGCACATACTCAAAAATTGACCATGTACTAGGGCATGAAAACCTCACAATCCAGTGCAGAAAAGCAGAAGTAGTCAATGCATCCTTTTCAGATCATGATGCAATAAGAATCATTTTTAATAAAGTACCATGGAAAAATAAGATAAAAACTAATTGGAAACTAAATAATTTAATTCTAAAGAATGAGTGGGCCAAAGAACAAATCAGAGAAACAATTAATAACTTCATTCAAGAGAATGAAAATAATGAAACAACATACCAAAACTTATGGGATGCAGCAAAAGCAGTTCTTAGGGGAAGTTTTATATCTCTAAATGCCTACATGAATAAAATAGGGAAAGAGGAGATCAATGATCTGGGCATACAGCTGAAAAAGCTAGAAAAAGAGCAAATTGAAAACCCCCAATTAAATACCAAATTAGAAATACTGAAAATCAAAGGAGAGATTAATAAAATTGAAACCAAGAAAACTATTGAATTAATAAATAAAACAAAGAGCTGGTTTTATGAAAAAACCAATAAAATTGACAAACCTTTGGCCAATTTGATTAAAAAAAAGAAAGAAGAAAATCAAATTACCAGTATAAAAAATGAAAAGGGTGAGGTCACCTCTAATGAAGAGGAAATCAAAACAATAATTAGGAGTTATTTTGCTCAACTGTATGCCCATAAAGTTGACAACCTTAGGGATATGGATGAATATCTACAAAAACATAAACTGCCCAGGCTAACAGAGAAGGAAGTGAAATTTCTTAATAACCCCATATCAGAAAAAGAAATTGAGCATGCCATCAATGAACTCCCTAGGAAAAAATCTCCAGGGCCAGATGGTTTTACAGGTGAATTCTATCAAACATTTAAAGAACAACTAATTCCAATACTTTGTAGACTATTTGGGAAAATAGGTGAAGAAGGAGTCCTACCAAATTCTTTTTATGACACAAATATGGTACTAATACCCAAACCAGGTAGAGTCAAAACAGAGAAAGAAAATTATAGACCAATTTCTCTAATGAATATTGATGCAAAAATTTTAAATAAAATATTAGCAAAAAGATTGCAGCAACTCATCACGAGAATAATACACTATGACCAGGTAGGATTTATTCCAGGAATGCAAGGCTGGTTCAATATTAGGAAAACTATTAGCATAATTGACCATATCAACAACAAAACTAGCAGAAACCATATGATCATCTTAATAGACGCAGAAAAAGCCTTTGACAAAGTACAGCATGCATTCCTATTAAAAACACTAGAAAGCATAGGAATAAGTGGAACCTTCCTCAAAATTATAAATAGCATCTACCTAAAACCATCGACAAGCATTATTTGTAATGGGGATAAGCTAGATGCATTCCCAATAAGATCAGGGGTGAAACAAGGATGTCCATTATCACCCCTATTATTCAATTTGGTACTGGAAGCATTAGCTGTAGCAATAAGAGAAGAAAAAGAAATTGAAGGAATTAGAATAGGAGAAAAAGAAACTAAATTATCACTTTTTGCAGATGATATAATGATTTATCTAGAGAATCCTAGAGAATCAAGTAAAAAACTACTTGAAATAATAAACAACTTTAGCAAAGTTGCAGGATATAAAATAAACCCACATAAATCCTCAGCATTCCTATACATCACTGACAAAGCCCAACAGCAAGAGATAGAAAGAGAAATTCCATTCAAAGTTACTGATGGCACTATAAAATATTTGGGAGTCTATTTGCCAAGACAAACCTAGGGCCTATATGAACACAAATATGAAACACTTTTCACACGAATAAAATCAGATCTAAATAAATGGAAAAATATCAGTTGCCCATGGTTAGGCTGAGCTAATATAATAAAAATGACAATTTTACCTAAATTAATCTATCTATTCAGTGCCATACCAATCGAACTACCAAAAAATTATTTTACTGAGCTGGACAAAATAATAACAAAATTCATTTGGAAAAACAAGAGGTCTAGAGTATCTAGGGTATTAATGAAAAGACATGCTAGAGAAGGTGGCTTAGCCACACCAGATATTAAACTGTACTACAGAGCAGCAGTCATCAAAACTGCCTGGTACTGGTTAAGAAACAGGGGTGTGGATTAGTGGAATAGGATAGGTACACAGGTAGGAGAAATCAACAAGTTTAGCAATCTACTCTTTGATAAACCCAAAGAGGCCAGCTTCTGGGCTAATAATTCACTATTTCACAAAAACTGTTGGGAAAATTGGAAAATGGTAGGGCAAAAACTGGGCATAGACCAATATCTTACACCATATACCAAAATAAAGTCAAAATGGGTTCATGATTTAGGAGTAAAAGCTGATACTATAAGTAATTTGGGAAAGCAAGGAATAGTTTACTTATCAGATTTATGGAAAAGTAAAGAATTCATGACCCAACAAGAGATAGAGAGCATTACAAAATGCAAAATGGATAATTTTGATTATGTCAAATTGAAATGTTTTTGTACAAAAAAAGCCAATGCAACAAGAATTAGGAGGGAAGCAGAAAATTGGGAGAAAATCTTTGCAACTAGTATCTCTGATAAAGGCCTCATTTCTAAAATATACAGGGAGCTGAGCCAAATATATGGGAATACAAGCCATTCCCCAATTGAGAAATGGTCAAAGGATATGAACAGGCAGTTTTCAGAGGAAGAAATTAAAGCTATCTGTAGGCATATGAAAAAATGCTCTGGATCACTACTGATTAGAGAAATGCAAATCAAAACAACTCTTAGATACCACATCTCTCCTGACAGATTGGCTAAAATAACAAAACAGGAAAATGATAAATGCTGGAAAGGATGTGGGGAAATTGGAACATTGTTGCATTGCTGGTGGAGTTGTGAACTGATCCAGCCATTTTGGAGAGCAGTTTGGAGCTATGCCCAAGGGGCTATGGATATGTTCATACCCTTTGACCCAGCAATACCACTTCTAGGGTTGTATCCCAAAGAAATCACACAAGCGGGAAAGGGACCCATATGTACGGGGATATTTATAGCAGCTCTTTTTGTGGTAGCCAAGATTTGGGAATCAAGGGGATGCCCATCAATTGGGGAGTGGCTGAACAGGCTGTGGTGTGTGAAGGTGATGGAGTGCTGCTGTGCCATAAGAAGTGGGGATGATGCAGACTTCGTAGCGGCCTGGAAAAACCTACACGACATAATGCTGAGTGAGCGGAGCAGGGCCAGGAGAGCGTTGTTCACAGCCACAGATGTATGGATCCCGTGAGGACCGACCCTGACATGCTGCGCTCTTCTCAGCAACCTAAGGGGCAGGGACAACTCCGGGGGACTCAGGATGGAGAATGCTGTCTTCATCCAGAGAAGGAGCTCTGGGGTTTGAATGCGGATCGAGGCGCACTACATGCTCGCCTTTTTTGCTTTTCTCTTGTCTTTGTTTTTGGGTTTTTTTTTTTTTTTTGGTTCTGTTTCTTCTTTCTCGTGATTCATTCCTTTGGTCGGGATTCTTCTCCACAACTTGACTAGTGCATAGGTTAATTCAATGCAAAGTTATACATGACAGTTATATGGGATTCCATGCCGTCTTGGGGAGGGAGGGGGGAGGGGGGGAGTAGATCTGGAACTCAAAACTGTGTGGAGCCGTGTGTGGTAAACTAAAAATAAATAAAGAAATTAATTTAAAAAAAAAAGAAAAAAAGGACAGTGATGTCTGGGTCAGCAGGGCTCATTTTCCACTGTACTACACTGTTGGATGTTTCCCCCTACACTAGAGTCCTTTCAGAATCTGTGTGGGCATGGATGCTGCCTCCTCAGAGAGATCAGAGCCCTTCCCTTTTCTAGGACTTGGAAAATTCTCAAGAACTGCCATGGAAGAGTCTCATCCTCTTGCAGCCCACCTCATTGTTGTTCTCAGCTCTCTGAACTGAGCCGGGCTGGTCTAGGGACAAGGGATATAGACTATCAATGTGTCACACCCAAAGCATTTCCAACATGATAGAACCAACCTCCCAGAGCCTGTGATCCAGAGTCACAAAGAGAACTGGAGGAGAACATTAATGAGCATCAGAATCAGATAATTTGAGAGCTGGAAAGGGCCTCAGCCAACATTGGGTTCAACTGGTACCTAAGATGGATCACCTCTATAGTATCCGACCAAGTGGCCGTCCCTCATTCCTTTGAAGAGCTCCAGTAAAGGGAGGAAGCCTTCCACCTCCCAAGGCAGTCCATGACCCAGCACGGGTCTGATTGTAGAAAAAATCTTCCTTACTTCAAATCCAACTTTGCCTCTCTATTCTATGTAGGGCGGAGGCAAACAAGACCAGTCTCTGATTAAAGATAGTCACCGTGTCAAGTTGAAAAGCATTTAAGTGCTTACCATGTGCCAGACACTGACATGGGTTCTAGGGACACAGAGAAAAGCCAAGACTATCTCTGCCCTCAAGAACTTTACATTCTAATGGGGACATAACATGTGAATTGGGAAGTACATACAAGATACATAGTATTGCCTTCCTGCCATACCCCCACCTCCATCTCCTCTTATTCCAGCTAAGGGCACCCAGTTTCTTCACCCCATCCTCAGATAGCACAGATTCACTGCCCATCACCAACGCTGGTTACTCTCTTCTGGATTCTCTCCAGACCATCAAGATCCTTCCTACAATGTCATCCCCACAACTAAACATAACACTTCAGATGGAATCTGACCAGGGCATGGGCATAGCAGGGCAACCACCTCCTAGATATTAAAAAAAAAACCCATGTCAATTTTGTTGTTGCTTCACATAATTTTGTTTATTTTGTCCTGATGTGATTTCTGAAATGACTAAACTATAATCCCCTTTAAAATAGTTCCCACTAATGAAAACGATACTGTGTTCTTAATTGTATTAGCTATGTGGTAACCCAGCTATTGCCCCTTGCTGAGGACTCCTACAGAGCGGTCAGAGGGAGATCAGAAGGGATGCTCTGGTTTGTTCTTTTCTGCTTTTTTTGTCACCAGCTTAACATTTGTTTCTGTTGATTAGATGGATTATGTGAAATATGTTTTGTGCAAAATATTTCAGGGTGAGAGAGCAGATGTTGGGAACGATAGAAAGTGATCTTTTTCCTTAAGATTTCATTTTCCTTTTTCATGATTTGCTCCTTGGTGCTTTTCCACTGGTTTGGGCATTATGTGACCTGGCCAGAGGGTGATGGTTTGAATCCCAGTTCTTCAGCTTCTTTCTTGTGTGACCTTGGACTAGTCACTTAACTTCCTGAGACCTCAGGGGTTTGGACCAAATGACTTTACAGCTCTCTTCCAGCTCAAACTCACTGCTCTTATGACTTGGGAAGAATCAACACCTCCATCTTCCCTCTGGATCACTGCCCTGTGATGGCAGCAGGGCTTGCCTATCTCAACAACACTGAGCTATGCTGTGCAGGGCTGATAACCCAAAACAGACAGGTCAGAGTGGAGAGCTCTAACAAAAGGTCATCCACTGGATCCTTATAAGGACTCAAGTTCACTTTTGTTCCACAAAGACCTTGGGCACTTAAATGTTCTGGCCCAAGTTTCTTCCTCTGTATGAAAGTGGGGGGGTCATACTCAAAGGCTGCTGAGGTTCTGGATCAGTGAGAGCCAGGGGCATCGGACCATTCCTGACATTCGTGGCTTTAGGGAAGCCACAGAAATATCGTTCCCCAGGCTTGGCCCTCCCCCTCTGTGCTCTAACAATAGCCCAGGGCTTGTCTCTCCATCTCTGCTCACTCCTTAGCTCTGCTCCCTTTTCATGGGCCTTCCCCCTTTTTGTTTTGTTTATGCTGCCTGAATACAGGGATTGGTGAGAGCTGGGGAAAAGACAGATCGAATTTCTTCTGGCTTCCACCTCTGAGAGAGGAGACGGGTTGTTCCAGACTTCTTTTGAGTTCAGAGGAGAGAGACGTCTCGGAGAAGCCAACATGTAGTGAAGCTGGCAGTCTCCAGGTCCCCCCTGCCCCAGGTTTCTGACACTGAAGGGAACTTCTTCTGTGGGGAGAGCTGAGACCCCTTCTTAGACGAGCTCAGTTATATCCTGCTGACAATAGAGCCCATTCATTCTGTATTGTCTGGTGTAGATTTTCAAATGTCAGCTTTCTCTGATTTTTATTTTGATACTGACATAGATAAATGGGTTTATTTGCTATGTGTGTTCATCGCGGAAATGGAATTTGGTTGGAAGGTAGTCAAACCTTGGATATATAGCTTGGAACTCTCCTTTAATATGTAGAGATCAGGAATACAGTTTGGACATGGAAATCACTTCCCCTAGATTTACAATATTTAAGGGAGTGGATGGATATGACTTTGGCCCAGCATCCCTCCTTCTCTGTGAAAAGAACAGTAGTTGGCTTCTGGCCCCAACCTCCCATTTCCCTTCCTAGCAGGAATCAAAATCTTCCTTGTCCAAGGGTAGAGGAAGGAGATTTGGAGATTGCCTCCCTCCCTGAATAGCCACTTCGAGATGTGGACATACATAACTTACAAGGAAAACAAAACAGTCCACCCACCCACACCAGCCCTGAGGTCAGGAGAAGGGTCTGAAAGGCATTGCAGAGTAGTGACATTACTGTGGGGCTGGGTACGCTAGATCTGGGGCTGGTGAGAGCCCATTGTTAAATTTTCAGCGGGAGCGCTCACACCTCAGGAAATCATCAAGGCTTGATTGTTTTGTTCAATGTCTAAATTTAAGAGAGGGAAGGAGACAGTGTGAATACTTTGGGTGAAACTTCAAAGTGTGCTTTGAGGATACTTCATCTCCCCCTTCCTACCACCAGCTAGTTTTTAAATGTTTACAGAACACTCTTGGATTGCCTTTATTTGGGCAGCTGCTTGTTGGCTGGTTATGAGAGATCCCTTCATGAAATAGCTGTGTTCTTGTCACTCACAGCATCTCTTGGCTTCCACTGTCCCGTGCCAAGCAGGAGGTACTCTTAAAAACATCACTCTATCGCATTCCAATCCTCCTGAGCTTCTTACTCATTTGACCTTTGGCGCATCACTATGATACTCAGTTTTCCCATCTGTAAAATGATACGATGACGGTACCTAGACGATTTCCAAGTTCTCTACGACTTCTTAATTTTGTGATCACTGTGGCTTTTGGAATGTTTATTTTTAAACCTCCAAGCCAAAAAAAAAGCTACCTTTGTTGTACATGTCTGCTGACTTCTGATGTGGCAAGGCTTCCTTTGGGCAGGCTCTGGGAGGTGCAGGATGGAGACAGAGACCTGGAGTGTTTAGGGAGAAGAAAAGTAGGACAAGGACAGAGGCAGAATGATTTGAATTTGGCATCCGCAAGGACTAAATTCAGTGAATAATTGCTCAACCATCCCTTCACTTTGCATAGACATTGCCAAGAATTCATTTACATTTTTCTGACAGATGGCCTATACCAAGTCTTCCATGAGGGCCACCTACACATAGTTCTTGAGAAACCACGCCAATGCCCATTGTCCTGAGGTTTCCCTCTCTGAGCAGCAAAATTCTCTATGCCTTCATAATCGGCTCCCCATCAACTCTGCAATCTAAGTCAATGTGGAGAATACAACTCTGTCTTTTGTCTCTTTTTTTAGTTTGGTTAGTTCTGCTTTGTAGCTGGGTGGAAGCAGTGGGAGAAGGAGGTGGTGAATGCCATGGGACGTGACTAGGGATGGGAGGACTTCACTGGTATCTATTTTTAAGTTCCCCAAGCTTACACTAAATCTTGAAATCTTGTTGTTTGTCCTTCATTTTTGAAGAGGACATCATGGAGTGATGTCCTGACTTTCGAGTGTATTGGATTTAAGTGGGGCAGAGTTGCACAAAGTCATCAGCCTCACTCTCTTTGCCAGAGTCATCAAAGTTCAGTGCCTAGACAAAGATGACTGGCAATGGCTCAGGATGCAGTGGATAACCTTGGCATCTCCAATGTCTGACCAAGCTCTAAGTGCTCCACAGCTCCTGCTTCAGCTGTCATCATGGCTGTTGGAACAAATTGTTCTCATCTGCCCATTCCGTGGGGGAAGTCTTCACATGCTTGGGGTAGACAGCCCCCTAACTCACTGATGGGCTTGAGTCCTGTTGGTTACCCTCAACCTGGTTTAGCCCATCTGCCAAGATGGTTATTGGGATGTGGCCACTGTACGTGCTGCAGCTTCTTGGAGTCACAGTTGAGAGTCAGGTAAAAGTGGACACCAAAAGTGGGTGAGCAGCCCTCAACTCCTCCCTGAATGTATTCGCATTTACATATGCATATGCATATGTAGATGTCTATATTTATATCAGAAAGGGTGCTAGATTTGAAGATACAGGGTCTGCTCTTGAATCCTGGCTATTGCTTCTTAACACCTGGGTCACTCATTCTTTGCTGGGTCTTTGTTTCTCATCTGTAGAGTGAGAGCTAATGCTAGTTGTCCTCTAGGGTCAGCTTGCTTCCAGCTCTGAGTCTAGGTTCTGTGGAATTCATCCATGGATTCAAGGAGCATTTAGTGCCTGCCATGTGCTACATACTGCACCAGGATACAAAGACACCCCCACAAAATGGCCTGATGCTGCCTGTTCTCAGCAAGACTGCATTCTAGGGATGGTCAAAGAAGTATAGATAGAATTTGAATCTGGAGTCTTCTTTTAAGGCTTCTGGAAGGGAAGAAAAGACAGTGAACATCCTTCTTGTTATTCTTGTTGTTATGGTTGTTGTTATTAACCCTGAACTGGTTACAGGAGGGCGCACTGCTGCTGGGCTCCCTGGCCCATCTAGAACCACCACTGGTTCCCTTTCAGTTTCCTGCCTTCCTCCTGGGTCCGTCATCTGCCTGACATTCCTCAGTTCCTCATCTATACCATAACCCTCTGCTGGCTTCTTCCATCATCTCCTGGCCTGCTCAGGGCACCTCGTGCTACATAAGCTGATTTCCATTCTCTGGGAATGGAATGATTTAAGTGATATATGTCCACCTGCAGTTTGCAGGCTTGCAGTTTGAATTGGGATCCAAAGGTATCATGGTTTTTCAGGTGCTATGAAAACACTGGCATTTGATTATAGAGAATTGTATTCGAAGTTATTATTCTTATTTGTAGAAGGTTGTTTTCTCCCCCCTTCATTTCTTTGAGAATTGACTTATTTTAAAATAATCCTTTCAGATCTGGGGGTCTTAGCAGGGAGCAATCTAATTCAAAGGACCTGAAAGGTGTTGCAGCCTCTGAAGCTAGCAGAATCTGGAGCTGCATTCAGGAGGGCATAAGGCCCAGCAGGAAGGAGGTGATCTCCCCGTGTCACTCTGCTCTGGTCAGAAGGCAAACGGGCTGTGGTCTCCAGGGCTGGGCAGCATGCTTTTGAAACAAGCACTGAGAAGCCAGAGTCTGACCAGAAGAAACAAGGCAGGATGATGAAAGTACCTAGACCTGTGCCAGAAGAGAACAGAAGAAGGAACTGGTGGCGGGGGGGGGGGGGGGGTAGCGGTTAGCCTGGGGGACCGGAGGGTTAGGGGCACACATTCTTATTGTCTTCAACTGTTTGAAAGAGCATCACTGGGAAGTGGATTAGACTTATCCTGCTTGGCCAAAGAGCCAAGTGGTCACCCCCCTTTTAAAAATAATATAATGGGCTTTTTTTTTAGACAAGTGGAAAAAGGAAAGTCTGAAGTGGGGGATGAGAACCACAGATGATCTTTCAATAGAAAGAAGCCCTCTGTTACTGGACATGTCCACAGATTAGAGGAGATGCCCCTCCAGCATTGGTACACCCAGGACCCCCCAGAGAAGGCTATTGCCCATGTTCCTTAGAAACACTTTCCTGCATTGACCCACCTTCATCTTCATCCTGTGTTTTCTGATTCAGCTATAACAGAAATCACTCTTGCTCTGGAGTCCAAGGACCTGGGTTCAAATCCTACCCCAGAGAAGGACAACCTATGTAATCTTGGGCAGGTTGCTCCAACTCTCTGAGCCTCAGTTATCTCATCTGCAAACATCAATCCATTTATTTATTAGGCTGGGGACTACGTGGCACATACTTGGTTGGCTGCCATTCCAGATGATGCCCAGATTGTTTTTCTGTTTTGACACAACAGCTGGGGAAAACAAGGCAGGGAGAAGACCTTGGCTCTGGTGCCACCATGACTGGTCTGCCTGGGGGTCAGGCAAGCTGTTGCTTGAGGCAGCTTTTGGTAGATTTGGTGGTTTATGGAGAAAGATTCAGAGGGAAATAAGCTGCTGGGATTGGGAGAGGTGTGGGCGCTTGGTTGGTATCCCTGGGAGACTGGGAGGTAGGGGCCTGGTTATATATACCACTGCTCCATCCTGACCTGTGGGAAGGCCGCCAGAAGTGGGGTGCATTCCCTTCTTGCCCTTTGGTTTTGACCATCTCTTATCATCTGCATTGCTGTTGTTGGTGTTGGTGTTGGTGTTGGTAGCGGTGTTGTTGATGCTGATGCTGGTGTTGGTGTCCTTGGCGTAGATGTTGGTGTTGGTGTTGTTGTGTTGTTGGTGATGGTGGTGTTGATGCTGATGCTGGTGCGGTTGTCCTTGGTGTAGATGTTGGTATTGGTGGTACTGGTGTTTGTCCTTCATTTTCAAAGGGGACATCCTTCTTGTCCTTCTGTCTCAAATCACTTGCCCCTTTGTCCTTTCTCTCACCAAATACCAAGCCTGGATCACTCCCAACTTTAACGTCCTCTGTTTCTACTCAGGTCAGTCAGTCAATCAGCAAGCACTGATTAGCCGTTTACTATTTGCCCATCTATGACCCCTCATGGTTTCAGAGAAGCCTCTTGGGAAGATTTGGATGAACTGATTTAAAACAAAGCAAGGAGAGCTAGGAGAACAGTTTATACAGTAACAACAATGTTGTGAAGAAATAATTTTGAAACACTTAAGCACTCTGTTCAGTGTAATGATCAACCACAGCTCCCAAGGACTTAAGGATGCTACCCCCGCCTGACAGAAGAAATGGACCAGAGTGAGGATCCAGACATGGCCCTTGGGCATGGCCAATGCAACCATTTGTTCTGCTTGGTTTTGCATAGTACTTACAGGGTTTTGTTTCCCATCCTTTTTCAGCTGGAGGAGAGAGATGAATTTGTGTTAATTGCATAAACAAATAAATGAATGCTACTCTGTCCCAGTTGTCTCCTGGATTGTCTGTTCTCTAGGGCCATCTCTAGGCTTTCAGTTGCTTTCAGGCTGGCTTTTAGGAGCATTTTCTTTTACAAAGTTGTGGCCCCTGGATTCTCAAACTTCTTTTGTCCAGGGCATCACATTTTATTTTTTATAACTATTATTATACTTTTTTTCTTATTTTATCTCCCTCCCACTCTCTCTTCACTGGTTAGAAAAAAGGAAAAACAAAACCTATGTAACTAATACAAACAGATAAACAGAAGAAAATCCTGAATTGGTCATGTCCAAAAATGGGCATCTCCTACTTCATCTTCTACTCCATCTCCTCCCCAGCAAGAGGCAGTAGCATGGTTTACCATTCATTGTCTGGAATGGTTAAATCCTTCCTGGTTGTTTATATTTACAGTGCGGTTATTATATAAATCATTCTATTGCATTTGCTCACTTTCCTCTGCATCAGTTTATCCAAGTCTCTCTAGATTTTTCTGAAACTGTCCCCTTCATCATTTCTTTTGATACAATACAATTCTATTATATTCATATAAAATGATTTATTAAAGCCATTGCCCAATAGATGGACACTCCCTTGGTTTCCAGGTTTTTGTACTTTTTAAAAAAGCTGCTATAAAGAGCTGGTATATTTTTGTACATATAGGTCCTTTCCCTCTCTCTTAGACCTCTTTGAGGTATAGACTTGGTAGTGATATCTCTAGATCAAAGGGTATGCACAATTTGCTGACTTTTTGGCCACAGTTTTAAATTGCTTTCCAAAATTCACAGCTCTATCACAGTTCCATAGACAATAAGAAGAGCAAAAAAGAAATCTCCTGTCAGATCTGTAGATAAGGGAAGAATTCATGGCCAAACAAGAGACAGTTTCAAAGGAGGTAAAATGAAGAGTTTTGATTACATAAAATTAAAAAAAAGATTTTGCTTAAATAAAATCAATGCAGCTAAAATTAAAAGAGAAATGGTTAACTGGGGAAAAACATTTGCAGCAAGTTTCTCTGATAAAGGTTAAATTTCCAAGATATAGAAGGAACCAATTTAAATTTATAAGAATAAAATTCATTCCCCATTTGACTGATGGTCAAAGGATATGAGCAGACAACTTTCAAAGGAAGAAAAACAAGTCATTAATAGTCATATAAAATGCATCGAATCACTAATAATTACAGAAATTCTCATTAAAGCACTTCTGAAGTTCCTCATTATACTCATCAAATTGTAAAAGATGACAAAGAAGGAAAAATAACAAATGTTGGAGTGGCTATAGGAAAACAGGCACATTAATGTACAATATGATTTTCTATAAAGAATAATGACATAATCGATATTTAATTTTCCAACACTGTGGGAGAGTTGGAATAGTCATACAACCAGAGTTTCCCTTCAATAACAGCAACCATTTTTTTTGTTGAGTTCTTTGAGAATTCAGCGTCTGAGGTATTTGAAGTCTGTGTGTATACAGAATAGGCGAATTTTATTTATGATGTGAATGTTCCGTTTGCCATACTTCATAAGTGGAGTAACATTGTTATTAGACAACATGATTTATATATTTAGCTGCAATGGTATGATATCCCAAACTTCAAAGAGCATCTAGTGAAACTTAAGGCATTAGAGTGTGCTTCAGTATACACTTTGAGAGCCCTCTTGGAGTCTTGAGATTGTTGTTTTGGTTGTACTAATTCCACTCTGTATCAGTTCCTGCAAATCTTCCCATGTTTCTCTGACTTTCCACATTCATCCTTTCTCACAGAATACTTAATTACATTTTAACAACCATAGCTTTTTTTTTCTTCTAGTGCTTCTTTATTGCATGATCAGAATTTCTTCTTCTCAGTTCTTTGCTACCTCCAAGAGAGGCTCCTATGAAGGTTTTGGTATGAATTAGCCTTGGTTTCTAGCTTTGATTTTCTTCAGGTACATGCCCAGGGATAGACCCACTGAGTCAGAAGTTATGGGAAATTTAGTGAATTTTTGGATAATTCCAACTTGCTATCCAGAATTATTGGAGTACTGGATAGCTCCACTCACAAAGCATCGGAAGGTTGGACTGTTCCCATATTTTGCTAGCTTTACCTGCTTTTGTGGTGCAATATAAATACATCTTAGAATTGTTTTAATTTGTGTTTCTCTTAAACATCAGAGATTTTGAGCGTATTTCTATGTTGTCATTTACATGTTGTGAATCTTCTTTTTAAAGCTGTTTATTCGTAGCCTTTGACCATATCTTTATTGGGGAATGACTCCTGCCTGGTTTATATATTTTCTATCCATTTCCTATACATTTTGGATATCTCAGGCACTTAATTGATGATATTCTTCCATTCTATAGTTTATCTTCTAATTCTAGCTTCATTGATTTTATTCCTGGAAAAGCTTTTAAAATTTAATGTACTCAAAATGGTCTTTTTTATCTTTTATCAGCGTCTCTATCCCTTGTTAGTTGAGAATTCTCCTCCCGCCATAGTTGTGAAAGATATCTGATCTTGTTTTCTTTTAATTTATTTTATGGTTCATCCTTTTGTATTTGAGTCACAGGATCATCTTTTGCTTCCTGTGGTATGTGCCATACTACGTTGACTTCTGACAAGTTGGCTTAAGAAAGAGAAAGCTCTTTTACAACTTGGGCCCTGTTTTGAGCTATGGAATGTTCCTGACAGCTGATTCATGTCTGGGGGAGATGGTGGGGGGACTCCTTCCTTGTTCACTGGTAGAGGAGTGTGAATGGGGAATGAGGAGATAAGTCAGCTGTCTCTGGACTATGCTTGTTCAGGGAATCCTGGTTCCTTTCCTAAGATCAGATCCATTTAGAATAGGACCTTAGGGACGACCTGGTGCAATCTCCTTATTTCAGGAGTATGGACATTCAAGCCCAGAGAGCAGATGGGATTTGTCAAAGGTCACACAAGTTTTATGTGGCCAAGCCAAGATCTAGGCTCTGTTCCTCTGAGCACATTAGGTGGCATTTTCTCCCCCACCATGCCAGCATCTCTTTCCTTGTTCACTAAGCACTTCCTCCTCGTCCACTCCAGCCCTGGAATGAGGCTCAGACTACGGGGGAGGGGAGCAGGACATTGACTGGCATGGCTTCCATTCATCACCTAGCATTACTGGCTTCACCAATTGCTGGCTTGTACCCTCCCTGGGCCTCAACATGATGTCCTTACTCTGAATAACCCTGTTCTCTGGCCTTCCACTGGACACAGAATTCACTTTCCAGAGTCAGGGATTAGCCTTTGGATCCCAGGCCAGGTCACTGTCCTACAGCTTGTCCCCAAAATATTAATGTTTTAAGCTTTAAAAGCTTGGGATTATCCTCCTCTTCATCATTTCTCCCCCCAAATTTAGTTGCTTCATGGGAGTGCATCTCCTCTGTTGGGGAATCAAACTCCTGTCTTCTGGGTGGATTTCAGTGGCTCCTGGCCAACATCTCAACAAATAACCCAGTGATCCATTGTCTCAATGCATCAGTGGGAGGTCTTGGCCTTTCCAGGGTTGCTCAGCTTCTGTCATGTTCTGTCTTATCTCTCCCAAGGCGTTTTTTTTTAGCACAGTACCTGGCATATAGTAGAAGCTTAATCAGTGTTGATCCACTGATTGACAAATCATACGTTGGCTTAGCAATAAAATGCTAATGTGGCATTTCTGAAATCCAGAGGGCTCTGAAGAGACAGGGCCTGGACCAGCTGTTGTGTGTCCATGGCCCATCCTTAGCTGTTGTGGGCAAGTGTTTCCATCTGGTGATGAGATTCAAACTTGGGATGAATCAGCATTGCCATTTTCAATAGTGGCACAATGGCCCAGCTTTACGAATGTCACCGAGCCTGTGATTAGAGACTGGACTGTCAAAACTGGTGTGTCAGTGTGGATAAAAATATGCCTGTGAGGCTGCCGTGGAGAAGGCCGAGGCTGAGGTGGCCGGTGAGCTGCTGCTAACCAAATCTGGCAGCTGGCTGTATTTTGAAAGAAACGATGGGTCTCCAAGCAGATAATTTTGCATTGGAATCCCTTCAGGGATGTTATTAAGTTTTCTTCTAAGAAAGAGAGAGCCCGGTAAGCTACAAATTGTTTTCCTTCCCTTGGCTGGGATGAAAAGCAGCTGCTGGTGGCAGCCAGTGAGTGGCCCTCTATGGGGCTTCAGGTGGGTTTTAATTAGGGAGAAGCTATGGGGGTAGGCAAAAGCACAGGGTTCCTGTTGAAGCTTTGAGACCCACCTTGTTGGAGAACCAAGTGAGCTTGCTTGAATGGTACCTGGGTGTGGGAGCCACAGTTGGCTCTACCAGGACCAGGGGTCAGGGGCCCAGGGCTGAGGAGGGCGAGGGATATTGCATGACTGACCTAAGGTCACATGGGTAGGAAGTGGCCAAGGGCAGATGGTCTCTGAGTCAGAATCACCACTTATTTTTTTTTCGCTAAACTCATACTCGGCACCTGAGTCCAGATCCCACCTTGCCTCTTACTACCTTTGAGACCTTTAGCAAGTAAGTCCATGTAAAATGGTAAGGTCAGAGTGCCCAGAATTCTGGCTTTTAGTCAGGAAGACCTGAATTAAGTGTGATCTCAGCCACTTGCTAGCTGTGTGACCTTGGCAGAGTAACTTAACCTCCACCTGCCACTTTCCCCACTCTGTGCAAAAGGGATGGTATTGATAACACCTGCTCCTGGGGCTGTGAGGAACAGATAAGATAACAAATGCAAAACACTTTCTGACCACAAAGTGCTCTATAAATGCCAGTCCTCATCGAGCCCCAGCAGCCCAGGAGTCGGAGTCAAGGAGCCCTTGGCCGTGTGACCTCGAGGAGGTCCCCTTCCCTCAGGTGATGGCTTTGGCCACATGGTCTCCAAAGCCCTTCCAAGCCTATAGTCCATGAGAAGGCAGAAGACCGGGCTGCCCACCACTCCTTGTGAAGAGCTGGCCCATCCAGGATGGTGCTGCCATGGCCTCCCACTGGCACCGTGAAGATGGAAGGAACCACAGGCTAGCAAGAGGTGGTGGAGAGTCAGGCCATGGGTGCCCACGGGAGGAGGGGCTGCTTCCTCTCTACTGGGGAGGGTTCATCATGGATTCAGAGAAGGGGGGATGAGTCCCAGAGAGCCAAGGTGATAAGAGATGGTCATGAGCCAAAACTCAGAATGCTGATTGACAAAGCAGGGCCTAGCATGGATGTCAAAACTGAACAAGGGATGAAGGGATGGACTGCATAGCCAGGATTGGGCAAGATAGTGGCACAGGCCCAAGGTCCTGGGGAGGGGGGGTGGGTTGGTACCTATCATTATGTAGCTGTTACAAGAGGCTGCCCTGCCCGGAGCACAGGGCCCAAAGGGGCAGCCAGGGGGTGCCACAATGACTGCCCCTTACCTCTAGGAGCAAGTGTAAACTCCCAGGTTTGGTTTTTTAAGTCTTTCCTAGGCTGCCTGTCCCCTTCCCCTCCTCCCAGTCTTCATGTGCCTAAGACCCTTCTGCATACTCTTTGATCCAGCCGTGGTGGCCTCTTCTTGTCCCTTGGACATCACATTCCCATCTACCAGCTTTGGCCATTTCCACGGGAAGCCTCTCCCTCCACATTTCTGCCACGTGGCTTCCTTCAAGCCTCAGAGTAAACAGAGGGAACAGTTTTAATGGGGTGGTCCTGAGGGCAGGAGCTCAATCGTAGGGACTGAAGATTCAGTAGAAAGGGAGGAGAGGGGGGAGCTGAGGTGGGGGAGGTGAGAAGTGGAGAGTGTCTAGATACACTGGGAGAATGAAGAGAAGGCTTCTTTTAGGACTGGGAAGACCTGAGTCCTTTTAGAGGCAAATAGGGGAAGGGGAAAGCCAGAGGAAAGCCAGAGACTGAAGAGGAGCGAGCAGTCCCCACCGGCAGGGACTTTCTACTGGATTCTACTGGATCCAAAGTTCTGTCTACCATTGTTCAGATTCACAAACATGGACCAAATGCTGTGTGTGTGTGTGTGTGTGTTTGTGTGTGTGTGTTTTTGTGTATAACACCCCATTCTAGGGGTGGGGGGAACATTTAAAGACAAAAAGCTTAAGGATTTACTTTCTAGTGGGAGTGTGAACATACCAAGTATCCTGGTGAGTAAACACAAAGTGTATAAAGTGATATAAAATCATGGTGAGAGGTAGATGGCAGCAGGAACTGGAGAAGTACTAGGAAAATCCTGGGGAGGAGAGCTATGCAGGGAAACCAGAGATTCTACCATGTCTACGTGAAGACAGAGGGCAGCCTGGATGTGTGACACAGACCACCTATGCAGATGGGTGAGATGGGATGCCATGCCTAGGAAGAGTTACTGGTCAATTGGTCTAGAAGGAAGGGTGTGAGAAACAGGAACCATGAGAAATCCAAGTGGGAAGGGGTGTGGGAGCCAAAGCCAGGCACTGTCCATACTGAATCAGGTCAAATAAGAATGTCATTCTCTTAAAAACATTTTGTAAAGCATCATTTCTTTATGACCTAACGCGTTCTGGCTCAGCATGAACTTTCTTAGAGAAATTACCTTTCATTTTTCCTTGTAACTTAATACCTGGTGACAGAGATGTGGCTGCTGCTCCCTGCCTGCTGGCTCAATCAGGCAGTGGAGGAGGGGGCGGCCACGGTGAAGGGAAATAACTAAGATCCATGCCATCCATGCCCTCAGGCTTTATTCCTGATGGGGCCATTCCAGTGCCCTGGTGCTTGGCGAAGTCCTTCCCTCCACTTATGAGAAGTTTGAATGCCCTTTATTTTTATTTATTTAAAATGTCTTCTGGGTGCTTTTTGTCACTTCCCAAATACTTCACAGAACATCCTGTCATAAAAAAGTTAAACAAAAACAACCCACCCCCCCAATTTAACAAAACCAAAGACCAACACAACTGTGTCCTCGGTGTATGTAATTATCTGTACCCAGACTTTACCACTTCTACTAATAGAAGTCTGTTTCACCATTTCTTTTCTGTAATCAAGATCAGCGTCACACATGATCTATTTTTACATCTGTCAGTGCTGTGTTTATTTGTATGATTGTAGCTGTTGTGTGTAAGTTGAAAAGGAGGCCATCGGAGAAATGCACGATCAAAAAAAACAGAGATGAGCTTGTCGTGTGTCTGAGAGAGAAGCATTGGACAAAGCACATGCTCCAGGGGTATCCCGATGGTCAGGAGGCCTCAGAGGGAATCACCCAGGACAGGTAGGCAGGGACCGCTTCCATCTGCTAGATATGGAAACACCAGCGATCCAGGGGAGTATTTAGCACTTGCGAGTTATGGTGGACACTGTTGTCCTGGTTCTGCTTTCTTCCCCTCCCAACAGCTCATGTACATTTGCCCCTTTTTCTTGGAGTTCCTTATAGTCCTCATTTCTTACTGCACAGTAATCTTCCACTATACGAATATGGTCCAGTTTGTCCAGTTGTTCTCCATCTGAGGGGCACCTACTTTTTACTATTGCAGTGGAAACCATAAAGTATATTTAGATACATGTGGGCAGGCCCCTCCTTTTTATCTTATTTTTATAGATATCTCTTATTTTTACATAATGTTAATTTCCAAATATCTCCTTCCCACCACCCAGAGAATCATTCAATTGACCAATACACAAGACTGTATTCCTTTGGAAGCATTTGCTGTATGCCCATCATTGTGTCGAGCAGCTGGGATAGGAGGAAAGGCCAAGCAGTTCCTGCCCTCCAAGAACTCCTATAATAAGAAGGAAGATGCCATGTAAATGGACGGACAGTTACCTAACCCACACAGAGAAGATGGAAGGGGGATTAGAGCTGAGCCCTGGAGGAGACCAGGGATCTCCAGAGGGGAACTGAGGTGAAATGTCATGATAACTCAGGGTAAAAGATCCAAAAGGGATTGTGCCAAACCAACAGATTCAATCTATGCAATATTCAGCTCCAAGTTCTCAATCCTCTGCCTCTGCAGAAAGAAGAGGGAGCTGCATTTTCTCGGTTCTTTGAGTTGGGGGGAACGGGACCTTTCTTTCTTTGTAATTTTGTGGCACTCAAAGACATATACTCTCTGGATATGAATGCGGCCTGTTGTGTTGGTAACCAAAAATGGGCTCCTTAGCACTTAGTCAACAAGTGCCCTTGAATAGTTTGGCTTTTTCCCCTGAACTGAATGCTGTTTGCATGTTGGATTGGAGTAAGCTCATCGGCCCCTTCACCTTGCTTCCCTTGCTTAAGCTGATGGAAAGAACCTGTGTTTTTCCCCAGCATATTTTACCCCTCCCCCCCCCCACCCCGCAGAAGCCGGATCGTTAAAAACAGCTTCCGTTGGAGCCAGAGGCTGCTACAGCTACAGCCACAGTCGAAGCTGAAGCAGGAGCTGCCGGTAGCAGAGCTGACCTACAGGAGGAAGCTGAACAAGGACTTGAGGCCAGTGGGTAATCTTTTTACCGTAGAGGGGAAGCATGTATTTGATTTTGCTTTATACCATCATGCTTCTCTGTGGCCTCCTGGTTACTCTTGTGCGGTGGACTTATTGGGCCTGGAAGCTTTTGATCAAAATATCAAAATGGGGATGCTGGTTCATGGGTTGGTTACTGTGGAGCCTAAATATATGCTTTGATTCTTCTGCCTCCTACTTTGAAGATTCCTTATGTCTTGTGGTTCCGAACCTTTCAGACATATATATGATCCTCTTTGAAATTATGAACTCTGCCCTCATAATACAGAAACCAACTGATTCAATCTATGCAATATTCAACTCCAGGTTCTCAATCCTCTGCCTCTGCAGAAAGAAGAGGGAGCTGAATTTTCTCGGTTCTTTGAGTCGGGGGGAACGGGACCTTTCTTTCTTTGTAATCTTGTGGCACGCAAAGACATATACTCTCTGGATATGAATGTGGCCTGTGTCCAGGTGGGGTCTAGGCCAATGAAAGGCTGTGGACAAACTGTAAGCTCACCATCAGTTAAGAGATGACAATGTAGGGGAGGATTTCCTGAGAGTAAGAGCTATCCAGATAGATGGCTGAGCAGAGAGGTATTGGCTCTTTCTGGACTGAAATGCTGTCTCTTTTTCTCTTTCACTATCTCTCTCTTTGTGTGTATATATACATATAAATACATGTACAGATATATATGTGTATATATATATATATATATATATATATATATACACACACACACACACACACATACATATTTTCGATTTCAATTTTTACCTCTGTGTGGATGACTAAAAATAAACAGAATGCTGTTAAGGATTAATTAAAATGTCAACGAATTCAGAAGAAGGAAATCGGTATTTTCCTATTCAAATGTGGGGATGTTTGTCCTACCTGCTGTTGAATTTCTGTCTAAGAAAGGAAGATTCAGGTAAGTATTACTGGGCCAGTCTAAGGAATCTGCTGTTTTTATATTCAGCTTAACATTTAAAAATTAGGCAAATGCCAGAAAGAATTTTCATTATAGCCACAAATACAATTGATCTAAACATTTCTCCTGAATATTTCAGTTGTTGGGCAATACAGATAGACTTATAAGAATGCATTTATTCTTAATAATGAAGAGGAAAAAGAAAAAAAAGGCCAGTGGAAAGGCCAGAACACATGGGCCAAAAGGTCATTTTTAACCACGAGAAATGTCAGGTTCTAGCCAAAAAGAGCTTGTTTTGATCACTCACGATGACTGATTAAAAACACTACGTGTAGTACAGTTTTACAAACGTCACGACTGAAACAAGGCAGCTTCTGCTTGGAAGAAAGGGAGCCTTCCCAGATTTCTGTACCACTTTCAAATGCCTGCTGTGTTCATTATGAGCCACCATCCCTGCTGAGCACACATCCAAGATAGGCCAAGTCAGATGACGTGGGAATGGATTTTGGAGACCAGCCAGGTCAGTGCCCATCACACACCTGACAAGTGATTATCCAGTGGCCGGGGTGACAGCCTCTACCTTGGGGGTGTCCACCAGCTTCGAGGGCAGCTGATTCTGCTCTAGGACAGCTGTAAATTTTAGGGAATTTTTTCTCTCAACTTGAGCCTCCATTTGATTGTCCACATTTCTCTCAGTTCTGTACCTAGGACTAAACAAAACAAGCCTATCCTCCTTCTGAGTGACAAGCTTTCAATACTTGAAGACAGTTGGCATGGCCTCTCCGAGCCTTCTCTCTACCAGGCTGGATGTTCCTGGTTCATTCTCTGATCCTTTTATGGCATTCAAGGCCCTTTGCCATCTGGATTTCTCCTTTCTGGATGTGCTCCAGCTCCTGCTCATCCTTCCTTACAACATGGCACTTGGAACTGAAGAGTCACTAGCTTAGAGCATGACAAAGTTCTAGCTTCTCTCATTCTAGACTTACTACCTCTTTCAATGCTCTTGCCTGAGATGCAGCTCACAGACTGCTAGAATGCTCAGTTGTTGAGCTGCCGCTTCCCCATGTATTTGCAAAGCTGGTTTGTAGAACCCAAGTGTGGACCTTTACATTTATAATGATAAAATTCTATCTTATTCTATTTGTCATCAAATCATCTGCTTCCTCCTTTCCCTTCCCCTTCCCCTACCTCTTCCTCCTTCCCCTCTCCCTTGTTTTCCCCCCTTCCCCTCCCCTTTCTGCCTTTCCTCCTCTCCCTTCCCCTTCCTGTCCCAACAATCATTCATTAAATATTTACTAAATATAAGGGACTGGGTGCTGGAGATAGCCAAAAAGAAACAAAATATCCCTGGTCTTAAGGAGCTAAGGACATTCTAATGGAGGGTACAACATAGCCATAGCCCCCAAATACAAAACCCATCCCCTTGTGTGAGGTAGTGAGAGAATAAAATGTGAAGGCTTCACAGGGAATATATATATATATATATATATATATATATATATATATATATATATATATATATATATATATATATATATATATATATACACACATACATATATGTATATATATACATACATACACACATACACATATGTATATATGTATGTATTTATATCTAAAATGTTTGAGAATCAATATTTAGGGAAAAAGGAAGTGGGGTAAATTTGAATCTGTGGGAATCTGATTATTTAGCCTTTAGGAATATTTTCTCCCCCTCCTTCTTTAGATTTATAGATGTTACCTCAGCTGTGAGTGGAATACAAGACTGTGAAAGCTTCCCTATGAATAACTCAGGCAAGACAATATTCAAAATAGAGATAGTACTTAAAAATTTAGTTAGGATGTGAACCTCACCAGGCCTAAATTTCGTTTTCTTGTAAATCATATGATTTTTGGGGAATCAGATAGTATTCCCCTCTCCCTCTCCCCTCACCTATTTCCCCCTATAAGGTAATTCTGTAGTTTCTGTGCTTCTATTGGGTAAAACCTTATTTCCTTATTCCTGGTTAGATTGTGAGGCCACTTGTCTCCCACCAATGGGGATGGGGGGGGAGTCCAGCCTCTGGGGGTGGGAGTTCTTAGAATTGTTTGTACAAGGGTATATATCTCCCTGCTTGCCTTCTCCTCCTTGCCTCTCTCATCACTGCTACTCCACCCTGGTAGTGAGAGAGATGCCCAACTCTCGAGAGACATGATCAAATAAAACTTCTGTTTTTCCTAACTTGAGAAACCTTTTTTTTTACTTGAGTTGGTGGTCTTCTGACCCACCCACCCTGGAGGAATGAGCCCTTTCACCTAGGGATCTCCTGTGTGTGTGTGTGTGTGTGTGTGTGTGTGTGTGTGTGTGTGTGTATGTGTGTGTGTGTCTGGGGTTGGGGCAGGGGTGGTGTCCCGCTTTCCTAACTGGGGATGGGTCTCCAGACAAGCTTCATTTGACTTTGTGGCCAACTCCCCACCAGGCTTCCTGACACTGAGCACGTAGCTTCCTCCAACCCCTAGCTTGTACCCCCAGACCTCCTACTTCTGGTTCCATGATGAAATCAATCTGGCCATTGCTTCTGGAAAAGGAGTCAGTCCATTCACCATTCCTGTAACTTTCCAAATCCAGACACTGTTACCTGGCCACCCCTCTCCCACATCTTCTGCCCTCCTCCATATTAGACTGTAAGCTTCCTGACAGCAGAGTTGGTTCACCTTGGTGTTTTGTATTCTCAGTGTCTAGCTCAATGCTGGGTGTACAGTGAGCACTTAAGACTTGCTTTTTCTGGTTCTCCATCCTAGTGGGTGGGTGGCGCAGAGGAGCTGATGGGGAGTCACTTCAGTGGCCTTCGCACTCTGTGCTTTTTAGTTCCCTTCCTGACTCTGCCATGTATGTGGTTGGATCACCTCCCATATCCCATCTCTCTGCCCTTGGGGGGCAGTTGTTGGGCTGCCAGAACATCAGAGCTTCCATACCTCCTAGCTTGGCTCAGGAGCTCCCCAGCCCTCCACCAACCATATGTTTGCATGACCCAGCCAGCTCCTCCCTGCTACCAAGGGCAGCTGCCAGCCCGAAAGCCCCAGCAAGCCCCAGGGCGATGCTGTCTTCCAGAAGCCTTGGCTCAGATTTTTATGTTCATGAC
Source organism: Trichosurus vulpecula (assembly GCF_011100635.1). Taxonomy (NCBI): domain Eukaryota; kingdom Metazoa; phylum Chordata; class Mammalia; order Diprotodontia; family Phalangeridae; genus Trichosurus; species Trichosurus vulpecula. The sequence continues at coordinate 2,472,146 of NC_050576.1, read as the reverse complement.
CCCTACAACTTTTCATTTGGAGCTGCTCAACTCCCCAGCCTCAGGGCATCAGCATTATGCGAAAGGGCTGCTTGAATTCTCTGGGAACGTTGAATTAAGACAAAATGGTGTCATCTCTGCCCTCCAGAACTTCCAATATGGCAGACGAATAGTCAGTGTCCACAGATAACTATAATAACACAAGACAGAAAATGGCTAAGAATAAAGGAGAGAGCACAGTGCCCTTGAAACACACGGGGAGAAAGTGTGTGCTTCTATCAAAGAATCATGGGATTTGAGGGTTGAGAGAAACCTCAGGGGCCATCTAGTCTAAAGCATCCCTGAAAGGAATCCCCATGATAACACCGGGCAAGCAGCTGCCCACTCTCTGGTGGGTGAAAGCATTAGGAAAAAGAGCACCTTCTGAGGTGGCCCTGGGGGGGTGTAAGATTTCATATACATGCATGCACATGTATGAAAACATGCACGTATGCATATAGAAAACATACAATAAATAGCTGTGCATGAAATGCACATGTGAATATATGTGTATATAAATATATGTGCAATGTTTATATATAAATATGTATGGAATATATGTGCATATATCAAATATATGTATATATGATTATGTGAAACATGGGTGTATAATATCATGGAGGGAGCTGCTTTCCTGGACCTGCTTACTCCACTCAGCGTCAGTTTGCACAAGTCTCCCCACGTTGCCATGGCTCCACCATACCCACCATTTCTTTGGCCACCGTATTCTTCCGTTTTGCTGTGGCCATTCTTCAACTGATGGATGTCTTTTTAGTTGCCACTTCTCTGCAAGTACAAAAGGTGCTGCTGAGCACAATGCCCATCACCTGCTAGGTGTTTAATAAGTGCCTGCCGCCTTGATCCAACTGATAAATATTCTTATACATATGAGCCCTTTCCTCTGTCTTTGATCTCCTCGGGATGGACAGAGTGTCCCAGAAATCTTAGTGAGGTCTTCAATAGTTTTAGAACTGCACTAAGGCTTTTGAGATGTCCTGTATATCTCCTAGTGATATTGTTGGGTCAAAGGCAAAGTCAAGTTTAATCCGTGGTGTGGGAGGAGGGGTGCAGCTTCTGGGTAATGATAGACATGCAAATAAAAAGGTCATAAATACAACATTAAAAAGAATACAGCCAGAAGTTGACAGAACTAAGTTGGTCGAGTAAATGCAGGGCTCACCTGAGCTCTCTCAAATTATCCTCCAAACAACTTTAAAATTACACCTCCAAATGAATTCTAGGGCGGCAGAGCCAACAAAAGGACAGGGTGAAGCAATTCTTCAGTCCAAAACAAGTTGGAAGTTTGAAAGGAAAGATCTGTCTCACTGTGGCAAGAATGGAACACAGTCCAGCACAGGCAGTGCCTGGCAAGCTGGCAGCAGACCTTGGGGGTGACTGAATCTACAGCCCATCTTCCTGACCTCTCAGCCCACAGCCCACAGGAGGCAGTGCAATCAGTCAGAAGGAGATTACAAGGGATAATTTGCTGGCACTGGGTGCAAGACTCTGTTGCATTGCCCAAATAGGGATCTGGGTCACAGGCCCAGTTACAGTACCAGGATGAGGAGGACCACTAGCGCACTAGAGCTTGTAGTCACAGGGGAGTGAGGACCCTGGTCACAGTTCCAGGAAGGGAAAGAGTGCTTACAGATGTTCATAGGCCAGAGCCCAGGCTAGGAGAATGGTGACAATACTGCCCCTTAGATCATACCATTTTGAAGGTCTGAAAACTTACAGGTCCCCAGAATTAGCTCTGAAAACAGCAGCATGAAAAAATGGAAGCTTGGGACAGTGCCTCCTCTACCCAAGGAGCTGAGCCCAACTTTAACATATACTTAAAAGTCAAGAAATAGTCTGGAAAATGAGCAACAACAAAAGAACCTGATGATCGAAAGTTACTATTGTGACACAGAAGATCAAAACACAAACTCAAAAGAGGACAATGCCAAAATAACTACATGCCAAACATCAATGAAAAATGTGAAGGGCTCCCAGGCCCAGAAAGAATTCCTGGAATAACTCAAAAAAAAAGATTTTAAAAATTAAATAAGAGGGGTAGAGGGAAAATCAGGGAATGAAATGAGAGTGATGTAAGAGAATCATTTAAAAAGTCAACATCTTGTATATGTAGAAGATATATCAGATTCCATGCCATCTTGGGCAGGGGGGGGTGGTGAGGGGAAGAAAATCTGGAACTCAAAAACATGCAGAGCTGAGTGTTGTAAACTAAAAATAAAAAATCTTAATTTGAAAAAAGTCAACAGCTTGGTAAAGGTAAAGGAAGCACAAAAAATGGAAAACAGATGTACAAAAATTCACTGAAGATAACAACTCTTTAAAAGTAGAATTGGCCAAATAAAAAGGGGGCAAAAGCTCACTAAAGATTATAATGCCTTAAAAATTAAAAATGGATAAGTGGAAGGAAATGACTCCATGAGACATTAAGAAGCAATAAAACTAAATGAAAAAAAAATGAAAAACAGAAGAAAATGTGAAAGATTTCACTGGAAAAACAACTGACTTGGGAAGGAGATCAAGGAGACACAATTTAAAAATTATTGGAATACCTAAAAGGCATGATCAAAAAAAGAGCCTAGATATTATATTTCAAGAATTTATTAAGGGAAACTGCCCTAGAACCAGAGGATAAAATAGAAACCGAAAGAATTCAACAATCACCTTCTGAAAGAGATCCCAAGATGAAAACTCAGAGGAACATTATAGCAAAATTCCAGAGCTCCCAGGTAAAAGAGAACATACTGCAAGCCAGAAAGCCAGAAAGCCAGAAAGCAAGAATTCAAATATTATGGAGCCACAGTTAGGACAACACCAGATTTAGCAGTTTCTACATTAAAAGACCAGAGAGCTTGGAATATGATATTCCAGAGACAAAGAAGGTAAGATTACAACCAAGAATCATCTCCCAGTGAAAGTAAGTACAATCCTTCATGGGGAAAATGTATATTTAATATGATAGAGGAATTTCAAGCATTCCTGACTAAAAGACAAGATCTTAACAGAAAATCTGATTATCAAAAAATAAGATTCAAGAGAAGCATAAAAAGGTAAACAGGAAAGATAAATCAATAAGATTAAACAATTTGCATTTCTAAATGGGAAGAAGATACTTGTAATTCCTAAGAATTTTATTAGTTTTAGGGCAGGTTGAAGGTGCATACACAGAGGGCACAAATATTTTGTCAAAAGCTTTTTCCACATCTATGGAGATAATCATAGGATTTTTGTTGGTTTTGTTATTGATATGGTCAATTATGCTGATAGTTTTCCTAATATTGAGCCAACCCTGCATTCCTGGTATAAACCCCACTTGGTTATAGTGTATGATCTTTGTGATATATTGCTAAAATCTCCTTGCTAGTATTTTATTTAAAATTTTTGCATTGATATTCATTAGGGAAATTGCTCTATAGTTTTCTTTCCCTCTTTTATCTCATCCTGCTTTAGGCATCAGCACTGTATTTGTGTTGTAAAAGGAATTTGGTAAGACCCCTCATTTGCCTATTTCCCCAAATAGTTTATCTAGTATTGGAATTAATTGTTCTTTAAATGTTTGGTAGAATTCACTTTTGAATCCATCTGGTCCTGGGGATTTTTTCTTATGGAGCTCATTGATGGTTTTTTCAATTTCTTTTTCTAAGTTGCGGTTATTTAATTAGGAAAACCATCAGCATAATTGACCACATCAATAACAAAACCAACAAAAAAATCCTATGATTTTCTCAATAGATGCAGAAAAAACTTTTGACAAAATACAACATTCATTCCTATTAAAACACTAAAAAACGTAGGAATAATTGGAGCCTTCCTTAAAATAATAAGTAGTATTAACCTAAAAGCATAAGCAAGCACTGTCTGTGAGGGAGAAGCTAGAGACCTTCACCATTAGATCAGGGTGAAGCATTATCACTACTATTATTCAATATTGCACTTCAAATGTTAGTTATAACAATAAGTAAAGAAAAAGGAATCGAAGGAATTAGAATAGGTAATATGATGGTACACTTGGAGAATAGAGAATCAACTAAAAAACTAGCAGAGATGCAGGTTTATAAAATAAATCCATATAAATCATCAGCATTTCTATATATTACCAACAAAATCTAGCAGGAAGACAGAGAAAAAGAATCCATTTAAAATAATTGTAGACCCAGGATCTATATGAATACAGTTACAAAACATTTTTCACACAAAGAAAGTCAGATGTGAAAAATTTGAAAAATAGTAATTGCTCATGGGTAGGCTGAGCCAATATAATAAAAATGACAATCCTACCACGATAAATTTACTCATTCAGTGTTGTATCAATCAAACTATTAAAAATTATTTTGTAGATCTAGACAAAATAATAACAAAATTCATCTGGAAGAATAAAAGATCAAGAATGTCAAGGGAAGTAAAGAAAAATAATGTGAAGGAAGATTGACTAGCAGTACCAAATTGTATCATAAAGTGGTAATTATCAGAATAATCTGGTACTGACTAACAAATATAGTGGCGGATCAGTGGAATAGATTAAGTACACAAGAAGTAGTAGTAAATGACCATAGTAACCCAGTCTTTAATAAATGCAAAGATTCAAGCTTTTGGGACAAGAATTCACTGACCAAAACAACAACAACAACAACAAACAAACAAACAAACAAAAACCAAAACAAACAAACAAACAAAAAAAAAAACTTCTGTGAAAACTGAATAGCAGTTTGGCAAAAACTAGGTATAGACCAACATCTCACAGTGCATTCTGAGATAAGGTCAAAATGGGTACATGATTTGACATAAAGGATAAGGGAATATGGAATAGTTTACCTGTCAAATCTATGGATAAAGGAAGAATTTGTGACCAAACAAGAGATAAAGAGCATTATAGAACGTAAATGGATAAGTTTTATTACATTAAATTTAAAAGATTTTGTACAAGCACAACTAATGTAGCCAAGATTAGAAGGAAATTGAAGAAAACATTTTATAGCCAGTGTCGCTGTTAAAGGCCTTATTTATTAAATATATAGAGAAATGGATCAAATTTATAACAATACATGTTATCCTTTAATCGATAAAAGATCAGTTGATATGGACAGGCAGTTTTCAGATGAAGAAATCAAAATTATAATCACATAAAAATGCTCCAAACCACTATTGATTAGAGAATTGAAAATTAAAATCACTCTAAAGTACCACTATCAGATTGGCTATCAGATTGGCTAATATGACGGAAAAGTAAAATGTTGGAGGCGATATGGGAAAATTGGAACTCTCGTGCACTATTGGTGGAGTAGTGAATCGATCCAACCATACTGAGAGCAGTTTGGAGCTATGCTCAAAGTACTATAAACCAGTGCATACCCTTTGATCCAACAATACCACTACTGCTCTATATCCCAAAGAGATCCAGAAAAAGGAAAAGGACCTACATGTACAAAAAATATTTATAGCAGCTCTTTTTTGTGGTGGCAAAGAATTGGAAATTGAAGGGATGTTCATCAGTTGGGGAATGGCTGAACAAGTTGTGGTGTATGGTTGTGCTATGAGAAATGATGAGCAGGACACTTTCAGAAAATCCTGGAAAGACTTACATGAACTGATGCTGAGTGAATTGAGTAGAACCACAAGAACATTGTACACAGCAGCAGCAACATTGTATGATGATCAACTATGGATGAGTTAGCTATTCTTAGCAATGTAAAGATCCAAGACAATTCTCAAGGACTTTTGATAAAAAATGCTCCCCACCTCCGGAAAAGAAAGAACTGATGGAGTCTGAACGCAGATCAAAGGGTACTATATTTTACTTTATTTTTTTGGTGGGGAAGGGATCTGTCTGCGTTTTTTTTTTCGGAACATGACTAATATAAAAATACGTTTTGCATAATTGCACATGTATAAACTATATCAAATTGCTTGCCTTCTCAAGGAGGGGGTAGGGGTAGAAGAGAGGGATAGAATTTGGAACTTTAAATTAAAAAAATATTAAATTGTTTTACATGTAATAAGAAAAAATGAATTTTTATAAAAGGGATCCCCCCTCACAATGCTGCCAGGTCCCCATTAGTGCAAATAACAAACCTCCTGAAGTGGTTGCATTATTTGACTTGCACTGCATTTTTCCATTGATCTGGCACCAGTAACTATATTTTACATAATTATAACTTTGAATAGTGTGAATTTAAATATATGTGATCACTTCAGAAGATTCATTATTTGCACCAGTCTGGACCTAGCTGGCAGAGAATCAAATAGAAAAGAACAGAATGGAACACAGATGAGTTATATTACTGTCTTACTAAATGTGTGTGTGTGTGTGTGTGTGTGTGTGTGTGTGTGTGTAGCAAAGATGAACTTAAGAAATGCATGTTGATTGATTCATATAATATATGTATGTATACTAACACATACACACAGACACAGAGATACATATGCCTCTGTATCTTAAAGGAACAGTCTATGGCAGAAACTCATAGTTTTATACAAGTCATCTTATTCTTTGTGTATTAAAATGTTTGTGTTTGTGATTAAGTTCCCATTAAAAAATAATGGAAAGAAAGCCTTTTTGCCAATATTTACTGTTCTAGATTCTGTGAGAGCTACAAAGGATTACACACACACGCACACACACACACACACATATACACACATACATAATATTATATATGTATATACACACACACCATATATACACTTCATTCATCAAATGTTTATTCATTCAATACTTATCTGCAGCCAAGGTTGCCTTCCTTGGGTTTCCAGTCTGAGACAAACATATGAGGAGTTAGATCACAGCGTTCAGTCGTTTCAGATGTATCCAACTCTTCATGGCCCCATCTGGGGTTTTTGTGGCAGAGATACTGGAGTGGTTTGCCATTTCCTTCTCCAGCTCATTTTCCACATGAGGAAACTGAGGCAGACAGGGTTGAGTGACTTGTCCAGGGTCACCCAGCTAGGAAGTGTCTGAGTCTGGATTTGAATTTGGGAAGATGAGTCTTCCTGACTCCAAGCCCAGCGCTCTGTGCACTATGGCACCCCCACTTCAGTCAGAGTTCAAAACAGCAATGAAGATGACCCGAGGATGTTGATGGTTAGCTGCCCATTGAATTTTACTGACACTTCATCCCACAGAAGAGGCGACTTGGGGCTGGGTGAGAAACCCTCTCCCAGTGTTCAAGGTCATTTGGTCCAACCTCTTCACTTCCTAGATCAGGGCTGCCCAAAAAATGGCCGGAGGACCGCATGCGGTCCGCGGTGTGATTTTATGCGGCCCACCTGTGGGCTTTAATTTTCACAAGCTAAAAAATAAAGTAATAATCTGCATGGTATGTGTATTACATTTTTAAAATTTCTTCACTAATAAATAATCTCCTTGATGTTAATTTTCTTTGGTGTTTTTAAGCAGTATTACAGACAGAACATATACCACGGAATTTTCAATCTATCTGTGGGATGTGTTCCATCTGTAAGATGCAGGCTAGTCAGTATGCACCTATCCTTATCCTGTTGTGTTGTTGCTTTGTTGTTTTGCGTTTGCTTTCGTGCTCAGCAACTTCGCCTGTCGTATTGATGATGCGCGTTCCCCCACTTTCTATTAGTGCATTGTATTTTGTTATTCTTGGTGTGGCCCTTGAATAATCATTTTATTTTAGTGCGACCCTAAGATAACATAAGGTTGGACAGCCCTGTTCTAGATGAGGTCACCCAGGAAGTGAGGGGGGCAGAGTCCAAATTCGAACCCGGGGACTTTCCCAGACAACCTGGCTTCCTTCTCGGTCTCTTACTTCACCCTGTTCCATGGGTTCTTGATGGCTGGTCATTTGCCTTTTGGCTCCTGCTGAGCGTGGAACATGGCTCAGACATCGGGAGTTATGACTCTTATTCCCAAGCCCCCATGTTGGAAGAAAAGAGGGCTCCCAGGCCACAAAAGAGACAGCGTCCATCAATGGCCAGAGGAACCTTGGCCAAGCATTGGAAATCCATTAACCTTATGATCTCCTAGATCATAGATGCCCCTAAGTCTGTTGGATGATCCAGCTATGGTGGAAATCTTAGTGCATCATGCCATGTATAACAAACTACTTGGTGCCAGAAAGATCTAGGTTCGAATTCTGCTTCTGACAGTGAATTTTTTTTTTCAGAAGACTTATTTTTTTATAAATTTATTTTTCTTAGTTTGCAATATTTAGTTCCACAGGTTTTTGGGTTCCATATTTTCTCTCCCTCCCTCTCATCCCTCTTCCCCCCAAGATGGCGTGTAATCCAATATAGGTTCTACATTTACCTTCACATTGAACTTATTAACATAATAGTACAGTTACAAAGAAGAATTATAACCAATGGAATGAATCACGAGAAAGGAGAAATGAAAGCAAAAAAGAAGGAAAAAAAAAGAGAGCAAATGGTTTGCCATAATCTGCATTCAGACTCTATAATTTTTTCTCTGGGTGTGCATAACTTTTTCCATCATGAGTCTTTTGGAGCTATCTTTGAACCTTGTATTGATGAGGGGAGTCAAGTCTATCAAAGTTAGTCCTTATAGATACCACATGTCTGTAATCATGTATAATGATCTCCTGGTTCTGTTCCCCTCACTCAGCATCAGTTCATATAAGTCTTTCCAGGTTGTAATGAAGCCCGTCTGTTCCTCATTTCTTATTGCACAATATTATCCCATTACATTCATATACCACAATTTGTTTAGCCATTCTCCAATTGTTGGCCATCTCCTTGATTTCCAATAGTAAATTGCTTTGTAACTACAGACAAATCACTTAGCTTCTTTTTGTCTTAATTTCCTTGTCTATAAGTAGGGACAATCATACCGGTCACACCTCCCTCGCATAGGCATCATGAAATTTAGATTCAATGTGTTTTTCAAGCCTTTAAGAGCTATATACGTACCATCTTTTAATAACAAACAATTTTGCTATCACTTATCAATGACATAGTGTTCCTCCACTAGGGTGTAAGCTCCTTCTGTGAGGGAAGGGATTCTTTTTGTGTTTTGGCCTTCCTGTGTGGCCCCAGTACTTAGCTCAGTGCCTGGTACATAGAGAGCACTTCATCAGTACATGGTGATTGATGGTCGCCACCTCCAGTTTGGCCATTGGTGAACTGAGTCAAATCTGAACTCAAGGATCTCAGAACCAAACTCAGCTGATTTGTTCTTTTTGGTCAGGGATGTTGCAGAGAATATTCACTTTTTTTTCTTGGCACTGGATATACCAGGGTTCATCTGTAAACATGAGAGGCATTTCATTGTCCTGACACCCTTCCTCCTCCCCCAAGACCGGACAAGGAAGCCAACCCCAACTCAAGTCGTCGGTGCCACTAGTGCTACAGGGTCTCAGCTAGATATGGCCAGGGCAGGATATGCCTGGGAAGTGTTCCTGCTGGCCCCATGGTGTATGCATTTCAGAAATAAAATAAACAAATTTCTGTTTTCATATTTTCAGGACAGCTTGTAACCCACATGCACCAGGGGGTGAAATCCAAGAATCTCACCAAAAAAGGGAAAACCAATGCTGAGTGTGCTGGGAAAAGTGGTGGAAGAAATACCAGGCTCAGTAATGACACAGCCTTCAATAGCCTTGGAGAAATACAATTTGAAATGCTCCACTCTGCCCCTGGCCATGTTCGCATTCAAGGGATTATAGGCCAAAAGACTTAGGAGAAAAATCTTAAGGAAAATGGAGATCTGGGTAAAAGTACCTTCTCTGAGGCAATCAGAATGAAGTGGAAGGCAAGCCATTTCAGATTTTTTCCCCTTCTTTTAATTACAAACAGATCTCTCAATTGTTTGGAGTCTATAGGAAGTACTTCTTGGAGAAAAGATGTCAATTAAAAAATGCAGATGAAAGTTGGCTGGGAATCTAAGGATAATGTTGCAGACATAGAGAAGATAGCATACAAAAAGAGAGATCATTCTTAATTATCTGCATCTTCTTCTGGAGTTCATCCCAGTTAAGTGTAGTCTGGGAGAAGAATAACATTTGGAACTGTTCACAGATTTGGAAATGTCAGCAAGCTCGAGTCTTAGGACTAGCAAATGTTTGATGTCCTACTATGGACTAGAAGCCAAAAATGGAGAAAAATTGGCCCTGTGTGTCACTATTGTCTCATAATGCTCCGTGGCAGGTGACCGTAATGGCAGCAGGTCCCTAGAGCATTCCATATGAGGACGAGCTGGAGAAAGTGGAAATATCTACCCTGGAGAAGCCAGCGGGGGCAGGGGGTGGGATTATAGTCATTTTAAAATCCTGACTAGATGGTCCTGCAGATGAAGAATTATATTGGTTCTATTTGACCCTGGCGGGCAGAACGAGGAGCCCTGGAGATCAGGGGGGTAAATTTTAGCTCAATGGAAAGGGAAACTCCCTAACAATTAAAAACACCTCAAAGCAGAATGCTCTGAATCATAGATATGGGAGAGTTGGAAATGGCTTTAGAGCTCCAACCCCCTCATTTTGCAGATGGGGACCTGAGGCCCAGAAAATCGGAGTGATTTGCTCAAGGTACCATTGGTGTTATTGGGTATATCTAGGATTTGGACTTAGATAACCTAAGTCCCCAACCCCTTACCCCCCTTCCACTACACCATGAACTCTTCCCATTAGAGGAGGGCTGATCACTTGTCAGGTAGGACGAGCAAGGGATTTGTGTTCTATACCTGTGGGACATATTCCACGATTCTGTAAAGACATGGGTCGTGCATACAGAGACACACAAACACAAATGTTTTATGAACTGAAGAAATTCCTGAGTCAAAGCTCCAGAGTCTTAGGAAAATACAAAAAGAAAAAACGAAAGTCCTTCTCTGGCTCAGAATGTCTAAGAATGATCTCCTCAGAATGGACTTTCTAATGGTTCTTCCAGCTATGGCTTCCTATGGAAAGGTAATTTATAGCTGGAGGACAAGAAGAGTCTAGTGGAATCTGGAATTCATTTTAAAATCTTTGGATGAGAAAAAAATTAGATTCAGTTAAAATGGTAAAAACTGGCTCTGAGTATTGAGGATAAAAATACGAACATGATGTGTGCATGTTTTTCACATCCGTGAAGTTATTGGGAGAGACTTCTCAAATCAATAGGCTTGCTTGTGAGGACTCGGGCAGTTCTGGCAGCTGTCAGCTTCCTCAGCTATAAAACGGAAATGACCATAGGATCGACTTCCCAGGGTAGATAATATATTCATATCAGGGTCTGGCACACAGTAGGCACTTAATAAATGCTTATTCCCTTGCCCCTGGTGACAATGAATCAGCAGATTTTAGTTTAAGACCTTTCTCTCTGCCAATCAGGGCAATGACCATAGTTCACATCTGTCTGGTACTTTAAGGCTTATAAAGGGTTTCTTGGCAATAGTGTCTGGCATTCATTTTCAAAGTCTTTGGATGAGAAAAAAAATCGAGAAGCAATTAAAAGGATGATGAATGGCTGTGTGTTTTCAGCACAAATATATAAAAGCAACAAGGGCGAGGAGCTCGAGATTGGTTATGCCTTCAATTTAATGGAAGCTGAAATGTGAGCCCCCCAGGGTGAGAGCCCAGAGTGGAACCAAATGTCCTCTGACTTTGAGGTCATTGATAGTCCAGCGCGGTGGCCGCATGCTCTATGGGCAGATTCCTGGTCCTGGGATGTCACCGATGTGGGGAACTCCCTCTCACAACTGGGTCATCCTGGAGCATTTCTCCAGCTCATGCAGCCATGTGTGGTAAGACTTTGAGGCCAGTCCTCTACTATGCCATGTTGCCTCTTGAAGCTGGAGGACCTGGATTCAAATCCTGCCTCTGACACTACAGGTGGAACCTTGGGCTAGCACTGACTGCACTTAATCTCACTGGCCTCCATTTCCTCACCTGGACAACGGGGATCGATAATAATCTGGCTACTGTCTGTGGATTAGACAGTGTATAGACAATTTGCTTTAGGTGTTCTGTCGATGGCCGGTGTTGGTATTGTTCTAGCGGCCACTGCAACAGCACTGCGATAAAATAGAAGAATCAGATGAAATTGGCTGAGTGGGTGAAGGAGGAAACTAGCGGATAGAGTCAGGGAGTCTGGGAGTCAGGGAGACCCAAGTTCCAAGGCACCCTCACACACGACCTACAGAACTCTGGGCAAGACGCTTACTTCTCTCAGCCTCAGTTTCCTCGTCAATAATGTGGGAACATTGATCGTACCGACCTCCCAGGGGTTTTGTGAGATAAAGAGCGTTCGTGTGTGTAAAGCGTTTGTCAGCCTTAGAGTTCTGTATCAGTGCTAGTTCGCGTGACTATTGTTACAAGGCATGTTTCATTAGAGATTTCTCCCAGACCTAGGAGCGCCCCCTTTTCTCCCATTAACCTAGAAGCGTATCCCATACTCCGAATGTGGCCTTCTGTTCTTTTTCTTTTCTTTTACAAAAAATTTTCTTTTAATTGGGTTTTCGGGAATTTGCGGAGCTGCTGGGCTTCAATATTATTGTTCTTGTTATTCTTTTATAAAAATAAGGGTCCCGGTCCACACCAGAGACGATCCAGTTTGGATTTTTGAGAGTCGTGAATCTGCTTCAGGTAGAGTCTGCTTTCAGGTATGACTTCATGTTTGCTAATTAAGAAAAAAAAACAAACAAAAAAACCCACAGTTTTTGAGTATGGCTAGCTCCTCACGAAAAAAAAGAAATGGAATTTAATTGAAAACTATCCATGATCCACTCAAGGAATCTTGTTATGAGTTAGTGTAGACCTAGCAGACTAAGAAATGATTAGTGTTAACATAGTCATCCTGCGGAGAAGCCCCAGATGAGGAAATAACATCTCATTAATGGAAAAATTGGCCCTGGAGTCTAGAAAACCTGGGTTCGGATCCTGCATCCCATAGGACTTTGGGAATATCCCTAAGACTCAGTTTATCTATCTGTAGGAGAGGACCCGCAATGCTCTGCTTCCAGTCGCCCAAAGTCGTCGTGATTATGTCACAACCTCACTGAATTTCCGGATCTATAAAATGAGGAGATTGAACGGGATGATTTGAGGTCCCTTCTTGCTGCCTCTTACTGTGATCCCATGCGTGTATGCAAGCTAACTGGCCGACTGCAAAGCTCTCCGGAAACACGAGTGGTTGCTATTGATCATCTCCAAAAGAACATTTCCCTTGTTTATTTGTTCTTGAGAGGTAAAGAATAAAAAGCCCTGTGTAACTATGACAGAATCTGGATTTCCTAAGCCCACTGAAAGTCATTCACTAAAACAACAGTTCTGAAATGAAATTCCAGTCCAGGGCATTTTAGTTGAAGTCTTGGTGGGAGGTGGAGTGGTTAGCGAGAGAACTGGAAAGAGGAAGGGTCTGTGGGGACAGCGGCTCCCTGTGGGGTCTTGGGAGGCAAAACAAGGTCGTCACCCTCCTCATGTCCAAATTTTCTCTCCCATCTACTTCTGTGGTTCCCTTCCCTAATCCTTTGAAAGCCTCATTTCAGCAGGTTTCCAGCTAGTCCTATGTCTTTCTTGACCCATTCATTCTCTGATCACTAGACCACAGTGCTTTTCTGGGAGTACTTAGAAGAAAGATGGATCCTGATTCCAGGAAGCCCCAACCTCCAGTGGGTAAATATTTTGAAGGTGGTTTTAAACATTCCTCTGATGCCCAAGTGGTACAAATTGTTTGAGAAAAAATAAATGATACAGAACCAACATCCATGACCTTTTCCCTCTCTCTTTTCAGGATGACTCAGAGCAGGAAGGGAAGTAAGAGGGCAAGCCCCTGGTTTTGCAGCCCAGGTAGGAAGTCCAGGCTGAGGGGTGTTAAATGACATGCTGAAGATTATCCAGGCCGACTTTGTCCGAGGTAGAATTTGAACGTAGCTTCTCTGACTGGAGTCAATGGTCCTTCCTCTGTTCTATGCTGGTGATGATGGCAATAGCCTAGTAGATATTTTAATTAATTTTTTGGATTGACAAGCATTTTCGCTTTCCCTCTCACCTTCCCCCCCAAAATAAATAAATAAAGAAAGAAAGAAAGGGAACAAAATTCTTATAGCAAATATGCACAGCCAAACAAAACAAATGCCTACATTGGTCATGTCCAGAAGTGCGTCTCATTCTTCGGATTAAGTTCATACCCTCCTTCTCAGGATGTGGGCAGCCTGCTGCATAAGCAGTCCTCTGGAATCACCGTTGGATTCGATGAGCCCTCTTAAGGCTTTCCGAGTTGTTCATTTTTACTATGTTGTGTTTACAGTAGAAATTGTTCTACTCAGGCTCACTCTGAACTGTATCACTTCATAAAAAATCTTTCCAGGTTTCTCTGAAGTCATCACTTGCATAATTTCTTATAGCACAGCAGTATTTGGTTTCATTTACATAACATAATTGGTTTAGCCATTCTGCACTTGATGGACACCTCCTCCTTAGTTTCTGATTCTTTAAAACCCTTCACAATCTGGCCTTTACTTATTTTTTCCCCAGATTTGTTTCACATGACTCTCCCTCATGCATTCTACATTCAGCCTTGACTGCCTTGAGCTAGCTAGGATGTGCAGTGACTATAGTGTCAGAAAGACCTGAGTTCAAATTCTGCCTCAGACTTGTTTGTCCTTTGTTCTCAAAGAGGACCATGACATCGTGGCAGTGATGCCATGATTTGCAAGTGAATTGGATTTAAGTGCAGCAGCGCTGTGCAAAGTCACCAGCCTCACTCTCTTGTCCGGAGCCAACTGGGTCCAGCAGCAAGATACAGATCAGGATGACAAGAGATGGTTGGGATGCAGTGGGAGACCTTGGCCTTTTTAAGCTAAGGTCTTTCCAAGTTCTCACTTTGACTGAATCAGCCCCTATCTACTGATTAAGGCTAGGCAAGAAAAGAACTAAGGAATGGCTCCATTTACTGAATTAAAAAAACATCACTCTGGGAGGGGAAGACCCTCAGGGTTTCTGACCAAAACAGAAAGTTACTATTTACACTTTCTCTGAGCCACCAGGTCCCAAACAATGACCATTGAGTGGGGTTTGGCCGCTTCCTGTTGCTGGCCAATCAGTAAGAGTCAGAGTGAATTGAGTTTGAGGCACGGTCTTTTAAGAAGGAAATCTAGCCCATAGACCCCAAGATATCTTGGGGAGTTTCAGCGATCGAAATTTACTTTCCTTTGGGCAGAGCACCTGTAGGTGGGGGTCCCTCCCTGTGTGGACAGAGGGAGAGGAAGGAGCAGAGAGGAGGGGAGGGGGTAGGGATCTGCCTCAGACACTTATTAGCTATATGATCAGGGGCAAATCACTTAGCTTCTGTGAGACTCAGTTTTATCATGTGTAAAATGGGAATAATTATACCTACCTTACTGGGCTGTTGTGAAGATCAAATGAGAGAATATACGTAAATCACTTTTCAAACCTTAAGGCATTAGTACAGAAATAATGCTGCTGCTGCTGCTACTACTAGTACTATCATTATTTTCTGTTTGGCCTTTTAACTTGGACCTCCATGTTTTTGCTCATGCCTGGGATGCCCTTCCTGCAGAGGTGTGCCGGAGCTAATTCATCAGCGCTAGTGAATGCTAACTGCTAAGTTTTCGGGGTGAACATTTACACCTTGGAAGCTGGCAGATGCCATAAATCAGAGCATGATTGTTTTGCTGATTGTGAAGACTTAATAAAATGAGGAGAAACTAGGAATTATACAGATTAAGCTGAAAAGTGTGAGCTGCTGCTGAGAGGGATTGTTAGCCCTTTACCAGCACCTCCTCATGTCTCTCTTTTAGAATCCCTAGTTGCCCTCCAGGCCAAGCTCATGTGCCCAACTCCTAAGGGAAACCTTGACTGAGCCACCGAGTTGTTCAGTGTTCTTTCCCTCCTCCTCAGATTACTATGGATCAACACATAGTAGGTCATCCAATCATTTGTCTTTGACTAGAAAGAACTTCAGAGGTCATCTCCTCCAAAACCCTCATTTTGCAGATAAGGAAACTGAGTCTTAACACGGTTGAGTGGCTTGCCCAGGAGTACCCAGGTAATAAGCACCACAGGCTTGTCTGCTCTATGCCTCCACTGTACAGATGTAGGTCTTTGTCCTTTGCTTTGCCCCTGCCCATCTTGAGCAGGTTCCTTGAAGGCAGGAAGGTTTTCTTTTTGTCTGTTTCCCCAGAGCCCAGCCCTCCGTACACGAGGGAATTCCTACATTCTCTTTGGATCCCAGAGCTAACCCTCCTCCTGCGGGTTGCTCTGGGCTTTCGCTCAGCCCTGCACTGAAGTGCTGCCTGTTCCTTGGGACTGAGAACGGGGGCTGGAATGGGGTGGGCAGCAGTGAGAGCAGAACAAGCTTTCTCTCTCCAGCCTGCAGTCTTAGACGTCTGGTGAAACCTGACCTCACACAACATCACACCTGACTGAGGCATTTAGAGGCAAACTTTGATTCTCGGCTTCAGAGAAGTTTCTTTCAAAGTTTGGGGACTGCTAAGAGGGGGAGGAGCCGGGACTGACTTGCATGTTCTTTCGGAGACCGGTCAATGCATAAGGTAAAAAACTCAGATCTTTTACTCGAACAAGTGATTGCTGACAAACAGTTAATTGCCATATTGTCAGGAACAGGAGAGTTTCCTTTCCACTTTCAAGCCTCCCCAAGCGTGTCCAAGTTTGGGCCATTTGGAGGAAGCAGGGCTTTAAAAGTGGATTTAATTTTTATTTTTTGGAAAGGGTGAGATGTCTGCAAAGCGTAAAAGCTAAAAGCTGCTTTTTTCTTCACCTGATCTGGTTCCAATCCTCTTCCTCCGAAGCCCTGCAGTTTTGTATACGTTGTAGCAGGGAATGAGACCAGAAGCTTATTTTTTTTCCCTCCTTCTTAAAGGAAAAAAAAAAAGTGTACATGCTGTAGCCATGAATCAAAGGCAGTCATGTGACGGAGGGGAGGTGCTGGGCTGGCCCCCAGCCAGTGGCAGGAGCCGATGGGTGGAACAAACCGGGCATGAGAAGCTGCCTGTGCCTAACGGATCTCCCGCTGGGCACGGTGGTACCCTGCTCCGGAGCCCCGGGACTGGGAGCTGCGGCAGCCCTGCGCGCTGCAGCCGCCGCTCGGACCGGCTCTCCTGAGCCTGGAGCTGCTCCTAGCCAAGCCGGCCCCGGCCCTTCGGTGGCAGGGAGGCTGGGGAAGGAACATGGCCTGCATGCTGAAGGTAACCGCTCCTATCTGTTGCTTGCACGCCGGCTGGCCAGGCGGGATGCGAGGCGCGGGATTCAGCTGCATCCCGGTCCCCGGGGGCGTTCGCTGCTGCGGGATGGCTGCCTGTCTGCCTCCGGCCTCCTAAGGCTCTGCAGCGAGCCGCCGCTGGGCTCAGCCTCCCGTCCCTGCCCTGGTTTTCCCCGCATTGTCAGAGCTGCAGGCTAGCGCCGAAGGGGGGTTTAGGATTGTGCACGGAATAAAGGGCACGGGAGAGAAGGGGGGCTGCAGGGAGGGGCTGCAGGCTCGGGGCTGGGGCTCGTCAGCTGTCACTATCCCTCCGAGGGGCTGCTGGCGGGCGTGGAGCCGCATTACCTGGCCGCCGCAGCAGCGGAGCCTGGCAGGGGAGGAAGGATGGGGGACTGGGCAAAGCTTGTCTTTTCTCTGGGCCTTGTTCTTTCCCTCCGCACCCCCCCCCACCCCCCTGGACTGCTGGAGAGTGTGTAATCTTGTGTAGGGAGAGCCTTTTCACGGCTACCGGCTCTTTGGAGAAACGCGGGGTGCTGCGGGAGGCTGGAGACGGGACTCGGAAAAGTTCACCCGAGGAGGGTGTGTGTATTAGTGGAGATTCCGGTCCCCTTATTCTAATGAACTTGCCTGGGAGCTCCAGCTCAGAGACTTCCTATTGGATCCCGCGCTGCCACGCCCCTCCCCCTTAAGGTGCTATAGGGTGCAGGTTCCACGCGGGAGGGAAGGGGAGCATCTGTCCCTGCTAAGTGCCAGTGACCTTTGCCCTCAGGTCGGAGCACTGAGGAGTCAGGCTCGGCTCCCCATTCTGTCCATTCCCGGGGCATCCCTCACCTGACCTGCTCCTGCGTTCTTCATGGAGATCCTGGGCTTCCGTTTGTCACCTTTGCGTCCCGAGCGTTCCCAAATACAGTTCTCACCCGGGCTGCTGCATTCCTGGATCCCTGAGCATCACCTACATCCCTACACACACTGAGGTGTGTGCGGATGCCTTCAGCAGAAGGGCGTCTCTGAACCCGAAGCAGGCTTGCTTGCAAGAGGGGTGGACGACTCGCGTTTTTATTTCAGAAATGGGGGGGGGGCATTAGGACTGGATTCCATTTCTCTGAAGGGCGCTTTGAACCTATTCCCAACAGATCTGTTTCCATCGTGGGCCAAGCGCCCTTTGTCTTTCCATGGGAGGGAGCAGGTGAAAGAAAGCCAGCTTCATTTCAGGGATCCATGTCACCGTTTGCATGAGCGGCATGTCCTGATGCTCCAGGTGACCAGGTTGAGAAGAAATCTTCCAAGGATCCCCCCCCCCCCCACCTCGGGGAGCTCTTCCTCTCCTCCCAGGGAAGCATTTTGACGGTGATTTCCAGAGGACACACTCCGGCCTCTCACTGCCTAATGAGAGAGTGGCTATGTTGGATCAGAGGTGTAGAGGCTGTGTTCTCTGAGACCCCTTTCAGTTCTTAGCCTGCCACCTTTTGACTGTAAAAGATGTCCTTATTCAGTTGTGAAGTCCTGATGTCCTTTCTGACTCAAAAATTTTAGCTTAGAAACTGGAAGCAGCTAGTAGGTGTTGTGGATGGAACATTCACTTTGGAGGTGGGAAGATTCGAATTCAGATCCTACCTCAGACACTTACTAGCTGTTTAACTGTGCCAGTCACTTAACCTCTGCCTGGCTCAGTCTTCTCATCTGCTTGCTACGTACCCAGAGGGATGCCAAACCCTGGGGATGCAAAGATAAAGGCAAAGTGACCCGGCCCTCAAGGAGGAGTTTTATACTCTAGGAGGAGGGACAGATGTGCACATTTGAGTGCCTACTGTGTGCTAGGCACTGTGTGAAGCTAGGGCTACAAAGACAGCCCCTGTCTCCAGGAGCTCCCAGGCTAATGGGATCTAATAAACCTGTACAGAATGTACACAAAACAATCTTAGGAAGTTGTGGGAAAGGAGAACTCTCGTAGCTGCGAAGAAAGTGTTGTCTGAGCTGCCTTAATTCAAACAAGTCGTAAGTGTGTCGGGGCTGTGCGTGCAGCCCTGGGTTCCACGCTCTGTGGGGTGCCTTCCATGAGGCTGCACTCATTTGGAGACACGTTTCCCATGTGCACAAGGCCGGTCGGGACAGTGTGGCAGACAGCGGCGACCAAGGAATCAAGTTGGGTGGTTCTTGTTGAGTGTCGAGAACATTCTCCTGGCCAAACTTCCCTTCTTTGTGAGCATCCTGAAGCCTTGGGGACATCTTGCCTTTTTCACCTTGGCCAGAGGCAAACAGCAGATCTGGCTTTGAGGTTTAGACGGCTCCTTCACTTCCTCCCCAGCTTGTGTTCTCCTATAGTCTGTTACTTTTCTCCTTATGGAATCTGGATCCAATCCAAAAGCCAGAGGGGGAGGGGAAGAAAGACCTGGCTAGGAATGAAGAAAGGAGAGAGGATTGACAGCCCTTGAAAATATGCCTGTTTTCTAGGGTAAAAGTTGTCACAAACCCCCAAACTAGCCTCTACCTCTCTCTCACCCTCTAACTTTCTACATTTAAAAGTGGGCAGACTTTATCCCTTGGGACACTGGAAGAAATGTGGATTCAAAAAAGGCCAGGAAAGTCAGAGCTGCCGTGGCGCAAATCTGAAACCATATGATAACCCTGGCAGAGCAAGGGATGTGTATATTTCCTAGTGAGCCTGCCTGGACTATCCTGGGAAAGGTCTAAATACTCAGCAACTGTCCCATTGGAACTCCCCACATTTCAGGGATTGTGTGTGTGTGTGTGTGTGTGTGTGTGTGTGTGTGTGTGTGTGTGTGTGTGGTTTTATGTGCTTACCTCAGCATAATCTGTGGGGTCAGACACTAATACTAGGGCTCTAGGCTGTGGATAAACAGGCCAATGTTTGCTAGGGTTTGAAATTACAATCTTTCCCCTCCCCTTTCTCTCCTGAGCAAAATCAGGACCACATACTTACAAAGAGCATCCTGGTTGGGCCATTCTCTAAGCCAGAGGTTCTTAACTTGGGGTCCATGGATAGATTTCAGGATATTTATGAACTTGTAAAGGGGGGGAATCACATCTTTATTTTCAGTAACCTCTAACTGAAAGCTCGTATTTCCTTCAAATATTTAAAAACACTTTAAAAGGGGGCCTTCCATGACACATAGTAAGGGTAAGAACCCCTTGTCTAAGCATGGGTTAGGGGCTAAATCTGATCTTTCCTGGTACATCACTCACATAAAAGCTTTATAAAAGTGTAACTGGATCATATACTTAGATTGTCAGCCTGGAAAACCAATTCTGTCTTGAAGACTTTGGGAAGAACAATGGTGGGGATTTTAGACAGGGGAGATGCTGAAGTAAGGGGGGTAATTTATTAAACCTGGAACGAAACAGAAGTGGGGGACTCTCCACCTATTTGAGATGCTTTTACATAGAGTCCTGATCAGTCCCTTCTACACTGTAGACTCTGTAAAGTTAGAGGAACCTTAGCAAAAAGGAAAATTGAACTGATTTCTTAATTGGAAGATTTACAAGTGTTCCCAAGATCAGAATGCTGAAGTTGCTGCTTGGTTATTAAAGGGCTCGTTATCTGGGTTATGGATTATCCAGGTGCCTTCCCTCTCCTCCTTCCTTCCTTCATTCTCTTCCACACCTTTTAAGCACTTTGCTATCAATTAGCCCATTCACCAGAGCATGAAAAGGGAAAGTGGGTGAGACTCAAATCAGTTAATTCTGCTCCTTGTTAGCAGCTCTGAAGAGACTGGAAGGCGGGGAGGAGGTTAACGCTAATGACAAAAGACAGGTTAGAGATTATCTGTGGATTTCATTAGCCCTGCTAGGGATTGATGAGATCTGGGCTTGGGTAAGATTTTTAATCGAAGTGCTTCCCAACCACTTTAAATTGGAAACTTTTGGTCAGAGTCCCAGGAGCCAACAATTGCATTGGCTGCCTTAGAAAACGGGGTGTTCCCATTGAGAGACCCTCAAGAACTCCAGTCCCTTCCCCTGCCTTCTGCTGAATGGAAGGCCTAACAACTAGATGGCAGAAGATTGTGGGGCCATTGGTTTAGATCATGTTACACATGGTGAAACTGAGGCCCAGAGAGGTTAAATGCTTCCTCCAAGATCACACAGCCAGCAAACTGGAAGAGTTGAAATCCAAACCAGGTTCTCTGACACCATCAATAAGCAGACAAAGCATTTATTAATGACAACTACAACCCTGTCAGGTTTGTCAAGTATTTTACAAATATTGGCTCAGTACATCCTCACAACAGCCCTGGCAGGTTGGTGTTGAGGACTCACTAGGTACTACGTTGAACACTGGTAATACAAATTCAAACAAAAAAATCTGGTCACTCCTTTCAAGAAGCTTCCATTCTAATGGTGAGAGACAGATAATGGGGAGTTAGACAGATAAGAGGAGGGAGGCATTGAAGCAGGGACAAGGCTGTGGGAGAGAAGACAGAGAAGGCTGAGGAGTAGGGAGAGATCTGGGAGTGAAGTGAACATGACCATCATGAAGTGGTTATCCTGGCCTGGGACTCCCTGGTCAGGAGAGTGGGCCCAAAGGCGGAGGCTAGGGGACACCCCACTGCCAGCCTGTGAACCTCGTTCACAACATCACTTGTTTCTGGGACTGGGAAGAAGTTAAACCGGTTGGATTCCATTACTGTTCCCCAGAGGGATTGTACCCAAGGTTTGACAAAAGATACACCAATGCATTTTAAAATGTTACTAAAAAGAAAAAAGGGCATGCCTTTTCCTAAGGTAATCCTGTTAGGTGTTATCGTGTTGTTGGTGTGTTCCTGGGCCCTTCAAGTCTTGTAAAGCAAAGCACTTAAAGGTTCTATCCATCTGAAATAGCTTTAGATATGGACTAGATGACAGGCTGGTGTCCAAAGACCAGCCAAGCTAAGTTTGGTGGGGCTCAGGAGCCACTGGCCAAAGAGTGATGGGTTGTTCTTCAGTAGTCATGCTCAGAAATTGCCTGCTGAGTCACAGAGAATTAAAATATCTGAATGTGGAGAGATTGCTTACACTAAGCAACATGAAACTCCGAGGACCCTAATTCAAATCTTGCCTCATTCTCTACCTGTGTGTCTTTGGGGGGAGGCACTTCAGCTCCTCTGTAAAAAGAGGAAGTCTGACTAGCTCTGACTAGATCAAGGGCTTTGGATGCAGAGCCCATGGATTACCAACGGGTCTGAGGGTAGTTTTCAAGGGATCTGTTGCATCGTTGGCTTGCTCATAATTTGATATTAAGGGAACACTTCTTTGTATTGTTACTTAACTGGTTTAAAAACTTAAAAAAAGAAAACTTGGGAAGTCAGTTATGAAAATGGGCTTCTAGCATCTCACTTTGCAAAGTTAACATCAATTCTGGTCATAAATGACCTGCCTGTAAATTGCGCATGTCTCCTGTTGGGGATAAACGAAGTCGTTTTGGTGAAAATCTTCATGCAGACTTCCTTTTATTTGGAGGCTTGAGATGGTCTGACATTTATTAGAGGACATAGTTCTGTCTCCATTGAGCCAAACCTGTACCACTTCAGTAATGATTGCTCTTGTGGCCAAAGGCATGCTGGGGCATAGACTGAGAAGGGTTCCTGGGGGAGAGAAGGGCTCACTTTCCAAGTCAAAGGGAACACTGACCCAGGAAAAGGGAGATTTCTCTTAGGCTTAGAGCTTTAGTAGGGAGTCCAACCTAGCCTTGAGTGTGCAAAACCAAAACATTCTAAGGTATCTTTTAAACTTACCAGAAGAGATCTCAGTAAATATGGAGGAGCAAGAGAGGATTAGGGGTGGTGAGGACTGGAGGGGATGGATGCACCCAGTCTGGATGCACCTAGTCTGGCTAAAGAGATGCTGCTAATAGCTGGTCTTAGGTCTGAAGATGTTCCTCACTCTTCTCCACCCTTTGGAGTCTTGAGCTTCGAAGCTCATTGCCTGGGTGCTCCCCCATGAGAAGCTTTTCCTGGTCTCCTCCATCGTTTGTGTCTTCTTGCTGTGATCATCTTCATCTGGTTATGCACTTCTCAAGGGCGAGGCTGTTTTTTCCCTTTCCCTTCCTGTTCTTAGCACTTACTGTTGAATCTTGCACATAGTAGGACATTTCAAACTGGATGTCCAGTAGAGCTCTTAAACTGAAAACGTCCAAACCAGAACTCATTGTCTTTCTTCCTCCCTTACCCCTTCCTTCTTACTGTCTCGGGCATCACCAGCCTCTCAGTCCTTCAGGCTCACAACCTAAGAGATCCTGGACTTTTCACCATCTCTCCGCCTCCCAATTCAATCTGTTGGCAAAGACCCCTGATTTCACCTTTATTACTCAAACTTGCCCCTCTTCTCTTCTGACTCCGCTCCAACCCCCCACCCAGCAGGCCCTTATCATCTCACATCTGTGCTGTTTCAATAGATTATTGGTGGGCACCTGCCTTAAGTCTCTCCCCACTCCAATCCATCCTTCATTCAGCCACCAAAATGATTCCTGAAACACAGGTCAAACCATGTCACACCCCACCCCCACTCAGTAAACTCCAGCGGCTACTGATCTCCTCCAGGACCATTATGAACGGCATTCAAAGCATTTCAAAAGCCAGGCCCCTACTCCACTTCCAGTCTTCTCATGCCTTACTTCCCAACACATACTCTCTGACCCAGCAACATGGGCTTCCTAGCCATTTCACAAATAATGTACTCCATCTCTAGGTGTGAGCATTTTCTCAGCTTGTCCCCTATGCCTGGAATTCTTTCCTTCCTCAGCTCTATCTACTGACCTCCTTGTCTTTTTAAAGTCCTAATGAAAATCCTGCCTTCTGAAGAAAGCCTTCCCCAGCCACTGTTCATTCCAGGGCCTTCCCTCTCTTAATGATTCCTTCTTTATCCCGTATGTAGCTTGCTTTGTATATATTTATTTTTGTGTTGTCTCCCACATCAGACTGTAAACTCCATGAGGGCAGAGACTATCTTTTGCCTCTTTTTGTGTCCCCAAAGCTTAATACAGTGCCTGGCACAAAGAAGGTGCCTAATAAATGTTTATTGATTGATTGCTAAATAAAATAGCTGCTATATTGGATGGATAACCAATGTTTACGGACTTGAGTGTGGTAGGCACCAATGTTGGCTTTGAATAGATCAGCACTTCCAACCTAGGGTAGCCCTAGTCATAAGAGAAACTTTTCAAGAAATATGGGAATATTTGGTTAAAAACATTCTCCTATTGAAATGAACTAATCTCTTTTTAAAATTTCTCATGTGCACATGCATAGTAAACTCTACAACAAATTCCCTTTCATTTTGGGTGGGAGTGGGGTGGGGAAAGGTTTTTCTTTTATATAGTTGTTTAGTAAGTGCTAGAATTAATTTTTTTCCTATTAAATTTTGGTAATAGGTTTTGATTTTCATGTAACAAATGTAAGTTCATCAGATGTTCATTAAGTGACTCCCATGTGCAGAGAATTATTCCAGACTGGGAGAAGGGAAAAGTTTTGGTGAGATACAGTGCCTGCCTTCATGGAGTTTATAGTCTGGAAGGAGTTTGATACAACCAATGTCTTCTATGATAGGATCAAATAGAGAATCCTCAGTTTGTCTTTTAAAGCCCTTCACAACTCTGCCCCTTCCCATTGTTAGTTCCCCCTCTGTAAACACCAAGATACAATGACACTGGCTTTCTTCCCCCAACTCTGGAACTTTCCACTGGATGACACCCATCCTGGAACACCGTCCCTCCTTGTCTCCAACTCTTGACTTCCATCATGACTCAGCTCCTGTTCCACTGTCTGTAAGACATCTTTCCTCGTCCTCCTTGCTGCCAGAGCCTTCCTCCTGATATGACCTGCCATGCCCACTGTGGAGATCTCTTTGCACCTTCTTAGAGTAGGAGCTCCTTGGGGGCAGAGATGGTTTTTGTTTGTCTGTGTTGATGATGACACATAGATAATGCTGATGCACAAGCACACACAGTAATATTGGATTTGAGGATAGAGAAAATAAAGTGCTTCATGAGGCCCAAAGTGAGAAACAATTTAGATACGAAGAAAGGGGCAGGGGCTGGGCTGTGGGAGTGCGTGCGTGTGTGTGTGTGTGTGTGTGTGTGTGTGTGTGTGTGTGTGTGTGTGTGTGTCCTGAAGTTCTGGAAGACAAAGATCTCTTGGATTTTTCTTTGAGCTTTGCTGGGACTTCCAGGGGGTGGGGGGAGGGGCTTCTTTGTGCCAGGGGCTTTATTTAGATAATTTAAGTTCACTTTATCCCAAAGCCATTCTGGGTCTCACTTACAAGTGGCTTCAAGAGGCTGGAGAGGCTGTTTGACACCTCAGGAGGTTGGACAGTGGCAGGAGATGTGAACCTCAACTCTGGCTCTGCTACAGAGCTGAACAAACCCTTTGGCTTGAAGTGCATGGAACTGTGAGAAAAATAACGTGAATGAGGGGAAGATAATGGAACATGACCAGAGCATGTGAGTGTTGGGATGTAGCCAGTTAAATGAAGGTGACACTGGAAGAACCACCAGACATTGATTGGTTCCACTCCCCCAGGCAAGCCCCAATCTCCCCAAGTCAAGCCAAGCCAACAAGCTTTTATTAAGCACCTACTAAGTGCCGTGCTCCATGCTAAGTGCTGGGAATATGAAGAAAGGAAAAAAAAACTCATCCCTTCTCTTGAGTAGCTGAGTCTAATGTAGGAGACAACAGGCAGTTGACTACAGACAAACCAGATGTAGGCAGGATGAGCTGGGGTTGCCTCAGAGGGAAGGCTAAGGGGGCTGAGTGAGACTTCTTGAAGGAGAACTTTAGCTGAGACTGGAAGGAAGCCAGGAAAGAGAGATGAGGAGGGCGAGTGCTCCAGGCCTGGAGGAAGGTCATTATAATGCTCCTAGTCAGGAGATGGAACATTGGGCTTCAGGATCGGCCAGGAGGCCCATCACTGGGTCACAGAGTGGAGGGGTGGGGTAGGGACAAAGGAAGGCTGAGAGGGTAGAAAAGGTTAGTGTCATGAAGTGCTTTCAAAGCCAACTGAGGATTTTATATTTGGCTGTGGAGGTCATAGGAAGTCACAGGAGTTTATTGAATATGGGCATGATATGGTCAGATATTTCTTCAGAGGGCCAGTGTGACAACTGAGGGCAGGGTGGATTAGAGTGAGAAGAGAGTGGAGGCAGCCCCCACCCCCAGCCCAGCAATGGTCCAGGTGTGAGGTGAAGTGATGAGGACCTGCACCAAATTGAGGGCAGTGTCAGAGCAGAGTAAAGGGTGCACATACCAGAGATGTTATGAGGCTACTCAACAGGCTGTGGTACCATATTGGATCTGGGAGGTAAGAGAGAGTGAGAGTCCGGGATAATTTCTAGGCTTTCAACCTGGGGGCCCAGGAGGATGGTGGTATCCTCCACAGTAATGGAGATGTTTAGAAAAGGGGAGAAGTTTTTGGTTTATTGTTTTTTTTTGGTGGGGGAGATTAATGAGTTCAGATTTGGATGTGTTGAGTTTAAGATGTCTATGAAGCATGCAGTTTGAGAAGCCAGTGGGGAATTGGAGATGAGACTGGAGGTCTAAGCCTCTGGTGCCTCATCTATGAAGTGGGATATTATACTTGTTCCCATCCATAGGGTTTCAATGAGGAAAGTGTTGTGTCCTTCTCCTTCTCCTCCTCCTCCTCCTCCTCCTCTTCCTCCTGCTGCTCCTTCTCCTTCTTTCTAATCTGTATGTGAAGAAAATGCAAAAACCTGAAGACAAACCTTTGTGGAATGTTTTGAGACTCTTCTTTAGAATATATCCAAATGCATCTGTGATTGTGTTGATTTGGAAGCCTGCTCCAAGATTCAGGCCATAAGCCATTCTTGTTTCTGTTACCCCAGAAGTTCCTGATACAGGCTCCTTCCACCTGCTGGAGATCTTCTTCTCTTGCCTGTTTCTTTGGGGGGGATCCCAGTGGAGGACTTGGGCTGCCTCCCTGCCATCCCTCACCTGCATGCGTAACCAGTCTGTCTTCTTTCCCCATGATGTGATTCATTAATGATAACTTTCATCCTTCTTCAGAGTCCCTTATTGGTTGTGTGTTGCAACTTGTTTATATCCACCATCGATCAATCAATTGACAAGTATTTATGAAGTGCCTACTATGTTCCAGGAACTGGGCCAGTTAGGGGCTGAGAAAACAAAAAGAAAGAATGAAACATTCCCTGATTGCAAAGGTTTATATTCTCTCCATTTCCTTTTGTGTAATATTCTTTTTTTCAAGTAGCAAAGAATCCTACTTATCCATATTGGTAGCAAAATAGAAATCTAAGAAAGGAGAATATATACCAGACAGTCTAAAGTGAAGGAGCTCTACCATTGGGAGTGAGGTATCTCAATCAGACCAAGCGTGAGTCCCAGATATCACCCAAAGGGGAAATTCCTTGAAGTCTCTAGTGTAGCCATAGTTAGGGACATAATAGAGATTACTAGCTCTTGCCATGTCATCTTCCTACCAGAATCTTTTTCTCCCTTCAGTGATCTGAAGAGAGCTTGGCCTCATGGACCTTCTCTCTTAAAACTGGAAGCCAGAAGACCCCAGGATCTTTCTCCTATCCTGCTCTCACCAATTCCTTTCACCACTCATCCAGGCTCAGGACAGTGCTATCATATCCACCAACAAGGAGAGTCCCATACAACTGGAACTTTGAGCCAAGGGTGACCTTATTCTCCCAGGCTGAAACTCACTTTAAGTCTTCATAGACTGTTGCTATACCATTTCTTACAGATATACCACAATCCAGCATAATTCTAGTTTGAGAATGATGAGCCTTTGCTTTCATGGAAGGCTTGGAGTCATTAAAGGAGACTATACCTTCCTGAAGCCAATCCAGTCTTCTGTCTTCCTCCTGTTCAGCTCTGGTGCCAACTCATTTTCCATCCATGCTGTCTGTCCCAGATGTGCATATTAATAAACCAGCTTTATAGATTGCCTTTTCAAATGCATCTTGCGCTCTGGCAATGGATGTTCTTCATTCATTTGACCTTCAGCATGGTCAGAAGAAAATCCTCTGAGTGATTACAGGTCTCTGCCAGGAAAGTAGGCATGTTTTGGGACTTAATGCAATCAGTGCAGGCCTGCGCTGGAGCACCTGGAGGACCTAACTAACCACAGGTAATTCCTCTTTAGCTTCAACTCACTACTGAATCTCCTTCATCACAGCAGAGGGCACCTTTGTGGAGCCCACATATACCTCCCTGTTTCAAAGTCTTGTCTGATGTTTATCATCAGAGGATCAGTGAATAGGGTTATTTCTGTAATTTTGTCATTCCAGGAATCTTGAACGATTTTGATGTATGGCTGAGAAGTAGCTTGTGGTGAGTAAAAAAACTTCTAGGTGATATCTTGCTTTACTAGGTCAGCGCTTTTTGATAAGCAACAAACACCAAGCACAAGAGGATCTTATTTCTCCAATTCTTTCAGTTAATTGTGGGATGGGGAGGATGTGGTCTATTTTTGACTATTACTTGTGGAAGTGAATTCGTCCACTACTGACATCCTTGTTGAGGATGCCCTCAATTAATATATAGATGACTCTCTCAAATACTGTGTAGAGATGGGAGAGTAGGAAGATCGTCAGTCTGTAATGATGTTCTTTACGTATCTGTTTTGGGGGATATGTATAGGGTCTAGGATCTCTCCATAACTTTGCTATCTTCCCTTCTTTTCGATACTCTGAGGGATTTAATTGTATAATATACAGCATGGATCTCCTTTATAAAAACTTGATTTAATCTGTCTGCTTTCCCTATATTTATTCTTTTGAGTGCTGTTGTGTGTGTGTGTGTGTGTGTGTGTGTGTGTGTGTGTGTGTGTCCCATGGATAAGCACATCCCGGTCTGTGATATTTGGGTCTAAATGTGATAGTTCCACTGTCCTTGATGGAGAAGAAAGTTTGTTATGATTGTTTTTGCAGATCTTTTCCATTTTTCTTCTCTTTGTAGTTCTCTTTCCATTTCATTCTTGAAGTACCTTGTTTTGTTGTATATCTTGCTAAACTTTCATTGTTTCTCCAGCACTTGGAACGATGCCTGGCATATAGTAGGTCCTTAACTAAATGCCTTTGACCGACCGACTGCTTCTCTGCATTAGGAGACAGGATTGTGCTACATCTGAAGTTTCTGTTTAGTGTAAACCTCTGTTGTATTTCTGATGAATAGTTTGTATATCCCATGATAGCAATGACAGCCGCTTGTATAGTGATTTGAAGATCACCGCATGTTTTATGTGTTTTCTCATCTGGGCCTTGTGATAACCCAGTGAAAGAGGTGCTATTGGTAATATTGTTCCCATTTTCCAGGTGAAGACCCGGAGGCTCAAAGAGATTGTGTGATTTGCCTCAGCTCGCACAATTAGCAAAGATGTGAGTCCTGGTCTAAATTCTGACATTAAGTCCTGACCACTATTATTAACTCTACTGGACAATGCTTTTAAAATTTTATTTTTATTTAATTTTATTTTTAGACCACACTTCTCTGGTGAGGATAAGGAGGTGCTGATGTACCGTCCAATGTCTGTGATCTCAGTGCTCTGGGTGTTCCTGCTGCTGTTACCAATCACACCCAGTCCGCGTCTTCCATTCTTTGTGCCCCCTGACTACGTCCTCTCATGACTTTGCCTCCAAGGTGACTCCCCACACCGTGCCGGTGATCCTCCCAAAGTCCTTCTGATGACGTGCTTTAAAGCTTAAATCCATCCACTGAGACATTAGGCTTCATATACTCCTGTCACTTTGCTTTTTCTGTCTTTTTTGACACAATTGCTGAGGCAAAACTAAAAAAATAAACCAACAACAACAACAAACAAAAAAAACCAAAAACTCCAAACCCAGGAATTTCTGAATGACAGGTTAGTTTGGAAAAGGCAATGGTGGAGTGGAAGGGACACAAGACTGAGAGTCCCCGACCACTCAGCCCTCAGCCTCCCAGGCGCCGCCCCACCCTGGGGCGGCCAGAGCCCCAGGTGCGGCTCCGCCACTCCGTCCTCAGGGCTCCCTCGGCCTGCCCCTCCCTGGGCCCCAGTTTCTGCATCTTTAAGCTCAGTGTTGAACTCGATCTCTGAGGTATTCCCAGCTCTGTGACTCCGTGACTTTGGCATCAAGTAAATCTGAGTACAAGATGCTTTGGAATCCTTCAGGCACTGTTATTATTATGGCGTGGTGACTGGGCCTTTTCCTTTCCCTTTTCTGGCGCATCCCCGATGGTCGTGCTAGGAAACCACTTCTGATGATTTACGGCCTGAGGAATCAGCCCGCTGCTCATTGCAAGTCAGATTCTAATTGGAACTGGGGGATCAGTTAATTTCAAGTGCCCCGCATTAAGTAACTTCTTCCTGCCCAGGCTTCACCTCCTCGGTAGATAGCATTGCCCTGAAGACTCACTTGCCAGTCATCTGGGTCTCCAGCCCTTGTAGACTGGGATTCCCAAGTCAGTATGTGGCATTCAGTGCAACCCCTCAGAGAACCGTGTGGTGAGAGGCAGAGGCCCCGAAAGGGCCCTGTGCCCAGGGCCTGGTGAGAGCTGGGTTTAGATCCAGACAGCAGCTTTAGCTGTGTGACCAGGAGCAGCTCACTTTCTCTCTCCCAGTCTCAGTTTTCTCACCTATAAAATGTGGATAATAAGGCCCGCGTCCTGCCCCACAAGTTTGTTCTAAGGACTGAATATACCTAAATCACTTTGTAAACCTCCAAGCACAATAAAGTGTTTGCTATTTTTCACATTTAATTAGTAATGAGTAAAATATCTTGTGCAGTGAACTATGCTGAGATGGGAACAAAGATGAAAAAAGACACAGATTTTGAAACTGAGGCCATTTAGTCCAGCCCCCTCATTTTACAGAAGAGAAAGCTGAGACCCATAGAAATTAAGTGATAAATGCATATGTCTGAGGTACAATTTAAACTCAGATCCTCCAGCTCCAGAATTATAAGGTGCCTGTTTTGGCTGAATCGAAGGGGAGCGTGTGAAGGGGAGAAGCATGAAATAAGGCTAGGAATCATATTGAAGATGGTCTCTGTTGCTAGGTGAAGATATTTACTTTTTATTTGGTCAGTACTAGGGAGCCATTGAATGTTGCTGAACAGCTGGGTGATTTAATCAGTCCTCTGCTTTAGGAAGCTTGTTTTGGCAGTGGTGTCAAAGGGACATTTGAAGAGGAAAGATGTTTGAGGCAGGGAGAACAGCTAGAAGGTCATCACAAGAGCTCAGTCAAAAGGTGGTGATGCCTTGGGTTGGCATTGGAAGCAGAGAGGAGGGGAAAGATGAAAGGGCACTGAAGTGTAGAATTGAGAAGATTTAACAACTGGTTGGATGTGGGGTGGGGGTGATGGAGTGAAGAGTCCAGGATGACTCTGAGGTTTGGAGAATGGGGGACTAGGGACAAGGCAGTGCTGCCTGGAGAAATAGTAAAGTTAGGTGGAAAGACAAGGTTTGGAGTGAAGATGACGAGTTAAGTTTGGGACCTATTGACCTGGAGGTGTCAGTGGGCTATCCAGAAGTCAGTTGGAGTTTAAAAGAGAGATCTGGGCTAAGTATGTAGGTTTGGAAGTAATTTGTGAAGAGATAATAATTGAAGCCAAGGGTGAGTGAGATTGCAGACAGAGGGAATATAGACAAAATTTTGGATTTTATCCTTTTTATCTCAGGATAAAATCTTGGTCAACACCTACCCTTGGGGGAAGGACAAAGCTGGGAAGACTGGCCATAGAAAGAGAATCAACGCAAAGTGGTTTTATGGAAACCCAAGGAGGAGAGGGAAGCATCAACAATGAGGAGGCTGCCATTTTCAAATGGCACACAAAGGTGTAGGAGGATGACACTGGACTTGTCAATTAGAAGAATCTTGGTAACCTTGGAGAAAGCAGTCTCAGTAGAATAGTGGGGGTAGAAATCACATTTCACAGGGTTGAGTCAAGCATTACCTGTTTTTTTCTAAAAGTTAAGTATTAAAGGGAGAGTGAGAGTGAGAGAGAGAGAGAGAGAGAGACAGAGACAGAGACATAGAGACAGAGAGACAGAGACAGAGAGAGGGAGGCAGAGACAGAGAGAGATATACACAGATGCAGACAGAGAGAGGGGAAGGGTGAAGAATATTACTCTTTTGGGGGGGGGAGGATAATGCAAAGGGAAAGGTTTTTTCCCCTAGAACAGGGGAGATCTGAGTTGCTTAGGGGTAATGCAGAAGGAGCCAGTAAGGGAGAGATTCAAGTTGTGGAAGACAGGGAGAGAGAAATGGGAATTTCCGGGTCCAAGAGGGGATAGAAGGGAATGAGATGAAGGGCAGGTGAAGGGTTGTGTTTTGTCAAGAGGGATGGCCATCCCATCCCTTGGGACTACAGAGGAAGAAGAGAAGGTGAAAAATAGCCATGGAGAGACTCGAATGACTGAAAATTTTCTTAGAAACAACTTAAGGTAGAAATACAAACATCCCTCTGCATAGTAACTAGTCCTATTTCAATTAATTCATCTCAGCAGTGTTGCCCTTCTGCATTCTCTTCATATCAGTTATCATCGCGATTGTTTGCCCACTCAGGTCTCTTCACTTCATGGCACAGGATGCTTTGATGCCACAATAATGGATGAGTATGAGGAATTTTGAGGCATCTGCAAAGACACCCCCAGAGCTTTTGAGAGAGATATTAAGGAAGAGGGATGGTGTGACTTCTAGCTGAATAGAGCTGAAAAGGACCTTGGAGATTTAACCTCTTCATTTTACATGAGGAAACAGGCCTGGAAAGGTTAAGTGAATTTTTTAAGTAGGATTTGAACTGAGATCCTCCAACTTAAAATACAATACTACTTGGTCATTTATTCCAAAACCCTTCCACTTTACAGGTGAAGAAACTGAGTCCCCAAGAAATAAAGGGGCTTAGCCAAGGTCATTATCTAGCAAATACCAGAGCCCAGTCTTGACCCCAGGTCTTCTGGCCCTACAGCCAATACCTTTCCCCTCCTACTACCTCTGATGGCCTCCGATGGCCACAATTGTAGGAACATTGGAGGCCATGTTATCTGCTGACAGCAAAAGAAAAAATAAAGGGGAGAGAGGGGGAGAGGTGGACATGATGGGGAGTCAATAAGAAGTATCTTGAGGGTGTCCTTGATGGACTTCTTACACCTACAGAACCTGCACTTCCCCCTCTTCCCCCACAGGCAGTATCTACCGATCTCCTAGCTGCCTCCCCTTTCCCATCGGAGCTCCCGATCTGTTTTGAATGAAGTTCAGCCACCCTGAACTTCGCCTCAGACATTCTACTCTCCTTCTTGAGTTCACTGAAACACGACTTCTCCCTTGAGGAGTCTGTAGCCAGCCCTTCCCCTCTGTGGCTGACACTTATCCAGTGAACTTTCCCAATCTTCCCGTTATCCCCAGCCCTCAAATACCTTCATTTCTTCATAGTTCATGAGATGTAATGACACCATCCTGTCCACATCCACATGGCTGGCATCTGCTGATCTTCAGGAAAATGGAACCTGTTGTTCAGTAATTTTCAGTCGTGTCCAAGTCTCTGTGACCCCATTTGGGTTTTTTTGGCAGAGATGCTGGAGTAGTTTGCCATTTCTTTCTCTGGCTTTTTTTTATAGCTGAGGAAGCCAAAGCAAACAGGGTGAAGTGACTTGCCCAGGGTCACACAGCTGCTAAGTGTCTGAGGCTGGATTTCAGTTCTTGACTCCAGGCCCGGTGCTCTGTCAACTGCATCACCTGGCTGCTCCAGAGCCAAAAAGACCCGAGTTCAAATCCTGCCCCAGATATTTACTCCCTGGGTGACCCTGGGCATGTCACAACCTCTCTTGGCCTCAGTCTCCTCTTCTGTCAAACAAGGGAGTTGGGATTTATGACTTCCCAGGGCCTTTCAAGCTCCACACTTAGGATTCTAGGAAGCAGCCTCTTGTTCATCATCTTTCTGTCCCAGCCCGTGGTACCAGGCTCTGAGATTAATGCCCTTGCCCTTGAGGCCAGGGGGCTTCATCTCCATCGCACATCAGGAGACTGGTGGCATCATTGTGCTCTGGAGTCCCCGAAGCCTGGATTCTGCACCTCCCTCTGCCACCTGGGCCAGTCTGACCTGGCCCCTCCCTCCTGCTCTCTCTCACTTGATCCTGGTCTCTGCTGTCAGTCTGAGCTCCTGTCTTTCAGCTCTTCGCTATCCCCCCAGCCCATCTTCTCTCTCTTCCCGGCAGGAGCCACACCTGGGCAGCCTCGGAGATTCAGGATCTGCCATCTTGAAACACGGCGGTGCTCCTTTGGCCTCTCGTGCCCCCAACCCTAACTGCTCATCCTCAGCTGTAGGCAAAGCCACTAGTGCCTTTCTCTGCTTCTGCTCCACAGTCTTCAAGTTCTTGGATTCTAGACGGACCGAAGAGGAAGCAGATCTGTTTTTTCAATAGCTAAATCACAGGGTCGTTAATTTAGAGCTGGAAGGGACCTTCAAAGCTATTTAGATCAACCCCCTCATTTAAATGAGGGGAAACTGAGCCTGACAGTGTTCACATAGGCAGCAGGTGGCTGGGCTGGGACTGTGGGTGGAGGACTATGGGTGTGGAACAAACATGCATCATCCACCATGGTCTATTTTGTATTAGAGTTATTTGTACCTGTGTTTGCTTTCCCAGACTCCATTATAAGCTCCTGGTGTCTTTGCTGTTTGGAAGTAAGAATTGGGAATTCTGAAGCTGGTTGGTTGGTATTTTATTTCATCGTGCAAGTTCATGTTTTTTGTTACTTTTCACCACCTTAATTATTACTGTGAGTCCATTTCAAAAATTTCATTATTTAAGGATTAGAAAGGGAGGAAGAAATTCCTGGTGGTGAGAGATGATCACATTTTTTTTTCTAGCATAGTGATGACTCATTGCCTTGTTGAGGTTTTTTATTAAATAACAAAAAAGTAATAGCAGCCATTGGCTTAATCCTATCGGTTTAGATGAGTCTTGTGATGAAGAGTTCATTTCCAAGTCCCAATGCACCATTTTCTTTGGTCCTGGTGCCCTAATTCTGGGCCTTTGTGTGTTAGATGCCAGGGTCTTCTTTCTGACTTCTCTTCTCCTTGACCTCCAGACTACTTGTCTTATACGCGTCTTATAAAGATTGTTCATTAATCTACCAAAAATTCGATAACTGCTTTAAACTCTTGAGAAAGGAACCACTAACTAAGTCTATTACTGCATAGATAAAACTCCTTGGGATGGTCCTCCAACATAAGCCATATCATTATTATTTCTCTCTGGGGACATTTTAATCATTTCTATGCCCGGTATAAAGTTATCTCCAGGTCTTTAAGAGCGTGTCGACAGGCCGCCATCTCAGCCTTCTCCCTTCCCATGGCTCCTTGGTGCCCACTTTGTTCTAAACTATTTAGTGCTCCCTAAGTCCATCATCTACTGCCTTGGGGATCTGGCTCATGCCCCCTCTTTACCTCTGCCAGGAAGACTCTCATTCTGCTTCGAAGACCCAGCTTTGGTGCCATGTCCTCCAGGACCCCTTCTGATGCCCTTGGTTTTAGCGTTTTCTTTACTCCAGTTGTCTTGTGTGTACTCCCCTGTGTTTGCTCTGTTTGACCCCTCCATCTACCACAGTGTGAGCTTCCTGGAGCCAGGGACTATTCCTGGTTCCTGGTAGGACCTCCATAATTTCTTGTTGAATTGCCTCAATGGATCCCTCCTTCATCACTCCATTCCGTCCACTCTTGGGAAGGAGGGAAAGATCCTTGGAAGCTGAGTGTGGCTGCTGTGTCCACTCCTGCTGCTGCCTTTCTTTGGTCTCCTGCACTCTGACATGGAACTAAGGGAGAGCTTGCCTTGGCTAATTAGCCCTCCCTGTGTCTGAGGTGTCTGACTTTGGCTTGTATTGAGCCTCAGCCCCTGCAGAAAGGTGCTGAGCCAGAGGCAGCCCTGGGTCTTTTCAGGGCAATGAAGGGACTTGTTGTTAAGGCAACAGTAATGGCAACATCGATGTTCACTCCAAGATCTGCAAGTGCTTTACATGGAGAACATAAGGCCATTTCACAAGTTCCAGTGACTTGCCCAGGGCTGCCCAGGCAGTGGCTGTTCATGTAGGATTCCTTCCATCCCTTCTCCTTCCTGTCCGGTGCTATCTACACTATGCTGTGAAAGCACTTCCAGTGTTTGGTCCTCCTGAGATCATTCTAATACACTTTACATGTATAGTCTCATCATCACATATCATGGATGAGTAAATGGAGGGTGGGGGGGATCATGTGGCAACTGAATGGCGAAGTCTGGACTGAAACCCAGGTCCAGGTTTTCTGATACCATGTCCAGTGCTCCTCCCACAATAGATTAATGCCATCAGGCAACATAGAGAGAGGAGGGGAACAAAAGTGGGTCCCATGTCCTGCTGCCAATAGCCCAAGGGAGACTCTGAGTGTGGGAGGACCATTGAGGAGGGCTGCAGAATGCCTTGGAATGGCTGAGATTGCTGGCTTTTCTATCTGAGGATGACTTCGTCTGATTCTGGCAGACTAGATGGGGACACACATGGAATGCTAAGTGGAAAGTGACAAAACGTGGAGCAAATTTAAGCATATTTTTGGGTATACTCCAAGAGAGAACAGCTAATGGCAAAGGAAGGTGTGCTCTGCCCTCCCCATGCCTGGGCTTTAGCTCTGTGGGTTGTGATGAAGCCAGGGGGCAGAGGGGAGAGGGCACTGGAGCAAATCTCCTGGGAACACCTGATTTAAAATCCTACCTTAGACAGTAACGAGCTTGGGACCTGGGCAACTGGCTTCATGTTTGCCTCAGTTTCCTCCTCTGAAATGCGATAAAACCATCTACCTCACAGGCTTGTTTTGAGGATTAAATAGGGATGTGCACACACTCTGCAGACATTAAAACCCTCTGCTACAGTGAGAGATTTTAAAAATCAAGCCATTTTAAATCACCTGTGCTGGCCAGGGGCTGCCTTACCTTCCACCTGACAGGCTTGTTTGGAGGATCAAATGACATAATCATGCAACTGTCACCGTTGCTTTGCAGGCCTTTCCGGTGTCCTCGAAGGGGGTCCTTGACTCTTTTTGTGTCATGGACTCCTTGGGCAGGCTGAAAAAAACAGGAATACAAAAAAACTCAGTTAAATAATACTCACAACAGCTTTAAAGTTCTCAAAGCATTTTAAAAATATGATCTGACTTTGTCCACACAGCGGCCCTGGGAGATAGGTGCTATGATTACATCCATTTTACAGATTAGGAGACTGAGGCAAACAAGGGTTAAACAGCTTGCTGGGGTCACATATCTAGTAAAGTACCTGAGGCAAGCTTTGAACTGAAGTCTTTCTGGCTCTAACCATTACACCCCCTAGCATTTGTCAAATTATTGAAAAAAAAAAAGTTCATGGGTCCCAAGTGAGAACCTGAGGATTATTGCACCATCTTATCTTTGCTACTGCTCTGTGCCTTGGCATCTGCATTTGTGAAGTAGAGCCACTGAAGCATCTTGGGACTGTTATTTGAAAAGAGCCAAGAACAGGCAGCTTGGCTAGAGAGCCAGGTTCAGAGGCAGAAAGGCCTGGGTTCAAACACCTCATACACCTAGCTATATGACCCCAGGCCAGCTCTCTTGGGCTGTAAATGGCTGGTCAGATGCTGCTCAGATGGGGTGGAGGGATCATCCTCAGTACAGTTCCCTATGACAACAAAATCACAGGCAAAAAATATCAAAAATAAACAAAAAAGGGAAAATTGAGAGCTTCCTTGGGCAGGTTTATGGTCTTCCTGCTGAAGGTAAGGACATCTACATCTATGATGGTGCCTTGGGATTCAAAGCAGACTTTTTTCTTCAGGGTGGGGTCATTGACCCATCCATCATCAGTTACCTCTTATGACAAGCAGCTAGTCATGAAGGCAGCTGGGTCATGCAGTGGTTGGAGTATTGGACTTAGAGGCAAGAAGACCTGAGTTCAAATCCCTTCTTGGGCACTAGCGATGTAACCCTGGCTAAGTCACTTAACCTCTTCCTATCTGAATTTGCCCATCTGTAAAATTGTGATAATAACAGCACCACCCTCCCAGGGTTGTCATGAGGATCCAATGAGCTCACATACATGCAGTCCTTTGCAAAACTTAGGCAGAGGTGGAGAACGGGCAGCCTTAAGTTTAGCCATGTGTGGCTTTCTAGGTCCTTAGGTGTGGCCTTCTGACTGAGTCCAAGTCTGACAGAACAAATCCTTTTGTTAAAGGGATTTGTTCTGTGAAGTTTGAATTCAGTCAAAGGGCCATGCCTGAGGACCTAGAGGGCCACATGTGGCCTCGAGGCTGCAGGTTGCCTACCCTGCCTTAGAGGGTTCTACATTCTTGTTCAGGTGTTCATCAACTGTCTGTGTTCCTGTGGACCATAACACACCGGTACTGTCCATGGGATTTCTTGGCAAAGAAACTGGAGTGGTTTACCATTTCCTTCTCCAGTGGATTAAGGTAAGCCGAAGTTAAGTGACTTGCTCAGGGTCACATAGCTAGTGAGTGTCTAAGGTTAGATCTGAACTCAGGTCTTCCTGACTCCAAATGCAGCACTCTGTGCACTATGGCACCGCCAGCTGCCTCAGCACTCTAGAGAGGTAGTTATTCTTGTACCCCAGTTTGAGTTTGAGGCTTGGTTCTATCAGCTTCCTCCTCACTTTGGACACTGGTCTTTCTCACAAGCAAGCCAGGATGGTGGATAGGACACCCAGTCACTTAAAAGCTGATAAAGCCTCTTTTCTTTGAGACTTTTGCATTTGTAGAGGGGAATCGTTGACAGGCAGGGATGGACTTGACAATGAGGAGGAGGCTGCACTATGTACTAGATGGAGATCCTGCCTCAGAGCCAGAAAGTCCTGGGTTCAAATCCTTCTGTGTAGCATATGGACTATATGGTCACGTTGTTTGAATGCAAAACAGATGCTTGCCAAAAAGACGGCATTATGGAGAACTCACACAGGGCAAATGTTCACATGGTGGTCAAAAGAAGCAATACAAGGACACTCTCGAGAACTTTGGAATTGATTGTGTGACATGGGAGACATTGGCACAGGACTGCTCAGCATGGCGCGCCCACATCAGAGAAGGTATTGTGCTCTATAAGGAAAGCAGAATTGAAACAGCTCAAAGGAAATGCAGGATGTGCAGGTTTGGAGTATCCACCCCAAATGTTCCCACGGACTATTTGTGCCCAGCCTGTGGTAGAGCATTCAGAGCTGGTATTGGTCTGATCAGCCACAGTCAGACACATGGAATCTTGACTCAAGCATAGTGATGTCACTTTGGTCCTCTTTGAGAAGGAAGGACAACAACCAACCAACCAACCAGGCCCTGCATTGGGGGAGACAGCTTCCTCTCCCACTATTTCTCTAGATCAGATATATTCCAGGTGTAGGAAGTTCCTTTCTCTAAAAAGAATTCACATTTTTATGAACTTCCAGACTTCCACAATACATTTTTTTATGAAGTGTAGATAACGTTACTATAAATAAGGAAGGTGAAGAAATCTCTGAATCACCCAGAGTCAGACAGCAAGGAATTGTAAGATTTGGGGGTCACTGGATTGAAGATCCAGGCCTGAAAGGAACCTCAAAGGCCAGTGGGTCATAATGTAATGGT
Source organism: Trichosurus vulpecula (assembly GCF_011100635.1). Lineage (NCBI taxonomy): Eukaryota > Metazoa > Chordata > Mammalia > Diprotodontia > Phalangeridae > Trichosurus > Trichosurus vulpecula. The sequence goes on along the minus strand of NC_050576.1, from coordinate 2,432,392 downwards.
TTGAAGCCACTGAGTACAACTGTGTTTATTTGACTGATGAGGAAACTGAGGCCCAGAGGGGTTAAATTCCAGGGCTCTCAAAAAGCATCGTGATGGGCATCTTGGCATGCTAGTGTGAAGCCCTGTGGGTCCCTGCCAGGTCAGCTATGTGTAATCTTTGCTAGAAAGTGAAATTTGGATGAATAGGAACGAATTGTTACTCATTTGGTCAAATGGTTCTTGGCTTCTGTGACCACTGCAGGGGGAGATGGGAGATGTCTCTGTTGACCTATGGGTCTTGTGAGCTTTTTCCTGGAGTGCCCTGCTGCCAGTGCGCAAGTGGCTGCTGGCTGCAGGGTGAGGATGTCCGAGAAGCAGGCTAGGCGGGGGGCCCGGGAGCACTGCGTTCAGATTCCACTTTGGATGCTTGGCTGGTCAGTGATTCTGTGGACAAATGGCTCACTTTTCTAGAAGAGTCTCAGAAGATGTAAGTGGTGCGTGAGCCGTTATCACCATGGGCGGAGTTTTCACTCACCCTGCACTCTGACCAGAGCCCGAATTCCGCGGGCCTGCGCAGTGCAAAGAGCACTCACAGGCCCCGGAGTTATAGGACCTGAGTTCAGATCCTACCTCTGACAGATGCTACCTATTTGACCTTGGGCCACATCGCTTATCTCACTGGGCCTCAGTTTCCTCCTCTGTAAAGCGGAGGTGGGGTGGGCACTTTGCCCTTCGGCTCGCTGTGCCTGTCCGCCCTGTTCCCCGGCTGTCATCCTTAGTGTAGACACGGCTTCCGTGTTATACACACATAGCATGGTGCTTGGGAGTCGCTTCTTGCCCTAACCAGCCCTGGGAGGAAAGGAATTCATGCCTGATCTTGAATCAGCTATTCAGTAAATACTTGTTGAACGATTGAATGGCACAGTAGCACATCCACACATAGCCAGAAAGAGGCTGTGTGCAGCCTTGATGGCGGCGCTCCTGTCCTGATGTGCAGAGATTGGGAGACACCTGTCTGTGACTGAAGGTGGGTGTGTGATGGGGCACAGCCCAAGGGGTGGTAGGTACCTCTGTGCCTTGGCCGAGGACAGTCTCCATGCCAGGAAGGCCCTCCCTCCTTATCTCCACTTCACGGAATCCTTCCCTTCCTTCTAGACGAAGCCCATGCCTCTTCTTCTGGAAGCCTCTGGTCATCCCCTTTTCCCTGCCTGCACATCTTCTTCTTTTATAGAAGGAGACTTTCCTGAGGGCAGGGACGGTTTTATTTGTTCTCTTTGTGTCTGTATTTGCCAGGCACATAGAAAGCACTAAATAAATGTTTGCCAATCGATTATTGACAGCTCTCAGTTAAACAGTAAGGAGGTGGCAGGGTCAGGGTTTGATTCTGAATCCTTTGTCTCTGCATGGTCATTTCTCTGGCTAAGCTGTGCAGAAGCCGGCACACCATTAAAAGAATGTCACTTTTCCTCCCTCCCTTCCTAATCCCTGTTTCTCCTCCCATCCTCAGCTCCTCAGTTGTGGGTAACTTCTCATCAGGAGAATGTGGAATCCTGGTACCATCAGAGGCGCCAACTGCCATACATTTTCTGTCTCCAACCCCATGAATCAAACCAGGAGCAAATACACTTTTTTCGAACTCTTCAGGAAGTGGCAGGCCTCCCATTCTGGAGGGGCTCCAAGCTTGCCTTGATGCACGAGGCCAGGGCACAGATGGAGTTGGGGAATGGAGTGCTGAAGAGGTTGGTAACCTAGGCAACATTTACCTATTTGGATGAAAAAGCAGAATCATTTGAGCTGTTGGCACAGCCTGACACAGGAAGGATTATATCAAGTTAGAGAGGAGAAGGGGAGAAGCAGTTTTCTCCAGTAACTAGGTAGATGCAGGTGCTAATTTCTGATGACTGGCAGCTCATTTGCTGCTTTTCGGAGAGCCAGGCTGCCGGGGCTGGGAGGCAGAGTGGGGCCCAAGAGCCCTCGTCAAGAATACTGCCTGGGAACTTGGAAAGCCTCACAAGAAACACAAAGCAAAACAAAACAACCCAAAGCGACTGGTGCTGGTGCCCAGTTGGTACATTTCCTCTCTTTTCCAACAGCTTGTTGCATTCATTCCAGCCTTGCAGGAGAACAGGAACCTCCCCTCTTGCTGCTTTGTCAGTGCCTTGGAATATTAATGTGGAAAATGTAACTGGTGGGTGAGAAGATGAGGATTGAACCCCTTCTCTGATTTACTAGTGAAGCGTCCTCTGTAAGGGGACCAAGGGTCATGAGTCAGATGAGGGCTGAGTGAAGGACCCTGGAATATTCAGTCTGGAGGAGAGAAGACTCTGGGTGACTCCCAGGATCTGAAGAGTGCTAATGGAGAAGATCAATGAGACTTGTTCTGCATGGTCCCAAAGGGCCGAACCACAAGCAGTGGGTGAAGTTGCACGAGGTGGGAGATTTAAGCTTGAAGACAATAAAACCTTCTTAACAAGGAGAAACCTTCTAAAGTGGTCGGGCTGCCTTAGGAGACAGCAAGGTCCTCCTCACTAGGGGTCTTTAAGCACAGACTGATCACCCTTTGTTAGGCTGGCATTATCACTGGATGAGAGATTTCGTCCAATGTATTCTTTTATAGCCATCAGTAGGGCTACATGGCCAAGATGTCCCTCACTACTAAGAAATTCTGTTTGTCTGATGAGGGGATCCCTCTCCCCTCCCCTCTTCCTCCTCTCCCTCTTTTCCCCTCTTTTTCCCCATCTCCTCACTTCCCCTCAGCCTCTCTTTCCTTTTCTTCTCTTCCTCCCTTTCCCTCCCCTTACTTTCTCCCTCTCTCTCTTACATGCTCATTCTTGAAACCCAACCTCATTTTATGCTTCACAGAATCATAAAATGTTAGAGCTGGGAGCTACCTTAGAGAGATTGCACTTATCCACCTCGTTCCTTTTACAGAGAAAGAGTCTTAGGGAAGCCAAGTGAGTTGGCCAAGGTCACGCACCAGAGACGGGACTCCTGGGTCTCCTGATTACCACTTTACTGCTCTCCATGACAGATGCTGTTCTGCCTTATCACTTTGTTGGCTGATTTTAACAACAGCTTTTTCCACCTCCTCTGATAACACTGAAGTTTAAGAGCATTTCATTATGAGTGTGATGATATAACATGGCATTAAGACATGACAAAGCAAGTTTTATTGGCCATTAATACTTGCCTTGGGTGAATTGTGAAGCCTTTGACCATTGGAGGCATTTATTAATAGACCAATAAAATACATCCTGGATTGCTGGTGCTATTATAATCTGGCTATTACATTCCTTAAAATTATTGGATAAATACTGTTTTAAATGACTTTTTTTGGTGGGGAGATTCAATTTCTTTTATGAGAAACAGTTCTTCGTGGACCAGAGAAAATGGAATTGAGTTTGGAGTGAAATGAGAGCTTTCAGAGCCCCGTTTTCTTCAGATGAGATGATTCATGTATGAGATTTCTCTGAGGTCTTTTCTCTGAAGGGCTTAGGACACTAAACAAGAACATTTCCCCATAGACCCCTTACCATTTTCTCTAGATGCCCAGAGAGATTTGCATCTGGAAGGAGCCTGAAAGGCCATCAGATCTAGCCCCCTCATTTTACAGGTGAGGAGACTGAGGTTCATGAACATGCCCAAGGTCACACAGGGAGTGGCAGATGCAGGTTCTTTGGTTCTAAATCCAAGATTCTGTCCAATATCCCATGCACCCTCCCTGGAAACTGATCGGGATGTCTGGGGAGGGGAAGGCAATCAGATCTCAGGATCGGAGACATCTCTCATTGGGAATGTACGCAGGAATGGATGAATTGTGGGCATGACTGATGGGATAGGACTGAGCATCCTGCTTTTGGCTGACCACATGCACGTGGCTAAGAGCTGAGGGGTGTGGTACTCTCAGGATGAGAATGATGGCTAATATTTACATAGGGCCCTGAGGACTGCAAAGAGCTCTACATAGATCATCTCGGTTGATGCTTGGACTGCACTATAAGGTAATTATTAATGCTATTTTACAGATGACGTAAATGAGGCTTAGAGATATCAAGTGACTTGTCCAAGGTCACAAAGCTGGTGTCTGAGGCAGGATTTGAACTCAGGTCTTCCTGTCTCTAAGTCCTGAGACCTTGGCTGCTGTTTGCCCTGTATGACTCATTGATGAAGGGTTAGACTTATTGCTTTGGTGTGATGCATCATATCAAGAGGTCCAAGTGGTCCTTTGGTCTTCCCTTCAACCCAGACATTCAACTTAGAGGAAGCCCAGGCCCAAGGGGCTAGGGATCTACAGCTACCTCCTTCTGCTAAGGGACTGGTCTCCTCTCAACTCCCATGCTTGGCGTAGACCAGACTCAGCTGGGGGGGATGGGGCGCCCTTTTTCACCCTCTTTGACCTAGTATGTCTTCTTCTCTTGTACCTTTACATGTTAAATAATGCTTAAGGTTGCTCTCAAATGAGAAAGCACAAAGATTCTCAGAGGACACTTGGAATCAGATATGGGACAGGTATTTATTTCCTCCCTGCTAATGTAAGTTAAATACTCGCAAGTGAACACTGACAGAATAACTTACAACAGGATTTGGCAACATAATTTATAACTACCGTTACAGTCTCCACTGGGAGGCTACATCATAAACATAACAACAGCTAACACTGTCAGTTAACGGCCAGGCATGGTGCTTCACAATTATTATCTTATTGGAGCCTTACAGCAACTCTGGGAGGTAGGTGTTATCCATCATTATATCCATTTTACAGATGAGGAAACTGAGGCAAAGATTAAGTGATTTGCCCAGAGTCACCCAGCTAGTGATTGCCTGAGGTCATTTTTAAACTCAGGTCTTCCTGAGACCCAAGACCTCTAACCACTGGGCCATCATGAGGCAGTCCATATCACACCTGGGCCCTGCATAGTCCAAAGAATTTTGGTTTATGTTTGCTGCCATTGGTCATTTTCTCTGATGAAGAGACTCCTCTTGCCCCTAGTCACCTCCATCTGCTGGATCCAAGACCTCTTGAATTTATGTCCTTACTTCTAAGCACAGGCAGATCAATCTCCAGAGCAATGGTCAGTTATTTACTCAGGAAGGACAATATGAAGTAGAAAAGGCAGCCAGAGGCACACACACTCACCTAGCTGAGGCTACCTGGTCAAGCTGCCACCTTGGTATGGCCACGAGGTGGGGAGGAAAGATAAAGAAGAAAAGCAGATGCTGCCTTCACTGAGCTTCCATTCTAATGGAGAAGAGAGCATGCATACATATAGGCATATGCAAGATACATGAAGGGAGAGACCAGGTCAGTTGGGGAGGGGGATCAGGGAATCTTGGGATAGATAGAACCACCTGCCACAGGGAAGAATGTAAGGAAGAGGAGAGGAGGCCCCACACCCTGTGCCATGGCCACTGACATTTGGAGTAGGATCTGGAGCTGGCCCAGGGCTGGCCTCTGCATCACACAGAAGGTCCAAGTCCTTTCAACGCCAAGCCGTACTCGACCAGGGGCAGCCAAGGGCTCATCACCCTCAAAGTGCCCAGCCCCCTTAGCACTTGGTGATGCATTGTGCTCAGTCAGAAGCAGAAAGGTCAGCCTTGCTCCTGCCCTCGTGAATCCCCTTCTGTGATCGTGATGATGCTCTGGATTTCCCTTGGCAATTAACCTTGAGGAGCAGCTGATGATCAAGGGAACAGTGTTGGATTCACTGAAATTCAGCTGAAAAGTCCAGAGTGCTTCTAGATGCTGATGGATGGGGCAGCAGGTTCTCATCATGTAGGTGACCCAAGGTATCTCAGAATGTTTGAGGTGGAGACTAGCCCCAGCTGGGAGGTATAGAGGAGACTCCCATGGAGATAGAGACCCTCCAATCTCGGCCAGACTTTAATCAATCCTATAAGGTGTCACCCTGAAGGCTTTGCTTGAAAATTAGCCTTTGCTTAAAGATGGTGTCGGGGTCCACTACTTTCTAATGCATCCCACTCCACTAATTGTTAGGAATGAATGAGAGAAACACAAATTAATCACTTCTGTGTGCCAAATACTGTGCTCAGCATGGAGGATTAGTGTCTGGAGGAGCATTGAAATCCAGAGTCACATCTTCCAGACTCCAAGGCCAGAGCACTATCCACCACTATCCACTGCCTCATTATGCCAGTGAAGTAGAATGAACTGGTGTTCAAGTGCACAGCCAGGCAAGGAGACCAAACCATTCTGAAGGGCTAGTGTTGCCTTGGAATTTAGGGGTGATTTGATGAGTTCCATTTAGAAATGTGCAGTTATTGGGGAGCTAAGGCTTTTCATGGTCACAGTGTGCTGCGTCAGGGATAATCTAACTCTCCATCTGAACATTGCTCTAAGAACTTCAGAGTCTGTAATTACAAGTACAGGGTGTTCTGATGTTAACAAAAAGTACCCGAAAGAGCACAAAGGCAATGATCAACCTACTTAAGAAAACTCTTCCAAAGCCATTTGGAAGTATCCATTGACACAGAAATTCATAGAGCAGCCTTTATGCTTTATTAAGAGGAAGAAAAGCTTAATTGGTTGGGTGGAAGAAGACTCAGGATCCCAGAATATCTTGACTGAGTGGGCTTATAGGCTCCGAGCAATGAGATGAGATCAATAAGGCATAGACAGAGACATGAAATGAGATGAGTGTATGTACGTGTACATGTACACACACACACATGTCATGAATAGATGATGGGCAGAATGGGAGATGGCAGGAGGCTAGACAGTAATTCTGCAGAAAAAGAACTTGCATTGATTGCAAACTTCTCATGTCACCCATAAGACATGAAGCAGAGTGTCTAAGGAGGGTGAACCCAACCTCTCAGGGGAGGGACTGGAAAACCACGTCCTATGAGGAAAACTGCCCCTGAAAAAGAGAAATCTAGGGAGAAAAGGATCATGATTCTTTAAATATGGGGAGGAGAGAGAGAGAGAGAGAGAGAGAGAGAGAGAGAGAGAGAGAGAGAGAGAGAAAGGAAGGAGAGAGAGAGACAGAGAGAGGCACACACACAGAAAATTATATTTATTCTACTTGACCCCAGAAGGAAGAACTAGAACCACTGGGTGGAAACTGCTGCGGGGCAGATTTTGGCCCAGTAGAGAACTTTTCAAAAAATGGACCCAGCAGCTTCCCTGGAGTCTTCTATCTCAGAGCCCGGAGGTAGCCTACGTCATCACTACGTGTCGGGAATAATGAAGAAGGAATTTTTGTTGTGTGTGTATGTGTTGTTGGGGCATCCCTTGGGAGTCTTTCACATTTAACATCCAACAAGTCTCTGCACCATTCTCAGCCTGTGGCTGGGAAAGCCCTGCCTAGCTTGCAGTCTGGATGCATTAAATGTTGGGACATTCGATAGCTGTGTGAGCTCCTGGAATCTCTGAACCTCTCTTTTCTAAGATGTAAAATGAGAGGCTTGGCTTTTAGGCCCCAAGCTCTTCTGATTCTTAATTTCTTGATTCCCCAGCTTCTCCAACTGGAAACATTTTTAGCCTAGGAAGCACAGCCTCCCTTTCTCTGTTTAAAGAGCAAAACGGAGCTTTAAGCATGTTTAGAATTTGCATTCTTCACTTTTTCATTATCCAATGATGCAGAGTTGGCAGGGACCTGAGAGGCCATTGCATCCAGCCCTCTGATTTAGAGACCCAGAGAGTTTAAATCATTTGCTCCGGGTCACAAAACAGGAGAGGATATGAAGTATGATTTAGACCAAGGTTTTCCAGACTTCAGTGCCCTCTCCCAGCCTGCCTCTTGTCTGGCCTATCTCATCATTAGGCTGAAGAAATGAAGCCTTTTTGGAAAGTGAAATCATCAGGTGTGACTGGGAAAGTCCCCGTCCCTGAGGGACTTCTATAGCTCCCTAGGGAAGCTTTGATAAGTGCTTTGGGGTCGGTTCCATCGGCTTTTATCTGCACTGCTCTGTGCCAGGCCTGGCGTTAGGGGATAGGAGCACAAAGACGGAAGGAAAGACCCTTCATTTAAGGAGCTCAGGACATGGACAAAGCTGAGAACAGGGTTCAGGATAAGTACCAAAGCCGCCATGTCACTGATGCCCAAACACCTTCTGCCAACACAGGTTGATGATTACATTCCTTATTGGAACAACTTCTTCTTAACGAACTGCCTAGTGATGGTGCAGCTGCAAACAAGTACATGCAGGACCCGTGCAGAGTGATTTGGGGATGCATAGGGGAAGGTGACTTTTGAGGTGATTGAGAAAGGCTTGGTGCAGTGGTTGGCATTTGAGCTGTCCTTGAAATGGAGACAGGGGTTAGGTTGCTTCCTCTCGGGTAGTGGCGTTCTTTCTCTGACCTCACCACTTCCCTTATCTCTTTTCCCTAATCTCTTCCACTGAAAAATGACATTTAGATAAATCTCTTAATTAACAGTAGAATGCACATTTTCGTAATGCCACTCCCCTCCCCTCGTGTGATTTACTTTAATCACCTCCATCTGAAATCTAAGCTAACTTGGGGGGGGGGGTTTCCATGAACCTCTCCAGGGGGTAGCTTCTCTAGTTACCAGGGACCAGCTGAGATCTGCTGTGAAACTACCACCCTTGGGCACACTGTAATCCTTGAAGAAAACAAGATTTTTCATTTATAAAGCTGAGAGCAGTTTTCTGGAAGCATGGTCAGTGGTCATAGTCCCGGGTCTGGGAGAATCCTCAGAGGCCTCCATTTCACACATGATGTTGCTGAACCTTAGGGAGGTGAAATGCCTTCGGGTCACAGACCAAGAGCCAGAGGGACCTCTGGCCATCTTGTCAGAATCTCCACCTTTTATAGCTGTAGAAATCCAGGCCCAAGCCAGATCTTCTCTCTCCTCAACCATGATGCAGCAACCTCTCAGGAAGCTCCCTCACCCTTGGTGGGTGGGTGGATGTTCATCGGTTGGATTTTAATAAACCACAATCAGGCCATTGCTCTGTGTGGGCTGGGCTGGTCTCCTGAGGCTGCAGGGTGTGAAAGCAGAAGTAAAGATGGCAGCCTTGTTGGGCCCCACTCCTCCCGCCTGTCTGTATGTTGGCCGTTCGATAGGCTGGAAGCTGAGCTATTTGAAAGGAAAGTGGTGACTGCATTGTGGCTTTCTGTTCTCACTGAGCATGTCCTTGGCTCTCTCTGCTAATGGGAACCCGAGCCCTTCAGAACTGGGGGTCCATTGTGTTTCCATGCCAGAGAGACCAAAGCTTCTGTAAACTGAGCTCTGATAAGGAGATGAACGCAAGGGTCTTGGGTTTGGGTTTGCTGCTGAGAGCCTGGTCACAGCCAAAGAGGTTCATTGTCTGAAACAAGATTGAGGCTTTCTGTAACTGGTGCCGGGAGGGAAATGTTCCTGCACAGCGCTCAAGGCCTGTTTTCACCTCTGCAGACACTGTCAGTCTGCAGAATCTTAGCCTTAGCAGAAGCTGCAGGAGCCAACCAGTCACTCACACCTGAGTGTGAATTAAACAAAGCCCAGGGAGTCTGGCCTCCACGTCCTCTGCATTTCTAGTCCAGCTGGCCTGCAGGCTGATCTCGGTATGTGACCTTCCAGCCTCTGCCTTTGTGCCTGCCTGTGCCCACTGGGTCCCCTGCATCTGGGATCCCTCTCTCCTCTCCCCTTATAATCCCAATGAGCTCCGCCTCTGCCGAGGCTGAGCCCCAACATACTCTTGGAGCCCCTTTAGACCAATTTATGTGTATTAACCTGAGTAATGTCAGACAGCTTGGCTGAGTGGGCAACACTGAGGACCTGCACTTAGTAGGCACAATAGGCACTTGGTAAAGATAGAATTTAATTGAGTTTCTTCTCTTGGAGTCATTTGCATTTTAATCTTTTCCTTCCCTTATTGAAAGAGCTGTCCCTGGTGGCAAGAATTTCCAGCTTCAGGAAGCAGGGAAGGAAGCTTGAGGGGCTGGTGAAATCCTACCCAGTGTGGGGCAACCTATTTAGTCTATGCGTAAGGTCAGCCCAGTCAGCTGAGTGTCTTGGACTCAGTCAGAAGGGTTTCTAGCTGGAGGGACCTTCAGACCTTTCTCATAGGGGTTCTTAACCAGAAGTCGGTGAACTTGGTTTTTTCTTTTAATTTTGATAACTATTTTGCTATAATTGGTTTCTTGTCTAATGCTATGTAATTTATTTTATGCCTTTAAAAACACGACCCTGACAAGGGGGCCCTTGGTGGCACTGGCCTAATGGCCAAAGGGGTCCAAGAAGCATGAAGAACCCTTGATAGGTTAATCACCTCATTTTGAAAATTTAGTATTTTATTTTTCCCCAGTTACATGTTGAAATGATTTTAAAACAGTTTTTAAAAGTTTTGAGTTCCAAATTCTATGGCCCCCTCCCTGAGATGACAAGCAATCAGAGAGAGTTTACACATGTTAATCACCGCATTTTACAGATGAGAAACCTGAGGCCCCCAGAGAAGTGACTTGGCCAAGGCCAGATGCGGGTGGCGGGGGAAGAGCTGTCTTTGCTCTTTTTAGGGCTGGCTGTGCAGAAGCTGGGAGGGACCTTGGAGGCCACTGCCTGGACCCCTCCTAGAGTGGAGGAGAAGGAGGCTGAATGGCACTCTGTCCGAGGGTGGGCAGATTCTGGTTCAAACCCAGCCTCCCCTACGGAACCGCTGTGTGACCTTGGGCATGTCCCTTAACCCTGGTGGGCAATGGAGATGGTAATAGCACCAACCCCAGGGTCGTGGCGAGGCTCCAATGAGACTGTTTGTGAAGTGCTTCGTACACCTTAGAGCATTCTACAAAGGTGAGCTGTGACATGCAGTACAACGTGCGATGTAAAATATAATATAGCATGACATGACACAACATGGTGTATCGCGACACAACACAATATAACATGCTATACCATGATATAAGGCGTGATGTGATATATCATGATATAACAACACAACACAATATGATACACTCTGATATAAGATACGATGTGATATGACTTAAGAACACAACGTCACACAACGCTCCACGACACAAGTGGCCACAGTCCCAGAGCGCGTCAGCACATGCCAGAAGGGGGTTGGGATGGGCCGCTCTGACACTAGATCCTCTCCTCTTTCCCGTCCCTCCCTGCAGGAGCTCACAGGGCTTCCATGGGCTACTTTTTTTTGTTTTGTTTTCTTTTTTTTATTTAAATCTATTTATTTAACATATTTAGTTTTCAGCATTGATTTTCACGAGAGTTTGAATTACAAATTTTCTCCCCATTTCTACCCTCCCCCCACTCCAAGATGGCATATATTCTGGTTGCCCTGTTCCCCAGTCAGCGCTCCCCTCTGTCACCCCACTCCCCTCCCATCCCCTTTTCCCTTCCTTTTTTGTAGGGCAAGATAAATTTCTACACCCCATTGCCTGTGTATCTTATTTTTTAGTTGCATGCAAAAACTATTTTTGTTTGTTTTTGAACATCTGTTTTTAAAACTTTGAGTTCCAAATTCTCTCCCCTCTTCCCTTCCCACCCCCCCCCCAAGAAGTCGAGCAATTCAACCTAGGCCACATGTGTATCATTATGTATAACCCTTCCACAATACTCATGTTGTGAAAGACTAACTACATTTTGCTCCTTCCTAACCCATCACCCCTTTATTGAATTTTCTCCCTTGACCCTGTCCCCTTTCAAAAGTGTTTGTTACCTCCACCCCCATCTGCCCTCCCCTCCATCATCCCCCCCCCTTTTTTTATCTTCTTCCCTCTTCTTTCCTGTGGGGTAAGATTCCCAATTGGGTATGTATGGTATTCCCTCCTTAGGCCAAATCTGATGAGAGCAATGTTCACTCACTCCCCCCTCAGCTGCCCTCTCCCCTCCTCCTACACAACTGCTTCCTCTTGTCACCTTTATGCGAGATAATCCACCCCATTCTATCTCTCCCTATCTCCCTCTCTCAGTATGTTGCTCTCTCATCCCTTAATTTGATTTTATTTCTTTTAGATATCTTCCCTTCATCTTCAACTCACCCTGTGTCTGCTCTCTTTAAACATATATATATATGCATAATCCCTTCAGCTACTGTAATACTGAGGTCTCATGAATCATACATGTCATCTTTCCATGTAGGAATGTAAACAAAACAGTTCAACTTTAGTAAGTCCCTTGCAATTTCTGTTTCTTGATTACCTTTTCATGCTTCTCCTAATTCTTATGTTTGAAAGTCAAATTTTCTATTCAGTTCTGGTCTTTTCACTGAGAAAGCTTGAAAGTCCTCTATTTTATTGAAACTACATATTTTGCCTTGGAACATGATACTCAGTTTTGCTGGGTAGGTGATTCTAGGTTTTAATCCTAGCTCCATTGACCTCCGGAATATCATATTCCAAGCCCTTCGATTTCTTAATGTAGAAGCTGCCAGATCTTGGGTTATTCTGATTGGGTTTCCACAATACTCAAATTGTTTCTTTCTGGCTGCTTGCAGTATTTTCTCCTTGATCTGGGAGCTCTGGAATTTGGCGACAATATTCCTGGGAGATTTCTTTTTGGGATCTATTTGAGGAGGAGATCGATGGATTCTTTCAATTTCTATTTTGCCCTGTGGCTCTAGAATATCAGGGCAGTTCTCCTTGATAATTTCTTGAAAGATGATATCTAGGCTCTTTTTTTGATCATGGCTTTCAGGTAGTCCAATAATTTTTTAATTATCTCTCCTGGATCTATTTGCCAGGTCAGTGGTTTTTCCAAGGAGATATTTCACATTGTCTTCCATTTTTTCATTCCTTTGGTTCTGTTTTATAATGTCTTGATTTCTCATAAAGTCACTAGCTTCCACTTGCTCCAATCTAATTTTTAAAGTAGTATTTTCTTCAGTGGTCTTTTGGACCTCCTTTTCCATTTGGCTAATTCTGCCTTTCAAGGCATTCTTCTCCTCATTGGCTTTTTGGAACTCTTTTGCCATTTGAGTTAGTCTGTTTTTTAAGGTGTTGTTTTCTTCAGTGTATTTTTCAGTATTTTTTGGGTCTCCTTTAGCAAGTCATTGACTTGTTTTTCATGGTTTTCTCGCATCCTTCTCATTTCTCTTCCCAATTTTTCCTCTACTTCTCTAACTTGCTTTTCCAAATCCTTTTTGAGGTCTTCCATGGCCTGGGACCAGTTCCTGTTTTTCTTGGAGGTTTCTGTTGTAGGCTCTTTGATTTTGTTAACTTCTGTCTGTATGTTTTGGTCTTCTTTGTCAGCAAAGAAAGAATGCAAAGTCTGAGACTGAATCTGGGCGCGTTTTCACTGCCTGGCCATATTCCAAACCAACTAACTTGACCCTTGAGTTTTTCAGTGGGGTATGACTGCTTGTGGACAAAAGAATTCTATGTTCCATGTTTGGGGGGGGAGGTGCCAGCTCTGTCACACCAGCACTACTCCTTCCCTAAGAACCCCCAACCCGGACTGTGCTTAGATCTTCAGCAGGCTGTGCACTCCTGCTCTGATCCGCCACTTAATTTCTCCCACCAGGTGGGCCTGGGGCCAGAAGCAGCAGCAGCTGTAGCTGCCCCACCTCCACTGCCCCTGGGGCTGGAAGCCGAACCGCAGATTTTCCCACTAACCTTCTCCGCTGTCTTTGCTGTTTGTGGGTTGAGAAGTCTGGTTACTGCCACAGCTCACTGATTCAGGGTGCTAGCGCCCCCTCCGCCCAGCTCCTGGTCTGGTTGGTTCAGGCTGGGCTCTGCTCCACTCCGTTCCCAGCTCCCAGCTCCATGTGGAATAGACCTCACCCAGAGACCATCCAGGCTGTCCTGGGCTGGAGCCCTACTTCCCTCTGCTGTTTTGTGGATTCTGCAGTTCTAAAATTGGTTCATAGCCATTTTTATAGGTTTTTGGAGGGACTCAGCAGGGAGCTCACGCTGGTCCCTGCTTTCCAACCGCCATCTTGGCTCCCCATGGGCTACCTTTGACAGGTGTGGACTGTCACTGCCCTTTTTGCAGCCTAGTAAAAACTTGGTGTCCAGAATGACTTTAGGAAACTTTTTTTCAGGCTACTGTGATGGAAGTCATAATATAAAATGACTTTACAGACAAGAATGACAGGGGAGGCACTGATAAAATAAAATTTCGAAGAGGAAGGAAATCAAAGGAAGTCAGGACAGACTTGGGGGCCATTAGCAGAGACCACATTTGGAGCAAAGGTCCCTAGTCACCAAATCCTGGGACCGCATAAGCTGCCTCATCCAGTCTCTATGTGTCCCTGCCACCACCAAGGGGTCTTCAGTCTTTGCTCCTAGACCACCAGTGAAGGGGGACTCACAGCTTCCTGGAGCAGCCCATTGCAGCAGCTCCCTAGGGTCTAATTCGGTGTGTGTGTGTGTGTATGTGTGTGTGTGTGTGTGTGTGTGTGTGTGTGTGTGTGTGATCTAATCCAACCCCTCCTCTGGCCAACGAGAAAGCCGAGACCCAGGGAAGTTGGAAGGTCTAGAGCTAGAAAGGGGCCCCAGGGTAGTTCAAACTCCTCCATTTTACAGATGATGAAATGGAGACCCAGAAAAGTGTGTGACTTACTTAAGTCCATACAGCTGGAGACACAACCTGACCCTCCTTCTTGACTGGATCACACTTGGAGAGGTGTGTGGCTGCTGGGTTTCAGGGCAGTCGTCTGACAGGCTGTGTGCAGAGAAAGGGGCCTGGGGTGGTGAGAGAGAGCCAGAGAGCCTTAACCCGAATTCAGGCTCTTTGAAGGGCCCTCGTTGGTCCCAGAGAACAGAACGAGCAATGGTGGGTGGCAAGAAGAGGCCCCTTTGGGCTCCTCAGAGTTGTCCAAGCTGGCCTGGCCACTTTCAGAAGACAGCGGGTTCCCCAGCCCTGCCGGCCATGCAGTGCTGCCTGGGTCGTGTAGAGGGCCTCCCTGTCCAAGGGTGAGGGAGGCTGAGATTTACTGACTCAGGGAAAACCTGCTCGGCGCTTCCCTGCCTTGGGGACTTTGCTTGGGCTCTTTTCTGTGCTTGTGAGACATTCGTCAGCCCATCTTTTCTCCCTCAAAATAATAATAGCTTCATTTATAAAATGGTTTAAAGTAAAGCAATGAGCTTTACCAATGTTATCTCATTGGATCCTACCCATGGAGGTGGGCGCTGCTTCTATTCCTGTCTTACAGATGAGGAAACTGAGGCAGACAGTGGCTAAGTGACCTGTCCAGGGTCACACAGCTAGGAAGGGTCTAGGGCTGGATTGGAACTCAGGTCTTCCAGACTCCAGGTCCCGTCACCCACGGCTTCCAATTACCTTCTCCATCCACTGAAGTCCTGCCATTTTTCAGGTTATTGCCATTTGTGGTTCTTTTATTTACTTCTTAACATTTTACTTCTTCCATTGCTTTCTAGTAGATTGGAAGCACCTGGAGGGTAGGGCCTAGTTCATGTTTGGTTTTCTATGCCCGGAGCCTCCCGTATTAGGTGCTTAATGAAGACAACCTTGTTCAATTGAATTAAATGCTCCCCTCAGGAAGCGATCTCTGCTTTCTTTGGCCTTTGAAGCAGGTTGTTGTTGAGTAATTTCAATCATGTCTGACTCTCCATGGCCCCATTTGGGGTTTTCTTGGCAAAGACACTGGAGCGGTTTGGCATTTCCTCCTCCAGCTCATTTCACAGATGGGGAAACTGAGGCAAACAGGATAGGTGACTTGCCCAGGGTCACACAGCTAGTCGGGACTGGAACTCAGGAAGATGAGTCTCCCTGACTGCCAGTCTGGTGCTCTGTGCACTGTGGTGCCCTCTTGCTGCCCAGTAGGTCATGGTCTATGTTGAAAAATCCCCTGGAGAGAGGGCGCAGCTGAGGTCTTGGAGAAGTGTTCATTTCCTTCATTGTACAGTAGGTTAATTAGTAATTAAAGCCCCTCCCTCCTAGGCAGCGACCCCTCTGGGCAGAGCCACGCATTGTGCCAAGTCTGGCTCATCCAGCCTGGTAAGAGTCAATGCCTACATGGTCTCTGGGTTGGTATTACTTGTGACTCCTCAACCCCTCTCAGGGTGCTCTCTTCCTCTTCATTTCATAAGCAGAAATGGAGGCTGAGATAGGCTTAGTGACTTGCCCAGGGTCACAAAGCTAGGAAGCATCTTAGGTGAGAGAGATTCACGCACAGGTCTTACCTTGAAATCTGGCGCCTTCCTGCTAGGCCACTCTTGTGCCTCAGTTTTGTTTCTGGAAAGACAAAAATCCAACCCAATAAACTTTTAGTAAGGGTTTCCTGTGGGCAAGGGACTGTACAAAGTGAGTTCTGGATACAGGTAGGAGAAAAACATCCCCTAATATTCCTTTCCCTCAAGGAGTTTATGTTCTATTGGGTGGAAAAGGGAAGGAAAGCCAGCCCTGTACAGACCACTTGTGTGCTTCAGGCAGGGACTTCAGAGGACCCTGCCCAAGGGCGGGGCTTTCCACTTTTGTCCCTGGAGTTCCTCAAGATATACTGTATTGTCTGACACATAGTAGGTCCTTAATAAAGACTTGAGGATTGATGTGTAAAATGAGGGAGTTGGGCTAGGCTCCCAGGCCCCCTTCAGCTCAGAGTTTGGGGTCCTCTATACCCTGTGCACAGACAAGCATAGAGTCAAGGTGGGAAAGAACGGTGACGACTAATCAGAAAAGGCTTCTTGGAGGAGGCAGGCCCTGAGCAACGTTTGGAAGGTAGCTAAGGAATCCTAGAAGGAGAGGTCTGGAGGGACGTCAGTTTGGACAAAGGCCTGGAGGTGGGTGATGATGAATGGCTGTTTCCGCAGGCACTGCCCTTCAGTCAGGGATGTCTGCAAAGGATGCCTGTACCCTCTGATTGACTTAGAAAACCGCACCCTCGCATCATCTGGGTTGTATTGGATTTTAGTCTGTTTTGTTAATCTTGGTTCTGGCTAGCCTGTGGTTTTACTGGCAGTGCCTCCTCCCCCTGCCCAGCTGTCCTGTGTGTGATACTTGCTCCCGGTAGAATGTAGGTGTCTTACTGGCAGGTATGGCCGTCCTTGCTTGTTTGTGTGTCCTGTTGCTTAGTAGGTTCCCTGACACCTAGTGAGTCCTCAATGAGAGCATTCTCTGGCTGTCTGGGTGTCTGTTTGTCTGTCTCTCTAATCTGTTTGTCCATCTATTTGTCTGTTTCTGTCTTTCTGTATATGTCCATTTTTCTGCTGTCTGTCTATCTGTCTATCTATCTATCTATGTCTATCTAGCCATCTAATTTTGTATGTCTCTGAATCTATCTCTATTTATCCATTTGTCTATCTGTCTCTATCCATCAATCCAGTTTTGTGTCTGTGTATTTATCTGTATTTGCCTAACCATCTAACTTTGTATCTGTCTGCCTTTCTCTCCCTCCCTCCTTCCCTCCTTCCCTCCTTCCCCTCCTCTCCCTCTCTTCCTGTCTAACTACCCACTATCATCTAGTTTCTGTAATGGAACTATTAGGTTGTTTCACACGAAAGTTTTCTTTATGATTCATAATCATTAGGGGCTAGTGGGAATTTTTAAAACCACCATTTTGAAGAGAAAGAATTTAAATTGAATTCCGGTCACTCTTGTTGGGAAGCCTGCTAACTTCAGCATTAAAAGAAGCTCCTTAAACTGCATCTCCTCCAAGCATCCTGGGCAGAGCTAAATGGGAAACTTGCCAAGGCTCGATGCTTCTGCCCTTGGGTATTTCTAAAGCAGGAGTCCTGAACTGGGGGCCCCACAGGTGATTTAGGGGGACCAGGGAATTATATGGGGAAAAACCACATCTTTATTTTGTCTAACCTTTCCCTGAATGTAGCATTTCCTATAGTATTGATCACGGCAGAAGGCAGGAGGACGATGGCTCTGTGCTAGGAACCTTCTGGAGTTAATACCACAGGTGATTTTTTTCTTCCTTTCTTCCTTTTTTAAAATTTTTATTTTTAAGGGGACAGACTCATTTCCTTGGGCTCTGTGTGATGGCCTTGAATAGCTCAGTGAGATGGCTCACAGGCTGCCCTTTGTTTTCCGATGTGGCCTGAGACAACAAAGGACCCCTCACTGCTCGGGGCTTGTCACTGCCAGGCATCACCTGCCAACTGGCCCAAGGTACCCTCGCCACGCTCCATGAGCAGTGAGCCAGAAAAGGAGGGGAGGAAGAAGTGAATAATTCAAGTCTAGTGTAATGGTTCTCCTTGAGAATCTGCAATGTGTTCTAGCTCATTGTGATCTGAACAGCATTGGAGGCTCTGAGCTTGAATCTTGCCTCTTCCACTTTCTCCACGTGTGATGTAGGACAAGCGGCTTCCCCTCTCTGGGCCCAAGTTTTCTCATTTGTAAAATGAGGGGTTTGGAACAGATGGCCTTGGAGGTTCCTTCAGTTCCACCCTGGGACTATGAACAGAACCCTGGTGTGTCCTTGGACAAGTCACCTCACCTGTCTCACCCTCCTTTCTTTGTATGAAGAGGCTCAGCTGGGGTCCTGATACTGATCTGGGACAACTCCCTGGCCTCTTAACAGATGTCTCTGTCCCAACCTGGGACAGCTCCCTGGCCTCTTAACAGACGTCTCTGTCCTGATCTGGCAGCTTGTCTCACCGTATGTCATCTGGGACCAGTTTTCTCCTTTCCAGTCTCACTGACTCTGTTACCTATTAGTCATCCAGTCAGCCAATCAATGTATAGTTTATTTTTTAGGCATCAGAGCCATGCACAGTCTGTCAGTCAATGAACACCTAAGAAGCGCCTCCTAGGTGCTCTGTCTAGGCGCTGTGCTAGGCACTGGGGATACAAAGACAGAAAAGAAGCAGGCCCTGCCTTCACTGAGCTTCCACTCTATTGGAGAAGAGCATACATGGACATAGGTTTGTACCAAACACATAAAGAGGAGACACAAGCAAACTTGGGTGCCATGGCCAGAAGGCACAGCTGGTGGGGTCAGGAACAGGCTTCCTGTAGAAGGCGTGAGGGAAGAGGGGGCTTCTGTGAGGCAGGTGAGGAGGCAGATGCTCACAGTGATGGGGAAACCTCTTAGGAAGCTCAGTGGAGAGCAGATGAGAGTTTATAGACATGGGACGCAGAGAGACAAGAGGAGATGGAGGGGCCATGAGGACTGAAACTGGGTGGGGAGAGGCAGAGTCCGCAGAGATGTCAGGATGTCAAAATGGCACCATCTGGCAGCTGATTCACTATGAGGACTGAGGAAATTCCTGAACTTGGCAGCCGGGGGACCAGGAGCTGGGACCACCAGGGTCCTGGACCCAGAGGAGTTCAGGAGGGCTGGGCTTTGGGGACAGAGAAGGATCCATAGGGAACAAGATCCTGAGTCCTGGTTCCAAGCTCCCTTTCTAGCCACATCTCTGGAAGGTGTATTGGGCTCTCTCCATGGCCATCCTGTCCCTAGGGCCTGCCCACTCCTCCCTCCTGGCCCTCATGGTTCTTCCTGCCTGGAATGCTGCTCTTCCCAGGGAAAGTCCTTCGAAAACCCCTGACTTTCATGAGGGTTGTGCTCTCCTCTGAGTTATAAGGGAGTCAATGACTCTGTTCATTAATTAACCAAGGAATACACTTTTGTTTAGTGCTTACTGTGTACCAGGAGATGTGCTTGGTGCAGAGACCCAGACAGAATCCACGATCTCTGGGAGCACATGCTCTGCTGGGGAGATGTCTGTGCCCAGGGTCACCCAGCTAGTGAGTGTCTGAGGTCAGATTTGAATTCGGGTCTTTTTGACTCCAAGCCTGGTACTCCTTCCACTGTGCCACCTAGCAGCCATGGCATATAGTAGGTGTTTAATAAATGTTTATTGACTGACTATTTCAATAGCCCTGGAAAACAGGGATCAGGCTCCTGGCTTTGTGAGTGAGGAGGAGGGGACAGACGTGAGGCTTGGGCTTCTTCACCTTTTTTTGTATCAAAGACCCCTTGGCAGACTTTCACAGCCTCTGGACCCCTCCTCAGACAACTGTTTTCAATACTATAGGAAATGCTACATTTTGGGGAGAGGTTAGACAAAATACAGATGTGGTTTTTCCCCATCTAATTCCCTGGTCCCCCTAAATCACCTGTGGGCCCCCCCAGTTCAGGACTCCTGCTTTAGAAACACCCGAGAGGCAGAAGCATCAAGCTTTGGCAGGTGATGGGACTGTGGCCCCCATGTCCAGGATGACATGGGCAGCTGGAGCATGGGGGCATCATCACCAGATATTGAGGATCAGGGAAGGAGAGGGGGTCTCCGAGGGAAGGCATGCTTTTGCATGCCCCTTCTCCTCCAGGGTCCAGCTCAGGGACCACCTCCTCCCTAAAGCCTTCTCTGACAACTTGCAGTGGAAAGGGGTCCCTCCTTCCTCTTGTTGTCTTGGTCTTTGATGCCTCCGCCCCACCCCCTCCTCTGACATCTCCTTAGCTTTTCTGCCTCCGGGGCTGCCTCCCCTGTCTATCTACACTTCATCCCTTTCTCTCCCCCACCCCCTTAGAATGTCGGTCTCTACAGTTAGGACCAGGTGATTTTTCTTCTCTACATCCCTAGGGCCTGGCCCAGAGTGGTCGTTGGTGTGAACTGTATAAGCTGCCCCCCACCCCCCACTCCCAGACCTCCACAGGACCCCCAGACCCCACAACTCAGCTGTTCAGTGGGAAAAGACCTCAGTGACTTCCAAGCCCCCTTGCAGACCTCAGTGCCCCTCCTCTGGGCCCCCCCAGTGGACCCTAAAGCTCAAGGAAACAGTGGAAGATGAGCCTGAAGCTCAGCCCACATTCAGTGAAAATAGGATGCAAAGACACTTTGCTGCCTAAGCACAACAGTTCACCGAGGTAATGGATGGGTTTTGAGTCTAAAAACAGAACGAGAAATGTGCTTCCTCTCTGATCCGAGTCTTTACAGCCCACTCATGTCCTATTTCTTTTTGAAGAGGAAGCAGCCTCAGATGCTATTAACATTAATCTGGGGCCCAGTTGCAGTGCCCGGCGCCGGCTCCGAGTTCTGTGTTTTCTGTCTCTCGAGGGGCTGGACCTGGCACTTGGAAAGTTGGGGTTTTGTAGGTGTGTTTTTCAGGGCAGTCACACTCATGGGGAGGAGCAGAGTAGGGGGGTGGGGAGAGGGCAGCTTTGACCTGGGTAGAAGGCCCCCCTGCCACATACTGTCTGTGACTCTGGCTAAGCTACTCGCCCGCTGAAGGCCCCAGATGATGCATTCTTTAGGACAGGGCTGTCCAAAATATGGCCGGAGGGCCACATGCGGGCTTGGCAGTGCGATTTTATGCGGCCTGCCTATGGGTTTTGGTTTTCACGATGCATGGAATGCGTATTAGATTTTTTAGTTCCATCACTAATAAATAATCTTGCTGATGTTAATTTTCTTTGGTGTTTTTAAGCAGCATTACGGACAGAACATATTGCATGGAATTTTCAATCAATCTGTGGGATGCCTTCTGTCTGTACGATGCAAACTAGTCAGTTTGCACCTACCTTTATCCTGCTGTGTTTTGGCTTTGTTGTTTTGTGTTCGCTTTTGCACTTCACATCTTCGCCTGTTGTATTGATGACATGAGTTCCCCCACTTTCTATTAGTGTACTGTAATTTTTGTTCTGGGTGTGGCACTAGAATAATTATTTTATTTTAATGCGGCCCTAAGATAACCTAAGGTTGGACAGCCCCACTTTATGATCCTAAATTATGGGGTGGGTGTGGGCTCTGGTGGTCCTAGCTAAGTCCCTCTAGCGGGTGCCTTGGAAGAGACACGTAAGCGTACATTCCCCAACGCAAGATGCCAGACTTCTCTGGGGCCGATGCTCAGGACCCCGTGGGTGGCCCTTCTCCACCACTTTTGGCATCCTCGAAGCTTGTGGAGACACAGCTTTGGAGCTGCCTTGTCTCTCTCTGTCATCACTTTGGTCTCCATCCTCGTAATGCATTTTTAAGTACCAATCAAGATTCACCAACAACCGCCATGCCCATCTCCTCCGTTTATTCCCGATTTATTTGTTAGAGTTTTATATGGATGGATGGTGCCAATTGAGCATGACCCGCTAGAAAGCCATCTTCAGTGAGTCTAAATCTTCTTGAAAGGAGTTAGTGACAGCACGGTCCCCGGTGACTCTGCCTGCAAATCTTATTGGACCTGAAAGGCCCAAGTTAATCTAGAGTCCGCAGAAATAGTACATTACCTCATTTCTTCAGAGATCTGTCTCATGATTCTTAACCAAGAAGGAATTTGCCCGTAAATATTTCAAGAGGAGCAGGTTACACACCATCTCTATTTTGTAATATTCTTTTTTTTCTATTAACGCCTTTCCTCCCCTCACTCCTACCTTGGCAGCCCCTCTCTCTCTTTCTCCCTCTCTCATTAACCTCAGTCCCCCAGTTGGAATCAGTTAATTAACCTGCTTTCAGTGAGACCCGGCGCCTGCTGTCCTCGAAGGGAAGGCATATTCTGGGAAGGACAGATAGCGTGAGGAGAGACGGGATCATATATGTGAAGTGCTTTGCAGATCTTAAGGTGCGCTACAGATGTTGCTGTTAACTGTATCCAGACAGACCGAGCATTTAGTAAATGCTTTCTGTGCCAGGCACTGTGCTAAGTGCTGGGGAAACAGATACAGTAAATGAATAGTCCCTGTCCTCAGACCCTTACATTCCAATGGGGGGAGACAGATAAAGGAAGCTAGAAGGGGAGGAGGGATATGGCAGGGGAGGAGAAGGAGGTGTAGACTTGGGAAAGCAGAAGCAAGAGTGAGGGGGAGAATGTCTGGGGTCCTTCCTAAAATGGTGGTCAGGGAAAGGAATCACCAAAAAGGAGAGGGCTGCCGGGGGGGGGCACGGAGGGCAATGTGGCAAGTGGGGCAAAGGGAGAGCTCGGGTGAGAAACATCCCATCCAGCCATTGGCTTCTTGCAGGGTGATAGGACCGTAGAGGGAGAGCTAAGGGACCTCAGCCCCTGATTATCTAAACTTCACATTCCCCAGCCCTGGGGAAACCAAGCCTTGGAGGGGAAGTGACTTACCCAGGGGCACAAAGATAGTCATGGCAGAGTCGGCATTCAAGCTTGGGCCCCCGGACTGCGAGCTCAGCACTCTTTCTCTGGCGCCATATTGAACACTGCCTTCCTATTGCTGTTCTGTCCAGTAACCCATACCCAATGGGCAGTGTGGGGCAGTAGATAGAACAGTCATGTGAGGAGAGACCTAGGTTCATGTTCTGCCTCTGTTACCAGCTGCATGTCATGGCCAAGTATCTCAATCTCTCTAAGTCTCAGCATCTTCTTTCAATAAATATTTTTTGAGCACCTACTATGTGCCAGATATTGTCCTAAGCACTGGGGATATAGGAAGACAGTCCCTGCTTAGGATCTAAATGGGAGGGGGGAAAGGCAACGCCCAAAAGTTGAAATGGGGATGATAATGGCCTGCGGTACTCACCTCACAGGGCTGTTCGGGGGTCAAATTTAGAAACCATAAATCAAGCACCTTGCAAATCTTGAAACTGTCAGTCTGGTTTGACTCTCTGTAACCCCATCTGGGGGTTTCTTAGCAAAGATACGGGAGTGGTTTGCTTTTGCCTTCTCCAGCGCATTTGACAGATGAGGAAACAAACTGGGGGAAACAGGGTTAAGTGACTTGCTCAGGGTCACACAGCTAGTCAGTATCTGAGGCTGGATTTGAACTCAGGAAGATGAGTCTTCCTGACTCCAAACCCGGCCCTCTATCCATTGTGCCACCTAGCTGGCCCTATTTGAGCTGTATTTATTATTATTTGCCACATCATCTTTTGGAGATAACAGTGTAATCTTTGTGTCTTTATTGAATCAGCTCTTGAACTTCCAAAGACCTTTTTTTCCTCAGTGAGCTTTTTAAAAAAGTGTTTAAATAGAAGTCAAAATTCTTAGTGCCCCAAACTGGCTTTGCCTCAAAACAGAGGTTTTGGAAGAGGAAAATAAATTTTGAAACTATCATTCGCAATGAACCAATCCCCAGCATGGCGGGCAGAATCTCTACACCATTTCTGTCTAGGAGAATTCATCCATGAGTGAGTCACCAGCTGATCTGAGTGTCATGTCAGGTTGTGTGGCCCACGTGACCAGAGATGTGTCTGGCTTTCTCGGGGCTGACGTATTGGCAGGCCTTTTCTCACACACCGAAAATCCACAAGCTTTTTCCTAAATCAACCATGACATTCTTATTGCTAACAAGGAGATACTACATCTGGCTTGGATGAAAAGGAAAAAAAAACCCAACAGATTAAATATGAATTTTCTATTGTGTTATACCAGATGTTTGGGGGCCAGCTGGAGGGTGACAGGGAAAAGGTAGGGGAAAAATGATCCAAATGAAACACGTGGGAATTTTAGGAGGAATCATGAACAGCAAGGAAGGTAGCGCTCTGTCCCTTAAACTGGCCCTTCTTCCTTCCTCCCGCCATGGTAAATGCTTGGGTCATTCTTAAGAATACCTGGTCCACTTTCACAATGAGGGTGCTCCCTCCCGCAACCTTCAGTTGGCTTGGAATTGCTTCCTGCTTCTTGCACAGAAACTTGGGTTTTGAAGGAACTAACTGCCCCCTTGGAATATGACTACTCTTCAGAGCCTATTGGGCCATTGCTTTGTGGTGCTGGATGGTTTATCTCCTTATCATTAGGGTGTCCAGATCAAAGCTTACGCTTGGCTTCTTGCTTAGCTGAACCTTTGTTACATGTGTTATTTATGCCCTTTTGTTCATGAACAGGAGTTAAATGAACCCAGAATAGGCTAGGCTCCATTTAGGACACATTCAAAATGCAAACCAGCCATGGTTTCTGTGAGCAGGGAGCTCAGATCTGAAGGAAACAAGACAGCTTGCTTGCAGGGACACAGAATACTGTAGATTTATTTCTTTTGTGACCTGTGCATGGGTCCCTGCTCTCCTCCAGGTACATTGTGTTGATTGGAGTGACTTCATGTGTCCCCAGATGGATTGTAGCCCTAGGCCCACAACAGTAGCAAACTCAAAAAGAATCCTGGTCCTTGCCTGAATCATGTCCTAGACTCTGTGATTCAGGTTCACTCCTTCAGGCTAGGGCTCTTTTTGTGCTCAGTGGGGACCTGAGCCTCGTGAGCTTGGGGTGGGGATGGGATGCGGGTGGGGTGGGTCCTCTTTAATCTATGGGCACTTTGGCACTGTGGATTCTACCTGCATCCATCCTTTAAAGCAGCTACCACTACCAGCCACGATAACTTTCATTTGGCATTTGGACTATGAGGAAATTGGATTGGGAACTCCCTTGAACAGCATCCTTTCTCCTCCTCACTGACTTAGAGCTGCCTTGGTGTCTGTCAGGAAGACCTGAGGGTCCAGGCCTGTCTTTCGTCCCTACTGGTTGTGAGATCCTGGGCAAGTCATTTAGGCTTTTTGTGCCTGCTGTGGCAACTCTGTGTGACAGGGGCTCTAAACCTGGGTTCCATGAACTCTCTTTTTTAAAAAATTTCAATAAACTTGGCTTCCATTGTAATCCTGTGTATTTTGTTTTGTACATTTAAGAACGTTATTCCAGTAAACCATCTGTAGATATTCCCAGGTTGCCAAAGGGGTCCAGAACACACAAAAACGTTCAGAACCCTACTGTAAGATATTTTTTAATGAGTGCTATATTTCAAGAAGTTGCACATTTCACTGTAAATAGCATTAGTATTTGAAAGCTAAAAGCAGTGGGGAGGTCAGCTGATAGTTACTGACTCCGAGCATTTACACAGTTCATAAATCTTGCAATTTGCATAAATATTTCAAGGGTCTTCAGGGGCCACCTAGTTCAGCCACATCACAAAAATAATTCCTGCTACAAAATAGCTGATGAGTGCTAACCAGCATCTGAAGTCCTACAGGGTGGCAGGATTCTCAGGTGCAGCCGCGTTCACTTTGGGATCATTTTAGCCGTAGAAGGACTCACGTGCCAATTAATGCAAAAGTTGGTCCTTGGAGGTTCTGAAATTCTGGTCCCAGGTAGGAGGCTTTTCCTGAAAGGAAGCTTAGGTTTTCCACGTCTCAGCTTCACTCCTTGTTTCAACAATCCGGCTAGCAGCTGTTGTGGAGTTGAAGCCCAACACAAGCCCAACAACAAGCATGCTACCAGCACACTGCAAAAGACCAGGTTCTTTTGATCTGCTTTACTAAGGAAAGCAACGTTAAAGGGTTGACAAGTTTACTTTAATTCAGCATACAAATATCATTCACTTAGTTCAGGGGAAAAAGCCAGCACCCCGAACTTTGGAGCAAATACAAACAAATTACAAACATCGACAGACAGACCAAATACAATTCGTAGTAACCAACATCTAGGTTCAGCCAGGGAGCTCACAACAAGGGCTGGCCCAGAGTCACGCGTGCCTCCATGGCTGTGGGTCAGAGCTCCAAAGAATAGAAAGCCAACCCCTGGTTTTATATCTTTTTAAGGGTCAAGGGTGAATCACACATGTGACTCATCCACGTGACCTAAAATCGTTACAAAGAGGTGACTTAAACCCACATGGTCTAAATGCTTCTGATGTCCCAAACATGTCACTCAAACTCATGTGTACACTGGGCCCTCCCCTGAGGCAAGGAGGTCACCAAGGACCCTCGATCTAATCAAGAAAACAAAGGCCAAACTCTTCAAGGGCACTTGGTTGAACTGAGTGCTAAGAGCCCATTCTGTTTACCAACACACTCCTTGCCACCTTCTAAGATACGGAAGAAGTTGAATCAACCCTCCAGGTGAATGCCAGGCTCAACAGTTCACCACTTGGTGGCCAGCCTTGGGGGTCCCATGCTTCCAAATCTGGCTCTCAGGTGATTCATGGAATTACAGGATCTGCACTGGTGGAAATCTTAAAGTTAATCATCTTGTCCATCCCACACCTGAAAAAGAATACCCTCTTGTGCATATTAAACAACTCGGCATTGACTCTGTGCTTGAAGACGGTGGGTGCCCACCGCCCCCCTGGAGCCGCCCCTCCATGGGAAAACCCGACACTTTAGGAAGATCGTCCAGACGCCTAGTCTCTATTTGTCTCTTTGCAATTTCACACAGTCAGCCGACAAATATTTTTAAGTGCTTAATATGTAGCAAGCAGTGTGCTAGGACCTGGAGATAAAACTACAAAGGGCAAGTGTTGGTTCTTGTCCTCAAGGAGTTTCCATTCTACTGGGACAGAGAGTTTAGCGCAGTAGAAAATATGCCCAACATTCCCCCGCCCCTCTCCCCCCCCCAGTCACTGTGGGGAGTTCTATCTTCCAGGGCCAGGCAGAACGAGCCCAGTCCCAGCGCTTCACGTTCTTGGAGCTGTCCCTGCGGCTCCCACGAGGCTGAGGTTCTCCTCAGAGTCTTTGCCGGCAGGCATCATAGGAAGCTCGTGCCTTGGCTTGTGACCTGCTGGTGAAGCCCTGGAGAGTTCTGGGCCCCACACCCCAGGGGGACACAGGGACTGTGACTGGAGAGGCCCCCCATGCTCTAGAAAGGACTTTTCTGCAGCCCAGGGATTATTTGCTTTTAGACATCCAGTGGGTAAATTTAAAGGGCCCGAAGGTTTGGTCACATTTTGAAAACTGGTGGGGAAGTTGCAATTGGTGATATATCATCTGACCATCTTTGGCAAAAACTCAATTTTAATCTTACTAAGTAGAGTCTGCTATGAGGCTATGCCCTGGTAATCTTCCTTGGTCAGTGCAATCTGGCAGAAAGTGGATAGGGTATTACCACTCTCTCTCTCTCTCTCTCTCTCTCTCTCTCTCTCTCTCTGTGTGTGTGTGTGTGTGTGTAACAGTCCTCTGAGATGAGAGAGCACCAGGGGAGGCCTGGATGAATGGTAATAAATGGCTGTTACACTTGGTTAAGCGACAGAGCTGCAGAGGTGTCTGATCCAGAAAAATATATTGAATCTCTAGAATTTTTTGCTGCTTAGAGAAGATTTAAAATATTTGGGAAGGTACCTCCCCTCCCTTCCCCGCCCTCCCCCCTCCCTCTCTGTCTCTCTGTCTCTCTCTCTTTCTCTCTCTCTCACTCCTTAACCCTTTGGTTGGGAAGATTTGGCGCCAGGGTGTACCATCAATATGGGGAGGGATTGATGCATTGGTTGCGTGGTGAGCTGGTCTTCCAGCACTTCACTGTGCTGCATGAGGGTATGCATACACCTGTGAGTGTGGCATTTGTAGACCCGCTCCTCAGAAGTGGACACCAGAGGCTGCTGGCGGATCGATGGATAGAATGTTGGGCTTGGAATCAGGAGGACCTGAGTGAGACATTAACTGTGTGATCCCAAGTAAATCACTGAATCTCAGCCTCAGCTTCCTCACCTGTAAAATGGGGATAATAAAATACTACTTCACAGAGTTGTTTTGAGGATCAAATGAAATAATATTTGTAAAAAAAATCTCAGCCTAAGTTCCTGGAACATAGTAGGCGCTATACAGAGACTTACTCCTTCCCTCACCTTTGTCCTGGGAGTTGGGAGACGATGGCTATCTGTCCTGGTGAACGGCTCCAGTCTGAAATGTTGCAGGGAGCTGCTTTTCAGGCCGTGTGGAGCCTCAGGGTGGTGGGCACACAATCCCAGTCAGAAGTCTCAAGGGTCCCCAGCTATTAGCAGTGTATTAGCTCTAGGAGGCACGTGGCAAAGGCTGATTTCTTGTCTGTGACTGCTGGTATTCAGATGGGAAGGAGCCAACCAGCCCAGGAGCTGATTTCCTGCTCAAGCAGACATTTGTGCCTGTTCTTCCTGAACCAGAGGCAGAAGGAGCAGGCAAGAGGTTTGTCTGTCCCTTTGGCAACGGCTCCAGTGAAAGGGGCTGTCACAATTGATGGAGTCTGGTGTTGCTTTTACTCACTTTCCTTTGCTGACCAAACCTCACAGGGAAACAATGGGCATTCAGGGTAGCTGGGTGGCTCAGTGTTTAGAATGCTGGGCCTGGAGTCAAGAAGACTTGAGTTTAAATCCTGATAGATGTTTTCTAGCTATGTGTCCCTGGGCAAGTCACTTAACTTCTGGCTGCTTCAGCTTCTTCAATTGCAAAATGGGGGTTATAATAATGCCTCTCTACCAGGGCTGCTGTGAGGACCAAATGAAATATTCATGAAGTGCTTGCCACAGCAACTGGCACATAGTGGGTGTTGGCGCTTCTTCCTTTTCCCATTAATAGAGGTTCATAGGTTGTCATTTTATAAACCCAGGCATCCTTCACCATCCACAGAGACATCATTGGGAAAACAATTGTATTTGTTCCCCAGGACCACGGTAGAAGGGCTTTTCCTGTGTCATGTGTCTGTTCCAATGTATGACCCTCAGTCACTTTCCCTTGCAGCTTTGAGGGCCAGGGTGGGATCCAATAGTTTGGTGCATAATAATGACTCCCTGTTACTTCTGGGAACAACGAGCATATATTAAGCACCAAGCCTGTGCCCAACACCGGGTGAATCCCTGGAGGCACCATGCCAAGCTCCCGATTAAATAGAACCCTTTCCACTTGCCCTGTGCCCTTTCTTACTGATTAGTCTTCAGCTTCATCCCCTCCAAGCCTTGGACAGTTCCCATACACTGGCCTACACGCATACAGTTCTCCCACAGTTCTGCCCTTTGCCTTTTCCCTGGCTGTTGCCTGGAATTCTCCCCCTCTCGCCTTCTGCCTCTTGGCTTCCTTCAGCATTTAGCTCAGATCCTCCATCTTTCAGGGGCCTTTCTCAGTCTCCCTCACACCGTCCTAGAGCTTTCCCTTGGGGTTCCTCTCCATTTATCGTGTGGAGCACATATGCCTGGCTCACTTCCCCAGAGACAAGTCAGGTACATCTCTCATCAGGTGATGGGCTGCTACCATGAGCTCAAGCTTCCATGGCTGCTCCCCATTTTGTCAGAGGTCTGTAACTAGCCCCCCAGTTTTCCATCTTATCATTCCAAAGGGGTTGACTTCAGTGATGTAGCAAGAACAAAATAGAAACATTTCTCCAGCCCCTCAAGGGTGCATCCTCTCCCATGCTACCTTGGTCTCTGGGGAACTGGGCTCCTAATTTAGCTCTGTTCCTATATAGCCTGTT
This sequence comes from Trichosurus vulpecula, assembly GCF_011100635.1. NCBI lineage: Eukaryota > Metazoa > Chordata > Mammalia > Diprotodontia > Phalangeridae > Trichosurus > Trichosurus vulpecula. The sequence goes on along the minus strand of NC_050576.1, from coordinate 2,402,498 downwards.
CCCATCAAGTGCACAACCAGATGTGGCATGATTCCAGGGGGCATCCTTCTTCTGGGCTAGGGTCCCCAAGATCATTTCTTGTTCCTTGGGACATCAGTGATGCTCTGTTTGCCAGTCTCAGCCTGGATTCTGACTTCCTGGTTCATATGGTTCATGTTCTCCACTAGGAATGGACATGGTCCAGGACCTTCCTCAGCCTCCGAGGGAAGGAAGGTCCCAAGGCCTCTCCTTTGCTGCACAATCTCTGATTAGATGTCGTGAGCGAGGGAGTTGCCAAATGAAGCCCACAGAGGTGAAGAGGAAATGGCTAAGCTGTTAGGCCTTTCTCAGGGCCTTCAAAGCCAGTCAGGGAGGCCCAGTTCCCCTGGACCTTGGCAGCAGAAGGGAGCCAGCGATAAGACTGACTAAGCATGCTCCACGGTCTCTCCAGTGCACCTTCCATGTTCTCTATTCTCCTGGAAGCAGCAACCCAGCCTCCTCCATATGGAGAACTGGCATCAGCTGAGCAAGCCGAGAGGGCTGTGCATGCTCCAGGCTCCTCTCACGTATTGTAGAGATGTGCGATAAGTGTGTGTGTTTTAACATTCATTTAAAAACTTTTTTTGAGTTCCAAATTCTCTCCTCCAGCTGCTCCCTCACCCACTGAGAAGATAAGGAATGTGATATCAATTACACAATGAAATCATGCAGAATGGTTTTATTTATTTACTTTTAACATTCATTTAAAAAAACGAGAGTTTGTGCACATGTGTGTGTGTGTGTGTGTGTGTGTGTGTGTGTGTGTTGCCTTCCACGCTAGAATGTTTTTTGAGGTCAGGGCCTTGATTTTGCCTTACTTGGAGCTCTCAGAGCTTAGCCCAGAGCCTGGCACCTGATAAAGCCCTTAATAAATGCTCACTGATCACCCAGAAGGATCTTCCACTTAGGCTTTCCCTATGAGATCTGTCCAGTCTTCATGAACTTGTGATTCTAAATTTATTAGTGTGTGTTTTTTTAATCACTTAGACATGTAGCCACTGTCTCCTCCCATAGAAGGTAAACGTCCTGAGGGTAGGGGTCACTTCTTTGTCCCCAGTGCCCAGCACAAAGGCCGCTTGTCGATTGATGCACGTGGTCTCATGCTCACATTTCATAGAGTCCCGCAGCTCACCAGAAGGGCAGAAGTGGGATGTGACCCTCTCAAGGCATCCTCTTTAAGGTTCCGTTGGCCACCCCTCAGCAGAAGAAGAGGGTCCCAAGATGTATGGCCCGCTGCTAATTCATATCCCCTTCAGTACAGTCTACTGCTGCCCTGAGGGATGCTCAGGGACAAAATTATATCAATTGTCGAAATCCATGATATAATTTGGTATGGGAACCCCATGCCTTACTTCAGATGGGCAGCTCCTCTGTATTTGATGATGATGCAGAAGGCGGAGGCCAGCCTTTAACTAGCACTTTAAGAGGCACAGAGCACTTTCTGTCCATCAGCTCCTTTGGTCCTCACAACCACCTGGGAGGGAAGCACCATGATTATCTTCATTAGACCTTGAGCTCCTTCAGAGCAGAGGCTGGTTTTTTTGCCTTTCTTTGTATCACCAATGCTTAGTGCAGTGCATGGCACATAGTAGGTGCTTAATAAATGGTAATTGACTAATTTTACAGATGAGGAAACTGTGGCTGGGCTGAGAGAGGCTAAGTGACTTGGCCAGGGTCATAGAGCAAGTCAATGCCCAAGGAGGCATTTGAATTCAGGTCTTCTCCACCCCAGGTCTAGTGCTCTAACCATTACACCACCAGCTAAATTTACTTCAGACACTGAGATATTCAGCGACTTGGTCACAACACCCAGTAAGTATCGGGGGCAGGATTTGTTGACCTGGCCTGAGACAGCCCTCTCTCTTCTATCCCACATTTCTCCACACACACTATTGGCAAGATCTCCAACTTCATTTTATGGTGTACAGAGGGGCTTTCCTCACAAGAAGTCCAGGAGGTAGTGAACTCAGGCTTTGTTCCTCCCGTTTTATAGATGGGAAAGCAGAGACTTGTCTGGAGTCCCAGTGCTCCCCAGGGCCCCCCTGTCTAAATCAGTGTACATCTGAGGCTGCTGCCTCCCAGGCTAACTCTTCTACCAGTCAGTCACAAGTTGGGACAGTTTCTGCATCTCCATCTCTGCTACGATGTCTTCTGGAAAGACAGCCCTGATCTAGATATCAGAAAGAATTGGTGGTTAAGTCTAGAAAGGATGACTTCTGTTACTTACATTGAGGAAAAGATGAAGTCTTTCTCAGGCAGATTTGTAGACAGAAGACCTCTTAGCTTGGTTTGTAGATGAAGACCCCACAGCTTGGTCTGTGCCAGAGAAACTTGCTTTGAATGGTAGGAATGTTTCCCCCTCTTCCTGTGTCTTCACTAAGTCATCGAACAGCTCAGGATGCTGCTCTTAGGGGTTCGGCATGCACAGGGCATTAGAGTCCCTCCTTGACCCACTGGGCTTATAACGGCGAGGAGGTCCAAGGGCAGCGGGCAAGTCCAGAGACACAGGAAAGGCTAGTTGACAGGAGTGGTAGGGAAGTGGAAGGTGACACTGACATGCCACGTTTTAAGGGTTACAATGCTCTTTCTGTCACCATCTCATTTTAGCCTCTTAACTTTGTGAGGGAGATGTCACAGGCACTGTTGTCCCCATTCTGCAGACAGGAAAACCAAGGCTCAGAGATGGTGAGCGATTTACCCATGGTCATACAGCCAAGTAATGTTGGTGGTGAGATTTCCACCTATGTCTCCGCTGACTCTTGGCATAGCCCTCCCCGCCAACTGCATTATCGAGGGGCAGTGTGGTGGAATGGATGGGGAGCTGGGCCCAGAGTCAAGGAGGCTCAGTAGAAAGAGAGCCAAGAGAGCATTAAGCAAGATGTTAGGGGTCAATGGGAGAAGTAGAGTCAGTAATACTTGGGTTCTAATCCTGACCTTAGACCAGGGGTTCTTGGCCTGTGGTCAGTGCACTTTTGTTTCTGTTTTTATATTCTGATAATTTTATTTCAATATAATTGGCTTCCTTTGCATTTTGTATGTCTTTTATTTTATACAGTTAAATATTATTCTGAGAATGGGTCCATAGGCATCAAAGGGGTAAATGACATTAACAAAGGATTAAATTTCTTGCCTTAGACACTTGTCAGCTGCGTGACCTTGGGTAAGTCATCTAACTCTCCAGGCTCAGTTTCCCTATCTGTAAAATGAAGAAGTTGGACAAGGCGGCCCCTCTGGTCCCTCGAGGCTCCGGACCTGGACCCTGTGCTTCACACTGCTGCTTTTTCTCTCTGTCACCAGCAAGGCTTGCATTTCAGAAAGGAAATTAGGATTTTCTGCCCCTGAGGGCCCTCCCGGCGCCAGAGCTATGGTCCTGCCATGGATGCTTATTAGCTGCATTACTACAGGCAAGTTATTTAAACTCTGGGTGCTGTTTTCCTCATCTGTAATGTAGCAATAGCAGTGTTGATGAGGCCTGCCTCACTGGGCAGTTGGGAGAAGCAGAAATGAGGAAATGGGAGTTAGAGATTTCTCTTGTGATCCTGCCAGACCTCTCCCAGGGCTTTCTAGAGGATTCAAACAGATTCACTTCTGTTGCTTTGCCTGGACAAATATATAGCTAATTTACTTCTAAAAGGAGAAACAAGACAGAGGAATGTCCCAGAGAATGTCCCAGGAGAAGCAAAGCTGTGTCTGTGGTACAAAGGTGGGGTCTAAGCAGTCTTTCTGCAGACTTGGACCTCAGAGGCCCCTAGCCTGGTAGCTCTTCACCCACAGATCCTCCCTGGACATTTCAGGGGCTCCTGGTTGGCCCCAAGACAAAATGCCAGCTACTCTGTTGGCCTGTTAAAGCTCCTTAAAGGCTGATGCTAGTCTCCCTTTCCAGGTTGATTTCCCATCATTTCCCTTCATGGGCTCCATGTTCCAGTCAAGCTGGCCCGCCATGCGTGACATTTCATCATCTCCCACCTCCATGCAATTCTCTAAGTTGTCCTTACATCTTGAGTGAACTCTTCTAGCATTTTCATCTGTTAGAATCCAGGGCTTTCTTTAAAAAATAATTAATATTTATATACTACCTTCAGCTTCTATTTCAGGAGACAGCACATACATGCATGTTGATTAACATGCATGTTAGAATATCTAAAAATAAATACATGGTATTAAAGGAAGAGGCACCAGCCCTGGGGGGAGGCGATAAGGAAAGGCTTCATGAGAATGCAATGCTTGGGCTAAATTTTGAAGGAAAGAAGGATTTGAATGTAAAACAGCTCGGGCAGGAGGTGAAGAGAAAAGGTAGAAATAGAAGGTGGAAACAGAAGATGAAGCATGGGGAAGCTGTCTGGCTGCACCCCGAGTGGAGAAAGGGAGGCAGGAGGGGTAAGTTAAAGTTTGGTGTCAAGGGTTTTAAAAGTCAAACAGAGGAGTTTATATGGTTGAGTCATTTCAGTTGTGCCCGACTTTTTGTGATCCCATTGGGGGTTTTCTTGGCAAAGACACTGGAGTGGTTTGCCATTTCCTTCTCTAGCTTGTTTTAATAGAGACTGAGGCAACAGGGTGAAGTGACTTGCCCAGGGTCACCCAGCTAGTGTTGGAGGCTGGATTTCAACTCGGGTCCCCTTCTCTGCCCTAGGAGTTTCTATTTGATTCTAATAGCAATAGAAAGGCCCTGAAAGGGATAGAGTGGGGCAGTGAGGACCATGAGGACCCAGGAGATCTGGAGCCTGGCTTTGAGTCTTCAGGAGAGATTGGATGGAGCAAAGGAGGAGAGAATGGGGGTGATGTTGAGGGCTTTTGAGATGCAGAGAGTGAGTTTCCAGCCAATGGCCGCTATCTCTTAGTCCAGTGTAAAGCCAGGGAAGGTATGGAAGGCTCAAAGGGGAAAAAAGAAGGTTTGGGGCAGGCTCTGTGGGCACTGGGGTAGAGGATGAAGGAGTCAAATAGCCTTGCTGCTCAGAGCGCCTGTATGAGATGGCCAGTGCAAACTTGTAGGGGGCCCATTGGCTTGGCTGTATGAGCTTCTGCAGCTCCATTCAGCAGCACCGAGGGAGAGTGGAAGAGGTGGAGGGTACATGTAATTCAGGGCTGTGTGTGTGTGTGTGTGTGTGTGTGTGTACCCATGGGTGTGGATAGGATGAGAGACCAGGAGTCCCAGAGATGCAGAGTCATAGAACTGGAGAAGCCATTCTGTCCGATCCATCCATGAATGAATCCTTCCTGTAGATTGCCCCACAAGGGGCACTCAGCATCTGCCTGGTGACTCACCACCTCTGGGCCCAGGTGGGGAGCGGTTCCTGATGCCAAGTTTACATTGTCCTCTTTGGCTCCAGCTTCCCTTCAGGGCTCCTGCTTCTCCCCTCTTGGGCCAAACAGAACTGGTCTGATCCTTCCTCTGTAGGAGAGCCCCTCCCATACTAGAACACTGGTATTGTGTCCTCCCTGAACAAATGTCCTTGACTCCAGACCTGTCCTCAGGTTGCCCTTCTCCCGACATGCCAGCTCATCACTGTTCCTTCTCCATCTTTGCTCCCAGAATGGAACTGAATCCTCCAGAGCAGATCTGATGAGGGTGGTCACCTCACTGTTCCTGGCCACTCTGACCCTCCTAGTGCAGTCTGAGAGGGCCCCACCTTTTCTCGCTGCTGTGTCCCACTGCTAACTCGTCTGGAGCTTCCAGGCCACTGAAACCCCCAGATCCTCTTCAGAATATTTGCTGTCTAAACACGCTTTCTCCCTCTTCCATCTGTGAAGCTGTTTTTTGTACTCAAGCACAAGACTTGACATTGATCCCTGTTCCATCTCATCTTATTAGATTCAGCCACTGTTCCAGCCTGCCAGATCCTTTCAAATCTTGTCATGGCTGCATTAGCCAGCCCTCCCAGCCCAGTGCCTCCTCAGAGCTGATGAGCAGAGGCCTCTGCCTTTACTTAAGTCCTAGTGAAGCAGCCTAGGTCCAAGGACAGATCTCCAGGACACTAATGGAGGGAGACCTCCTGCCATGCCGACCCAGCTGCTTGGGATGCTTCTGATTGCATCGTCACCTAATTCCCCTCTCTCCCACTTTTCCATAACCAAAGGGAAGAGACGCTTTGGCAGAAGCTTTGCTGAGATCTGGGTCGGCTCCCTCCGGGGCTTTCCCCTCATCTGCCGGTTCAGTAACCCTGTCAAAAAAGCAGACGAGGCTCGTGTGGCATGGCCCGTTCTAGATAATAAAGCCTTCCTGGCTTTCTGTAATCACTCTTCCTTTCACAGGTGTTCACCCTCTATCTCTTTAATGATCATTTTGTGTATTTTGCCAAGAATCCAGGAGTTTGCTGGCTCCCATTTTCTCTATTTTGACAAAGGAGACAATTATCCTTTCCCAGCCCTGGGATACCTTCCTGCTTTCCACTGTCTTTCCCACATCCCTGAGAGTGGACCTGCAGTCACATCTGCCGGGTCGTTCTGGGACAGGGCACCTGGATTCAGGAGGTGAGCTGAGCTTGCCAGGTCAAGGGCTCTGATTGGGAAGGGATGGGAGTAAAGTTAGAGCAGGGGTGGCAAGGTTTATGTGTCTATATGTAGTAAGCATTTGTATATGTTTGCACAAGCACACACATGTGTTTGTGTGTCTACATGTAATAAAGATGCCAATATTATGTGTAATAAGTATGTATTACATGTATGTATGTTTGCACATATTGTGTATCCTTTTGAGCAGAGTATAAGCACCTTGAGGACGGGAACTGTTTATCAGTGTCGCTTTGTAGTCTTACTGCTTTGCTTATAGTAGGCACTTAACAGATGCATGTTTGGGGTGCACTGATTATTTCCCAATCCATCTTTTTCTCTTTAAAATAAGGTTGCGAGGGAGGAGCTTTTCCCCGTGGAAAGGGAATTCCTATGGAGCGGCAGAGGCTGCTGCTCCGACGTTTTAAAAGGCTTGTCAGCCTTCCTCCTGCTGGAGCCCAGATGGAAAGACTTGAAATGGCCGTGGCCTTGGTGAGGAGGGAGTCTTGCTGTCTGTGTCTCAGGATTACCTCCTTTTTTAGGGTCAAGAGAGGAGAGGGAGAGAGAAGAGAGGGGGAAGATGGAAGGATGGAGTCAAATGGGTTCCTTCCCCACTAATCCCTAGTCTGGTGCTGAGTTTCCAAGATTGGTGCAGGCTCCATCTGTCCTCTGGAGAGGAGGAGGACGTGGAAGCCAGGCTGCACTGAGCCGGCCGCAGGGCACACCTGGATCTTCACAGGTCCAGAGGAGAAAAGTTATTTCCATGTGCAAATGTCTGAGGATCAGTGTTAACTCGCTGCTCACCAACCACTGCATCTGATCCCTCCATCCACCCTCCCATTATCATCCTGTCCACCTTGCCACGAGACAGGGCTCTTGAGCCAGGTAATTGGCTCATTTTAGTTCCTGTCATCTGTGCCTTCACCAGAGCCCTCCCTGAGGTGGTGGAGGTGCTCCATGACATCCCTGCTGAGACCTCTTGAGCAGAGATTGGGGGAGTTTGTGGGTCTCCTCTCGTTCCATACTCACACGAAGCTGATTTGGAACGAGGCGCAGTGTGTGCTGGTAGTTTTTTTCCCTTTGCAGCATCCTCCAGGAAGGGCCTTCCACGTCTTATAGGAAATCTCTGGATAATGGGTAGGCAGAGGAATGGTTTAGCTGTGTTATTGAACCTGGATAGCCAGGAGGGGAGAGAGATGGAGACAGAGGTAGAGAGACAAAAGGCAGAGGCAGAGAGACAGAAGGCAGACATAGAGAGGGCAGAGGCAGAAGGACACAGAGAAAAGACTGAATGAAGGTGAGCCTCAGAGAAGTCGAATGACTTTTTCACTGTTACAAAAGGTGGGAGGGGGAGACTTGAACCCGAGTCTTTCTACCATACAAGAATCACTCTCAGTGGTCAGAGGACAGACAAGGTTGGCATTAGAGAGTAGCAGGGAATAAGAATGAACTAATAAGGTGGGATCATTTCATAAATGCCTTGAGTTTCAGGCCTGAAGAGCACAGATTTATGGCCATAGATTTAGAGCTGAAAGGGGGCCTTCAAGGCCAGGGAGGCTAGCCTCCTCATTTCATAGCTGGTCAGTAAGCTTTTATTTAGCAGCTACTATGTGCCAGGCACTATGCTAAGCACTGGGGATATAAAAAGAGGCAAGAGCCAGTTCCTGCCCTGAAGGAGCTTACAATCTAAGGAGAGAGTTGTTTCAACAATCCAGCTAGCAGCTGTTGTGGGGGTGAAAGACCAACACAAGCCCAACAACAAGAATGCTGCTAGCACAGGTTCTTTTGATCTGCTTTACTAAGGAAAGCAATGTTAAAGGGTTAACAAGCGTACAAATATCACTCACTTCGTTCAGGGGAAAAAGCCAGCATCTTGAACTTCTGAGCAAATACAAATTACAAACAGACCAAATACAATTCATAGTCACCGTGAAAACCAAGTCTGGACATCCGGGCAAGCTGGAGGGCTCTTAACTACAGTTGCCCAGAGTCCCCACATCAGCGCACCACCAAGGGTGAAAGCCCTGAGCAAACAGCTCTGTCTCCTCTTCTTATACCGTTTCAGGGCGTCCAGGAGGCCAGTGAGAAAGCCGAGGCACGGAGAGGCTAAGGACTTGTCCAAGGTCATCTACTTAAGGACAGGTGTGGGATAGGAGTCTTGGTTTTCTGATTCCTCTCAAGAGTTTCACCTTGATTCCATAGAGGATCCTGCCTCAGTCCATGGGAGCCAGTCTGAAGGCTCTTGCTTGCCCTGTGAGTCTAACTGGGATGACCTGCTCTGGCTGCCCTCTGGTGAGTGCCCACAGGTGTGCTATGGACAGACTCTGGAGCCATATTGGGCACCATCCACAGCCAGGCCAGGCTCTTTATTGGCTAATTTTCAGCACCTGCTCTCGAAGGTGAGCTGTGGCCAATTGAAATTGCCTCTATTCATATGGCAGATTAGGTCTGGGCACTTTGTGTATTTTTTCCTTTGACTTTATTCTGCCAGAAAAAATAAGACCTAACCCCAAAGCCAGAAGAGGGCAAAGGAGGGCTAACTCTGTTATCACAACGAAATTAGGAGCAGAAGCTCCTGATAAAGGGGATTGGAACTAATTTAGAGAAACAGCTGGAGTTTATCCTTTTGGTCTTCCTGTGATTTTCAGGGAGGTGTGGAGAATCCCATTTCTTGCATCTAAAGAAATGAATCTTGCTGGTAAATAGTTTAAAATCAATCCTGGATGGAATTAGAAGTTAAAACGTCAGCAGTCAACTTAAAGGTAAGGTGATTTTTATAGGGACAATTCATGGAAGCCCTAGGACTTCAGTGGCCCCCTTTGTAAGATGGGGAGGGTAACACCACCCGCCTGACTGGTTTGGCAGGTGATATATAGTGGCCATCTCACTCCCTCAAAGGTCTGGGCAGGTGTGAAACCCCAGCCCTGTCCTCTCTGGGATCCTTCCAACTCCCCAGGTGGGCAGAATGTTGTACAGGGAATGGTTGGGTCGTTCCCTAGCAGCGCTATGCAAATGTAAACTCTTAGTCTGGGCTTGGTCTCTCAGCTACCGTAATAACTCATCTATCTCTCAGGAGGTAGCCAGGGTACAGACATTGGCTCTGTGTTTTGTGGACGTGCTCAGGAGTCCTTGAATGTCAAAGGATCATAGATTCAGACCTCAGTCATCCAATCCTACTCCATTGTTTTATAAAAAGGAAAGTTCAGACCTATGGAGGACAAGAAACTCCCCCAAGGCCACTCAGGAAGCAAGTGGCAAAGCCATGATTCACACCCAGAGCCTTTGACTCCCAAGTGGCTGGTGTCCACTGCTGAAGTCATTCCAAAGGTCACCCCATAGGTGCCAGGGCCTGAGCCTGACCAAAGCCTGAGACCAGAAGTATCTTCCCTTTTCATGGCCCAGCTCTCCACCGTGAGCCTTAGGAATGTGCCTATGCCTGGGGCGGGGCGGGGGGACATCGAGGACTTAGCATCGGGGCAGATACGGCTATGGTGGCCTTTCAGCTGGAGCAGCCTCATCGAACTGATGGCATTTGTGCACCAGAGAGTAAATTCAACATGTTTAAAAATTAGGTAAATATGAATTTTACATGACAGCTTAATAGAACCTTTAAAAATTTTAACACTTGTAAGCCATCTTTTGCCTTCTCAATGGCCTCTATTGAGCAGTGGGCGGGATGAAAAATGTGTTCGAGGCCTTTCTGAGCATTTTTAAAAGGGTGAATTTACAAATGTGTAAATTATGAACGACCCTAATCCATCCTTGTCCTCTTAGATGAGGAGGAGGAGGGGACTCACAAAGTGGATTCTCTCCCCTCCAGCCTGTGCTCCCTGGTCTGAAGCGGGAGGGCCAGAAGGGCCCAGCTTCAGCAAAGTCAGCCTAGTGGACCTCAGCCCAGGCCCAGAGAGGGTCAGTGACTAGCTCAGAGGCGCATGGGTCACGAGTGGCAGAGCTTTCATCGCTTCTAAGGCTTTAAGTTTGGCTTGTAAATTAGGAGATGTTTCCCAGTCCCAGCCTTAAAAAAACAGCATGGACGTTTACACAGCACTCTAAGATTTACAAAGGTCTAGACATAAGGTATTTTATTTGAGTCTCACAACCACCTTGTGAGGGAGGCACTATCTTCATTTTACAGAAGAGGAAACTGAGGCAGGTGTGCACAGGGTCGTCCAGCTAGGGATTGTCTGAGGCTGAATTTGAACTCAGATCTTCCTGAGTCTAAGTCCAGGGCTCTGGCCAGTACAGGGCCTATCTCCCCCCGCCCCCACCCTCCCATATGTCCTTCCACTGGGAGGTGGTAAAATGGATGAAAGCAGGATCCTCTGTGACTCTGCAGGCCTGGGAGTGGCTGGGCTGGTCACTTGGAGCTGCCACTGGCCTAATTAAGTGGTGCTGAATTCTTGGCTGTATTTGCTCTTCCCCCTCCCTGCCCCCCCCCCCCCCCATCAGGACTGATCATTGGCCTGATCTAAGATGACCCCTGTCCATCCACAGCTTTAGATTCCCTTCCTTGTGGTGCAAAGAGTGTGCCTTCAGTGATATCTGATGGGGAGATTCAGGCAGCATGAGCTGCATTTCGCCTTGATGGAGGGAGGTTCAGCTTTGATGGAGAAGGTACCCTGAGCCTGAAGGAGCGCTGATGGTGGTGAGCATGGCCCACCACTAAACGATGAGGCATCTTTGCATGGGCCTTGTGGAATGAGTGATGTCTCCCTCACTGGCGGCACCAAAGCACTTTGGAGTTTCTTGAGCCCCTTTGGAAACGAGCAGAGGACCCGAGTAGTGAGTGAGGCCGGCCAGGCTTCGCCTCCCTCTACTGCCTTAGTGTTGGTCTGAAGGTTCTAGGGAGAGACGGTGTTGACCCCGAGACCAGTGAGTGTTGGGCCCAGAGCCACAGGGGCTCAGAGACCCTCCACCAGGGCCGCTCACCAACTTGCCTTTACAAAGAGTCTGAGAATTATTCCAGTGTGATTGGTTTGTGCGTAATCCTTTGCACTTTTGGATGCCTTTAAGAATATGCTTCTGAGAGGGGCTCCTTGTGCTTCTCCAGACCGACGGCCAAAGGGCCGAAGACCCTCTGACCCAGCCCAACCCTCTCATGTGCTACATGTGAAGAGACCGAGGACCAGGGGCTGAAGGTTATGAGAGCTGCAAGTGTCATTGGGAGAATTGGAATCCTCCTTGCTGTCAGTGAAGCCAGTGTGCATCCTATGACACTGTGTCTCCCCTTTGCAGAGATGTCTTCTATGTTCTAGATGGGGCAGTGGTTAGAGCACCTGACTGGGGGTGGGGGAAGACCTGAGCTCAAATCCAGCCTCAGGTGCTTATTGGCCGCGTGACCCTGGGTAAGTCCCTTAACACCCATCTGCCTAGGTTTCCTCAGCTGTGCATTGGAGGCGATGGTAGAGACCCAAGCCCTAGCTCCCCATTTTTGGGAGATTGATTGAATCAAAAGAGCCCAGAAGGCCCATGCTCGGCCCCCAGGTTACCCCACCCTCAGCCCGACCCTCCAGGGAACACATGCCCAGTTTACTGAAAAGCGTGCAAAGCAAGCTCTTTTGTAATATTACTTTATGTAATCAAAATCATGTTAAAGTCATTTTATTTCTGAGGTGGAAGGAAGCCAAAAGAGCTTTGAGTCCAGGCCTGTGTCCTGGCCCACTCTGGCCATCAGTCTGGTCAAGCCTCTGGAGCCTTCTCAGAATTGTGGTTTTAAATGCTAAAATAAAGTGCAGGGGATTGTAAAGGGGATGGGTCCTATGGAATTACATTGGAATTAGACGTAATTGAAAGCCACTTACCAAAATATCTCCGAGGTCCGTGGATCCCTGAAAGCTCTCTACAGAAGCTGGGTTAAGAACCTCCATCTAGTCCAAAGCTCTCCCCGTGTGTAGGAGAGCACTGAGCTCACAAGTGAGGCCCCCTTAAGACACATCACTCTACAGAGGCTGAGCTAAGCGCAGAATCCCTGTCTTCTCACTCCTGATACCCAGAACGAATCTGTACATCACCGCTCCACCCTCCCGCAGCTGCCTTGAATGAAGGACATTCATGGCTCTGGCGTCTCTACCTTAAGGTCAGCCTGCAGGAAAGCCAACCAATTATCCCAGCAGGAGCCGGTGACCCGAGACTCAGGGGAGAAAGGCCAGGTTGGGTGGGGCTTTGGAAGGCATGACTTCTTCGGGTCTCTTGCTTGTGCTAGATTTCTTGCCCTGTGCAAACATTTTTCTATCTGTTTAGGGAATCTTTGCCCAGCTATGGGGAAATTCAGTTCCACCATCAGAAATAAGAGGTGGGGGGGGGGGGATGCTGTATTTTTTTTGCAAAGTGGATTCAATTGCAAAACCAAACACCCCCACATGAGCACAAGGGCAGCTCCCTCTGTCTCACTTCCCCAAGGATGCCCAGCAGTAACCTGGCTTTGGGATGGTGGCACTTTAGTGAGTAGGGCAGCAGCTGCTCCAGTAGGACGGCCACAGGTCCCAGAGTCCAAGGACCTCTGTTTACATCCCACCTCAGACTCGTCAGTTCTTACAAGATCCTCAAGCTTCCATTGGCTCATCTATAAAATGAGGGCATTTTGGACTCGATGGCTTCTGAGATCCCTTTGGACTCTGGAGCCAGGGGGCTGTCCCTCTGTACATGTTTAGTGTCCCTAGCCAGAAAGACTAGCTCCTATAGAATATCCCAGCTGGCTATGGCCACATGTAGGACTTGCACTCGACACAGAGCATCATGGCTGGGGGGCTGAAGGGACCTTGGAGGCCCACAGAGCATAAGTGACTCATCCAAGGTCATACAAATAATAGACACCAGAGGTCAGATTTGAACTCAGGCCTTCTTGACTCCAAGCTTGGCCTCTGTATCCACTATATGCCAGGCTACCTTTCACCCCTGTCAGATGCTGAGTGGATCTCCGAGGGGCAGGTGGGCACCTCAGAGACAAATGCACATGTGTGTAGGCACTAGAATTAGGCTGTAGGGGCCATTGGCTGAATAGATACTTGAGCCACATAAAATGGGATGGGCGTAGTGGCCGGCTGGTCACAGACCTCCTTGCTGGGCTGGAGCTGGCACAACCAGAGGGAACAGGACACAAAGGGACAGTCCGATAGAAATTCTGATGGCAACAGCAAAGACCAACTGCATTTTACCCTCCTTGGGAAATTGGTCCTTCCTGGGAGGCTGAGCTTCCTGGCCAGACTGGACCACAAGGCCTCCTTGCCCGGGTAAGAGATGTTTTATGAGCAGTTTTGGGAAGACTCTCAGATGCTGATGGATCCCTTGAGAGGGGGCATACTGTGGTGATAGAGACTCAGAAAGAGCTGGGTTCAAGTGTAGCCAAGTGACCATGAGCTTACTGTCCTCGTACTCCCAGGCAGCTGTCTCGGGTCCTACAATAACACCAGGGGCTGGGACTCCTCTGGGAAACCAGGCGTGGGGCAGAGCTACCACTGTTCAGATAGCCTCCTCTTCCCCCTCGCTTGGGCTGCTTGACTCTTTAGAGCTCCCAGATGAGATGAGAGTCAATGACTAGCTCCTGCTTCTGATGAGTTCTTACTATCTGTTAGTCAGTCCCTCCTATGGGCCTGGCACTGTGCTAGGGCTGCCACTGCCTCCTAGGGTCATCCAAGTCTAGTCAGCTGCCCCTCCTCCACCTCCTGCTGTCCCCAGCACTGCCTCTGACACACTTGTGTGACTTATGCGCATCTGGGCCTACCCTTGTGTGGCAGGATGGGGTAGTGGAGAGAGCAGCAAGGGGGTGTCCGAGGACCTCGGCCTCTGCTGCCCAGCGTGTGACATGGGACGCTTTGTTCTCTGGGCTCCACTATCTGGGATCCTACTAAAGGATTTCTCAGTTTCCTCTCAGCTCGAAATGCTCTGGGGAAAGAGTGAGACACAGAGCACAAGGAGGCGTGTGAGGCCCCTGCCTTGTTCCCTTTGTCTGCAGAGCGGAGGCTGTCCTGGGGACTCAGTCCTGCTCCATCTGCGCAGTGCCTGGCCTTGCTAGGCCTTCTGACCCCTCTGTACCCTGCGCGGAAGGAGACACTTCTCCAATCTCGTCCCAGCTCCCCCTTCCTTCCTTCTGTTTATTTGCCTCTTGCTTTAAATGTGCTGAGCAAGGCCAATGCTGATGAATCAGATTAACTGTTCCATTTTATTTTCCCATGTGGAGTCCACGGTCCATGGCTCAGCCACATCTTTGTCTGGTCTGACATCCCTAATTGGCTTTTTCCTGCGGTGTTTCATGTCTCCTGGCTTGGAATTCTCTCTCCATTTTAGCAAGCCCTCAGTGCAGGCTCTGGAATCTTCCAGGTGTCACCTTGCACCCTGGACTGATGGCCAGCTGGGCAAGGGCAGCGAGAGTCCATGATGGATGGAGGCAGCCGCGTCGAAGGCCATTCACCCGGGCCTCCAAATGTGGGCTGAGTCATCAGGGTATGATGACACCCTATGAAAATGTGCCAGCAGTCATGCTAGGGAAATCCACAGAGAAGCTGGCCGGCCTGGCCCTGGGCAGAAACAGGCCTTGTTTTGTCTCCATTCCCCATTTTATTTGGGTGATGACAGACTTGCTGGTTTAAGAACAGAACCGAAAGTCCAGTGAGAAGCCTGCTCTCCAACAGCGATCTAAGAACAAGGCCGCGGGGCTGTGCTGCCATGCGTGGGCCTCTCCTCCAGACTGGGAGCTGACCAAGTTCTCTGGTGCTCAAAGCAGACTGGCCTTGGTAGGAAAGGGAGGAAGGCTGCAGTTACCACCCTGGCACCAGGAAGCATTTACGCCTCACCAGCTGGCACATGAATCCTGCTCATCAGGTGGCTGGAGTGTTTTGTTGGTTGTCTAGACTTGAGAGCATGATGGAGAAGATGTGAATGATCATTCAGATTCAACTTAAAAGTCTGTCCTGGGTCCGTTTGATTTCCCCAGAGAGCCGATTGTTCCACATTTCCCAGCATCCCCTTGGAGGGAGGGCTTGGGGGCTCTTGGCCAGTCTGGGGCAGCTGGGCGTTTTTATTGTCTTAGCCATTAAGAGGACAGGCAGCGGCAGCTTCCCCTGGCTGAGGATTTACTTTGAATAGAGGCAGCAAGGTGCCGCTACAGAGGGGGTCAGACCTGTCTTCTGGGGACGGTGCATGGCTGGGTGACCTCTTAGGCTCCAGGCATTTTCCAGGTCTCCAGGGGTCCGTCAGTATGGCCAAGGAAATCATGTGATGAGCTTCCCTTCCCCCCTGCCCCACCAAGTCCAGTCTGTGAAAGCACCAGAGAGACCTTGGTCAGCTCCTAGCTCGGACAGAGATTATTTAAATGCCCCTTCCCCATTCCCAGAATGGGTGCTTCCTGAAGGGAAAGGATTTGTTTTGATCTTTGTTCTCCTAGGGCCTATGACAGACTCTAGCACATTGTAAGCACAAAGAAATGCTTGGAATGAATGAATGGATGGACCTAGAGTCTGGAGGCTTGGGTTCCAGTCTTGGCTGTGACACTCATTAACTGTCAGCCAGTCAGCTAGCATTGCTTAAGCACAAGGTACTATGTTAACTGCTGGGGATACAGAAGGCCAAAAAACACAACAAAAACCAAAACCCCAAGTAATTGTGTGTGCCTCCTCCTCCCTATGGCTGCCCCTCTGTTTGGGTGATACACCATCATCATCTTCTTCTTCATCATTGTCCTGCTCCTCCTCATCATCTTCACCATCATCAATCCTTTTGTTCTCCCATCATTTCATTTCTAGTCTTTCCCTCCCCCACCAGGAAAGATTTCTTATAACAGACATTTAACAAACAACCACAGCCCGGTTCAGCGCCTTCCTCTTCTGATAGGAGGTATACTATTTCCCGCCCCTAGCCCCCCCCCCACCTTCAGTGAAGGGAGGGAGGTGCATTGGAGCCCAGCTTAGTCATCATTATCACGTAGCCTCTTTCCTTCACATTGGTGGATAGAAAATGAGTAGAAGAAGTAACCCCTTTGGAGAGCTTAGAAAGGCAGAGACACGCCTGGGCACCTAATTATTCTCTCCTGGGCAGACGGTCGTTTTGAAAGCATCTCTTCTTCGTGGCCCTTTGCCGTGGTCCCATTCTCATTATGTCCCTGGACTTCCTTTGGTCACGTTGTTTTCCCAAGGACACCCACATTCACTTTGGATGGACGAGTCAGGCAATCTCCTCAGTCATCTTAACAGCAGCTCGTTCCTGTCCAGGTTATTTAAGAGCAGAGAAAATATTTATCGTGTGGAAACAGCTTCTGAAGGCACGCAGGTTTAGAGTGATAAAGCTCACACATCTGTGGTCTGCCTGGTCCACGTAATACTGTTGCTGAGCACCGAGCTGAAGGTAAAAAGCACAGGGAGGAGGCCGTGCGGGTAAGCTGCCCGTGGCCCCTGGGAAGAGGCAGGCAGTCATTTTTAGATACCTGTGTCATGCTTCATGGTCACGGTGGTGGTGCTGGTGATTGTGGCGACCTCAGAGCCCTGACAACTCTGAAACTGGGTCAACTGGGAGCAGAGGGAGAGGGATGAAGGACCAGAGAGGAGCTGAGATTAGGCCAAGGGCATGGGACTCCCTCAGGGATCTTCCCTATGTAGACTGTTGGAGGCTAGGTCCCTGCTCCAGCCTGTGTAACTGAGTTGGAGAGTCTTCATCATCCTGAATGATCCTTCTGCCCACCTCACCTCTGGCTCCCAGGAGCAGGATGGAGCAGACAGGGACACATTTCATTTGGATGTCATTCCTGACTGGCCTGTTTTCTTTTCCTTCAGGCCCCTCTACTCCTCCTTCACCATTTCCTCTCCTCTCCTCTCCTCTCCCCTCCCCTCCCCTCCCCTCCTCTCCTCTCCTCTCCTCTCCTCTCCTCTCCTCTCCTCTCCTCTCCTCTCCTCTCCTCCAGTCTGCTCTTTTCCTCTCCTCTCCTGTCTTCCCTTCTCCTTTCCCTTTCCTCCCTCTCTTAAAAAAGTTTGTTTTATTTTTTTCATTATCAAGTTCTTATTCCCCCTCCCCACGCACACAGAAAAGAAAGAAAGAGCCCTTGTATCAAACAAAGCCCATTTCCCCGCTGGCGACGTCCCCAGATCCTCTCTCTGGCTCTTTCTTTTCCTCGTCTCTTCTTGTCTTTCTTGGCTTTTTCCGATCACCCTTTTCCTCGTCCTCTCCTCTCTTTGCTTCCCTTTTAAAGACCGGTTTCGTCTTGTGTCTCTAACTTCAACAAGCAAGGTTTCCCCTTTCATCTCAACCCCCCTTTTCTAGAGCTCTTCACATTCAGCTTTGGAATGACTCGCCATTCAGCCAGACTCCCCCTCAGGTCCGCTGCTTCTTGACCCTTTCACCTCCCATTTTCCCTGGTCTTAGTGATGCTCTTGTCCCTGAGTCCTGAGAAAATAGTCCATACTATTCTGGATATTGCTCAGTTCCCGCTGTGTCCAAAGGGGTCCACTCTGCGTTTTTCCACTTGAGTTTGGCCCTTGCTACATGTCCTAACAGCCTCAAGGACTTGGGGGCATGGCCTCAATTTGTGTCCGATCTTTGTGACACTAGTTCGTGGGCCCAGTGCCAGGGGCCGAGCTGTCCAGTGGTAAGCACAGAACCATTGCAGATGATGCTGTGGAGCCAGGCTACTTGTCTCCTTTAATACATTCAGCATCTCTCTTTGTACAGGAATGAGCTCATAGGGTACCATGTCCCAGGTTGTGCAGGGCCTTCGCAGCTCAGCCGGAACCGGGCTATGCCTCGATGCCATGCCCGCCCCAGGCACGTCCCTGTGCATCCCACACTGCACAATTCACACCTGCTGCCTTCTCCCACACGAGGGCACTCTTGGAGCTCTTAAAGAATCACTACAGGGAAAAGCTGGGGCTGGGTCTCATTCCACATCCCCCAAGGGGCTCCAGCATCTTGTAGCTTAGCTCCCAGTGCCCAAGGATGCTCTGACCAGAGCCAGGAGGTGCAGGCCTTGATGCAGCCTGAGAAGTGACCGCCTTCCTGCTGTCTGTTCCAGTCTGGTCCTGGTGGGCTG
The DNA here is from genome assembly GCF_011100635.1 of Trichosurus vulpecula. Classification (NCBI taxonomy): domain Eukaryota; kingdom Metazoa; phylum Chordata; class Mammalia; order Diprotodontia; family Phalangeridae; genus Trichosurus; species Trichosurus vulpecula. Next base: position 2,383,984 of record NC_050576.1, on the reverse strand, counting down.
TTCCACAGTCATCAAGTGAGTGGCTCTGAGTGACAGGTCCCCCCTTTCCTGTATCTGCTTGTTTGCTTCCATGGGGCAGCATCATGGGCCCAGGAGGGGCTGCCCTCCTCTCTGGGGAGCCAGCCTCCCAGGCAGCTTGGTACAAGGACCAATTCCTCCCATTTCCACCAAGACCTCACATAAGGCAGTGGATGATGCTGTGTCACATTCATCCTTGGGAGTATTTTAGGTACTGGAGGGATGGTGGGCTTCCTCTGAGATCCTTCCCATCTTCCCAACTTCCCTGTTACTGTCGAGGGCACCAGCGTCCTCCCAGTCACCCAGCTCATGACTTCAGTGTCCTTAAACCTCCATATTTCATCTGTTGTCCAGTCCTGTGGATCCCCCTTTGCTCCATCCTGGAGGTCACGTTCTTGTTCCTTGTGACACAGGCAGATTGGTACAGACCCTCCTCTCCTCCGGCCTGGGCTATTGCAGTAACTCCTGGGCAGGGTCTGCCTGCCTCAAGTGTCTCCTTACTTCAGCCCATCTTTCCCTCACTGTCCTCTCTCGTCTTCTGTCTAAATGTGCCTCATCCCTTCTTGGGGTTTCACCTCCCGTCTCCTCCAGACACTGTCCAGCTCATGAATGTCTTTCCTAAAATGTGGTAGCTCAGACTGAACCTGAGACATAGATTGACCAAGAAAAGTCAGCTCTTTGCCTGGCAGGAAATGCTGGGTTCAAACCTGGCTTTAAAAACTTCCCAGCTGTGTGATCCTGGGCCTAACATCTCTGAGCCTCAGTTTTGTCATCTGTAAAATAGAGATGGTTATAATACAGGAGGGGGCTCCCTCCCCAGCTCTGCTTCTGGGAGCTCCTAGTTCCCTTCTTCATTTGGCTCACACTTTGGAATGGGCTGTCTGAGAAGCGAGTGGGGTCCCCTTCATTGGGGTCTTCAACGAAAACTGCACACCTGCTTGTCAGACAGGTCTTGATGGCATGGTGCTGGCTGTGCAACATGGCGGCTGAGGTCCTTTAGATTCTGTGAAGTGTGGACAGTGTCCTTGGTCCATGTCATATTAGGGAAAGATTGTGGGATTTGCCACTGGGGACCAGGGTACAGTAAGTTCTGGGTCTTCTACTCACCAAGTGTGTCACTTTGGACAAGGATCTTGACCTCACTGGGCCTCCGTTCCCTCATCTATGTGACGATGACATTGGATGAAATCTAAATTTTAAATTGAATAACCAAGCGTTTCAGAAAAAAAAAATAGCCAAATTCCCCAGAGAATTGTACAAGCGTTCCAGGCCTTCCCGTAGTGATCCCTGGAGATTTTCCACGCTGCTAATGACCATAGCTAGAAGGCATTTTACATACTGTAGCGAAATCCAAATCTAAATTGAACCAGGGACGATTTGATGCTGATGTTTCAGAGTGTAGGCTGGAAAGGTAATTCCTAGTCTCCTGAGGAAAGAAGTGTCAAAGTCAATTTCACTGAGGAGCTGATCCTAATTTGTCTCTTCCAATCTGATTGCTCCATAAAGGCTTCAGAGACGTTTCCTCCGTGGTCTTCCATGGACTTGGAGGCAGCCTGCACACAGACCAGTCAAGCCTGGTGTATTTCTGGGGGCCAGGTTTCGGTGCCTCCTGCCCCTGTTGTTTGTAATAAGGGCCTGCAAGAAGCCAGGTAGCTGGATTTCAGTGCTTGGTCACGGGACTGAGGCATCATCTTTGAAGGAGAAACAGACTTTCTCAGTGAACTCTCAAGTCTTCTGAAAGGCAAAGTTAGAGTGTGGCTTTCTAAGGGTCTGAAGTCTGGCCCCATCCAACTATCCATCCCAAATTCTTTTCTGCTATTCTTAATAAATCTGTTAAGAAGCATTTAGTAAGCACCTACTATGTCCCTGTCACTGTGTGAGGCTGTTAAGAAGAGAAATATATTCAGCGCATGAAACAGTCCTTCCTTGTGAGAGTCATGGGCGGGGTAATGGGGGAGGGGCTACAACATGTATAATTCTATGCCGAATAAGTGTAAAGAGGATACTAAGGAGTGAAACTTTTCAGGCTGTTTGCTCCTGCCTCAAGGCTTTTCTCAGGCTTCCCTCGCTTGGAATGCTTTCCTCTTTGGCCATCCCAGGGTGGCAGAATGGGTGTGGAGTTGGGCTTGGTGTCAGGAGGAGCTGGGTTCAAATCCTGCTTCACATCCCAGCTGTGTGGCCAGCAAGTGGTTAACCTCTAGGGGCCTTGATTTCTATATCTGTATTTTGGGGCTAACACTGGCCCCTCCATTCCAAGGTTGTAAACCTGAGGTGCCTTGGAAATGGCCTCTCCTCTCACTTTTTTCCTAATGAGGCTGGTATTCAGTTCAACCTTAAGCACCTTCCATGGACCAGACATTGGGTTAACCGCTGGGAATGTAAAGAAAAAACTCAAGAGGCCCCTTTCCCTCCATGTATTTGAGAGGCCATTGCAGTCAATCAGATTGATTGGCTGATTAGCATCATGGAGGGCGTCTCCTCATTGGAAGCCCCTCCACCTGATGACATCACAAGTCTGGACAACCCTGCCCATCCCCCAGCCCCAAATGATGGGAATGTGAAGAGAGCTTGTATTTGATTAGAAGGCCAACACCTACAAACCAAATGAAAGAGAGATGAGTTCTGTGCTGTTACCAGATGTCGAACAGCTGTAGCGAACCTTGGGAATTTCACAAATCAAAACCAAAGGGGGAGGGAAAAACAAGCCACGAGGAAAAGCTGGAGGAGCCCACATCTCAGGACAGCCCGTGAGGCCCGTGGCCGATGAGTGTGGCGGAGACTCGACCATGAGTCTGGGTGTGTTGTCGGGGCTGCGGGGAGCCCCGAGGGGGCAGGAGTGGGGGGTGCCCCGGGGGTGATCTCAGATCGGGAGCTTGGGTAACCATCCTGGAGCCTTCCTCGCCTTGGCCCTCTGCTTAGTAAGAGTTAGAGTTCACATTTAAGTAGGCGGCTGGTGGTGCCGCGGACCGAGCGCTGGAGCTGGAGAACCGGGCATCTGAGGTCGGACTCGGCCTTGGGCTGTGGGCGGGTCACTACACTCTGCCTCAGTTTCCTCTTCTGAAAAGGATAGTACCACCCCTCCCTACCGGGTGTGTGGCAAGGGACACATGAGTTAGCGTTCGCAGGGCCCTTTGTCAACCTTAGAGCGCTATGTAAATGCTGTTATTGGGTTTAATAATATTATTACTATTAGCTTACGTTTATATAGCCCCTACTATGTGCCAGGCACTGTGCGATGCGCTTTACAATTGCTTTCTCCTTTGATCCTCTCCACGGTCCTGGGATGGAGGGGCTTTTAGGGTCCCCATTTTGGATATGAGGAAATTAAAGCTCTTGCAGATGACTGGACTTACCCTGCGTCTCCCCACCCCTCTCCTCCACTCCCTTCCCCTCCCTGCCCCCTTACTAAGTGCTGGGCTAGATTATAATGATATAATGATATCGGCCACGGGCCTCACGGGCTGTCCTGAGATGTGGGCTCCTCCTAACCTCCCTGTCAGGAGTAAAATTCAAGACAGATGCAGGCAACATTCTCTAAGCAATATGACATTTTATTAACAGGGCTCAAACCCGATAATAGAATGGGTCAACGGCTGCCTCAGTTTAAGCCAATGATCCCAAGACGAGACTCCTTTGAGAAAACAGGATGGAGGCCTGGTGGCATCATAGGGGTGAGCACAACATTATTGGTTACATGGCTGAAGTGAGGGCAACAATATGGTGGGCTGGAGTTTGGGAATGAGGGGCTACAACAGCCCCTCCTTCCCTCCTGTGACTAAGAAGTAGTCATTGTTTGGGTCCTCCACACAAGAGAGTCAGGTCTAGTGTCTTCACACCACCAAGCTATCCTCCCAGGATGCCTGGTTTGCTCCCCAAAGAAGCCTGGGCCTCTATCTCCCTCATGTTCACCCACCACCCCCAAGGACGGCTGAATTCTTTGAGGTAAGAAAAGAACAGCGATTAGCAGGAAACATGGGTTTCTGAACTTAACCCGTCAGAGGCCCCTGAATTCTGAACTAAATTCAGAGACAAAGAACTAGGACTTAGGCGGTTACAGGACAAAATCGATTAATTGTAAATGGGATCAATAAAAATGATACAGAATCAGGCTAATGTTCTCATCTCTTTCTGATCGCGCATTTAGATGCTGCTTGCCTGTGGACTCCCCTGGGAACCTGCGGATGGTCAGGTGTCAGGTGGGACCTCCTTTAGCTTTGCTCCCACACTTTTCTTAATGTGAAAATAGAGACAGATGTAATCCATGCCAAGAGTCAGGGCTTGGGGTGTCTTAAAAGGCCATCTTGCTTTCTTAGCGCTGAGCAGGAGCGCTGTGTACTAGAAATTATAAGCCATGATTCACATCGGAGACTGCTGTAACTTGGGAAGAAGTTCCTCTGGTCCCTTAGGAGTAAATGATATGAATTTTTAACATGCTCCTAAAAATAATTTGCATGATTTCTGTGTCCTAGAGTATAGGTCTCTCAGCATGAGTAGAATTTATCTTGATAGCCAAGTGACTTGGATTTCCATTCACCTGTCACTTGGGGTCTTGGTTGCCTTGGAGGATTAAGATGCCAAGGGACACACTACCAGGGGTCCCAGCACTGCCCTGTGTCCTCTGGGCCAAGCCTGGATGCCCGGGCTGCTCTATGGTCCATTAACTCCTAATGGAGCCTTGAATTTCAGGCTACGTGGGTCATTTTAAGAACTCGATCCAAGAACAGTCAGAAAACGGAGGCTCATTTCCCAGCGCTGCTGCTTAATACTGGGCGACCTGGCACAAGCCCCTTGGTCTCTCTGGGCCTCAGGATTCTCATCTGTAAAATGGGAGTGCTGGTCTTGGGGCTGCAGGCTGCCTCCAATCTCCAGCTCTCTGATGACACAGTCCCCTCTAACTCCTCGGTCGGCGGGCCTGGGCTCTTTGCTTCCATTGGGTGGTGGGCTTCAGAGGCAGGAGTGTGTGTGGCCTAATGGATAATAGTCTTGGCCACTGGCCTTGATGGAACCCTTGGAGGCTGGCAAAGCCCCATCCAGAAATGATTTCATCTGCTCCTTTCACCTGCCACTGAGGTTAGTGCCCTGACTTCCATTTCTGGGAAGAGGAATGTGAATTTGGGCTAAGTCACTCCTCAGGGTCACCCAGCTTGGACTCAGTTTAGGTCTTCCTGACTTCACACCCAACACTCATGCAAGGTGTCACCTTGTAGTCAGAGGATCGAGTCCTCAGAGTCAGGCAGACCTGGGTTCAAGTCCAGCCTATGAAACCTTCTGGTTGTATGATTGTGGTGGGATGGCTTCATCCCTTGGTGGTGCCTGCCCTGCATTGGCACCCCCAGCTTACCCCAGGGAGTCGTGTAACTGTATATCCAGCTGCCTGAGCTGTGCCTTCTACTCTTCCATAGCTGCAACCCACCCCCCCCCAATTATAAGTCATGATCACTTAACATCCAAGTTAACTTGATAACAATTTAGGGGAGCTTGCAATGAGCTCTCTTCCTAAGATGTGTGATGGGCATTCGATGACAAGTTTTAATCACCACCAGGCCTGATGAGATAGGGGCTGGAGATGCCAAGGTACCAATGAGGCAATCCCTGCCCTTGTGAGCTCACATTCTGTTTGGGGAGGTCACATGCTGCGTATCTAGGTTATAAAATTAAATTATGAGAATCTCAGAGGTTTCAGTGTGGTTGGATGTCTCGGGCTGGCTCGATAGTGGGAATGGGTGTTCCCCTCTTGGGAAAGTGTAGCCCCAAAGTGGAAATGCCAGACTCAGAGCAGGACGAAACAAGACTCTGGCTAATGGAGGGGGGGGGGAGGTTCTGGTTAATCTGGGGCTTTCCATGTCTAAGAGTGATGTCCCTGCCTTACAGAAGAGAAATTACTTTTCTGACTTAATCCTGCTGCTGCCGTCTGAGTATTAGGCTGGAGAAAATCCAAATGTGGCTGCGTTCTTTCCCTGGGCCATTGTCACTGTGTGTAGGAGATTCAGTGAATTTGGTGAAGGTCAGCTGGGGAGCAGCAGGAATTAATTTTAAAATGCAATGAATTAATAAGTTGTTGGAAGATTCTCTGAGCTGTAGGCGACAGCAAGGCCTTCTCCTCCTCAAGTAACCGCTGGGGAGTGGAGAATAGTGGCTCCACTTCCTGAGTCGCCACTGACAATGTCCTTCTCAGTGCTGCCGTCATCTTACAGGAGCGGCACTTTGTCTAGGGGAAATTGCCCCTTCCTAGAAGAGAGGCCCCTGGGGGTGGACATCCAGGAAGGTCACAGGCTTAGGCTAGGAGTGGGATCAGGGAAGGGGGTGAGATCCAGGCAAAGCGGCCTCTTTATTGTACCCTTATTCTAGAGCTAGCAGGGACCTTAGAGGCTGTAGGGACCAATTGGCATCCCTGACTCTCACACCTACAGGGCCGTCCCTCTGTCTCTCTGAGACTCAGTTTCCTCCTCTATGCAATGGAGCAGATGATGCCTGTAGTAGCTGGCAGCATTCAGGGTTTGTTATAAGTTAGAGGAAATGCTTTGTGGATTTTCAAGCTCTTTATACTGGCCAGTGATGACTCAGAACCCCTTTGGGGGAACCTCCTCCAGTCCAGAAGGCTCAAGAGGAATCCCAATCCTTGGTGCTTCCCCAGAGGGCAGAGCTGTCAGACAGAGGGGGCAGGCTACGCCACGCTGGTAGGCCAAGCAGCAAGGTCCAAGATGGTCCTTTGAAGAGTGACCTGGAGTGGCGTCCCTGCAGCAGGAAGAAGGAGCAACCTCCATGACCCAAACTTCAGAGCTTGTGTGATCATCTCAATGCTGGTGAACAGCAATGACAGCCAGCATTTACTTGGCACCTACTATGTGCAGGCGCTTTACAAATCGCATCTCATTGGATCCTCACAGAAGCCTTGCAGGGTAGAGGCTATCACCCCCATTTTACTAATGGCGACTTGCCCAGGGCCCCACAGCTGGCGTCTGAGGTTACATTCGAACTCAGGGCTTCCTGATTCCACTGCCCTACCTGGCTGCTTAGTGGTCATAGTGAATGGAGTACTGAGCCGAGTTACGAGGCTCTGGGCTCTCACGGTAGATGGCTGTGTGACCACTGGCAATGCCTGAGCTTCAGCTTCTGATCTGATTCCTGGGGTACTGACTTCATAGTGAAACTGCCCAGGAGCAGGATGGGCCTCAGTGTCTGGGAGGTCAGAGGGGGATTATTTTGGGAGGGGGCGTAATTCCAGGTGGCAGCTGAGCTCCCTCCCAGCCCTCACCTTCTGTGATTCTCAATTCTCTGGAGACTCAAACGAGAGAAAGTGCATAAAGCTCTTTGCAAACTGTAAATCCCCATGTTATCAGTCATTGGGAGTCGGGTCACACTGGCCTGTCAACAGGATTTCCCCGGCACCATCAGGGCCAACCCTAAGCGTACAAAGCATGAGGTGGAGAAATGGCCCAAGGCCTGCTCTTCCCCAAAGTCCCCCTCCCTTGCCACTATCAGTGGGTGGAATGCTCCTAAACATGCCCGGGTTAGTCACAATTAAGGACCCAGCGTCTCTGGGGTGAGATAGCTCATGCAGCATTTTTTACATGGTAGAAAAAAGCGAAATATTAGGGGTTAGAGGGGTAGGTGCTGGGTTGCTGCCTGCTGGGTAGGGGGACTTTGGGTGAGTCCCAGCCCCTCTTGGGCGGGCCTCAGTTTTCTTCTCTGCAAGATGAGGAGGGTTAGCTCAAACCCAGGCCATTATTCATTTTAAGAAAATCACTTACATGAGTTGTCTTATTTACTACAAAAACAATTTTAAGAAAGTTAATTCTATTTCATATGGAAGTTTGTGATTTATGCTTTAACTGCTTATATTTTACACACACACACACACACACACACATACACACACACACACACACATTCGTGTGCTCATCCATGTGTCTTCCCCCTTGCCCTTCACATTTTTTCAGTTTTCACATCTGTAAAAGGCATCTAATTTACTGTATTGTGGTGGCATCTAATATACTGGATTTACTCAAGGCATCTAATTTACTGGACTGTGGTGAGCAAGAGTTCTTAACTTGGTTGGCTTCCATGAAATTAAAAAAAAAATATTCAGTTAACGGAATTTCAGTATAACTGGTTTCTTTTGTAATTGTGGGCATTTTATCTCACGCCTATGACCACCTTGTTCTGAGAAGGGTCTGTGGGCTTCACTAGCCTGTCGCCCCAGGGGTCCAGGACACAAAAGGGGCTGAGGAGCCCAGGTGGTGAGGCCGGAATGGCTAGTGTGGGTAAAGGGCTTCTCTACCTGAATGTGAGCTGTGATGGTGATGGCAGCATCGATCATGTTGGCGCCCACCTCCTGTAGCGTTATTTCAGGACAAATAGGAGTTGGGTTGTCTTTGCATTAGCCAGGACAGGGTTTGTTTCAGTTAATAAACTGGACTAAAGCAGCCCATAGACTTGCAATGTTGAGAATTGCCAGTTATGAGTGGTGTTAATGTGTGAAAATAAGGGACATCTCTGGTTTTCTCTTCTAAGATACAAGATGAAGATTGGGGTTGGGGGGAGATGGGGAATATAAATCATTTGAAATACAAATAAAAAAGACTATGAATGAGGCTGCCAGCCATCTTTGCATGATTCTGTCCATGCTGTAGGAAACAATGGTTAGGATTCTTTGTTTCTTCTTCCACGAAGGGGCAGTTAATCTCTTTATCAGGGAGCTGAGTGCCACCCTTATTTAGCAGCAAGCTTCTAAGGAGCCTCTTCTGTGCTGGCTTTGGACTTCACTTCACTTCGGACCATACTTCACAGTGCAAAGCCAGGTGTGGTGCATCTCAGGCCTTTAACCAGAAGAAACTTAGAAATATTTCCTAAGATCCTGGTATTGTCTGTTAGAGTTTTCTAGAGCAGAGGTGGGGAACCTGTGGCCTCAGGGCCACATGTGGCCCTCTAGGTCCTCAGGTGCATCCCTTTGACTGAATCCCCTTCATCAAAGGATTTATTCTGTAAAACGTGGACTCAATCCAAAGGTTGCACCTAAGGACCTAGAGGGCCACATGTGGCTTTGAGGCCACAGGTTCTCCACCCCTGCTCTAGACCAACTCCTCACCTTACAGATGAGGAAACTGAGGTCCGTAGAGGTTAAGTGACTTACCCAGGGTCTCCGAGGCAGTGTCAGAAACAGGATTTGAATCTTGGTCTTTTGAGTCCAAATCCAGTGTTCTTTCCAGTGGGCTATCCTGCCTCTTCATTCAGAACACTCACTCAGCAGTCACTAATGTAGGCTAAAGCCTCTGCCACTCCCCCACATAAGGATTGCCTTCTACCACCATTTGTCATCACCGTTGATTGACTGATTAAGTCATCAATTTTTTCTGTGCCTATTACTATAGAAGTCCTGTGCTAGGCATGCATGGAGAGAGGGAAAAAACAAAAACAGACCCCAGTATCAAAAGGAGAAAGTTTAGGTTTTGCTTTTCCTGAATGGTCTGTCCAACTTAGCATGAAATCAGTATCTGGTCAAAGGCTTACTGAATCTTGTTCTGCAGTGGAGTGCTATGGGAGTGATTCTGGCTTTGGCCAACGTGGGGCCAGGGATGGCCTGGACGGTCATCGTTGGGGACTAGCTCAGCTAAGTCCCCAGAGGCTCTAGCCACGGTGGGCAGTGCGGGAAGTTTGGGGCCAAGGCAGCTCTCACTAGCCCCCCAGGCCGGGATTGGCCTCCCTGTGGGAAATATTGGACCACGGAAATACATAGCAAGGTGGGGAAACAGCAGAATGGCTTAAGACAAGTGAGGAATCCTACCATGGTGTGCTTCATTCAGACCTAAACTTTTGGTTGGCCCGGCTGGCCTCTAAGGTGGTACAGAATCAAGTGGACTAAAGGTCAAAATCAGATTTATGGCACAGGAACTTACAGAGAAGATGCTTGGGGGGTGAAGAGAGGGTGAGAAATCTTAGGTACAAATCCTACCTCCAACACTTACTAGCCCTGTGACCCTGTAGTCCAGTCAACAAGCATTTATTATTAAAGTGCCTACTGTGTGCCAGGCCCCATTCTGAGCTACAGGGATACCAAGAAAGGTAAAGGACATTCCCTGCCCTTGAGGAGCTTACTGTCTGATGGGAGAGGCCACAGGCCAACGCCCAGGTAGGAACAAGATAATCAAGAGAGGGAAGATGGGGGACGGGGAAAGGCTTCTCACAGTTTCCTCATCTTTAAAATGGGGTTAGTCATAGCACCTGACTTACAGGATTGTTGTGACCAACTTTGTGAACCACTCTGCCAACCTTAAAGCCCCTTATAAATGATCCATGTTAAGTCAGAGACAAGCTGGTCATCATCTACCCTCGGTACTGGTGAAGTCAAAGACACTTTCTGTATTCCCATAATCAATCAATAAGCATTTACTAAGCACCTACTATGTGTCCAAAACTGTACTAGGTATTGAGGATTGAGTATACAAATGCAGAAGTGAATAGTCTGCAGCCTCAAAGAGCCGACATGATATTCGAGGAGACGTGTTTATAAAGAATGTGCAGGTGTGCGCACACACACCTATATGTGTGTGTATCTATCTATCCATCTATATATAATCTATCTGTCCATTCCTCCATCCATTTATAATCTATAAATCCATCTATCATTCATCCATCTATCTATAAATCTACCTATCCATCTGTCCATCTTTCTATCCGTCCATCTATCCATCTATAAATCTATCCATCCATCCATCTATCCATCTATAAATCCATCTATGCATTCATCCATCTATCTATAAATCTATCTATCCATCTATCCATCTTTCTATCCAACCATCTATCCATCTATAAATCCATCCATCCATCCACTCTATCCATCTATAAATCCATCCATCCATCCATCCACCTATTTATCTGTCTATCTATCTATCCATCTATATATAATCTATCTGTCCATTCCTCCATCCATTTATAATCTATAAATCCATCTATCCATCCATCCATCTATAAATCTATCTATCCATCTATCCATCCTTCTATCCGTCCATCTATCCATCTATAAATCCATCCGTCCATCCATCCATCCACCTATTTATCTGTCTATCCATCCATCTATAAAATAGGTCCAAGGTTATTTCCAGGGGGAGGGCATTAGCAGTTCTGGCCTGTGGGGTTTGGGGAGCAGAGGAGGCTTCACGTAGAAGATGGCCTTGAACTGAGTCTCAAAGGAACCTTGGAATTGGGGGATGCAGAGGGATAGCATACTAGGCATGGAGGGGGCAGAGTGGGGTAGCTTGGGTATCAGAGCAGCTCTGCAAAAGAGGGAATTTGTTGTTGACTCTGAAGATCATTGTGGCTTATTATTATCACTGTGGTGTACCTTAAAATTCATTAGTCAAGTGATCGCTCAAAATAAGTAAGGTAATAGAACAAGGCCTGTCGTGCTGGTGGGTCTCGATGCATTGTATAATATTTGGAAAGCATCAAATTATAACATAGATTTTCGTTTTAATGGGAGAGTTGTAATGCCCTCGTAATTTTTTTAACTTCTCATTAGTTTTTACAACCTATGAATTACCTAAAACAACTCGAGTCATTTGGATTTTGACTTGCTGCTTGTTTTACTACTTGCAGAATTGTCGTTGGAGAAATGGGAATCCATATTTATGCTGCTGGTTTCCGAGGCTTGGCACTGGGGTTCTGGGTGGGGGAGGATGCAGGCAGCCTGGAGCGAGGCTGGGTTTCCCAACTCTGCTCAAAGGAGGCTCGAAGAGAGCGATGGGAAGGAAGGGTGATCATAAAGTGGTTACCATAAATCCAGGGGCTACATTCGCTGGGAGAATTTATTCTTCTAGGACTATCTTTCTGCACACCTGTTTAAGTTATCAGGTTTTTATTTTTAATGAAGGACGTTTTGGGAAATGTATTTTAACAATGTATTTGACACTCCATTTATTCATTGGTATATTACTATAGTTTTTACTTACTCAAGGGTTTTTTCAACTCTGTGAAATTTCAAGCATTTTTTCTTTTGTTCTATTCTTTTCTCCCAAACTTCTTATTAGGAAGAAGGCATGCCTCTCTTTTGTGTTGGGTAATGATTCAGTGAGAGGCAGAGTGCTCCAATGGATAGAGAGCCTGCCTTAGAGGCATGAAGACCTTCCTCTGCCACATCTACCAGCTGTGGAACGCTGTGCACAGCCTGGGGGGGGGGGCTCTCAGCACAGCCCTGGCATCTGTGAACTTGTTTGTTTTTGTTTTTCTTTTCCAATATTTTGATCCCTGCATTTCAATAAAACGGGTTTCCTTTATGATCCTGTGCACTTAATTTGATGCATTTTGTAACATCCTGAGGAGTCTGTAGGTGTCATTAGCTTGCCTGCGAGAGGGTCAATGTTACAGAAATTGGTAAGACCCCCAGCTCTAAGCTTATAAATTGCCCGTCACTTGCTCACCAGGTTTGCTGGAAGGGGCTTCTTCTTTGGGAGTTCTGATGAAATCACAGATCTGACCATTGGAAACCACAAATGCTTGAATGTGTGTTAGGGAGCCTCACCCAGGGAGCCTGTCTCCCATCCCACGTAGTGAGGAAGCACTATAAAAAGGTTGGTTGTTCTTCTCAAGTCTGGGGGCTGTGCTGTGGAGGAGTGTCTTGAATAGAACCACTCTCCTCTGGAGCCGAGAGCGCCCAGTAGGGATGTGTCTGGTCCAGAACTGCTTAAAGTGCCGTTGGCTTGTCCTTGGCTCCAGAGCTTAGCTGGGAAGAGGCTTCTAGTGCCTCTGGTTTTGCTCAGAACTGGAAAAGAAAGAGAATCAAGAGCATGCATTGTTTGAGGACCGTCCAGCATCCTGTCACTGGGTAAAGATGGTGGATCAAAAGGATCCCAAAAGGAAGATGACCTGAGAGTAATTGTGATGCCCTGTATTGGTCCCAGAGTCCAGATATTGAAACATACCCCCTCTTCTTAGCCAGAGTGGCAGGATTTGAACTCAGTAGCCAGGTCTAGCACTCAGTGTTTTGTACCACTTAGATGCTACTGGAGGAAAACAAGGCCTATAAAAGGAACTGAGACTATAAACTGTAGGTGGAGGACGGCTTGTGTGAAGGTGGGAGACTGCAGTCATTCATCAGGAAAAGGTCTGGGCTTTGACTGAATGGTGAAGGACCTAAAGAGTCCGCCATGTAGAGATTGGGGTACGCAGTGGGTACCAGTGGTTCAGGCGGAGGTTTGGAGGAGGAGGCTGTTCCCCTCCCAACCACAGAAGTCTGCGATACCATGATCCTGTAAGACTATCCCCCACCCCACAGGACATGATGCAAGGTGTCCTTTTTCCTAGTAGCCATTTTTATGGAGATTTAAAAACAAATGGGACTGATTGGGTCAAAATGTTATCTGTTACCCTTGTGTGGGACACCTGATCATTCCTGAAGTGGGGAAAAGACAACAGGCTTCTGTAGACAGCAGAAGGCTGAGATGGGCCCTGCACCTATTTGTGCACATGCCAGGATGACGTCTCAGCAGTTTCTTGTTGCTGCTGCCGGCTGCCAGGCTGGGCACTCCCAAGGTGCCCTGGCATGTGCTGCTGGGCCGATTTATCGCCTCTCGTCCTGCCCCTCCGTTCTAGCCACAGCAGGCCTTTGAGGGTTCCCGAAGGAGCTGGGCAGAGCTCACAATTATTTAGGTTCTAAATTATCCTTGTCCAGTTCTCACAAGAAGAGCTCTATTTTCTCCCTGTAGACAATGATTCCCTAATGCTTATTAATGTAATAATATCACATTCTGTTTCCAAGGAAACCTCTCTCCTCGAAACCAAGCACCAAGCGCCCATGCCGCCGCAGCCTGACATCGTCTGGCCCAAACCGTGCACTTCGACCTGGCCCATTGTCCACGTTTCCGCTCCTGTAGAAGTTTCTCACAAATTATAGTTTTTCTTCTGATCTTCTAAATGTTTTGCAGCCTTTTTCTTTACCAAAGCTACGCATTCAGAACGTCCCTGAAACAAATTACCGGCTTCATTATGACACACAATGGATGAATCCATTATGCTTTGGAGCCACAGCTTTTTAAACGAAAATACCCTGGCTTGTTTTCCAGCCAGGCCTTCTTTCTGTAATTGCATGCTTTATATTCTGCTCTGGAGCTGGGGAATAAAGCAAAGGTTAGGCAATGATTTTTGTTTTTCTGTATCTTTCTTTTTTTTATAGCCACAAAGAGGTATGTGAATTTATAACATTCATGTGCATTTCAAGTCAACTGCTCTGATGGTGAGTGAGTCTCACCCAGCTGGACAGGAGGAAGTCGAGTCTGGAATTGCTTCCTCTCCTGTCTCCTCCCTTTACTGGGAATTCCCCTGACCCTCAGTTTCTCCATCTGTAAACTGGACATAATCTACCTCACAAAATTCATTGTAGGGGATATATTTTTGCAAAACTTTAAATTAGGGGCTCTTAATTTGATGTCCACCCCCCCAGTAGATTCCAGGGGATCTGTTGAATTTGAATGAGAAAAAAATTACATTTTGGTTTCCACTAACTGCTAACTAAAAATTAGTATTTTCTTTCTTTTTTTTTAAACCAATGATTCTGAGCAGGAATGTGCTCCACAGGCTTCACCAGTCTGCCTGCTGAAGAGCTCCAGGACCCAAACAAGGCACAGAAGCCTTGCTTTAAGGAGTAACAGAAATGCAAGTTTTCTGGCTCACCAATATTTGAATAAATGAATTTTGGAATCAGAGCAGCACTTTCCTATGGAGCCCATTAATCAGCAAGACCTGGGTTCAAGTCTCTGTCAGGAACAGCTGCTTTGTTTCCATTCCCCCCAACCGTGGAAGCCACCTTTGAGCTGGTCCCTTCCCACCAGCCCATCCTCAGCCCAGCAGCCCAAGAGATGCTCTTCAAGTGGAAGTCTGCCCACCACCCTCTGTGGCTCCCTCTTACCTCCAGGATCAAACAAGATGATCGGCCTCGAAGGCTCTTCTTATGCCACCTCTTACTAAGACATAGCTCAGATCCTCCCTTCTAAAGTCTCAGTCGCTAGTGCCTCCCACCTTCAGATTACCCTTCACCTTCCCTGCCACCTTCCCTGTGCTCATAGGGAAGGGAACAAGGATGTGTACAGTGCCAACTCTGGGCCAGGCGCTTTTAGCATGTTACACCTCATTCAGTGCCTGGTCTCCTCCATTAGAATGTGAGTGCAGCACAAAGTAAAACATGCACAGCAGAGAACAAAAGAAAAGCTACAAGGAAGCAAAGAAAAGATGGACAGCTTTCAACTCAACGTGCAGTGTTTAATACCTAGGCTTTCCTGAAATGACAGGTGATTGCTATATATTCTGAATCCTCTCCCGTGTTCTGCCATGCACATGACATGTTTTTTTTTTCTTTTCTTATTTTGTAATTAAGTTTAATATTTAAATTTATAATGTTTCTTTTTCTTTTCTTATTAGGTATTTAAGTTTTAGTATTTGTCTAAAATTTTAAAAAACGAAAAAAAAGAGTGTGAGCTCCTTAAGGGCAGGGGCTGGTTTTCTCTCCCTTATCTTCAGCAGTGATTACTGGTGAGACACACAGTCAGTGTCTAATAAATGTTTATTGACCGACTGATTGGTTAAGGAGCCCTGTGGCCCTGGGCAGCACTTGACTGTTCCAGGCTCCAAAGAACTGGGATTTTCAAGTTCATTCCTACGTCTGTTCACTCCTGAGTCTCCAGACGAGATGCTCTTGTCTCGGAGGGCACACGATTAGATTTTAAAATGTTCACTTTCCTTTATGGGTGATGCCTTTGCCCCAGTATAAGATAGCCATGCAAAGATCCCAATGTCCCAGTGTTGAGAGTGGCCAGTCAGAGCCAAGAGCCCCGCAGAGACCCCTCACATGTGAATGGAGAAACTCTCACATTTTAAAGGAGCATTAAAAAGTTTAACTTCTAGTTAGATCGCTATTGAGTTTATGTTCTAAATCTTCTGCTTTATGGATAATTATTGCTTTTTCTGACGCTCTTTCTGCCAAGCCCATTGGATGCTGACGTCTGTTGCTACAGGAACTCCACTTGGAGGAAATTTTGGGGTCGTTGTGGATTTCAGTGAAACTGCCTTGGTCTGATTTTTTCTGTTGAAAAACAGAAAAGCTCTCCTTCCTTCCTCCCTTCCTCTTTGTCTCCCACTCCTTCCTGCCCCTCTCTATTTCTCCCTTCCCTTTCTTTCCTTTTCTCCCTCATCCTGATGATTTTTCATCGTTCCCTCATCTGTCTCCATCACTTCTGTTCTGGACTGTTGCCTTCAGCTCCTCCTCAGTCTCCCTGCCCAGCCCAATTCCGGAAGCTTCAGTGACTCCCCATTACCTCTGGGTTCATGTAGACACTCCTCTGTTTGACGCTGAGCCTTCTCAATCTGGCTCCAGCCTGTCTTTCTGGACAGTTTTCCCCTTCCCTCCACATTCCAGAAAAGCTGGCCTTTTGGTGGCCTCTTGGCTGGAAGGCCCGCAGGCCTTTCCCGCCTGCTGGCGTCAAGCTCCCACCATTTCCCTTGTCATGGGCCACCCCCTCCACCAGGCCTCTCCTGTTCTTCCCAGTTGTAGATGTCTGACTCCTTGAAATGACTTTGTGTTGCTCCATCTTTGTATGTAGTGTTTCCCCCAGGAGAATGTTACCTGTTTGAGGGCAGAGGCTGCTTCATTTCTGTCTATTGATATGAGTGGTATGTTGGCTGCTGTGTGACCCTGAGTGAGTCACCTAGACTCTCCATATTCAGAGAGACAGTGGAGAAGATGCTGACCTGCATTGGCAGAGAGAAGTTATTCACTATAGAAATAAGGTCACATGTCTAGCCTTTGACCCTATATTGGAAAATAAAACAAGGCTCACCAATGAAAAAAATGCACTTCTCGCTGTGGATTGTGGATGGCTATGTGCTGTTTCTTCTTCATTCAGGATTTGTTTTTAAAAATTCACTTTTGGGGCTCCCCAAAGGTCTTTGAGAAGTGAGGCCACCTCCCTTAATTGGAGCCACAAAACATGGGCTTCATTGTTTTTGTTGACAGACCTCAGCTGAAGCCAGGAAAGCACCAGCTGGTCTTCAGAGCCCATGTTTGCCCAAAGAGCCCCTCTGCTCCAGAGATGAGGCTTGTTGGTCCTCCAGCCTGCTCAGGCCCAAACCGCTGTGATTCTTGAAGATTTATCACCAACATGAGCCTGCTAGATGCCACTTGGGGGCCCCTGCTTACTCATTAGCAACGTGAAGCTAACAAGACAGTTGCTCTTCATCTTCCAGTGGATGTGTCTGTAACCAGGGGCCCTCCTGGCCCCATTTTTCTCTTTCATTTCTCCTTATAACCAGGAGCTGGGCTGAGATGCCTGGGGGAGCCACCTCTTTCTCTTCTCCTTGTCCCGCTGCCTTCCTTTGTTCTTGCCTTTAGGGTATCAGGGCAGTATCCTGATGCACTTCACTTATTGCATGGTCACACCACCTGCATCTGCCATTTACTGCTCCTGTGCCCAGCTAGGGGCCAGGCCATTTAACTGCTCAGAGCCCTGGGGTCCTTCCTCCTCTGCCTTCCTGACTTGTGGGGTTCTGGGAAGAACAATTCCAAGAATGAAATGGAATTGAGCCCAAGCCTGGCCCTGAGCCCACATCTAATATAGGCTTCCTCCCCCATCCCACAAACGTGAAGGGCCTGCTCCGTGTTGGGGGCTGGGATAAAGGGCAAAGGGGAGTGCCCCTTTCCCTTGGTAGATCCAAGGTGTGTGCAAGGCCAGGCTTGGATAGGATAGAATGGGACACCAGTGATTCAGCAGAAAGTGACTCTGCCATTCACTTCACCAGGGACAAAGCACCAACTCCTGGGGAACAGAAAAGGCCTTAGAAGCAGGAGGCCCTGAACGACTGTGCTTGGAGGTCACCTGATCCACCTGCCTCATTTTATAGATGAAGGAAGGAAAAAGCATTTCTTGAGCTCTCATTGTATTCTAGGCCCTGTGCTGTGTGAAGACACTGAGGCCCACAGAGGTCTGAGGGTAGGAAGGACCTGGGTCGATGAGTCTGTGAGACAGGATTCAAACGCACCAAGTCTGGTGTGTTTCCTCCTACGCCACACTCTGACTGGTCCATTCAAATGAGACTGACCAAGACAGATGTCCTGAGACCTGCCCTGGGGTCTGCTGCACTCTGAAAGATGCACAAGTGGCTGCTGATACTTGGGTGGACCATCTACAGACACTACAGAAAGGCATAGACTAGAATTGCCTAGGATGAGAAGGTATAAGTGGTTTGTGGGAATCCTGACACCAATGAGACCCATGAATCAGTGAATTGTAATGGAGACGACAAACACCTACTGTGTGCTGGGCACTGTGCTAGTTTGTAGGGACATGAAGACAGAAATGGAACAGCCCATGTCCTCATGGAACTTGCTGGGAGTGTGTGTACACATTCCACGTGGTCCTCACTGCACCAAGGATCCTTCCCAGAACAAGGCTGCTGTGTTTCCCCCTCAGGGCCCTAGGGGTTCCCTCCAGCAGGTTGGAGAGGTCTTCTCTGATGCAGTCAACTCACACTACTGTCCCACTGTTCTCCCTAATGTTGATTGTTGAGGATTAGATAGCGTTTCCCGTATGTTATTCCGACCTTCCAGTTTCATAGATTTGACAAAGGGACATGTAAAGGGAAGAGAAGGGAACAGAAATATAAGCCTCCTCAGCTGGTGCCACAAGCTCCCCCAACCCCCTCGTGCGCTGATATCCCACACTTCTGGGATGTACTCCGCTCAGACTGAAAGCAACTTGGGAAGGTCAGAGTCTGGGTGGGGTGGGTTGCAAAATGGTGAGTTCCGTTTTGTATATCTTGAGCTTCAGAGGCTGACAGGACATCCGGTGGGAAACGTCCAGTAGGGAGCTGGTGGGGAGATTAGGGTGGCTCCACAGACGGAGAGATCATCTTCCTGGAAGGGACGATTGGATCATTGGGAGTGAGTGATGCTGCCAAGTAAGGGATGGTAGAAACAGAAGAGGCTCAGGACAAAGCCTTGGGGTGCTCCCCAAATGGTGTATGGTTGATCATCCAGCTATGGTGACAGGTCAAATGGGGGAGAGGAGGAAAACAGAGAGATTGTTGTCATGGAACCTTGGAAATGGCAGTGTTCAGCAGGGGTTGTGGCCTGTAAAGGACTCAGGAAGGACGAGAGAGAAAAGACCATCAATTTTGGCAGTTGAAGGACAGTTGGAAACTTTATCGAGAGCAGCGCCGGTGGGATGATGAGATCAGAAGCCGGAATGCAGAGGGCTGAAGGAAGCCTGGACGTGTTAACAGATGAGTTTTTCTAAGACATTGGCTTTGGAAGGATAGAGAACC
This sequence comes from Trichosurus vulpecula, assembly GCF_011100635.1. Taxonomy (NCBI): domain Eukaryota; kingdom Metazoa; phylum Chordata; class Mammalia; order Diprotodontia; family Phalangeridae; genus Trichosurus; species Trichosurus vulpecula. The sequence goes on along the minus strand of NC_050576.1, from coordinate 2,364,661 downwards.
ATAGAGCCTTAGCTCGAGGGGATGAGAGGGCCAAGTGCGGGTATTTTAAGGATGGGGCGGGCATGGGTATGTTTGTAAGCAGTGAGAAGAGGCCGGGGCACAGGGAGACATTGAAGAGAGTGGAACAATCTCTAGGTCCTTGGAGGAGATGTGCCTTAAGGGAACCAGGAGAGGGGCTGGCCTCGGTGAGAAAGTACAAAATGGACTCGGAAGCAAATATGGAGGCACGAGTTAATGCTTGTTTCCTCCCAGATAACCCCAAACATTTCCCATACATATTATCTCTTTTAGTAGGCAGTTGGCTTTGGAAGCTGGAAGGCTTCCACCATGACACTTAGTAATTGTGGGACCCTGGGCAGGGCAGTCGATTGCTCAGTGACTTAGTTTCCTCATAGGTAAAATAGAGATAATGTCTGTTGTTTCGTCTTACAATTATTATGAGGAGCAAATGGAATGCAAATCACCACTGTTCTTATTAGTTTTCCGGTCTTCATGCGTGGCAGAGTCCGAGTAGAAGCGGTCCTAAGTTGTACAGAGTCCGAGTAGAAGCGGTCCTAGGTTGTACAGAGTCCGAGTAGAAGCGGTCCTAGGTTGTACAGAGTCCGTGTAGAAGCGGTCCTAGGTTGTACAGAGTCCGTGTAGAAGCGGTCCTAGGTTGTAGGGTTCATCTTACACCAGTGTTTGACAAACTCGTCGGTAGGTGGAGAAGACGATTCATGTCTGTCATGAGAGGAAGATGCTGGGAGGCGAGGTCCCCTTTTCTAGGTTCATTGACAGCATCCTTGGGACAGTTTTACCACGAGAACAGCTGCGGTACTTGAAGAGCGTCTCTGGCCCCATCGTTGGGAGGTGGACATCTATTTAAGTTCTTCAGCATTTCGCAAATCTGCGTCATGTCCTGGGGGCGGTGCGCTGTTTATTATTCTCATTCTCATTCTTATTTTCATGGTCCCCTGGCTTTCATCACTGAGGTAGACCCCATGCCGCCACGCGAGGTAGGCTTGGTAAAGAATTTAAAAACTTAGACTTTCTTAGAACTTCTGGCCCGAGGTCCAATAGGAAAAAAAAAGCGAGAGGAATACACTGTAATAATTCCCCGACAAAACAAACCCATGCAGGCGACCTTCAAAGCGCGCTCTCTCTCCCATTATCTTAGCCACGGGAGGGCAAGGCGAGTCTTCCTCGTTCACCCTCTCTTGTTTCAGGAATGTGAAGTCGGACTTCAGAGACCAATTGCTTAAGACGCACGCCGCCCTGATCAAAAAGCCCGGCTGCTCCAGACAGCTCAGCGCCGCGGTTCCTTTTTCAAAGATTTCTGTTCCTCTCATTCTTTGATCAGAACAAAAAAAATCACTTTCTAGTGAGATTGGAAGCTCCTTTCTTCAACTCCCTTGTGTCCTTAATTTCACCTTTTGGTCTAGCCTTCTCTGAAGAGGCTGGCCGGGTGAATTAAACGCTTTCTGATTGCTGCCTTCATTCGCTGTGTAGGGATCTCGGGACTTCTGTTCATTGATCTCCGTGTCTTCAGCGTCTGTCCCGGAAAGGTCATTTTCCAATTTCCCTAAAAGGTAATTTCACTTTCTCTCAGTAACTCTTAATCGATACAAAGCCGGGGCATATCAGACACAAGCTGAAAACAAACATTTGGCCTCCTCACCGTCACCCTCATTGGGTAGGGGAAATCGGAGGAAAATTCAGTCACTCAATAATCCACAAGAGTTTAATTAATTGCCTGCTATGTGCCAGACTCCATATTGTGTGCTGGGGCTACAAGGTGAAAATAAAATTGTCCTGCCCCGAAGGAGCCTATGTTCTATCGGGAGAGAGGACCTGTTCACATACAAGAGTATGATACAATGTAATATAATTACAGATGACCTGTACCATTGAAGCTTCCAGCTGCACGAAGTCTTTTGGGACACCTTCTATAATTGGGAAGGAGGTGGGGCATGAGCCTGGCAGCTGGGGGATCAGGGAAGGCTGTCTGTCAGAGGTGGCAGCTGAACTCAGTTTCACCTCCGCAGGAGGTTGTTCCGTGCCTAACAGAACCAGGCAGCCTTGGCAGGGGCAATGAAAGATAGGGACGACGTGGAGGTCCCTGCCTTTGGGGATGATGGGATCTCAGACTTAGAACTGGAGGCGTCTATGAGGTCCTTCCATTTTACTGATGAGAGAACTGAGACTGGGTGTTAAGTGACTTCCCTGACGTCATGTAGGTGATGACTTGTATCAGTACTTCTTGTTTTTAGTCTAAAATCCGCCAAACAGGCTGACCTGGAAGAGGAGTCAGGACAGGGTTCTGTTTTCAGCTCGACCGATTTTGGGCCGGCGGGGGCCGGTGGTGGGGGCAGGGTCCTCATCTGCAAAATGAGGGGAATCAGACTTTCCTGCTGATTTCCCAGAGCCTGCTCTAAGTTTTGTAAAGTGCTTTATAATTATTATCTCATTCGTCCTCACAACAGCCCTGGGAAGTAGGTACTGTTGGTATCCCCATTTTATAGGCAGGGAAACTGAGGCAAACAGAGATGGTAAAGTGACTTGCCCAGGGTCACAAGGCTGCTAAGTGTCTGAGGCTGGATTTGAACTCAGGTGTTCCTGACTCCAGCCTCTATCGGCTGTTTCCCCACAACTTGTGAGAAACCTTAGAACGCTATGTAAGTGCTTGTTATGGTTGTAAGCATCTCCTCACTTATCTTGAGTTTCAACTTCTTTTTTTTAAAATTAGCTTTTACTGATTACATTTTTTGTCTCACCGTAATTCTCCACAGTGTCTCTCCTCCTGACCTCCCAGAGAGCCAGCTTCTATCACAAATAATAGCTTTTGAAGAAAAATAAAAAATACTACTGCTCATTTCTTGGTGATTTTTCAAAAAAAAAAATTAAGCAAATACAAAAATAAGAAAAAAGAAAGGAACTTAAATACTAAAATTTAAATACAAAATAAGAGAAGGAAAAAATGCCATGTGCACAGCGGAACATAAGGCAGGAGTCAAAATACAAAGCAACAAATCTCCTTTTCCAGACAAATGCTCCACATTCCGAGCCTTCCGTCTCTTCTTTCTTCCTTGTAGGTTTTATTTTGTTCGATGCTGTGTCCTTTTTACTTTGTTCTTTTTTCCCTCTTCTTCCTTCTCCCCCACTAAGAAGGCTACAATGAAGTGTGGACACACACACATACATAGCAACACACGTGTACATATATACAGACATATGTAAACATACACGTAGATGCGCTTACACACACAGCAACACACGTGTACATATATGCAGACATATGTAAACATACACTTAGACACGCTTACAGCAACACACGCGCACATATACAGACATATGTAAACATACACGTAGAGACGCTTACACACATAGCAACACACGTGTACATATATACAGATGTATGTAAACATACACACGCTTACACATACAGCAACACACGTGTACATATATGCAGACATATGTAAACATACACTTAAACACGCTTACACACATAGCAACACACGTGCACAAATATGCAGACCTATGTAAACACACGTAGACACGCTTACACGCATAGCAGCACACGTGTACATATATGCAGACATATGTAAACATGCACATAGACACACTTACACACATAGCAACACAGTGTACATATATACAGACATACGTAAACATACACGTAGACATGCTTACACACATAACACCACACATTTACATATATACAGACACATGTAAACATACACGTAGACACGCTTACACACATAGCAACACATGTGTACACACATGCAGACATGTGTAAACATACACACAGACACACTTACACACATAGCAACACACATGTACACACATATAGACATATGTAAACATACACATAGACACGCTTACACACATAGCAACCATGTACATATATACAGACATATGTAAACATGCACGTAGACACGCTTACACACACACACACACACACACACACACATACTCGGACATAGACATACACAGTCTTATGCATCTGTAAGACCCCGCCATACTTGCTTGTCCTCTGTTTCTCCGAGGGTGTATGACCTCCAAGTCTTTCTGTTTTTCCAACGCTGGCCTTTTTCCAGCACTGGAAAAACAGTGTTTCCTAATCTGAAGTCTGCTGTCCTTAGCAGATAAAAGAAAACAAGGTGAGAGTTTGGTGCTTTCGTCTTCTCTCCCTCCTCCATATTCACCATCTATCAGCCTGGACGGTGGTTCGATTCCTTGTTGGATCTTTCTCTGACCGGAACACAGATTTCCCAAGTCCCTGCTGGTCATCTTTGTCTCCGAGTATCATTCTGAGCTCATCCTGAGTTTATCATTCAGGGGCCACAGGATGGTGCCTGCCTCATGTTCATTCTTAATGGTTGGTTTTGCTTCCGGTGAATTCCTTAATCGAGATTAATGGAGGGAAAGGGGCCTGTTTAGCCCAGAGCAGAGCAGACACAGGGATAACAGGAGAGAGAGCCGGATGCAGTCAGCTCTCTGAAGGGGTAACCTAGAGTCTGATCATGGGACCCACCCCTCTTCAGCTCCGTGGGCTCTCTATTACCTCTGAGAGCAATAGTGTCCGTTTGGCATTTGAAGCCCTTCATAGTTTGGCCTCAGCATACCCTTCCAGCCTTATTACAAACTGCTCCCTTTCATACAATTTAAACTAAGTCAAACTAGCTCTGTGACCCTGGCCAAGTCACTTCACCCTGTTTGCCGGCCTCAAGCACCCACTAGCTCTGTGACCCTGGCCAAATCACTTCACCCTGTTTGCCGGCCTCAAGCACCCACTAGCTCTGTGACCCTGGCCAAGTCACTTCACCCTGTTTGCCAGCCTCAAACGCCCACTAGCTCTGTGACCCTGGCCAAGTCACTTCACCCTGTTTGCCAGCCTCAAACACCCACTAGCTCTGTGACCCTGGCCAAGTCACTTCACCCTGTTTGCCAGCCTCAAGCACCCACTAGCTCTGTGACCCTGGCCAAGTCACTTCACCCTGTTTGCCAGCCTCAAGCACCCACTAGCTCTGTGACCCTGGCCAAGTCACTTTACCCTGTTTGCCGGCCTCAAACACCCACTAGCTGTGTGACCCTGGCCAAGTCACTTCACCCTGTTTGCCGGCCTCAAACACCCACTAGCTCTGTGACCCTGGCCAAGTCACTTCACCCTGTTTGCCGGCCTCAAACACCCACTAGCTCTGTGACCCTGGCCAAGTCACTTCACCCTGTTTGCCAGCCTCAAACACCCACTAGCTCTGTGACCCTGGCCAAGTCACGTCACCCTGTTTGCCTCAGTTTCTGCATCTGTAAAATGAGCTGCGGAAGGAGATGATAAACCACTGCAGTATCTTTCCCAAGAAAACCCCAAAAGGGGTTAGGAGAGAGTCAGACACAACTGAAAAATGACTCAACAAGAACAGCAAGCCTTCTTATTCCTCATACATATCTCTCCTATTCGGCCACCCTGTACCTTACCTCGGCCCTGGCTGTCACCCATATCTGGAATGTACTCTCTTCTTGCGTCTGTCTCTTGGGGTTCCGAATCTCCTCCATTCACTCCAGATCCAGAGACAGTAACACCATCTACGTGGAGCCTTTCCTGATGCCTTTAGCTCCTAATGCCCCACCCCCACTCCATTTCCCCATATTCTTGCAACTGGTTTGTATAAATTTTTCATACACCTGTATTTGTATGTATTCCCCACTCCACCCTCCAATATATTGGATACAAGCTTCTTGTGGGGAGAGACGGGAAATATTTCTATTTTATTTTTGTCCCAAGAGCTTAGTGCTGTGTCTGATAGCACAGTGAACCCTTAATAAAAGCTTGTGGATTGATGATTAGTCGATCGACGTTTTGTGCTTGGCATTTGAGGGCAGAGCTAGGTACAATGGATGGGAGTTGTCACGGAGGTATTTTAGGAAGTTGCCCCACCCAAAATGGAGGCCGTGAATGGGGAAGGTCGGGGGTCCCCTCCGTGGAAGGCTGTTCATACAGGCTCTTTGGCTGCTCGGTTGGTGGGTGATGGAGGGAGGGATGCTGGGGGCGCCTGCTGAAGTTCCTTCTGAGTCATTAGAAGTCAATGTGGGCTGAATTGAATCGAACGTTGACCCTGAAATTTGGCAATTCTTTGTGCCATCCTTTTGTGTCGTGAGCTGGTCATAGTGAGTGCCCTACACATCTATGGTCCTTTCTTGGCACAACTCTCCTGTTTTCCTTCTGAGACTCCTCCAGGCCTTTCCATCCCTCAGGCACCAACTTCTGCTATATGATTTTAGATGATGGGATGCCGATTAGTTTTTCTCTTTGAAATCCGCTTTTCTAAAATCTAGTGGCAGAGTTTTTAAGCCCAGCTTCCTCTCAAATATTCCTCTAGGGTGGAGGAGCTGCTTCCCCCCAGAGTTCGCATCGCTTAAACCAGCTCTTTGTCATCATTCAGAATAAGGTCAAGAGAAACATTCCTGGTCTGCACCAATGCTGGCTCCAAGGACTGAATTATGTAAAGGAATCCCTAATGAAGAGGAAATCTTCAGCTGGAGGCTTGGCAGTTCTTCAGAGATAATGCCTCTGACTTGATGAGTAGGAGGACCATGTGAGGGTTTTTTAAAGCTCTTAGGATGAAAAAGTAACAGTTTTAATTTAGAGTTTGTCTAAAATGTGGGGTTATGATTGGCACTTAGCAGGGCACCCACCCTCCACCACCTTGCACAAGATGGTGGCCTCCCCCTCTACCACCTGACCTTTCCCTGATAGGACCCATACATGGCAGGGCTGAAACTGACGTCCAGTTGGTGTATTTCAGCTCAGTGACTCTATGTTAATTTCAGTCTCTGGAAACTCTGTGTCGTGTATTTGGCTGGAGTGCTGAGAAATGTCTGGAATATGATCAGTGCTTGCATTAACAATGAAAGAAGATGCTTTATAACTTCTTCATAAAATACGGAGTGCATTTTGTAGCTTCGATTTGGATTAAAACCCTTAGAAGATTTATGTTTTATGGTCTGACAACCTTAGTTATTCTAATTCATTCATACCATTTGTTCTGGAGAATGTGTGCAAGGCTCGATTTATAGCAATTCCAGCTGGGTGAGGGGAGGCTGTGTACTTAATCCAGGGATTCTTTGGGGAGAGTGGAGACTTTTTTTTAAAAGCATGGCTGGTTCGACATATGGAGTTTTTATCAGCTCACCACCAAGAAAGGAAAACTTGGCCAAATTTCTGTCATCGTGCTATCTTCCTCCTGCTCCTTATCCCTGGCTTCCTTCGAAACTCAGCTCAAGTGCCACCCTTTCCTACTCAAGACCCTTCCTCATCCCTTCCCCGGCCCATATCTCCTTGTATTCCTTTAATGTTGATCCTTGTTGCTGATGGGAGGCCATGTGACATGGTGGGAGTGGGCCGGTGTTCCACGTAGCCCAGAGGCCAAGCTTTGCCTCTGATACTCCCTATCTGTGTGACTGTGAGTGGGTCACTTCACCTCTTGGGGTCCCAGGCACAGATGAGTCACTGATCTGAATGGGCCAAGAAGATAGATGCCAGCTGTGCTTTATAGTTATTCATATCCCCACTTAATCTATGAAGAATTGAAGCTCAGAGAGGGCAGGAGGCTTGCCCAACACCTTGCTCACAGTAAGTGTCGGAGCCTGGATTTGATTCTTCTGGCTCCATTTTGAATGGGGCCGGGCAGGGTGGTTGCTTCCCTTTGTCTTCCCAGAGTGTAGCTTGGCACCTGGTGCCTGCGGAGTGCTGAATAGATGCTCTCTGTGTTTCTATTAACCATTTGTCTTCTATCTCTTCATTTATCTCCCGTTACCTGTCATCTGTTCATCATCTAGCTCTCTCTCTATCCCCTAACTCTCATCGATGTCTTTCTATCCCTCTCACCAATCATCAGTCTTTCATCTGTCTCTGTCTCTACCATCTACCTCTCTATCATGTCTCTATCTCTTTTTCTCTATCCTTTATCTATCACCTAGCTCTCTCTCTGTCTCCATCTGTTGCTTCCATCGATCTGTCCATCTGACTGTCTCTCTCTCTTTCTTTCTTTCTCTCTTCCTCCCTCCCTCCCTCCCTCTCCTTCTCCCTCATCCTACTGTCCACTCTGCTTCTCTCTGTCTCTCTCCTCCAGATCTCTCTCGTCTTCACTTGTAACCTCCTTCTCTCCATTAAACCTCTTAACCGTGTCTCTCCCTCTGGATCTATCTCTATTGAGCTCTCTTTTTCTCTGACTCTGTCTCTGTGGATAGAAAGAAATTGTCCTGGTAACTGGGGGTCACAGAATTGTGAATAAATGAAGGAAAAAGCTTTCATCAAGCTCCCTGTGCCAAGCACTGTGCTAAGTACTGGGGATGCAGATACAGAAGGGAGATGGTCTCTGCCCTCAAGGGGGCTTTGACATCTCTGGGAAATGCCATTGGAAATCTAAGATATTTTAGCACACACGTAGGGGAACGGTAACCAGCAAAGGGTAAAGGCCCAGATGTGGTGCTCGCCAGAGGACAGTTGTTTGAAACACCCTTTCTCCTTTTAGGAAGTGATATGTTATTGATTTGATGACTCCCCTCTGGTTCCCAGACTGAGAGGTGTGGCGGGGAGAGGATGCCCCTGGTGGCTTGGCAGGAAGATGATGGCAGTATAGCTTGTTAGGGTGTTGGGGGCTAAGTGTGCCAAATTCTCAGCCACTGCCCTGGGTAGAAGCTGGAGGTGAGGGGTGGGAAGGGCATATAAGCAGGTCTGCATGAGAGGCACCTAAAAAACCAACTCATCCACCCTATTCTCCATTTTACATTTGAAGGAACTGAGGCCAGATGACTCTCTCATGTAGAAGCCTGAGAAAATGAAGCCAAAAGCCCCAACCTCATAAGTGAGGTCAGACTGGTGGATGCTAATATGTAATAATCAGATTGGCAGGGGGTGCATGTGGACTTTTGGTGGTAATGTCCACTTTGCTATTTGGAAAAAGATAATCATGTCTCAAAATCACATGCCAGGCAGGTTGGTGAGAGTTGGTGGGGAGGGCAATAGTGTTATAAAAGAATTTGGCACAGTGGGCTGTGGCAAGCGGAATATCCAATCCTTCTGTGCACCTAGACTCTTAAATTAAAAAATGTTAAGGAGGGGGCAAGGTGTGGGGTGGATGTATACATACATACATCAATCATACATACATACATCATACATGCATCATACACACATCATAGATACACACATCATACATACATCACACATACATCATACATACATCATACATAATACATGCATACAGCATACATACATACAGCATACATACATCATAATACATCATACATCATAATACATCATACACACATCATGCATCATACATCATCCATCCATCCATCCATCCATACATACATACACGTATATCTCACTGGCGAATCTGGAAAGGTGTTAAAGAAAAAGCTTTGGTTGTTAGCATTTGCGTCCAAACTGAGGGAGGTGTGCAAAAGAGCCTGATTAGATTCTCAGTAATTTCCACTTCGTAATTGCTAATAACACCTATGCATGCAACATTCAGCATGGGCAAAATGGATCAGCAACTTCATTTGTGAAATTAAGTATCCCTTGGCTTTTGGAACGTTGGCTAAGCAAATAACAAGCTCTCCATGAAGAAGAATAGAATTAGTTGACTCAATGGAGGCTCTTGGGTAAAGGGTCCAGAAATTAGCTATGTCCATGGAGGCAGGTGGGACAATTTATTCAGTTTCCTGGTTACTCTTAAGGGATGGGTGAGAAGGAAAAGTAGAGAACTGTTAAGGCTTCATTCAGAATGAGATGTTTTGTGTGAAACAAACCTTTTGGCCCAGGGATTTGGGGCTGAAAGGGCCTAGGTCTTGACTCACACAGATCAGGTTTTCTGGGGTGGCCTGAACCCAAAGAAGAAAATTAAACTCTTCCAGAATCCTCTGGTTCATTATGCTCCAATGCTGCAGTAGAATTTTAGGGATAAGACGTTATCTTGAGGGTTGTACTGGATCGATAGATTTAAGCATCTGCAATACCATTGTCCTATAAGAAATGGCAAGCCGAATGATTTCAGAAAAATCTGATGCCGAGTGAAGTGTGCAGAACCAGCCATAACCGCCATACAGTAACAACGATCAGCTGTGAAAGACTTAGATACTCTGATCACAGCAATGATCCAAGATAATTCCAAAGAGCTAATGATGAAAAATCCTCTCCACTTCTAGAGAGGGAACTGATGAACTCCGAATGCAGATGGAAACATACTCTAAAATACTTTATTTTTCTTGGGTTTTTTTGGGTTATGTTTTCTTTTTTCAATATGGCTATTTTTTTTGTTTTGCATAATTTCACATGTATAATCAATATTAAATTACTTTCCTACTCAAGTGAAAGGGTGAGAAGGAGGGAGGGGATTTGGAACTCAAAATTAAAAAAAAATTGTTAAATCTTTTCCCGTGTGATTGGGAAATATTTAATGAAATAAAAATAGATTCATAAAATAGATTTAAGAATCGTATGCATAGATATAATTGAATTCTTGGGAGTCGATGAAATTACCAACCAAAAAAAATATAAAGGAGAAGAGAAGTACAACCAGGACAGGAATACTTATGGCTGGAGGGCTTGACCTGGAAGACAGTATACCACGAACAACACTAAGAAGGTCAGATGGGTAGCAGGAGAACCAGGAGAGAGCAGTGCCATGCCTAGAGAGAAAAGAGGGAGAAGAGGAGCTCCCACAGTCTCAAAGACTAGAAGAGCCCTGAGAAATGGCCGCTGGATTTGGTAACTTTGGAGAGAGCAGCTTCAGTCGAATGGTGTAGCAGGAAGCCAGTCTGCAGAATTGAGAAAGGGAGAGGACAGGCCAAAGTGGTGGCAGTTGTAGACGGCTTTCTTGAGGCTTTAACCGCAGAAGGTGAAGAGATGTAGGAGGCTGAGAGCTAGTACAGATGGATGGACCAACTGAGCAAGTGATGGTTTTTAAGCATGGCAGAAACAGTGTTTGTAGGCAACAGGGAAGCAGCCTGTAGACAGAAAGAAATCTGAGATTAGTGAGGGAAGCAATCTCCCAGAAAAGGTAGGGTGGAACTTGAGCATGTGGACGGTTTTGCCTTGGCAAGGAGAAGGGCCATCTCATCATGGGAGGGATGGGTGGGGGAGGAGAGAATGGCAGAAGGTATGAGATGAGGAGCAGAGGAGAAAGTGGACCTCTTAGCTAATGACCTCAATTTTTTTCAGTGAATGTGAGACAAAGTTTTCAGTGGAGAGTATGGGGGACAAGGGAGCCATGGGAGGTTTAAGATTGGATAAAAGTTTGGAAAAGTCCCTGTGGAAAATGGGGCAGTGAATTGTTCAGGGAGGAATAAAACGATTGTCTCGCTGCAGTGAGGGCTCCGTGGAGGTAAATAACGTAAGTTAATAGTGGACCTGGTCATCAACATGTTGTGGCTTTCTCCAGCTCTATTTAGTGAAGGCAGTGGATGGTGGGAGTGATCACAGCTTTTTATTTCCTTCACCCTAAAAGAAACGCATCAACCATAAATGACTTATAAATATGCAAATTCTTAAAACATGAAACAAGAACCCACATTTTCTATTCTACTTTCCCTGGAGGTTGGTGCTTGAAACATTAAAACATAAGGCACTTTGTGAGACTGTCAAACAGGTATTTTGCTTTCTCCTTGCCTCTTCACTCAAGGTTGATCTCTTCTGGCAAGTCAAGTCATGTTTAGACCCATCTGTGGTCTTCTGCTCTGAATCACTATTTCATAGGTCGCAAGCCTGCACTAACTGAAGGACTCAAGAATCCCCAAATTCCTGAGGCGGCCCCTAGGCTTAAATAGAGTTTACCTCTCATGATTGTGGTTTGATCTCTTGTACTCAGAGACCATCGGGGTCTGGGGATGCCAACTCAGGCTCATTGAACCAATTTATTGTCTTGCTCCCATATGTGAGCGGGTGTCAGGGGTGTTGGGGAGAGTGGAGTGGGAAGTACCCCTCTCATCTTATGTCTAAGGGAAAGCTTTTCAGAGTCCACTCTACTTCACATATGAGGAGAGAGTCAGGGCACAGAGTTACTTGCTTTAATTCTGTAGAGGGGCTGTTTTTTTTTTTTTTTGGCTTGGAGAACAGTCTTTTTGATTGGTGGGGAGAAGTACATGGGGACCAAACAGAGTAGCCTTTAGTTTTGAATGACCTGTAACAAGGTGAATGCCCATCAGACAGGCATGTCCAGAGACACTGGTTACATGGGCTGATCTAGAGGCTACAGAGGAACCTTCCAAATATTGAATTCTGTGATACTGGATAAAACTCTAGTCCAGCAGATGGGAGTGGGAGGGTGGGATAGCACCACTTCCCTGATTATCCCTCGTTGAATACAATTAGAATGTCTAATTTAGAAATAGCTAAGTGTCCCGGTAGGAAGGCTGGAGGAGCTGGAGTCAGGAAGACCTGAGTTTGAATTCAACCTCACATACTTACCTGCTATGTGACCATGGGACATCGTCTAACATCTCTCAGGTTCCACCTCTCACAGAGTTGTTGTAAGAATCAAAGGAGTTAATATACGCAAAGCACTCTGCAAATCATAAAGCACAGATAATCATTTTTGTTGTTATTGATATCATTACCTGTAAAATGGGGATAATAAAGGGAAAATTTGACAGGATTCTCATGAGGATCAAATGAGATAATCTTTGCAAAGTGTTTTGTAAACCTTAAAACACCATACAGTTCCAAGTGTTATTACTATGATTATAACAAGAAGGGAGAAGGAGGAGGAGGAGGAATGTGCCAGGCACTGTGCTAAATGCTTTACAAATATTACCTCATTAGAAATTGAGGCTGAGAGAGGATAAGCAACCTTCCCAGAATCATGCAGTCAGTAAGCATCTGAGGCTGAATTTGAACTCAAGTCTTCTTGACTCCACGCCCAGTGCTCTGTGTACTCCGGTGCCCCCTAGCTTGCCTCAGGCTTTGGAAGACAAGCACTCTTTAAGAAAAACAACTTCTTGTGACTTTCTGCACTCCTTTCTCAATGGAACTATAGATTGCCAGACTTGGAGTCAGGAAGATAGGGGTTTGGAACCTACCCTGAGATATGCACTGAGTAGCTCTGTGACTACTGGGCAATTCGTTTACCATGTCTGAGCCTCCCTTTCCATAGCTGCAAAATGTGTAATCATTCTTTTAAAAAAATTCTCCCCAATTACATGTAAAATTTTTTAGCATTCTTTTTTTTTTAAATTTTGGGTTCCAAATTCTTTTCTTCTCTCCCTGCCCTCCCCTATTCCTCAGACAGAAAGCAATCCATTATAGGTTATACATGTGAAATAATGTAAAATATTTCCATCATAGTCATTTTGTGTGAGAAAACTTAAAGAAAGAAGGAAAGAGAGAAAGAAAGAGAGAGAGAGAGGAAATGGTAAGCTCTGGACTCTATTCACATGACATCAGTTCTTTCCCTGGAGGTGGATAACATTTTCCATCATGAGTCCTTTGGGATTGTCTTGGGTCACTCAATTGCTGAGAAGAGCTAAGTCATCCAGAGTTGTTACTGTGTACAACTTTTGGGTTCTGCTCACTTCACTTTGTATCAGTTTATATAAGTCCAGGTTTTTCTGAAATCATCCTGTTTGTCATTTCTTATAGCATAATAATATCCCATCATAATCATGCACCTCAACTTGATTAGCCATTCCCCAATTGATGGGCATCCCCTCGATTTCCAATTCTTAGCAACCACGAAAATGCTGCTATAAATATTTTTGTACAAATATGTCCTTCCCCTTTTATATCTCGTTGGGATATAGTCTTTGTAGTGGTATTACTGGATCAAAGATTATGCACAGTTTTATAGCCCTTTGCCATAATTCCAAATTGCTCTCCAGAATGCTTGGATCAGTTCACAACTCTACCAACAGTGAATATGTCCCAGTTTCCCTACATTCCCTCCAACAATTATCATTTTCCTTTTCTGTTATATTAGCCAATCTGATGTATGTGAGGTGGTGCCTCTGTTTTAATTTGCATTTTTTCTAATCAATAGTGATTTAGAGAATTTGTTTTTCATATGACTGTAGATAATTTTGATTTCTCCATCTGAAAATTGCCTGTTCATATCTTTTGACCATTTATCAATTGGGGAATAACTTGTATTCTTATAAATTTGATTAAGTTACCTACACATTTGAGAAACGAGGCCTTTATCAGAGATGCTTGCTGTAAAGATTGTTTCCCAGCTTTCTGCTTTCCTTCTAATCTTGGTTGCATTCATTTTATTTGTGCAACAGCTTTTTAATTTGATATAATCAAAATGATCTATTTTACATTTTGTAATTCTCTCTATTTCTTGTTTGGTCATGAATTCTTCCTTTCTCTGTAAATCTGACAGGTAAAATTTTCCATGCTCCCTTAATCTGCTTATGATATCAACCTTTATATGTAAACGATGTACCCATTTTGACCTTATCTTGGTATATGGTGTGAAATGTTGGTCTGTATTCAATTTCTGCCATACTGTTTTCCCGTTATCCCAACAGTTTTTGGTCAAATAATGAGTTTTTGTCCCCAAAGCTCGGACCTTTGGGTTTGTGAAACACTAAAGTGCTACGGTCATTTACTGCAATGCGTTGTGTGCCTATCTATCCTACTGATCCGTGACTCTGTTTCTCAGCCGGCGCCAGATTGTTTTGTTGATTGCCACTTTCTAATATATTTTTTCATTGATTCTTTTGATAGTGTTGATTTTTTTTGTTTTTCTCCAAATGAATTTTGTTATAATTTTTTCCAGCTCTATAAAATAATTTTCATTGTTTGATTGGTATAGCACTGAAAGAGATCCTCATTCTTGTACTGTGCAATCTGAGGATTGTTAGATTGAAATAATAGGTACATTTAGGTATATCAGAGGAGATGACCCATATATTTAAAGTAGTAAGATTGTACCCATTCCATGGGCTTTTTGAGCTGGAAGAGATTTGAAGTGATCATTCCCAGAGGGGTAAATTGAGTCAATTCACAAGTATTTATTAAGTGTCTACTACATACCAATCTCAGGGTGGTTTGCTCCCTAGCTGACGTTTCTTCTCCCGCTCCAGGCTCTTACATAAAAGTTCTTTGAATTCGCTGTGCTCACTGATTGTTCAAGGGTCCCCACTGGGCTATAAAGTATATGCACTTCATATAAAAATACAATTTGTAGAATCATAAATTTGACCTCAAACTAATGTGCTGGCTGTGGTAAACATTAATAACATGTTTAATTAACAGTGGTTGCACTCGCCTTCCTGGGATTTGGGGAACAGGATTTGGATTTCCCGTGACTCTGGGAGGTATCCAGGGGTTCCTGAAATGATGCCGTTTTTCTCTGGATAAATTTCCTCAAAGCAGGCAGAGACATTCAAAATAATTCCACTGATAATTCTTCTAAAAACAGCTACAACACAAAGGAATGGTTGGAAGGTCATCTCGAGGGCATTCGTTGGATTTGGGAAATGCAGTGGTGCGAGCGTGGGTCTGAGGGCAGGTCTTTGACATTGGCTTGTTGTGGGGACCAGGGCCTGGCCACACATACTCTTAGGGCCCCGAGTCTGCAGCATCTCAGAAGGCTCCCCAGCCTCAGGGCTGGAGGATGTTTCCTCATTGGAGGCCCCTTCCCCAGTGCAGTCCCAAGGCCAGACTTATGATCTGGGGTCAGTCTCCACGTGTTCCCAGCCTCAGTTTTATCCTGTGACTGGAGGTAATGATGCTTGAACCACCTACCTCTTCAGGTCACTTCCAGGAGAGCATCTTGCAAATCTCATTGCACAAAATAAATGCAAGTTATTTTCCTTAGATCTCTTTTGAGAATCTTGTTCATTTTCTTTCTTCTTCTCTTCCCTAAAGGCTTTCCTTCTTTTACTCATTTCCTTCTGTCTCAATATTAAATATAGCCTCAAAGGAAAAAAAAAAAGCACAAAGGGTACCTCCAGAGGGTGTGTGTGTGTGTGTGTGTGTGTGTGTGTGTGTGTGTGTGTGTGTGTAAGGAGGAAGGAATGGTGTGACAAGGCATCATAGGATATATGGTGGATTTGGAGTCAGAGATCCTGGGTTTCAGTCCTCCCCCTACTATCTGTATGAGTCTTCCAACTCTTCAGTCTCCTCCCCTGTGAAAGGTGGCTGTTGAACTCCATCTGGTCCTCTATAACTCTAGATCTGGGCTCCCTGGTCTCAGCGATGGGGGTTGAGTGGAGAGTTTGGAGGCATATTTTTCTCCCTCTTTTCCCCATCTCCTCGTCTTGCTGTCCACTCAGGGCTCTGCAGCAAAGACCAATGAACGTGCTTTACACTGGTGAGAATAAGATCTCCTACCCACCTGTCAGGGCTGGGGTGAGCAAAGGATTGCGCAGGTTCATGTCACAGGCCACCTCATCTAGCCCCTTTCATTTGACAGATGAGAAAGCTGTGACCTAGAGCGGGTCAGTGACTTATTCAGGGGGATACAGGAAGGGGAGTTTTGGAAATGGAGAAGGTCCCCCCCCCAGGGGTGGCAGGCCTCCCCCTCCCCAAAGCCTTCATTCTCTGGGGTCTGGAGCAGAAGGAGATGGGTCAGGGGAAGGGCCAAAGAGGCAGAGCAGAGGAAGAAGGTCGTCACTGATGGTGGCAGTGCTGATGGGGGCCCTCTCTGAGACACTGCCAAAAAACAAACCCCAAAGCCCTGTTGTGAACACATAAGTGCTCACTGCTTTGATCGATGCCAAGGGTGATAACATTAAACTCAAAGCTTGGAAGCGACCAAGCCTCCCATTTTGCACTTCACCCAGAGCCTAACACTACTGTGCGCTTAGTCAATGTTTATTGACTGCTGGCAGGCTGAAATAATGAGGTCCCAGAGGGTGGAAGTGTTTTGGTCACACACCGAGTTAATGGGACAACCTGACAAATAAGATTAATTTACAGCATCAGCCTGGAATAGTGGATAGGAAGCCAACCTTGCCACCAGGAAGGTCTGGGTTCGAATTCTGCCTCTGACACATGCCAACTAAGTGACCCTGATCAAGTCACCTAACCTCTTAGTGCTCTAGGCCATCCTTTAAGACCATAAACTAGAGAGGAGGTGCTGACCTGCATGGGTGGCGAGAATTTCCTCAGCCAGGAGTTCCCAAGTCTGGTGTCGATGGACCCGTGTGACTTTTTGTCCCAAACAGCAGAATTTCATGTTTCTGTTGTTTCATTAAGCAGGCTGCTTTCCCAGCGTTAAAAGCTAGACTTTATCTGTCAAAATGCTGCATTGATTTGCACAACTGCAGAAGGGCCATCCATTCCACAAGCTTAGCCCGGACCACACGGTGAGAAGAGCTAACGTTCCCGCTGCCCTCGGTAACCGAGTATTGCCGGATGATCTCATTTTCCATTTTTAAATGGGCCCCTGTGGTCAGAGGAGCTCCTTTAACAGTCATCTCTGTCATTGTGAACCGCCAAGGAATCTTGTGATGTCGCAGAGACAGCGATGGGTTGGGAACCACGGGATTCTCCCTCCAGAGCAGGTGAAATGCACACTTCCCCAAATCCCTCATTTAAGATGAGGAAACTGGAGCTGAAGGAGAGGAAAGTGCTTGCCTAGGCTCACCACGGGGCAGTCATGGGATTAGACCCATGTCTTCTGATGCCTAAACTGGCATTCTTTCCACTCTGCCAAGCTATGGTGCTGTTGGAGTGGTACAAAGGGGGCTGGATGCAGAGCACCGTGCCAGGCACTGGAAGGAAGTAACTTTGAAAATGTTTTATAAATAAGGACGTGACGAAGATTAAGTGACTTGCCCAAGGTCACCCAGGTACTTAGGGTGAGAGGGGGCTTTGAACCCAGAGGCCTGATTCCAGAGCGAGTGATCGTTTCTTTGTACCATTTTATTCTTTCCTCATGGTGCTTTTGGTGGTTCAGGAATTACTTTCATTTACCTTTCAAGGAACAGTGAGTAAGTAGGGCACCAGGACTCACAGAATCATAGGCTTAGAGCTATAGAAATCTATCTATTTATATATAGATTTATATATATTATATTTATATAGAGAGTTATTTAATTTTTATATCTATTTATATATTATATATACTTATATCTATTTTTGTCTGTCTATCTATCTATAGAAATCTATTTGGATCTATAGAAGGAGCCTCAGAGACCATCTAGTTCTTCTCCCCACTCCCCACTTTGCAAATGAAGAAACTGAATCTGAAAGGGGTTAAATGACTTGGCCAGGGTCACACAGCTAATAAATGTCTTGGGCAGAATTTAAATTCAGGTCTTCTTGACTTCAAGTTTAGTTCTCTATCTGTTGTGCCACCCAGTTGCCACCATATTGACCCATGGTTCTTCACCTTTTTCTGTGTCCTGGAAACTTTGGGCAATCTGGTGAAGCCTAGGGACCCCTTCTTGGAATCATATTTTTAAGTGATTGGAGGAAATATTCAATTTCAGTTGAAGCTCAGTGAAAATAAGGTGTAATTTTTTTTCTATCCAATGTCAGTGATGCCCTGAAATGTCTTGATGGACCTCAGCTTAAGAAGTCCAGAATTCTACCCCAGCCAACCCAACATCGAGCTCTACTTAACAAAGCATCTATCAGGATGAACTGTCTCAAAGGGAACATGGGATCCAGGGCTCCACTTAGAAGAGATGGTTTTGTTTTTTATAAGGAGGGAGGGGTTTGGGACAAATCACAAGGCAAGGTTATCTCCTTTTTTCCCAACATTTCTATTGAGATGAAATTAGGCCAAAGGGGATATCACAGACAACTTTGAGGAGGAAGGATGAATAGTTGAAGGAGTTGTATGGATAGGGATGAAGGCAATCTCCCCATTTTGGTCCTGTGATGAAAATGGTGGCTATCAGACCAATCTATGGTCTTGGTTAGCATTAGCTGTCAGAACAAGACCCGGGGCTTATCTCCTCTGTCCATTTCCCTTCTATCTCCCCCACTGGCTGCCCCACTGAGATGGTGCACATGGGCCTCCCAAAATGCAGGCTCAGAGTCAACTCTCTCAATGGACCATGACCTATCAATAGTCTGGACTGGAGGCTCTAATCGGATGCCAAGAAGGTGAGGAGGGGCAAGACAGCGGTGGGGAGAAAGGCAAACTGAGGAACCCAATTATCCACAATTGTGGGTAATCAGCTCCTGCATAATTGACAACACTCTTTGGTTGGGTTCTAGAGCTGTATTTGTCCTCCCTGCCTTAGTCCCTTGGCTCAGGAGTGTCCTAGCCCAGGAAATGATCTATTTCCATTTCAAAGGAGCCCCCTTTCCTATGCCATCTGTCAGTATTCCTGGGAGGGAAAGCAGCCTTCGCTCTTTATTAATGAAGACCCTGGCTGCTAGGTTTATATTGGAGAGGAGATGGCAAAATCTAGAAAGCGCCTGCATTTCTTGGGTCCCCAAAGAAATCCAAACCATTTCCGTAGCTCTCACCCTTCAGTGCTGCCGATTTTACGCTTCCAGGAGTTGAGAATGAATCCCTGGCAGTGAATACTAAATCTGCGTGTGGTGACTGACAGATTAAGCACGAGGGATTTCAGAGGAGATTAGGCCCCTGATTTCAAAACAGAGAATGTCAGTGTTATTTCCCATCATGGAATTGAATGAAGTTGTCTTGGGGGGGTTCTTACAAAAGCTGGGCTATTATGTTCTTGCGTGTGGACCCTGGATTGTTTTTCTCTTTTCTGAATCTCCCTTCATTTATTTATTAAGTATTGGCTAAGAAAGCAGGCAGTGCTTGTAGCACAGAGCTAGGCACTTGGGGGAGGGAGCTCTTGGTGTGGGCATGGAAGCCAAGATCTTTGTCCCCTAGGTGTTTGCAGTTTGACTGGAGAGCTGGGAATCTGGACTGGCTCCATCATTTTACTGGTTTAGGGAATTCCCCAGTGAGAGGTCTCCCTCTACCAATGTAGGCCAACACCTGCCCTGTACCTTCCAGCCTTAGTGAATTGCCTGGAATGTGGAGGGGTCCAGTGACTTGCCCAGGGTCATGCCACCACCAGGAGGTGTTAAAAGCAGGCCATGAACACAAGTCTTTCTGGCACCCAGAGTAGTTCTATGCTGCCTTCCACCAGGGTAGGTAGGGGATGCACATTGCTAATGATGATCTCTTAAATTTCTAGAGCTCTAAAGATTTTCAAAGCACATTCTTTTCAAGAACCCTGGGCAGGGGATAGAGGGCTGGGCTTGACTGGGAAGAGAGCTGTGAGCTCCCCAGCCTCCCCTGAAGGAAGGGGCCCAGGACAGCCACCTTGTCATTCACCACCCAGTCACATGCCCCCAGGAACCTCCTCCTTCTCCCCCTCTCCCTTTTGTGTGAACTTCTTACATTAGAGTGTAAGCTCCTCAAGGGCAGAGACTATCTTCCATTTTCCATTGCATCACCAGCACAGTGCCAAGAACACCGTAAGTGCTTAACAAATGTTTACTGACGGACTTGAAATCTAGAAAAATTAGATGCGAATCTCCCCTCTGATACATTGGTCACATGTCACTGGGATGGTTTCTTTACCTCTGGGGGCTTCCATGTCCTAATCTCTAAATCACTGTAAGTTCCTTCAGCTGTAGCCATCACTGAGCTGACCAGACCCTCTGAAGCTCATATCCCAAGGTGGCTTCTTGTTGTATCAAGGCCCACAGGGAGGCACTGATTCTCTTTAGCTTTAACTTCCTATGTAGCATCATTGCATTTCATCCTATAATTTTCACTCCTTTCCCATTGATTAAGGAGTTTTTTAAGTGCCTTTGATTGGTTAACTCAGTCTGGGGTTGGGTGATGGGCTGATTCAGTTGGGGCCCCTTCCCATCAATCCCTCCCAAAACTTTACACAGATACAAGGTCACCTCTAGCAGCTGGGGAATCTGGAGAGGTCTTATCCAGAAGTTGGCCTTTGAGCTGAGTCCTGAAAGAAGCTAGGAATGCTGAGATGTGGAGGTGAGGAAAGGTAGCATTCCAGGCAGAAAGGATAACCTTGTGGGGTTGTTCTCCTTTTGATAGATCAGGAGGTTGAGGCTCAGAGAGTTTGGGTGACAAGGACCCACAGTGGTGGAGCGAGACCTGAGATGACAGTGCCATGGTATTGTCTCTGTGGCTCAAGGATGACTTTTCCCTACCAAGTGTCCTTTCCCCCAGCCTCCCTGGAGGCCTTCTCCTTGTGCTTGGGGGACTGAGGAACCATTGTTGGGAGAAAAGAAAGCATGCAGGGTTACTTGGCCACTCCCACATCTTTCCTGTTGACATTATAACTTTGGAGGGAAACTGTGCTATACCACGGTGGTTGATCTTACTTTCTCGAGATCTTATTTAATAAATTCTTTTCTGTTTTCTCAATAACTTGGAGTGAAAAAGTCCTAATTGTGTAAGTAGTTTTGCTGATCAGCTCCTCTCAAGGCCATGATTCTTTCCCTCTAGTCAGGGGTCATTTTATGGAGGGGGGCAGTAATTAGTGCTGATAAAGATTTGATGAAGTTTTCTCTCTCTCCTCCCAAATGTGGCTCTTGTGTTTTCTCCAGTCTCCCTCGGGTCCCATTTCCACTTTCTTGGAGCTCTGAAATAAATAAATCAGCACTCCACTTGGCTAAAGAAAGTTCTCTTTCATTGCTCCCACATTACAAAGATTTTTCTTTTCAGTGGTTTCATGTTGCTGATGGACTGGAGTTTTCCTGGACAATTTTATTGTTTGATAGACTCTTCGCGAGATCCCCTGGGATGTGCTAACTCAATAACTCTGGCCTCAAATCTTTTCTGTTACTGGGGCTCCGTGGAAGGGCTTCCATGGAATGACTCACGGTGCAGCTCTTTGCTTGCCCAGAGTGGGGATCTGGAGGACGCCGAGCTTTGCTGGAGGTAGGACTTGGAGGTCTTAGTCTCCCAGAGGCAGAGCTAGGAGCACTCTTGAGGCCATCTCACCTAATCTCTGTAATTTTACAGACTAGAAAATGGAGTCCCAGGGAGATAATCAACCCAAGCCAGCATTTACATAGCTCTCCCTGGGTGTGAAGTGCTTTCCACTCGTTATCTCATTGGATCCTTACAATAAGCCTGGGAGGGAGGGGCTGTTGTTACCACCTTTCACAGTTGAGGAAACTGAGGCAGATGGAAGTGGTTACCCAACTGCAGAGCCAGATCTGTGCTCAGGTGGTGCTGACCCCAGGCCCTGCACTCTATCCACTGCACCACAGGGTTAGAAAGTTCCTTTTGTGGGAGGTCTACTACAAGCAAAGGCTGGATGACCTCTCTTTGTGGAGAGTAGAAAGGATTCTTGTAGAAGGAATTGGTGGAAAGAATTCTTGATAGAATTCTAGGTTCTAAGAAAAAAAATTAGTAGAAAGAATTCTTGTTCCTATTTGGGTTGGACTAGAAAGCACAGTATGCCGAGTGCTAGGCATGGAATCAGGAAGACCTGGGTTTGAATCCTGCCTCAGATACCAAGCTGGGTGACCCTGGACAACTCACTTCACCTCTTTCAGCCTCATTTTCTGCATCTGCAAAACGTGGATAATAATAGTACCTACTTCTCAGGCTTGTTGTGAAGACCAAAGCGATGTCACCTGGGCAAAGCACCATCTAAATGTCCAGGCCCCCATTCCCGGGGAGATGGGAAAGTTGAAGGCACTTGGTCCATGGGAGTGATGGACAAAGGGCTATGGAAAGTCAGACGTGCAGCCTGGGCAGGAAGGAAGGCAGGAGGCTCTGAGGGTCCGGCTGATCCAAAGGGGGGGGCCCGGGGGCGCAGGGTACTTCCAGTGTGAGAAACAGTCCAGGGCCCGACTGACATCCTCGTAGGCAAAGTCCTGGGAAGGTGAGGGAGCCAGGAAAGACGGACAGGGCTGGGGCTGAGCCCTAGCGGTGTGTCAGCAGCATCACGGTAGCGTACTTCTGCGGCTCTGGTTGCTTCTCTCTCCTTTGGTTCCCACACATCAGAGGTGACGCCTTCAGAGGAACTGAGGTGCTTTTCCAAATTCTTGCTCTCCTTGTCTTGGCTTCAGGCTGAGCCCCGCTGGAGAGAAGTCTGCTGGCCCGAATCACTTTCGTGCTTGTGGCCTTGACTCCAAATTAATTCTTCTCAAGTGATGTTCAAGCATCAAACATTAAATAAGATAACCTTCCTCCCATCCTCCGCCGGGTGTGTCCAGCGAGGTGTCCAGGGATAGACGTGTCCTCCAGTGTGGTGGGTGTATCCAGGGATGGGTGTGTCCAGTGAGCAGGCATCCCCTCTGCCCCAAAGCACCAACAGCAGCCCCATTTGCAATTACCTCCATTTCTCCTGGGCCTTATCTCAGTTTCTGTTGCACTGTGGCCTTACCTAAGACCTGTATGGACCAGCTGCATCAGCTGCAAATCTCTTTCCTCTGGGCAGTGTGAAGAAACTTTGGTTTCTTTCTGTTTGGTCTTGTCCCCGCTCTAAGATGTATGGCTGCTGCCTTATCTCTATTGAACTGTATTTACCATCTATTAACCTGGGCACCTGGGCTTAAGTGGCCTGGCCTTTCAGTATTCAACCCCATTACCTGGATTTGATTACTTAAAATCATCCAGGAGACAGCCCAGAACACGGAGCTCTTCTGGACCGGTAGTTAAGCTATCCATTTCCCGTTTGCTCCTGTCCTGGCTTCATTTAATGGCCTTATATCAGCCCTCAGAAAATTAAAAAAAAAGAAAAAGAAAAAAGGAAAACCAGCTTGGCTTGGTAGTAATCCTACTTTGGATCTTGCCTCCTCCACAGCTAGTTTTCTAATTGTTCTATTCCAATAGCTAAGCCTCATTTTGGGAAACTGCTCCCCCATGGAAAACAGAGTGAAACGCTTCCAGACAATCTCATTCTGTTCAAATTAAATTGGTAATTCCTAGACTGTGCTTCTCCCATTGGCAGCATCCTCACAGGACTGTGATGGGCCAGGGAGCTGTAGCGTGCACTGCTAGTCATTGGCTGGTTTTTAATCAAGAGTCAGCATCACTGTTGGTTGTTTCTCTGTGGTTTTTTGGGGGATGCATGCTGATGGCGGTTCAAATCCTGAGTGCTGGTTCACAGAGAGGAAGCTGGGGCTGGGTAGACAATCCCCCAGGCTCCATCAAATGGTAATGGAGAGATCCATGAGAGAATTTTAATTACAGTGCTGACAATAACAGTGGTGATGGTCACAAACCTTCTCTGGGTCATCTACAGACTTTCTTTGGGGGGGATAGTTGTCACATTTTTACTCTCCTTTTTGGATTTGGTATACGTATCAAATTTCCTGTTTTTAAATGAAAATTATTTTGATGCAAAATTGGTTTTCTTTCAGTTCAATTCAACTTAACAAACATTTATCAAAGCACCTGCTGGGTAGAAGGTCCAGCGTTTAGCCCTGGGTGATAGCCCATCCAATTCACCTCTTCCAGCATTGGCCAACCACCTTTAATGTCCAAGATGCTGCACTGTATGCTGGGAATTCAGAGACAAAAATGAGAAAACAATCCTTATATTTAAGAAACTTTCATTCTACCAGTAGGGTGGGTGACAATAAGTATGTATATTTTTGAAGACTGGAGAAAGGAGGGGACCCTAACACTTCTGAGGAATAAGAAGGGCTTCCTAGAGGAGGTGACTATGATCTGAGTCTCCAAGGAAGCAAAGTATTCCTCAGCCCTTCTGTCATTAATGGCATCTTCTTTCTCTGGTTACCTGGTCTAGGATAGACCATTGGGCTAAGGCTTCCTTGGGCTGCTTACCTCCACCACTCCTTATCCTATGCCCAGCCTTTGTGGTTTAGCCCTAGGCTCATTCTTGGGCAGCCTTTCCTCTAATTGGAGTTCTCCATTTTCACATTCAATGGCTTGTTAAATCCCAAATCTGGGTTACCTGGAGATAAATTTACTTTTATGTCTCACCTACAGTTTCCCTCTAGAGAGAGAAAAGCTGAAGAGATACCCAAGGCACTGTGTGATTTAGTTGTGGGACACGTCTTTTATTTCTACACAGAAAACAGAGATATCTGTAAGAATCATAGTGTGCATTAAGTGAATGATTTAAAAGGGTTCAGTTGCTTAACTTATAATTTCTGTTTCAACATGCTGGGAGGTTGATAGTTAAATTATCTTAAGGCATAAAACAATTTTGTAACACTTCTAATTAGCCATTTTGCATTTTACCTCTCATGGAGTTTCCTAATTAAGTTGCTAAGTTTGAGTTCCTTTTTGGTGGCCTTTTTCCTGGATAACAATGTTTCTTCAGCCACCAATCCACTTTTGCTGAGGCTGCCACCGTCACTTCTCCAGTCAGTACCTCTGTCCCCTATCAAAGACTGCTGACCTTGTGACTTCTCAGATTAGCCTCTGCTAAAGGAAGGTAACAGAAAAGGAGGAGAAGGTGTCCAGGGTCCCCAGGGCTGTTTGCCTGGTTTTGTCTCATGGTATTAACTTCTGTGGGGGCTGAGTACCCATGGTACCAGGGAAGGAGAAGATACTCCCATTCCATCCCTCACTGGAGTCACAGTTTGCTGAAGAGGTTATAGCCAGAGGGAATGGTCAAAGGATGCCATACTTTGAAATAGGGATAAAGGCCTGCCCATTCTCCATGATCAGAAGCAGGCTAGCAAGCCTCCAGTGGGCTTGGGTGCAGCTCATACACTCTAAGGACTAAGCCCTTTTTGGCCAGGCTCCCCATAACATGTGTTTATCTTGTGTGTGCCTGGTTATTTACATGTCATTTTCTCCATTGGAATGTGAGCCCTTTGATGGCAGGGGGTGCATTTGTCTGTCTTTGTGTGTGTGCACTTAGTGCAGTGCTTCCCATGGAGAGCACTCAGTAGGTGCTTGCTGACTGTCTGACACATAGTCAGTGCTTCATTAATGTCTTTTGGTTGGATGTGGGATCTTGGGCAAGCTGCTTCACCTCTAATGGCAGGGTTGGAGTAAAAGGCCCCTAAGGACCCTCCCACATATGGGATGCGGTGCATGGCCTCACCTTATAGATGAGTGAGTGTGGTGACATGCCCATAGTCACACAAGGAATAAAAAACAGGGCTGGTGCTTGAACTCAGGCCCCTTGATTCCAGATGTACCACATTTCTCACTTGTTCATGGGATGGGTCATAATTCGACTCAGGCTATGTGGATGATTTGGGGCACTTGTAGAGTTGTTGGAGAGCATCTCTGGGAACATTTCCCTTGGATCCCTGCGGGTTTGCTCCATGGGGTCATCAGCCCCCAGCCCAATGAATGGCACAGAGGAAGCATCTCCAAGAAAAATATGAATTGATTTCAAGTCATGGAAAAGCTCACAAAGTATTTTGGAAGTCAGATAAGAGAGGTAGAGGAAAAATTGGGAAGAGAAATGAGAGGGATGCAAGAAAATCATGAAAAAGGGTCAACACATTGCTAAAGGAGACAAAAAGTACTGAAGAAAATAACGTCTTAAAAAATAGGTCAAATGGTAAAAGAGGTCCAAAAAGCCAATGACGAGAAGAAGGCCTTAAAAAGCAGAATTGGACAAATGGAAAAAGAGGCACAAAAACTCACTGAGAAAAAAAAAAAAAACTCCTTAAAAAGCTGAATTGGCCAAGTGGAAAAGGAGGTACAAAAACTCACTGAAGAAAATAGTTCCTTAAAACTTAGAACTGACAAGATGGCAGCTGGTAAGCAGGGAATAGCATGAGCTCTGTACCGAGTCCCTCCAAAAACCTATAAAAAATGGCTCTGAACCATTTCTAGAATGGCAGAACCCACAAAACAGCAGAGGGAAGCAGGGCTCCAGCCCAGGACAGCCTGGATGGTCTCTGGGTGAGGTCCATCCCACACGGAGCTTGGAGCTTGGAGCTGGGAGCTGGGAACAGAGTGGAGCAGAGCCCAGCCTGAGCGGCATGGACCAACAAGACCAGCAACCGGGCAGAGCATGCCCTAGCACCCTGAATCAGTGAGCTGCGGCAGTTACAAGACTTCTCAACCCACAAACACCAAAGACTGCTGAGAAGGTTAGTGGGAAAAGCTGCGGGAATTGGAAGGAGTTCGCCATTAGGCTTCCAGCCCCGGGGGCAGCAGAGGTGGGGCAGCCAAGACTGCTGTTGCTTCCGGCTCCAGGCCCACCTAGTGGGAGGAATTAAGTGGTGGATCAGAGCAGGGGTGCAAAGCCTGCTGAAGATCTAAGCCCAGTTTGGGTTGGGGGTTCTTGGGGAAGGAGCAGTGCTGGTGTGGCAGAGCTGGCACCTCCCCCCCAAACGTGGAACATAGAACTCTCTAGTCTACAAGCAGTCATACCCCACTGAAAAATTCAAAGGTCAAGTTAGTTGGCTGGGAATATGGCCAGGCAGCGAAAACGCACCGAGATTCAGTCTCAGACTATGCATTCTTTCTTTGCTGACAAAGAAGACCAAAACATACAGACAGAAGTTAACAAAATCAAAGAGCCTACAACAGAAACCTCCAAGAAAAACATGAATTGGTCCCAGGCCATGGAAGAGCTCAAAAAGGATTTGGAAAAGCAAGTTAGAGAAGTAGAGGAAAAATTGGGAAGAGAAATGAGAAGGATGCGAGAAAACCATGAAAAACAAGTCAATGACTTGCTAAAGGAGACCCAAAAAATACTGAAAAATACACTGAAGAAAACAACACCTTAAAAAACAGACTAACTCAACTGGCAAAAGAGCTCCAAAAAGCCAATGAGGAGAAGAATGCCTTGAAAGGCAGAATTAGCCAAATGGAAAAGGAGGTCCAAAAGACCACTGAAGAAAATACTACTTTAAAAACTAGATTGGAGCAAGTGGAAGCTAGTGACTTCATGAGAAATCAAGATATTATAAAACAGAACCAAAGGAATGAAAAAATGGAAGACAATGTGAAATATCTCATTGGAAAAACCACTGACCTGGAAAATAGATCCAGGAGAGATAATTTAAAAATTATTGGACTACCTGAAAGCCATGATCAAAAAAAGAGCCTAGATATCATCTTTCAAGAAATTATCAAGGAGAACTGCCCTGATATTCTACAGTCACAGGGCAAAATAAAAATTGAAAGAATCCATCGATCACCTCCTCAAATAGATCCCAAAAAGAAATCTCCCAGGAATATTGTCGCCAAATTCCAGAGCTCTCTGATCAAGGAGAAAATACTGCAAGCAGCCAGAAAGAAACAATTTGAGTATTGTGGAAACCCAATCAGAATAACCCAAGATCTGGCAGCCTCTACATTAAGAGATCAAAGGGCTTGGAATGCGATATTCCGGAGGTCAATGGAGCTAGGATTAAAACCTAGAATCACCTACCCAGCAAGACTGAGTATCATGCTCCAAGGCAAAATATGGGCTTTCAATAAAATAGAGGACTTTCAAGCTTTCTCAGTGAAAAGACCAGAACTGAATAGAAAATATGACTTTCAAACACAAGAATCAAGAGAAGCAGGAAAAGGTAATCAAGAAAAAGAACAAGAAAAAGAAATTGCAAGGAACTTACTAAAGGTAAACTGTTTTGTTGACATTCCTACATGGAAAGATGATGAGTATGATTCATGAGACCTCAGTATTAGGGTAGCTGAAGGGAATATGCATACATATATGTTTATGTATATATATGGGTGAATGTGTATGTATGTATATATCTATGTGTGTGCGTATATAAATATGTAAATATATATATGTATATATATATATACATATATATATATATATACATATATATATATATATATATATATATATATATATATATATAGAGAGAGAGAGAGAGAGAGAGAGAGAGAGAGAGAGAGAGAGAGAAGACACAGGGTGAGTTGAAGATGAAGGGAAGATATCTAAAAGAAATAAAATCAAATTAAGGGATGAGAGAGGAACATACTGAGAGAGGGAGATAAGGAGAGATAGAATGGGGTGGATTATCTCGCATAAAGGAGGCAAGAGCAAGTAGTTCTGTGGGAGGAGGGGAGAGGGGGGATGAGGGGGAAATGAGTGAACATTGCTCACATCAGATTTGGCCTAAGGAGGGAATACCATACATACCCAATTGGGAATCTTACCCCACAGGAAAGAAGAGGGAAGAAGATAAAAATAAATGGGGGGGATGATGGAGGGGAGGGCTGATGGGGGGGTAGTCAAAAACAAACACTTTGGAAAGGGGACAGGGTCAAGGGAGAAAATTCAATAAAGGGGGATGGGTTGGGTTGAGAAGGAGCAAAATATAGTTAGTCTTTCACAACATGAGTATTGTGGAAGGGTTATACACAATGATACACATGTGGCTTGACTTCTTAGGGAGGGTGGGTGGGAAGGGAAGAGGGGAGAGAATTTGGAACTCAAAGTTTTAAAAACAGATGTTCAAAAACAACAAAAAAATGTTTTTGCATGCAACTAGAAAATAAGATACACAGACAATGGGGTGTAGAAATTTATCTTGCCCTACAAGAAAGGAAGGGAAAAGGGGATAGGAGGGGAGTGGGGTTACAGAGGGGAGCGTTGACTGGGGAACAGGGCAACCAGAATATACGCCATCTTGGAGGGGGTGGGAGGGTAGAAATGGGGAGAAAATTTGTAATTCAAACTATTGTGAAAATCAATGCTGAAAACTAAATATGTTAAATAAATTAAAAAAAAATTAGAACTGAGCAAGTGGAAGCTAATGACTTTATGAGAAATCAAGAAACAATAAAAAATGAAAAAGGCTGAAAAATAGAAGAAAAGGTGAGATATCTCATCATAAAAACAACTGACCTGGAAAATAGATCCAATAGAGATAATTAAAAAACAAATATGACTGCCTTAAAGCCAAGATAAAAACAAGAACCTAGACATCATCTTTCAAGAAATTATCAAGGAAAACTGCCCTGATATTCCAGATCCAGAAGGTTAAATAAAAATTGAAAAACTCTACCCATCACCTCCTGAAAGAGATCCCAAAATGAAAACTCCCATGAATATTATTGCCAAATTCCAGAGCTCTCAAATCAAGGATAAAATATTACAAATAGCCAGAAAGAAACAATTCAAGTATTGTGGAGTCAGAGTCCGAATAATACAAGATTCAGCAGCTTCTACATTAAGGGATTGGAGGACTTGGAATATGATATTCCAGAGGGCAGAGGAGCTAAGATTACAATCAAGAATCACCTACCCAGTAAAACTGAGTAAAATCCTTCAGAGGAAAATGGATATTTAATGAAATAGAGGACTTTCAAGCATTCTTGATGAAAACACCGGAGCTGAATAGAAAACTTGACTTTCAAATAGAAGACTCAAGAGAAGCATAAAAAGGTAAAAAGGAAAGGAGAATTATAAGGGACTTAATAAGGTTAACCTGTTTACATTCCTACATGGAAAGATGAAATTTCTTGTTATTAGGGCAGTTAGAAGGAGTATATGTATATACATATACATATGTGTGTGTGTGTGTGTGTGTGTGTGTGTGTGTGTGTGTGTGTGTGTGTATACAGAAGATATAAGTGTGAGTTGAATATTCAGGTGTGATATCTAAAAATAAAATTAAGTGGGGAGAGAGAGGAATGCACTAGGAGAAAGGGAGAAGTACAATGGGGTAAATTATTTGACATACAAGAGGCAAGAAAAAGTTTATACAGTGGAGGGGAGGAGGGGCTAGGTGAGGGGTAGAGAGTGAAATTTACTCTCATCAGAATTGGCTCAAAGAGGTGGGGGGAGTGACTGAACCAGAGGGAATGACATACACATTCAATTGGGTATAGAAATCTATCTTACGCTATAGGAAAGAAAGAGAGGAGGAGGATAAGGGAAGGGGGGTGATAGAAGGGAGAGCAGATTGGGGGAAGGGGCAGAAGCAAGACACTTTTTTTAACTTCACATATTCTTTTTTTATTTAATGATTTTTTTATTTGATATTTTTTAGTTTTCAGCATTGATTTCCACAAGATTTTGAGTTACAAATTTTCTCCCTGTTTCTACTCTCCCCCCACTCCAAGATGGCATATATTGTGATTGCCCCATTCCCCAGTCAGCCCTCCCTTTTATCACCCCCCTTCCCCTCACCACATCCCTTTTCCCCTTACTTTCTTGTAGGGAAAGATAGATTTCTATATGCCATTGCCTGTATATCTTATTTCCCCATTGCATGCAAAAACAATCTTTTTTTTTTGATCGTCTGCCTTTAAATCTTTGAGTTGCAAATTCTCTCCCCTCTTTCCTCTCCACCCACTCTCTCTAAGAAGGCAAGCAATTCAACATAGGCCACACATGTATCATTATACAAAACACTCCCGTAAATAGTCATGTTGTGAAAGACTAACTATATTACCCTCCTTCCTATCCTGTCCCCCTTTATTCAATTTTCTCCCTTGACCTGTGCCTTTCCAAAAGTGTTTGCTTCTGATTACTTCTTCCCCCTATCAGCCCTCCCTTCTAGTGTCCCTCTTTTTATCCCCTTCCCCCTACTTTCATGTGGGGTAAGATACCCAATTGAGTGTGTATGTTATTCCTTCCTCAAGTCAAATCCAATGAGAACAAGGTTCATTCATTCCCCCTCACCTGCCCCTTCTTGCCTTCCCACAGAACTGCTTTTTCTTGCCACTTTTCTGTGAGATAATTTACACCATTCTATCTCTTCCTTTCTCCCACTTTCAATATATTCCTCTCTCATCCTTTAATTTAAGTTTATTTTTTTAGATATCATCCCTTCATATTCAACTCATCCTGTTCCCTCTGTCTATGTATATGTATATTTCCTTCACTACCCTAATACTGAGAAAGGTCTCATGAATTACACACATCATCTTTCCATGTAGGAATGTAAGCAAAACAGTTCAACTTTAGTCAGTCCCTTAAGATTTCTCTTTCTTTTTCACCTTTTCATGTTTCCGTTGATTCTTGTGCTTGAAAGTCAAATTTTCTATTCAGCTCTGGTATTTTCACTGAGAAAGCTTGAAAGTCCTCTATTTTATTGAAAGTCCATATTTTGCCTTGGAGCATGATACTCAGTTTTGCTGGGTAGATGATTTTTTGTTTCAATTTCAACTCCTTTGACCTCCAGAATATCATATTCCACGCCCTTGGATCCCTTAATGTGGAAGCTGCTAGATCTTGTGTTATCCTGATTGTGTTTCCACAATACTCGAGTTATTTCTTGCTGGCTGCTTGCAGTATTTTCTCCTTTACCTGGGAATTCTGGAATTTGGTGACAATATTCCTAGGAGTTTTCTATTTGGGATCTTTTTGAAGAGGTGATTGGTGGATTCTTTCAATTTCTCTTTTATCCTCTGGCTCTAGAATATCAGGGCAGTTCTCCTTGATAATTTCTTGAAAGATGATATCTAAGCTCTTTTTGGATCATGGCTTTCAGGTAGTCCAGTGATTTTTAAATTATCTCTCCTGGATCTATTTTCCAGGTCAGTGGTTTTTCCAATGAGATATTTCACATTGTCTTCCATTTTTTCATTCCTTTTGTTCTGTTTTATAATATCTTGATTTCTTATCAAGTCACTAGCTTCCACTTGCTCCAATCTAATTTTTAAGGTGGTATTTTCTTCAATGGTCTTTTGGATCTCCTTTTCCATTTGGCTAATTATGCCTTTCAAGGCATTCTTCTCCTCATTGCCTTTTTGAAGCTTTTTTTCCTTTTGAGTTAGTCTATTCTTTAAGGTGTTATTTTCTTCAGTATTTTTTTGGGTCTTGTTTGGGTCTTGTTTTTCCTGGTTTTCTCGCATCACTCTTATTTCTCTTCCCAATTTTTCCTCTATGTCTGTAACTTGCTTTTCCAAATTCGTTTTGAGCTCTTCCATGGCCTGAGACCAATTCATATTTTTCTTGGAGGCTTTTGATGTAGGCTCTTTGACTTTGTTGACTTCTTCTGGCTGTATGTTTTGGTCTTCTTTGTCACCAAAAAAAATATTCCAAAGTCTGAGTCTGAATCTAGGTCCATTTTTGCTGCCTGTTCATGTTCCCAGCCAACTACTTGACCCTTGAGTTTTTCTTTGGGGTATGACTGCTTGTAGAGTAGAGAGTACTTTGTCCCAACCTTTAGGGGCCTTGTGCTGCTGTTTTCAGAGCTTTTTCTACACAGCAAGCTCTGCCACACCAGCACTCTTCCTCCCTCAAGAACTGCCAAGCTGGACCATGACTCAGATCCAATAGGCTCTGTACTCCTGCTCTGATCTGCCACTTAATTCCTCCCACCGGGTGGGCAACTGCAGCTGGAAGCAGCCCCAGAGCTGCACCACTTCCGTGCTCCTGGGGCTGGGGCTGACCGCACACTCCTTTCACTCCATGCTAGCAGTTCTACCCATTAACCTTCTCTGTTATCTTGGTGTTTGTGGGTTGAGAAGTCTGGTAACTGCCACAGCTCAATGACTCAGGGCCCTACCGCCTGTTCTACCTGGCTCCTGGTCTCGTTGGTCCTGGCGCGGCCCAGGCTGGGCTACGTTCCTCTCCGCTCCCAGGTCCATGCAACAGACCCTTCCCTGCAACCATCCAGGCTGTCCTGGGCTGGAAACCTGCTTCTCTTTGCTATAGTGTGGGTTCTGCAGCTCTAGAATTTGTTCAGAGCCATTTTCTACTGGTGTTTGGAGGGAGCTGGGGGAGAACCTAGCAAAACACTTTTGAGGAAGGACAGGGTGAGAGGAGAGAGAGAATAGAATAAATGGGGGCAGGGGAAATAGGATGGAAGGAAATACAATTAGCAATAGTAATAATGAAAAAAAATTGAAACGAGTTTCTCTGATAATGGTCTCATTTCTCAAACATATAGAGAGCTATGTCAAATTTATAAGAATAAGAGTGATCCCCCAACTGACAAATGATCAAAAGGTATCAATGGTTTTCAAATGAAATAATCAAAGCTATCTCTAGCCATATGAAAAAATGCTCTAAATCACTATTCATTGGAGAACTGCAGATTAAAACTATTCCTACTTATTAGATTGACTAATAGGACAGAAAAGGAAAGTGATAAATGTTGGAGTGGATGTGGGAAAAAAATGAGACATTAATGCATTGTTGGTGGAGTTGTGAACTGATTCAACCATTCTGTAGAGCAATTAGGAACTACGCTTCAAAGGGCTATAAGACCATGCCTACCCTTTGACCGAGCAATACCACTACTAGGTCTGTATCCTAAAAGAGACAAAAAACGAAAGGAAAAGGTCCTATATGTACAAAAAATATTTATGGCAGCTCTTTTCTGGTGACGAAGAAATGGAAATTAATGGGATGTTCATCTATTGAGAAATGGCTGAACAAGTTGTGGTATGTGATTATGATGAAATACTATTGTGCTATAAGAAATGATGATCGGAATGCTCTCAGAATAAACCTAGAAAGACTTACATGAGCTGAGGCAAAGTGAAATGTACTGTGTACAAAGTAATAGCCATATTGTCTGATGATCAGCTGTGAATGACTTAGTCATTCTCTGGAATACAAAGACAAAGGACAACTCTCCAGAGTAATGATGAAAAATGCTGTCCATTCCCAGATAATGGATTGATGGGGTCTGAATACAGATTGAATCTTTATTTTTTGAGGTTTTTTTGGGGGGGTCAATGTTTTCTTTCACAACATGACTAATATGGAAATATGTTTTGCAAGACTACACATGTATAACCTATATCAGATTGCTTGCCTTCTCAATGTGGGAGGTGGAAAAAGGAGAGAATTTGGTACGCAAAGTTTTAAAAATGAATGTTAAAAATTGTTTTGCATGTAGTTGGGCAAAAATAAAATACTAAATTAGAAGTTAATATTCCATCAGGGGAGACGTGGAAATATTTAAGTACAGGAGATTGTATATACATGTATGAATATTATATATGCACATATGTATATGTAATATGTGTAATCATTACAGGATAATTTTTGAGGTGAAAGCAGTAGCAGCTGGGGGAAACAATACAAATAGATGTGGATAAATAAATGTCCATAGATATAAAGAAATAAATATTTGGATAGATAGTTATAGATAGATACTCATATATGGAGTTAGAGGTAGGTAAATACCAAGCATACACCAAGTACATTCCCATGCATTTCTACTCGATTATTTTGAGAACTAGAAACACCTCTGCCCCATTAGCTCGATGCTTTTGTCTCCCAGCAGAGGGGGGGTATAGCGGGGAGGGTGGCGCCCCTGCCCTTAGAGTCAGCGCTGTCTTCTTTGCCGTCGGACTGTGCTACTCACATGCTTCAATGTTTCCACGGAGAAGACGCTTGCCCGTTCTGGACATCAGGTTCCCT
The DNA here is from genome assembly GCF_011100635.1 of Trichosurus vulpecula. Classification (NCBI taxonomy): domain Eukaryota; kingdom Metazoa; phylum Chordata; class Mammalia; order Diprotodontia; family Phalangeridae; genus Trichosurus; species Trichosurus vulpecula. The sequence continues at coordinate 2,329,522 of NC_050576.1, read as the reverse complement.
ATCTGTAAAATGAGGATCCTGAAGGTAGTTCAGCGGGCGTAGATCAAGAGGTGACTGTCCCGCCGTTCCACCGTCCTCTGCGCCGCTCAGACCACGTCTTCAGTCCTGGGTGTCTCATGTTAGGAAGAACACGGCTAAGCAGCTCAGTGCTTGCTCTGAGCGTGTTTCTAAAACTATTCAAGCCGACAAGCTGCCCACCGGCGTTGGAGGAGGAAGTATCCTTCCCCAGAAGCCCCCTATAGGAACGGAGTCATCCGCCCAGTCCCCAGGCCCTTCCTATTCTGTGCTGTTGGCATGTTTCAGCCCTCCTGAGCCTTTCTGCAGAGCCCGGAGGCCTGGGCAAGCTTGGGGAGGGGCCGCCAGCAGGCTGAGTTCTTTACTGGACTCACTGAACGCTGTCCAGCGTTGCTCTCCCGTCTACCCGGAGCACCTCTTGAAGCGAACGAGGCCAACAGTTTCTCATTTGCAGTGGAACAAGAGCCCAAAAGAAGTCGGGAACTTTCCTGCTGAGTCATTTGTTTTTCCCAAGTCACTCTACATACAGTAAAGGTCGATAATGCATTGGAAAACTCTGCTTAATTTCTGTGATGTATAAAAATTAGTGCTTGGTCATCAATTAGAGTGGCAGAGCTCCGACGGCGCCGCGCACATTAAGCTGCTCCTGCTACATAAATTTCAAATCTTGTTTCGGGAAAAAATATTAGCATTATCCCCAGCGATTTTTAAAATGCCAGCTCTGAGGAACAATCAGCCCTGGGCATATATCAGAAGGCTGGAATTGTGTCGAAGTCAACACAGCTTTTAAAAATAGTGCCTCCTGTTAATTTAGTACAGGAAGAGATCTATTAATTCAGGGGCCTCTCATGGACTGGTTTCGAAAAGCAGAATTTCAGCTATTGCCTGCATATCCAGTGGAAATCGCGCCCCTCTCTCGGTTGAAAAATGGCGCCATAGATTTAGAGCTAGGAGGGCATGTGGCGGTCATTTCATGCGCCCTTCTGGTGTTGAAGATGAGGAGACCGAGGCTGAGAGGCTGCAATGTCTGAAAATCACCCTGAGAGTAAACAGTGAAACTGGGGTTCAAAGCCAAGTCTGCTGCATCCAAAATGTCCTCCTCCACTAATGAGATTCCACAGGATGCTCAGGAGAAACAACAGGCAACATTCATGCAGCCCTTTAAAGTGTCCAGAGTGGTTCATCAACATGTCATTTGAGCTCAGGCAGATTCCAGATCCCGGGTCTCCATGCAGAAGCAGGTCTGGTCAGTCAGGTAGGGTGAAGTACTGACTTTGCGTGCCCACCCATCAAGCCTTGATTCCCCACGGTGACTGTTAGATTCTCTGTCCTATTTTTGTGTGGAAACTGGTACATCAGCAGGGCAAGGCATTGTCCCACATGGCCTCTGGTTTTCCAGCAAGTCTGCAAGGTTTCCACCCTGGGAGGCAAACCTGCTTATGTGGGTAGGTGAGCAGAAAGGTGAGTCAGTAGGACCAGAGGAAGCTGAGTCAAGTGACAAACCATAGACATCAAGTCCCAGAGGTAGCTTTGTCACCTTTAAAGAAGAAAAAAACCAACAACTCAACAAAACAGCAAGTTCGCCTAATACACATGGCCTGGACAGCAGCAATCCAGAATCCCCACCCTTTTCTCTCCCCTCATGGGGTGTGGTTGTGGGTCTGGGACCCACTGCTTGCTGCCAGAGGCCTGTCTCATCTGTTTTGAAGAATCTCATCACCAGAAGGCCACTGAACATGAAGCCACCAAAATCATCTCCTGAGATGCGGAGGGGTGGAGAGCTGCATCATTGGAGGGAGCGGCATGCTGACAAAGTCACTGATTTACTGATTAAGAATGACTACGATGATAATGATGATAATGATGCTAGCAGACCAGCTGCAGGGATTTGCCTCTTCTGGGAATTCCTTATATCCAACAAGTCTAGTCCTTCCCTAACAGCAAAGATTAATAATGATAACAACAAAAATGCTAGCATTAGCAGAAATTTTAGGTAACAAAAATGAAGCATCCATTGGATGAAAGACAAAACTGGAATTTTTCACTGGAAACTCAGTCTTCTCTTTATAGAGAGAACAACAGACAACAGATTCATGATTCAAACATAAGGCCCTGAACAAACGTGAGAATCCAATCAATAAACCACACTGAATGAAGGTCTTGTTACGGAAGGATCTGCTTCCCCAAATCTTCTAGATGTAACATGAGGGGTGGGGTCAGACAGTCTCAGAGGCCTCTGCCTGCTCAAAATGGATGATTCTCTGAGCCTTCAGCATTGATCCATAAAGACAGGAGAACATTTCTTAAATAGATGTGGCCATCTTGAATGCTGAAGCTCTCACAATAGTGGCACATACCAGAAGAAATAAAAATCATGGGAATCAAAGGAGGTGCTGCTCCGTTCCTGTCCTCTCAAAGGTTCCAGTGACTCTGCTGAGGACAAGCTTACATCCGACACTTTTGTCTAATAGCAGATGGGAGTTATTTTATCAACTGACACAATATTTCATAGAACGTTAAGTTTGTAAATATAACCTAGCCGGTTAGTAACTTTTCCTCAGCTTTTTCTGTCTGAACTTCATACAAATTAGAAGGTGCTGACAATGATGAGGAAGACAGCGATGGCTCACCTTTCCCCAGCCTTTTGAGATTTACAAAATTCTCTAACATCCCAGTTGGGCAGGGGCTGTGGACAGTGTTGTATTCAGCTTACAGATGAGGAAATCAAAACCAAGGCAAGGGCAGTGACTTGTCCAGTATCACACAGTTAGTAAATATTTGAGCAAGACTTGAATCTGGGTCTTACTGACTCCAAATTCCCTGCTCTATCTACTGTGCCATGGTGAAGAAATGTTGGTTTAATACACAGACACACAAACATATATAAATTAAATATATTTATTATGTATATAAATATATATTATGGATATAGATGTATACATAGACACACACACACACATGTGTGTGTGTGTGTGTGTGTTTGTGTGTGCGTGTGTGTGGAGAGAGACAGAGACAGAGACAGAGACAGTCAGTTGAATTGTGTGAGGTTAGTCTCTGACATGACTGATGTGATGTGATGGAGTGGTGAATTCAATGGGACACTTGGGGTCCTTCTGGGTTCAAGTTCTTGTCTACTTAACCTAAAGAACCAAGGTGGTTTTGCTCATTCTTTGTTCTTTTCTCAGTGGACATAGAATGATCTTTCAATTTTCTGTGTAAGAACTCTCTCTGTGGTATATTAATGATTGACTCTCCCCTTATCTTTGTGTTTTCCAGAATGAATAATCTCAATCCTTCCCTTTCCCTCTCTAATTTTTATTTTCCAGACCTTTACTGACTGTGTAGCTGTTTGCCATTTCATGGCAAAGCCTCAGGAAAGCCCCATGAAAGCCCAAGAGAGTCTTGGGAAGGCCTCTCATGAGAGGGGCAGTTTCTTCCAGGTCCCTAGCCGGTCTGTGGCCCTGTAGAGGAGGGTGAGACTTCATGCCTATTGACTGCTGGACTTGAAGGAATGACTTGTCATTGATATGATGCTTTTCATTGCCTGTTTCATAGACAAAATCCCAGAGGGAGGTTCATGCAAGCATTGTCTTATCTATAGAAGCCCATCTGGGCAGACACTGGTCGGGGGTTTTATATTATATATGTAAAGGACTTCGTAAACCATAAAATGCTGTGTGAAGGACGGCTATGATTATGGAGAGCCATATAGAGAATGAAACGGGAAGAGAAGGCTGGTCTTAAAGGTGTCTGAGACTTGGGATCCAGTCCTGCCTTGGGCACTCCCTAGCTATGTGACCCAGGGCAAGTCTCTTAATTTCTCAGCCTGTTTCCTCACCTGTAAAATGGGGTATGACTAACTATCCTGCCCATCTCCCAGGGCTGTATTGAGACCTGAAGGAGAAGATGCCTGGCAGAGCCCTGCTAACGCAGTTATTAGAATGGAAGCACCCAGAGGGCAGGGACTTCTTAGACTTTCTCTTTGAAGGCTCAGGGTCTGGCAGAGTGCCTGGCACAGAGTGGATATTTAACACATGCTTATAGATTGGAAGGTGCCATTCTCCTGGGCTGCTGTTGTAGGGTGTCTTATTCCAGATGGCTGCAGAAGACCTTTCCATGGAGAGTTTCTAGAAGTCTACATTTCTAGACCCCAAAGTGACATCTTCTTGGCCAAAAACCCCTTCCCAAGGAGACTTTGCAGCATTGCTAATAGATGTGTCCACCAGCGCTGTGTGACCTGGGGTATCACTGCTCCTGCTCAAGTCTCACTTTCCCCCTCTGTAAAATGAGAGGATTGGGCATGGCTCCCTCTTAGGCCTCTTCCTGCTCTTAAATCTAGGATCATTTAATCATGTTCTATGAAGGAAACTCTTCTTGCCAGTAGAAGCCATGTCGTCTTAAACTTCTCTCCTCTGTGGACTTCTGTGTCTTTGGCTGATTTCCCGGTAGTTCCCACAACAGTCGGGTGGGTTTGGTCAAAGGAATAAGGATGCGGCTTTGCTATGTAAACACGTGGCTTTGCTGCCAGAGAGCCCTAGCACAAACGGGTCCTGAAAGGCCTCTGCTCATTTGGCGTGTGCCAAGGAGATCATGCCCAGGTATGAACAGCCGGCATTGACAAGTCCTTGTATTAAGTAAATTGTCCTGTTGACAACATCGGCACATTAAAATGCTTACCTCCGTAATTATTGTCTCTACACGCAGTAATGGCGTACAACAAGATCACTGTCAACCATCTGTTTGTCTGGTTTGTGCCATGTCGGACTTGCCTTTAAAAAGTGTGGTCGTTTGCTGGGCCTTTCTCCTGGAAGTGCCGCCATATTGCTCTGAATAGAGGATGCACTTCCTGGCCTGATCTACCTTGCATAAAACTTGTTGACGCCTCAAATATAGTCTTATTCTTCAGAGTATGATGTATATGGATCCCCCCCCGCCCAATAGATCCCATTTATGGGGGGGGCGCGTTTATTTGGTGACAGCAGCTAGGTGGCGCAGAGGAGAGAGTGCCGGGCCTGGAATCGGGAAGACTGAGTTCAAATCCAGCCTAACTGTGTTCACCTTTGTCTAGCTCAGTTTCCTCCTCTGTACAATGCGGATAACTGTAGCACTCACCTCCCAGGGTTGTTGTGAGAATCAAATAAGGTCCTATTTGTAAAGTGCTTTGCAAACCTTGAGGCTCTCTGCAAATGCTGGCTAGCATCAGTTGTCCAAAATAGGACCATTTACTGCATCTCAATTCTTATACAAATAATTATCACATTTAAATTGAATTAAGTTAGAAGTTTGTGGAATTTGGGGAGGGGACTGTAGGAATTGGGTGACTGAGCCTCTATTTAGACCCTATTTCCTTCCTCCTGAATTGTTTGGTTTTCCATTTAAAAAATGTCATAGACATAGCCTGGTCCAAACCATCTCACTGACACTGGGCTGAGATTTCCCAGGTCACAAGGCATCAGCCACATGCAGCCCCAGGGCCCAGAAGCAGAGGTCCATGGAATGAGGTCTGGAGTGGGAGTCTGCAGGCCAGGTTCTAGGTCTGCAGCGGGAGTCAGAGGGTTACCAGGTTCTAGGTCTATAGAATAGGTTCTAGGCCTGGCTCTTTTATTTTCTACCCTTATGACCTCAGACACTTTCCTTCCCTTTTCTCATTCCCAATTTCCTCATCTGTAAAATCAGGGGATTAGTCAGGAGAGCTAACGTTCTTTCTAACTTCAGACTCTAGAGGTGGCTCCAGGCCGGTGCAGCCTTGTCTTCCTGTTCCTCTCTCCTCCCCCCAAGGTGGCTCAGGTTCATTCTAGCATAATCCATGTTGCTTCTGGGTTTTTAAATTTTGTATCCCCCATGGGCAAGTCATCCCCCATAAATTAATCCCATGAGGCAAGTCCTCTATTCTGCATGATTTCTGGGGTATTGTAACAGCAAAGGATAATTGGGGGGCCAGCCCATGAGCTCCATTGACGTTGATGAAAAAGAGAGCGAGGAGGTGAAAGAGAGGCAGAGAGAGGGGGAGAGAGAGAGAGAGAGAGAGAGAGAGAGAGAGAGAGAGAGAGAGAGAGAGAGAGAGAAAGAGAGAGGGGAGAGAGAGAGAGAGACAGAGAGAGAGAGACAGAGAGAGACAGAGAGACAGAGAGAGAGAGAGAGACAGAGAGACAGAGAGACAGAGAGAGAGAGACAGATAGAGAGACAGAGAGACAGAGAGAGACAGAGAGACAGAGAGAGAGACAGAGAGAGACAGAGAGAGACAGAGAGACAGAGAGAGAGAGACAGAGAGAGACAGAGAGAGACAGAGAGAGAGACAGAGAGACAGAGAGAGAGAGACAGAGAGAGACAGAAAGAGACAGAGAGACAGAGAGAGAGAGAGAGAGAGAGAGAGAGAGAGAGAGACAGAGAGAGAGAGACAGAGACAGAGAGAGATGCTACGTGGCATCTGTGGATCAAGGTCCCATCAGTTGATGATGGAAGGATCTGCAATGAGGACTAAGCAGGTGGCATATTGGATAGGGTGCTGAGCCTGCAGTCAGGAAGAACAGAGCTCAATCTATCCCAAAACCTTATGAACCGTGTGACTTTGGACAAAAGTTCCCAGAGCCCAGCACAGAAGAGGAAGGGATGCAGTGAGAAGAGCTTGGGCTCTGGAGCCTGACTCAAGTCTTGCCTGTGCTCCTGTGACCTGTGTGGTCCTGGGCCAGGCATGTGTCCCCCCTCCCCCTCTGTCTCCTCATCTGTAAATTATAGATAATGACGCCTGCAGTAGCTCTAGGGGTTATGAGGTTCCCGCTGTTATCTGTGGAGGTCACTTTGAAGAGTCAGCCTGGACTACAGTGGAGGGAGGAGGGAGGTGGGTGTCCGGTTGGGTCACAGAGCTCAGAACCTCTTTCTGTCCCTGCGTTGAGGGGATTTTCTGCCATCCGTCTCACAGAAAACCCCTTTCACATTTCCTTGGTGCATTTTCTGTGATTAGTAGGAAGGAGAATCGAAGGCCACCCCTAAGCTGGGGGCTGGCCATCAGCTCTGTGAGAGCAGAGAGGAGAGCTGGTCTCTGCCTCCCAGCACCTTGCGAGGCTCTGATCAGGTGCTTGTTGGCTGACTGATTGATCAGAGGACCCTGGATTGAAATTGGAAGGAACTTTGCAGGGCCTCAGGTCGGTGGAATGGTGGAGGAGAGGGAGGAGAGCCCTTCGAGGCTGGATGGGCCCATTTTACTGATAAAAGAGCTGTGGCCCCAAGAGCAGAAGGCATTGGGTCCCCCTCACCGAAAGCTTTAAGCAAAGGCTGGTGATTCCTCCTTATACAGAGAAGCTCTTCTTTGTGGGCAGCACAGGTTGTCCCGGTGGTGCAGAGGCCCCTCCCAGGACTTCCATGATCCTGTGGCACCTTCATCCTTACAGATGGGGAGACTGAGGTCCTGACTGGGCCTCAGGTGAAGGGCTTTGCCTGAGGTCATGCGGGCACTCAAGGGCAAAGCCAGGATCTGAACCCTGTTCTTCTGATAACAAGCACCCACGTCTCCTTATGTCATATCCCGGAGCTTCTGGGGAGTCAGGCACAGTGAGGGACCAACTCTGGGCCCTCCCAAGACTTGGGAGAAGTGACAGGCCAAATCCTGTTCCCAACATATTACTAAAATAGTATTACTGCCTCATAACTGATTTCCAGGATTAATGTTTGATAATAATATTCAATTATAATTGCATGGAGTCTCATGGGAGAGTGGGAAAGTCTTTGGAGTCTGAGGACATGGATTCAAATCCTTCTACTGCCAGGAACCTACTTCTCTGATCTTCAGTTTCCTTCTCTGTAAAATGAGAGTTTGACCAACTGACCTTGGGAGTCTGTGTAGCCACCAAAAGTCTGACCCTTGAAATCTGGGGCATTAATTGTAATGAAATCTGACCTACAGTGACCTAAGACATAAAAGCAGGTGAAAGAGAGAACTGCCTACGATTACTGTTTCATGAGACTCCTCAGACTTCACTAACCACCCAACACCCGGAAATTTCAGAAGTTCATGCCTCTGGCTTGAAGCTTCGTTCCCATAAAAATGTAAATATAAATGAATAATTGAAACACAATGTTAAGGGCTTACTGTGTGCCAAGCACTGTGCTGAGTCCTGGAGATACAAATTGTAAAGGAGAGATAGTTCCTGTCCTCGGGCAACTTCCATTCTAATGGGGAACCTAATTCTTCTAAGGGAGGGGTGCTTTGTTCCAGAAAGTCACTAGGATGGAGTGGGACCAGAGCGGACGTAGATTGACACAGCCCATCCAGGAGCAATGCCTTACTTGGAACTTGGTTCCTGGTTCCAGAACTGGAACAAAGTGATGGTATGGGGGTGGGGAAGAGGTTGTGCAGGTCAGGGCCAGAATGGAGGTGAAGAGAAGTGTGTTCTGGTCCTGAGGGGCAGGAGCCAATTAGGGGAGCAAGCGTTTCTCCAGGATATGGTCTCTTTGTAGCTGCATATTAAACTTGAAAAGGAACCTCTCCTTTTGTGTTGTTTGACTTTAAAAGATTCTTTCCCAAATGTAGATTTTGACAGGGAAGGAAAGTAAAGAGACTAAGGACCCTGAGAATGAGATGGGAGGAATCATTAGAATGTTGGACTTGCGGTCAAGACTTGAGTTCAAATCCTGCCTCAGATGCTTGCCAGCTGTGGGATCCTGGGCATGTCACTCATCTTTCAACCTTTCCCAGCCTCAGTTTCCTCTCCTGCAAGATGAGGATAAGAATGTGCCTGCTCCACTGGGTCATTGTGAGGTAACAGAGGAGGTTACACACGTGAAGTGTTCTGCAAACTTTAGCATTGTAGCTCAGGCCTGTCCCCCTCTTCACGGCCTCATGGACCCCAGCGTGCCAGCGTCATCCATGGGGTTTTCTTGGCAGAGATACTGGAGCAGTTCACCAAACAGCATTAAGTGACTTGCCCAGGGTCACACAGCTAGGAAGAGTCTGAGGACAGATTTGACTCAGGCTTCTGCCAACCTTAAAGTGTGATCTAAATGCTGGCTCCTAGTGTTACTTTATTATTATAACTTAGAAGGGAAGGGAGAGATACTGAAATCAAATGTCACATCTTCCTAGTTTGATTGTGTCCATCCCTGGTGACCTGGAACTTCATCTTAATTTACACCGAATGTGTCTTCGATGTACAATCATTTGCATGTTGCCTCTCTCATTAGAATCTGAGGGCAGGGACTTGCTTTGCCTCATTGTGTCTCCATGCATGCATGTAGCAGGTGCTTAATAAATGCATGTCCTTGCCTGCCTGGTTCTGTAGATAAGAGACTGGACCTGTGACCTCCCTGGTAAAGGGAACTTCCAGATGGGGGTTCTGCTAGTGCAGGTCGCACATTCTCTGAAACCTGTAACTTTAGAGAGTTCCCTAGAATGAGAGATTAAGCAATGTGCCCTGGGTCACACAGCCAGGATGTATCAGGTGAGATATGAACCCAGGGCTTGCTGGTTTTGAGATGGATTCTGTAATGAGAGGCTATTGCTTGTGGAATAGATTTGTTGAAAATGGCAGGGAGACAGCTTTTTCAGTAAGGGGCATGCATCCACGAGTTGTATAATGAGGAGGAAAGAAGGCAAGTTGCGATGTAGAGGCACTGGAGGCTGGAACTTTGGGAGGACGCCTCCTGTGAGCATCGATTGCTTCTCTCACTCTGTTCCTGGGTGTCTCACCCGGCTCCCAATACCCTCTCTTACAGACGGCAGTCACCCAGCCCACCATCAATTCTTCTATTTGAAATTTCTTCTGTTTTTTTCTTGATGGAGCTTAATAAAGTCCTCTCTCTCACTGCAGTATGAAAGCATAACAGATGACTTCATTGGCACAAATATATTATGGTTGTTTTGACATTTATGTTTTCGGCCCTGACGGATGAGTGATTTCAAGAGGAGTAAATCAATGGCCCCAAGACCGTTGGCTAGAACACCATCGTCTGGGTTTTCTTCTGTCTGACAGACAATGGGATGTTTGAAATATTTGGAAATTGTGATTCTTTGGGGAAAAAAGGTATTTCCCTATGACCAATGGCTGATTTGGCTCAGAGCACACACTTGGGAAGGACTTTCCAAAAGCTGGGTTCAAACACCTTCCCTCCTCCACTCTCCCCCTGTCTTGCATAGATCGAATTTTCTTCACATCCCACTCAGTAAAAAGTAATTCTGAAGGCAACATGATGCCACGGATGTTGGGGATTACAAATTAAATATTTGGTGAAACTCTTACAATTGTGAATTAAGACAGTGATTCTGAGATTGTGTCATCATCTTATTATGCTCCTTCAGAGAAGAAGAATTCATTTGTCACTGATCAATTTGACTTTTAAAAGCAAACTGAGTCCATGATTTGCCATAATGAAAACCAAAACCAGCTGTAAGTAATGATAGCTTTCTTTGGAAACTGGCATTAAAAACCGATAATTTATTTTTTTAAAAGTTGCGTAGTAAGTATGTTTTGGGAAGACAGTCTTGGATTTTGTGTTGAGGAGTTTGTCTTGTCTTCTGGTCCTCATATTGTAATATTCTTATGCAGACTTTAGCAGCATTGCCTTGGGGAAATGTTGTAGTTAGTAAGGTTGGAAAAGGTGCTAGATTTTGAGCCAGAAGCATTGGGTCCAAACCTTGGCTCTGCTGGGTCATCCTACGTGTCTGTCAGTCACTTTACGCTCTGGGCCTCAGTTTCTTTATCTGCAAAATGGAGATGAGTCCTCCCTTACTGGGTTTTTGTGAGAATCAGACACTATGTAAAATGCTTCATAAACTTTTAAACACAACAGAAGTGGCAGCTCTGATTGTTGGTTTGTTTAGCCAAGAAGCATTTATTAAGCGCCCATTGTTTATTGTGCCAAGTGCTAGGGACACAAAAGAAGAGATATAGAAGCAGTCCCTGCTCTTAAGGCACTGACAGTCTCATCCAGAGAACCAGTGACAAACAAGATCTACCAGAAAAAACTGGGAATTGTCTCAGAGGGAAGGCAGAAAAGGTGGGTGGACTGGTAGCTGCTCCTGGTAACAGGTAGAAATTTAGCTGAGACTTGAAGGAAGCTCTGGGGGCCTGAGGTGGCAATGAGGAAGGAGGGAGGGGCCGCCAAGGAACATGGAGTATCCTGGGTGGGGAATGTCTAGGAGGTCAGCGGTGTCCGCGGATGTAGAGGATGTGGTCAGCAGAGGATGTGGTCAGCGGTGTCCGCAGGTGCAGAGGATGAGGTCGGTGGTGTCCACAGATGCAGAGGATGAGGTCAGCGGTGTCCGCAGGTGCAGAGGATGAGGTCAGCGGTGTCCGCAGGTGCAGAGGATGTGGTCAGCAGAGGATGAGGTCAGCGGTGTCTGCAGGTGCAGAGGATGTGGTCAGCAGTGTCTGCAGGTGCAGAGGATGTGTTGGGAAGTAAGCAGACCGACATGGGATGAAGGGCCAAGGCTTAGAAGGCTGGATATGAACAGGCCCTGAGCCTGTGATTTTCCTGGTGTAGGGAATGAATGCCCAGGTGATGAGGCTCCCTCCCCCAAAGCACATCCCCATATGGTCTCTGACATATAGTCTGGGAGAGTTGTTTAGAGCCCCAAACAGAACTTGTGGAAGAAGGTCAGCCAGCATGTCTCAGAGGCAGACTTGCACTCAGATCTTTCTGGATTGTGAGGCCAGCTCTTGTTCCCCTATACTAGCCTGCCTTTCAATTATTATTCTTAATAAATACGAAATGGCACCATTAGACTATATGACCCTTGATTTCTTTTCCAGCTTTCAATCTAAGATCCCAGGACTCTTCTTTTCTGCCGTGGACTTTTAGACTTTCCAGGCTCTCCCAGAGGCATTACCTTCAGGGGCGTTTGTCCTGAGCTTTAAAGTCTCCCAGGGATTGGTATTGTCTTTCCTCACTATTACAGCCTCACTGATGCTGTGGCGCTTCAGCAGTGCTTCATCCCATCCATGAGACTGCTTCCTATGGTGTAGATCCTGAGGCATCCTTGCCTTCTCATCCCAGCCGCACGTCCTGTCAATCTTTCTCTCTCTTGACAATGCGTGGGTATGGTAGAGCACGCTCACTATTGCTTGGTTCTCCCTAGCTCTCCATTGACGCTCTGCCTCTTTCCATCATCTCTCCTTCTAATCACACCTTGGATGCCATTTCTTCAATGCGACTCCTCATCGGTGTTACCAACAACTCCTTGAGAGTATATTGCAGCCTACTCTTGTCTATGCATTAATCAATTGCCCTGGCAATGGCTGGCAACTGTCCAAGGTATTCAGATTCCTTAGAGACCCTGGCATTCAGTGACATTTTAGCCAGATGGGTTCAATAGAACAACATGGGTCTTAAAAAAAAATTGAGGTCACTAAAGATACAGTGAAATTTCCCAAAGGCAGCATGTGTGAAGGAGCAATTGTGGTGACTGCATTCAGTACCAGAATCCTGCAGAGCCTTTGAAGTTCACAGTCTATCGAAAGAGTTTGGTTGAACCATCCACACAGGACAAAACAACTGGATGAAGAATGTTTTTCAGCCTATGATGTGCTGTTGGGTGGACAAACCACAGAGGTTGTTCAGGGTGTGTGTGTGTATGTATGTATATGTGCATATGTATAGACAGACACCTGGAAAGGGCAATGAGCTGAACCAAGAATTGAGTAGTAACAGGAGAGCAGGATGAATCGCCCCTGGGAAATACCCGCATGATGATCTAGTGCATGTCCTTTAGGGTACCCAGCTTCAGTGGACAAGACTGGATAAAATATGATCATTTCAGGCAGATGCTGAATAGCAATAATGAGCTTCAGTCTCTCACTCGGTCTTTTGCTACAACCCCCTGACTAAATTAGCTAATGGACACTCCCCTACTAGGGTTCCAGGCTGGGTGCAGAACACACAATTCATACAAAAGGATAAAAAGTTATAGACCTGACACTCCCATGAGCTGAGCTTGTGAATCCAGTCCTAGACTATATCCCAAGCAACTGCTGCTTTTGAAGTTTTTATTATTCATTAGCATACCAATGTGTTGATTTCCATATTTGGCCTCAGCAAGGTCCCATTAGCCATTTTACAATTATAGCATTGGCCAACCACTAACACTACTGTTTGTATTTGTCAGTGGCAGCATTGTTTAGTGCTTAGCACAGTGACAGGCACATAGCAGGTACTTAATAAATATTTATTGCTTGATTAATTGGCAGGCTTTGGAATCAGGAAGACCTGGGACAAGTTCCCCTCTGGCACACACTGGTTGTGTGACTGCGAAGGAGTCACTTAACCCTGCAATGCCACAGGCAATCCCTCAGGCAGGGATCATAACCTTTTTTGGCCCTTGGACCTCTGGGTGGGTTATCAAAATCTTTGGATTCCTTCTCAGAATAATATTTAGGTGCATAAAATAAAATACATAGAATTATTGAGGCAACAGTTGTATTGACATAGTTATCAAAATATTTTCTAAAAAATTTCCCAGGCCTCATAAGACCTTCTGTTCTAGACCTATACATTACTGATGAATTGCCAGTCTGAACTGGCAGAGGGAACTTCTACACTGAGAGTTCCCTATCCTGATGCAATCCCAGGTTTGGACAACCAATGACTCTTCTTTGCTGGAGTCCTTTCTGTGTAGTGCTGTCCCTTCCAAGGGCTCCCAATGGCTGGTTCTTTCCTTCTGTTGACCATCCCCATGCTCTATCCATGGCCAAGAATGGCTCACCTCTGCTCTACCCTCTCCAAATCTATTGACTTCAGGGGGGGATTTTTCCAAGACCTTTCAGTGACCTCTTCCATCATAATGCTGAAGCTGTGAGTACCACTGACACACTGATCTGTCTCTAATTTGTGCCCAAAAGTGACCTTTGAGCACACCGAAGCGCCATCAAAGACCCATGACTCTAACAGTGTAGTGGAAAATCCTTTGCTGGCTCCTTGGTAGGATGGAGGAAGCAACCTGGAAATTTGGCTCCCAGAAAGGAGGGCATGGGTCCAAAAGGTGCCCACCCCCATTCACCAAATGCTTGATCTTCCTCACCAGCCATTGGATATGCGGAGATCACCATTGGGTCAAGATGGGGAAAAGAAAAGAGTTGCTAGTGCCGCTCACGCATATACTCACACAATCAATTGGCTAAGCCTTCTGTTTACCTCCTGCATTCCCACTATTGCACAGGTTATACGAAGACAGAATGCAAAAGTCCCTTAATAGAGTTTATATTCTATCAGAGGACTGACCAGAAAAACATATAAGCATATGCAAAATAAGTACAATGTCATTTATTTTTGGGTGGGAAGTAGACTAACGACTGAGAGAATCAGGAAATGCATGACATAGTAGGAGGTGTTGTTTGAACTAAGTTTTGAAGGAAATTAAAACACATGTTTCCTCTCCACATTCTCTTTTTTGCCTTAACTTATAAAACCCACAGAATGGACATGACTTTGGTTCCTGCAAGAACCCATGTGTTTGTACATTCATAACTGTTCCAGTAATGCATTTGAAAGAAAGCATTTCATGAGTGGAATTGAAAGTTGGTTTGGCAAACCATTGTGCATGTGGAGGGAGAGCTGGAGGGGGGAAGCTTGCAAAATCGTTCCGTGCCATTGGATGGGATTCGTGTCTTATCACATGATTTGAAGATTCAGGACATTAGAGAAACATTGGCCAACTCACGAATCATGAAAAATAAGATTGTTCCTTTCAAAGAATTTCTCATTGATCTGCTTCCAGAAAAAAGGGGTTTTCTCTCTATAAAACAAAGGCAGATGCTCATTTCTTGTCAAAATCCAACCTTCCCAGCCCAGTGTGTTGCCATTTTCAACCTTGCCGTCAGAAAACTTAGAGCTGATTCTATTTTCCAGGGATTAGAAGATACTGAGCTCAGCTGCTGGAAAGTATTTACATTTTAGCTTTCTTTGGATCACTTCTTTCCCCTTTTGTTTTTAAAGCTGATCTGGATTTAGAATCAGAGGTCCTGGGTTTGAATCCCAGCTTTGCTATTTTTTTGGTAATTTTTTTAATCCAGCTCTACAGAGCCACAGAATTCAAAGGTTGGGAAGGGGCCTCAATGGCCATTAGTCTCCAAAAGGAATCCCCCCTAACATACTTGCTAAGGCATTGTGGCCTCTGCCTTAGGAAGCCCTTCCATTTTGGGGAGCTCTGATTGTCAGGGCAAACTTCTTGACCACCAGCTAAATCAGTCTCTTTGTAGCTTCTGTTCCTGATTCTGGCTCTGGGGCCAGACAGAATGTCCCGGCCCCCCTTTAAATACTTGGAAGCTTCTCATGATCCCTTGAACCCATGCTCAAATGGTATGAAGTCAGGGCCTTGCACTGGCTTGTCTTCCTTCCTTTGGGCTCTTTCTAGCTTCTTAATGTCTTGCTTGTAACAAGTGCCCAGGACACACTGACCCTGATGAGGTCTGAGCCATCCAGTGGAATGATCTGTCCCTATTCCTGGAAGCCCTGGTGAAGCCACAAGATGGCCTTAGGTTATTAGCTGCCACATCACACACATGTGATTCATATAGAGCAATCTGATTCAATAAAGACCTATTAAGCACCTATTATGTATTGGCACAGTTAAACACTAGATGCTAGATGACTGAATGGTACAGTAGAAAGAGCTCTAGTCAGAGGATCTGGGTTCAAATCCTGCCTCTGACAATTACCTCTATAACCTTACACAACTGGCTTAGCCTCTCTGAGCCTTATCTTCTCATCTGTCACATGATTGGGTAGTACGGGTGGTCTCTGAGGCCCCATCCTGCCCTATGTCTCTGATCCTGGGCAGCAGAGGAATGCATGCTTAAATCATGCCTTGGGCACCTGAGTGATTCTGGCTGACAAACTCTTTTGGTCTCAGTTTTCTCATTTGTACAATGAGGATGCGCTGACTTCTGTGATCTCTTCCGTTTCTACACGCATGAACCTATGGTTCTAATAATCGATTCCTACCGAGCATACCTTCACCCTTGGGCAGCCTCCAAGGAGCTCCCCAAGCAGCCCACTTGACTTTGTGAGAGCTCGGAAGGGGAGAAAGTATTTTCTGACCTCAAACTTGTCCACTGCTTGTTTTAGGCATCCTGCTCTGCAATTACAATATGAAAATCTCTTGTTCTTTGCAGGAAGGCTCTGGCTGCAGTAAAACTCTTCCTTCTCATGTCCTTCCTCTTGAGGATGCCCGTAGCTGACCTGTGAGGGATGGGTGGCAGGGCCAGCCAGTCACCATTCCACATCCTGAAAGGGCAGAGCAGTAAAGCACATTATGAAATGTCAATGAATACATTAGCCATTAAAATTCTGAGACTGTGCTGCCTTTCCCCAGCACAAGTTCAGGACAGAAGGGAAAGCTACAGGGTTGCAGCAGAAATCAATGGAAGAAGTTTTAAAAATATATAAATGGAGAAGAGGAAACCTTTAAAGCATTTCCCTTAAAATGGATTTGGAAATAGTCAAGCAGGGCTTAGTGGGTCACCGAGGGACGGATACTTCTGGAAGAGTGAACTTTGAAGCCTGGGCTCCCCCAGAGGCTTGTTGGTACTGATAAAGGAACATGCTATGGTAGGATGCAAGGAAACGGAGCCAATTTATTCCTTTCTTTAATGGCAATTTCAGTGAAACCCTCTCCTCAAATATCACGCCTTATATTAAGTTCACTGGGGCTCCCAGACACACACTTAAAACTCCTCCTGACATTCCATTGGTCAGTGTGTTGCACCCATCTGGTGCTTGCATTTGCAATGTTAGTCTTGATCCTTTGTCTTTCTACAGCTGCCAAGTACTGTGGATTCTAGGCCACCAGTACTGCTGTGCTTGGAAAATTGACATTATATTCAGGATCAGAGACCAAGAGTTGGAGTGACTTTGAAGACTACCTCGTCCAACTCCTTGATTTTAAAGATGAGGAAAAAAGAAGCCAGAAGTTTAGGTGATGTCGCTAAGATCATACAGGGAGATCATTAGAGTGGAAGCTCCTTGAAGGCAGAAACTATCTTCTATGTTTTTATCCCCAGTTTTTAGCACAGTGCCTAGCACATAGGAGACACTTCATAAATGTTTACTGAATTGAACTGAAGTGTCAGAAGCAAGATCTGAACCTGGGTCCTCTGACTCCTACTTTGTCCCACAGATCTAGAGTTGTAAGGGATCTTGAGGCCATCTAATGAGGGAAGAAGATAAGCATTTATTAGGTGCCTATTATATTCCAGGCCCTATGCTAAACACTTCATTTGATCTGATACAACCTCCTTACCTTGTAAATGAGGAAACTGAGGCCGCTTATTTATAAATGTGGAGGTCGTACAACTTGCCCAGGGGTCACCCAGGAAGCATCAGCAGTGGAACTTGAACCTAGGTCTTCTGACTTCAGAGTCTATGATCATCCCGTTGTACTCGACTGTCTTCCTTCAAGTATTGATGATTTCATGGGGGCTACTTCTCTCTCCTCTAGTCATAGGATTGTTGATCAAGTGCTTTTGGGGACCCTAGAAGCCATATTCATCAACCCCTTCATTTCACAGGTGAAGAAATAGACTGACAGAGGTTGTCTCAGGTCACACAGGAAAAAGAGCCGCTTCTGATGAAAATAATACTCTTCTATGCCTTAGTAGATAGTATTAGAGAGTTCCTATGGTTGGAAATGATTCTCCATCAGACTGTGAATCAATCTAGGCTGGCCCTCAGATGACAGACATGGAACCAGTCAATCAAGCCACAGTCCTTTATTGAGTGCCTACTCTGTTCCAGGCATTTTGTTGGGCTCTGGGGATACAAAAATATGAATGTGGTATTTCCATTCTTTGAGGAATTATGTTCTATTGGGACCAACAACGTATACTTAAATAAATATCTGCTTGCACAGTGCCCCCAAATTGGAGTTTAATTATACTCATCACTTCCCTTAGCTAGCTTCTTAGATCAAAGCTTCCAGATCCTGCCCTGTTGCCATATCCCTCAAGTGTGCAGAGTGGCATCCGTGCCACAAGGGGGCATAAGACTGAGAAGACTCAGTGGAGGTACTTCAGAATTGTAAATGCATTGACTGGCTACAATGAGTTGGGCCCAAAATTGAATTAGAGGAGAAGGTTGATCTGTATTTCCTTCAGCAGACTGCCAAATTCCTCTGATGGCCTCAAACTTGTCCCTGAAACAAAAACGCCATCTTTTTCATAGCAGTGATATTCTGGTGTTGGTATAAGGCTGTGAGACGTCAAGTCTCCAAAGAGCTAAAAATAAGGGCAACTGCTGAGGGTAGTTGAGAAGTTCATGGTGGCTGTGACCAGCCCACAAGCCAATACAGATGAGAGAGAAAGAATACTGGGTTTGGAGTCAGAGAACCTGAGTTTGAATCTTGCCTCTGACATGAACTGCTGGAGTGACATTGGGTCAGTCACATTGGCTCTCTGGGCCTGAATTTCCTCATTTATAAATGGTGGGTGGGGATGAAGAGGACTTGTACCAGACCTCTTCTGAGGTCCCTTTCAACCCTAAGACTTTGGACATAGATCAGACACCACCATGTGACCTTTCCCAGTTCTCCCAGTGGCTAAAGAGGCTAATTCCCCAATTAGATGAAAGACCTTTGAAACCAAGGAGTCCAACCTAGTCATTTTTTTTTACCAATAAGGAAATTGAGATTGAGCATGGTTAAGGGATTGACACAGGATTTGAACCCAGTTTTCCCTGACTCCAAGTCTAGCATTGTTGGGTAGCATAAGGTGAGGATGCTTCCCATCTTTCCCTCTTCATTTTTCTCCATTCACATGACTTTACATTAAATAACTGGGAAATTGAAACAGGGGTCAAATGGAAATATATGGGAACCCCTTTCCTTCTTCTCCCAGCACTCCAACATACACACACACACACACACACACACACACACACACACACACACACACAAAATCTGGCCCAGGTATCATGTTTGACTGGAACCATCTTGGTATTCCTGTTAGGGTCTCACTGGATTCTAAATTTAGAATTGGAAGGGGAAAGTCATCTATTACAACTCCTTTATTTTGCAGGTCAGGAAATAGAGGCCCAGGGATTTTAAGTATCTTGCCCAAGGCCACGCAGGTAATAAGTTGTAGAGCCAAGATCCAAAGAGTGGTAGTCTGATCCAAAGAGAGGCAGGAGACATGTTTCTTCCTTGCTTCAGGACCAGTAGTGGGAGTGGGGAAAGAAACAAAACAAAACATAAAAAGCAAGAGGCACTGATAAACATAATAAATTGTATGAAAACAAGGAATTATCTACATGAGAATTTCTTCTTCTTGACTTGTAGCTCAGGGATAAGACATGGAATTATTAGATTATAAGCTCTTGAGGGCAGGAACCATCTTTTGCCTTTTTTGTATCCCTAAAGCTTGGCATAGTGCCTGGGACATAGTAGGTGTTTAATAAATGTTTATTAACAGATTGGTTGGAATCAAGGACCACAGAGTCAGAAGGAGATCTTAGACTTTGAAACTTTTAGATCTGGAAAGGATTCTATGACTCACTTTCTACAACATACCAACCACCTCCCCTGCCCTTTTTCTATATGACAATGCCATGGCTCAGAGAGATTAAAGGACAAATAGAATGTTAGTGACAGAGTTAAGACTGATGATGATGATGATGGCCAACATCGGTATCATGCTCTAAGGTTTTCCAAGAATTTTGCATATGTCATCTCACTTGAAACCACATCTTGGAGATCCCAGCTCAAGGTTGTTTTAATTCCTGTGTGTCCTATTTCTCTGAGCTGCCCAAAAACACTTCCTAAAACTCAGAGCTGCTCCAAGTGGGATGGGCTCCATTGAGGGAGGCTTGTCCTTGCTCTTAGAAGTCTGCAGCAGAGGCTGGGTGACTTCTAATTGCCTGGAGGAGGGAGGATTCAGTGACATTCTGTGATGTCCTAGCATAGCAGTGGGATCTAGAGCCATTCAGTAAACCCAACTGACTGAGCAATCCAAGGGGGAGAAATCAGGCAGGGAAGGAGGCTTATTGTATAGACCCACGGTCCAGATCTGGGGACTCAGTTTTGGAAGATGGAGTAGCTTTCATAATCCCATTGTTTCAACTTCAGCAATCAGTTCCTACTTGTTGGTGAGGATGAAGTCCAGCATAGCACTTCTCTATGCCAGCTCTTTTATTTGTTGAGGAATGAAATGATTAAGGCAGGTCGAGGATTTGCCATGTGCTCTGGTTCTGGAAGGAGAGCTCAAGCAGTTGTCAAGATAATTGAAGCAATATATCAAGTCTAGCCACAAGCATTTGTTAGGTGCCAGCTACATGCCAGACACTGTGCCCAGCACTGAGAATGCAAAAAAGGCAAAACTGTCCTTGCCTTCAAGGAGCTCATAGTCTAATGGAGGAAATAATTGACAAGTAACTCTGTCCAAATGAGATATACATAAGATAGATTAGGACTAATCTCCAGGGAAAGCTCCATCATTAAGGGGGATCAAGAGAAGCTTTTTTTTCTTGCACAAATTGGGATTTTTGGTGAGGCTGAAGGATAGTCATGGAAGCCACGAGTCAAAGATGAGAAGAAAGAGAATTCCAGGCATGAAGAACAGTCAAAATGCATGGATGGTGAGTGGAGTATCCTGTGCAAGGAGCAAGGAGGCCAGTGTCACCAGATCATAGAGTACATGAAAGGAAGGAATTAGGAATTAAGATTATTAAGTACCCATTACATGCCAGGCACTGTGTTCGCTACTTTACAAATATTATCTCATTTAAATCTTCACAACAATCCTGAGAGCTCGGTGTTATTATTATCTCCGTTTCACAGTTGAGGAAACTGAGTCAGAGGTCAAGTGACTTGCCCAAGGTCACACAGCTATTAAGTGTCTGAGGCCAGATTCAAACTTGGGTCTTCCTGCCTCCTGCTCTATCTGCTGAGACCTCTAACCTCATCCTATGTCAAAGTAATAAAGTCTGAGAAGACTGGAAACATAGGAAAAAACCAGGTTATGCAGGGCTTTAAAAGAGGATTTTATATTTGATCCTGGAGCATAAAGGGAAACACTGGAGTTTATTGTGTATGGGGGTGACATGGTAGCACCAGCAATTTAAGATGATCACTTTGGTTGCTGAGTGAAAGATGGACTAAAGTAGGGACCTTGAAGCTGAGGTGTTGAGAGTCTACCCTGGGGTGGTGACAGTGCCCAAGGGAGAAGGGGACACATTGGAGAGATGTTCCAAGGTCGAACTTGACAGCAGATTGAATGGGGTGGAGAGAGTGAGGACATCTAAGTTTCAAATCTGGGTTAATGGGAGGATGGATGGTGGTGCCCTCAACAGTAATGGAGAAGTACAGCTCTGTGCTAGTTTTCTCCCCTTTTTTGAACTGATCTATTTCTGACTTCTGGCTTGGTGACCTTAGTATACTCTCACCATAATGTTGCTTTGTTTTTTTCACTTGTTTACTCAGCAAGGCAACAGACATCCTTGTAATCTTGGCCTATTTTAATGACATATTCATCTTGATTTATTACCTGAAAGATCCTGGTTCTAAATCATGCCTCAGATTTTCATGCATATTACCTCTGAATGGTTTTGTTCACTGCCTGTACTTCTTTCAATAATCAGTGATTTTGTTCTGTGACTTCTCTTTCAACCAAGGCAAATGATAGCAGGTATTCTCTAAGAGTTATAGTGACTGAAAAATTAACCACTCAATATGCTACCTTGTTATAATCTTTCCTAAATTTAACTGGGCTGATCCTAAAATTGCAGAAATATAGTTCATCACTGAGTTCATAATCTAGGCTTTTTACCTGTCAAAATAGAGTTTTTGCTCTTCTGACAGAGCTTTCAAGAATTCATGCTCAGTTTCATATCAAGATGAAACATTAAAGTCGGATGGTAGTGGAACCACTCTGTAGGGGGATGGTTCACCTCTCACAGATATGTGTAGGAATGCCTATCTATTTTATTGGGAACTGGGTTAAGAGGATGAATGATGTTATCACTAAAGGGCTTTGAGCATCTTTGAAGAAAATGTTACTTAAATGGGCTGTTTTGGGAGCTCTTCCACCCCTCCTTCCCCAGCCTGATAATGATTGGATGTGAATTGGACTGGATTTCAAAGACTGGATGACCACTTGGTGGGTTCTATTTAAGGTACTGCCTAGACAAGATGGTCTCTGACATTCTTTCCAACTCTGACATTCCATGATCCTGGGTAGATGTACAATGAAAGGTTAATTGTGGGCAAAATAATGAGGGAGGTGAAATAGGTCATTTATGACCTTCCTTTCTGCCATCCTTTTCCTCTTTCTTAAACTGGTGCTGATAAATTTCAGAAATTCAGGGAAAAATTCCATTGTATTTATATGGCTTCATCTATGGTGAATTTTCTGCTACCTCACCGGGTCTATGCTTCACTAAAAGGCAATTTAACATTAATTAGATTCCAAAGATTCTCCTCCAATGTCAAAAAGATTTAATGTTGTCTCATACCTTCCAGTATATCTGTATGTGGCCACCCGGAAGAATGGAAGCTTCTTGAGGTCAGGGGCTATTTTTCTTTTTGTGCTTTTGTGTCACCAGTCTAAACAAAGCGTCCAGCACATAATAGTGGCTCAATACATACTTAATGAATTGAATTTTACTGTCACAAACTTTGGTGTTCTCAGTTTGGAACAGCCCAGCCCAGATATTTGATAAATGCTTATTGAGTGATATAATGATCTGATGAAAATGATAATGATGGTGATAGCATCTGTGCAATGCAATGCCTTAAGGATCATAGGATCATAAATTTAGATTATATCCCACACCTTCATTTTATAGATTAGGAAACTAAGGTACAGAGAAGTTAAATGACTTATCCAAGGTAACACAGCCAGTAAGTATCTGAGGTCCACTCAAGTCTTCCTGACTCCAAGTCCGGGACTCTATCCATTATGCTGCCTGAGCACCCAGTTTATGGAATGAATCTCTCATGGTGATATTTCAGGGCAGTCCCAAGGGTAGGTATTTTTGGCCCACTGATGTCTTCCAAGAAACACTGAACTGCAGCAGGAAAGCACAGGTGCCAATAGCCTGATACTGTACTGAATGTGTCTTCTTTCAACCCTCTTGACTCTAATCCCCTGCTGTGATTTTATAAGCCAGCCTGTGAAACCTGAGTTTCGTCATGAAGCAATTTTTAGCAAATTCAATCTTCAGACATCACTTTATCATAAACATGGGCAGCCATGAGAAACATTTTGTTGTTTCTTTGAAAGAACTGACAGTCCTAGCTTTATAACTAGTGTAGACAGCCTGTCTCCATCCCTTTGTCTGTAGCCACTGGATTCCATTCTCTAGTTCCCCAAGGTCCTATGGAAAACCTAGAGTCTAAGTTGTAATATTCAATCAATCAAATTTATATTTAAAAGCTTTCCTAAGAGTGCCCTGGAGGGCCCTACCTAGATAACAAGATACAAATACGCACAGCCCCAAAGACAGCTCTCTTCCAGTTAAAACCACTCATCTGGGAGATGATTCTAGCCCGGGATATAGTTGGGAAAGCTAAATTTTCAACCCAGTGGTTGAGACCTGCAGCTCATATGCTGCTGAACAACTGAGGTTTGGGAAACCTTGCTCTTGGATGGTATGTGGCCATGATGATGGAAATGAGGGCACAAGCCTCGGCAGTAAGGAAAGGATGCCTGTAGAATGGGGGTGCCTGGGGAATGGGGCACACATTTGGTGAACATATTGGCTATTTCACTGGAAGAACTTTACTTTTATTCTCTTAGTCCAATAAATATCTGGATGTGTGATAAATGAGTTATTGAGAAGTTGCGTGCATTTCACTTTTGTGAATTGAGCAAAAGTTTAGTTGCATGGGTCTGGGTGTGTGTGTGTGTGTGTGTGTGTGTGTGTGTGTGTGTGTGTGCGTGTGTGAATATTTGGCAGGGGAGGGTTGTGTTGTGTGAGGTTTGTCCTTCATTCTCGAAGGGGACCATGACATCAGGGAGATGATGACTTGCAATTGACTTTGATTTGAGTGAGGGAGGGAGAGGATACCTAAAGGGACTCTTAATTAATTGTTTTATTTTAAACAAAGAAATGAATACGTTATTATACCTATGGCACACCATCTATGCCTTGGCACTGGCTGTGCCCATGCCTGGAATAGTCTCCTTTCTGGTCACTGCCACTTGTGGAATTTGCTAGCTCTTATGAAGAACATGAAAAGGCCAGGCAGATGAGACAGTCTACTGCTGTGGGGTGCTTAACAAATATTATATATTTATTGTTTAATATTCTTTTCTTTTTAAATTTTGAGGTCTAGATTCTTTTCTTCTCTTCCACTGCAATATGATATCAATTAGACATATGAAATCATGGAAAACATATTCCAATAATAAAAATATTCCAAAAGACCAAGAAAAATAAAAGGAGAAAATTATACTTCAGTTTGCACTCAGAGTTCAGCAGTTCTCTCTCTGGAGGTAGATAGCATTTTTTCATTATGAATCCTTTGGAATTATCTTTGATCATCATATTGATCAGAGTAGCCAAGTCTTTCAAAGTTGATCATCATGACAACATTGCTGTTACTGTGCACAATGATCTCCTGGTTCTTTTCACTTCACTTTGCATAAGTTTGTATAAGTCTTGCCATGTTTTTTCTAGCATCCCCACCCTTGTCATTTCCCATAACATACTACTACTTCATCACAATCATACACCACAACTTGTTCAGCCATTTTCCAATTTATGGGCATTTTCTCAATTTCCAAGAACTGTTAGAAATTCCTTTTTTTTTTTTTTTACAAATGGGTCCTTTTTATATCTTTGGATACAGACCTAATAGTGGCATTGCTGGGTTAAAAGGTATGCACAGTTTTATGACCCTTTGCACCTAATTTCAAATTGTTCTCCAGAATGTTTGGACCAGGTCACTATTCTGACATTTTATCAATGTACCTATTTTTCCCTCACCTCCCCCAGCATTTGTCATTTCTGACAGGTCTGAGGTAGTATCTCAGAGTTGTTTTAATTTGCCTTTCTCTAATCAATAGGGATTTAGAGCATTTTTATATGACTATAGATAACTTTGATTTCTTATGAAGACTGCCTGTTCATTTCCTTTGATAATTAATTGGGGAGTGGCTCTTTTTAAAGAAATCAATTTGACTCAATTCTGTGCCCAGTATATATTTGAGAAATGAGGCCTTCATCAAAGAAACTTGGTGTAAATTTTTTTATATTATTTCATTGTCTATGGTATCTTTTAGAAAAAATGTAATTTCCTTGATTATCTCTTAATTAGATCTATTTTTGCTTTTGCTTCATCTGAGATTATGATTGCTGTTCCTGCTTTTTTTAAAAAAATTCAGCTAAACCATATTAGATTCTGCTTCAGCCTTTTATTTTAACTTTTTTGGTGACTTTCTGCTTCAAATGTATCTCATAAAGAAAATATTGTTGCACTCTGGTTTCTAATGCATACTTCCATCAGCTTCCATTTTATGGGTGAGTTCATCCCATTCACATTCATAGTTATGATTATTAACTGTTATTTCCTTCTATCTCTTCTTCTTCTTCTTCTTGTTCTCTCTCTCTGTCTCTTTCTCTCTCTGTCTCTCTGTCTCTCTCTGTCTCTCTCTCTCTCTCTCTCTCTGTCTCTCTCTGTCTCTCTGTCTCTCTCTCTCTCTCTCTCTCTCTCTCTCTCTCTCTCTCTCTCTTTCTCTCTCTCTCTCTCTCTCCCCCTCTCTCCCCTGAAGTCTATTTTGCTTCTAAACACTGCCTCCCTTTGCCCAGCCTCCCCCTGCTTTCAAAGAGTATTCTCCTTTTTTTTATCTTCCCCTCCTTTTACTCTTTCAGATAACTTAGACTTCTATACACAACTGAGTGTGTGTGTGTGTGTGTGTGTGTGTGTGTGTGTGTATTTACTCTTTGAACCAATTCCTATAAGAGTAAAGTTCAAGAATTACCCTGTGAGATGCTTTTGGTGCACTCCGGGTTGTCTTCAGAGCTGGCTTTCCATATGGTAATTTGAGGGGTAACCATAGGACATGCCCCGCCCAGCATCTCCTCAAGGAGGCTATAAGAGTGCCAAAGATTTGAATCATTAGCGCCACACCTTTGGTTTGAGGCAGTCTGCAGTAGTAAGTTCTTTGTTAGCACCTACTTAGTACTTGCACAAAAGTATATTAGCTGCTGCCACTAAAGCAAGAGTGACCATGAGTCACTCCTGCAGAGACTAATCTTTTTCAAATGGGAAGCGCAGGCAGGAGTGGGGAGCTGTCCACAGCTGAAATGCATGCTGAAAATTGAACAATGTTAGCCTCAAAAGCTAAGGGGGTCGAGATGTCTGATCCTTTACACCAAGTAAGTCAAATTAGGAAATAGAGTTGCAACACCCTAACCCTGTTACAATAAATAGCACATTTTTAAGCCTAAGTACAGTATAATGCCCCACCATGTACCTGTAGTTTTCTCTTCTTTGTTGTTGTTGTTCAGTCATGTCCAACTCTTTGTGACCCCATCAGGGGTTTGCTTGGCAGAGATACTGGAACGATTTGCCATTTTCTTCTACAGCTCATTTTACAGATGAAGAAAATGGAGTCCAACAGGGTTAAGTGGCTAGCCCAGGGTCACATGGCTATTTGAACTCACGAAGATGAGTCTTCCTGATTTTAAGCCCAGGGCTCTATCCACAGCACCATCTAGCTGCCCCTCTCTCCTCTTTGACCTTATGTATTTATTTTAGATTTAAAGCCCCCAGGTAGTGAAATTTCTGCCCTTTAGGCAAAGGTTTGGCTCTCCATTAGTTTATATTTATCTCTATTTCCCCATGCATAAGAAGCATCCTTTTTTGAAAAATTTGGAGTCTAAAAACTGGGTGCATCTTATACAGTGGTTGTAAAGTTTTTTTTTTTTACTTGCATTTCACACTTTTCCATGCTTTTTGTCTTTGCGCTCATTGTTTTGCATTTGTTACTGGTATATTAGGTTATGTTTTGCCATGTTCTGCCCAGAAGTGGCTCAGAAAAGATTTTTGTATAGTGCTGAATTCAAGTTAAAAGTGATCCAGTTTGCAAAAGTGAATGGAAATCATGCTGCTGAATGTAAGTTTCATCCTCCTCCAACTGAGAAAACAATCCGAGACTGGCTACAGGAAGAAGAAGCCCTACTGAAAACGCCAGAGCAGAAGAAGGCCATGAGAGGCAAGTCAGCACAATGGCCTGATTTAGAGAGGAAATTGAAGATATGGGTTGAAGATCAAAGGGCAATTGGAATTCCTGTGTCCACAAGGATGGTTCATCACGAGGCAAGAAGAATCACTGATGGAAAAGAAGTTACTGATTTCAAAGGAGGGCACAATTGGTGCTTCAGGTTCATGAAACAGAATGGACTAAGCATGCGTACAAGCACCAGACTGGCCCAAAAGATGCCTGAAAGCTACAAGCAGAAGGTCCTTGAATTTCATTGTATTATTGTGTGAATTTTATTATGAATAAACCTTGAGTTCCATAACGTTGTGTAATACATTATTTTTTCAAATTTCAGGCCCCAAGATTAAGGTGCGTCTTATACACGGGGGAATACGGTAACTCTTGTCCTCCTTGTGCTTGAGGCAAGATTCAGATTTCCAGAAACATTTGGGTAACAAATCAGCCGATTATATGCAATGTCTGAGGACGGACAGGCACTGGAAGGGAAATTTGGAGAAAGAGAAGACATGTCTTTTTTGGCGAAACTTCCCTTAAGCTTTGGATGGTACATAGGTCTGGTGGCATCAGCCTGAGTAATGTTCCCGGAGGAATTGTCCTCCTCAATATCTCCTTTCTTTGCAATAACCCAGATCTACCTTCTCTTTCTGCTTTTGCTGGCTGCTCCTGGGTTATAGGTTGTTTGTGGCTTAACTTGGCATGACTATTCTCTATTCTTCTAGTCTGTAAATGCTGATAGCTCCTCCTTTATCCTGGGAGTATGAGGAGGTTTCTCAAACAATGGCTTTGATTGATGCCGGGAATTATACTGGTCCAGTTCCTATTTAATTCTGATTCATTCAATCAGGAAATGCTCTTATCTGACATTGATGTTACTTAGTTATTTTTTCAGTCTTTGTGACCCTCTTTGGAGTTTTTCTTGGCAAAGATATTGGAGTGGTCTTCCATTTTCTTCTCCAGCCCATTTTACAGATGAGGAAACTGAGGCAAACAGAGTTAAGTGACTTGCCCAGGGTCACACGGCTAGGAAGTATCTGAGGCTAGATTTGTCAGGCCCTGTGCTCACTCCATTGCACCACATGGCTGCTTGGGCTGGCTCTACTGCTTAGAGCAGCTAGGTTGACCACTGGCACCACTAACATTGGGTTCAGCAGTACTAAAGCCAGGCTGTCTTGCTGATAGTGTATCCTGATCCAAGGGTGGCCCTGGGCTTTAGCTCCTCAGCTTCTCCCACCACTGAGGTGAATCAGAAGGACACCATGCATTGTCTCTGAGAAGTCGTTATTATTTTATCGACTTGCTGCCAGTCAGCCAGCTAGCCTTTATTAATCACCTACTATGTGCTAGTCACTGCGTGAAGCAGAGAATACAAAGGCCAACAACCATGGGATGACTAACACATGAATTAATTTCCCTATATTTAATGCCAGCTGTCTAGCCAAGAATGTGATCCACAGAAAATCCATTCGCTAGATAGAAGGAGATAAAGGATATAGAAATTTAAACAGGGGGTGAGGTTTAGGTCCAAGTCTTCAGAAGATTTTATTAGGCTATTCTAGGAACTGGCAGTGGGGTCTTGGTCATCCCTGGGGCACTGGCTGACTGAGGGGAGAGGTTCACAAAATGGAGAGAGGGAACACTGAAGACAGATCTATTGATTTTAATGATTTGGTCTAGACCCAACTCTGCCTATCTTGCTTATAATCCAGTTCACAAATTCATCAACAGCAAAGATGGTTATTTTTTTCTTCAGTAATAACTGATTAACTGATCTTCCTTCAGTTTTATGTTCACCTAGCTATCTGATTGGCATGGCTTTTTCATCTTCTGCTTTTCCTAAGATTCTGTGACTGTTGAGGGGGTAGGCACATCATTTGTCTCTATTTTTTTCTCCTGCCTGTTTGGAGGCTCCAAAACATTTCTTTTAAAACAGCCTTGGAAAGGGAGACACTAGCTTGATCCAGGGAACATATGTGCTCATTTTCTCTTATACCAACCTCTTTACCCAGTCCAAATTCATCCATCCCTCTGAGTTTTTCCAAGGAAGGCAGACTAGGTGAGGACCATTTGAGGGGCAAACTAGAATGACTGACTAGTAGGCTATGGGGAGTGGGGAGGTGGGATGCCAAACACAGTCTCCTTTCTGTTTTCTGGCTAGAGTTGTCTGAGCTTCTTTCTAAGGAGTAAGCGAAGAAACATTGTGGCTTTTGCTCTCTGCAGCTTTTAGGTTCTCCTTTAACATATGACCGCCCCAAGAGTTTGGGAATTGTCTGTGTACTTCCAAGGATTTCAGTCACACTGATGTGAGGCATCACTCCATTGGTATAGATTGCCACCCTATCCGTGCCTCCTCAGTCTGTATAATTCTTGCCCATGTTCTCCCCCGCATGACCCACAGAGAATCTACGAAGCATTCTTCTAGGTTTGTTTTCAGCTTTCATTCCCTGAGGTCCAGGGCAGCACCAGCGCTGTCCATCCGTTTTATCTCTTCTATGACCAACCTCGCCCCCTCCCCTTTTGATCCCACACTCTGAATGGCATCTTTCATGCTGATTGTTGCATGAGGCTAGGTGGCTCAGTGAATAGAGCGCTGGACCTGCAGTCAGGAAGACCTGAGTTCAAATCTTGCCTCAGACACTAGCCTGGGAACCTTGGGCAAGTCATTTAACCTTTCTTTCCCTCATCTGTAAAATGGTGATAATAACGTCACCTCCCTCCCAGGGTTGTTGTGAAGATCAAACGTGATAATGACCATACAGTGCTTAGTTCAGCGCAAGGCCCATGGCGAGCGCCATGTCGATGGAAGTGAGTAGGATTCTGAGTATTCCGCACGGGGCTCTTGGTAATCGGCAGCTTCCCTTTGTCATGGCTCTCCATTGCTTTTTGATTCATTCACAATTTGAAGTGTTCCGAGGTTAGGAGATTCCTTGACTCAAAGGGAATGTGGTAATGCATGATAGGAGAACAGGGAGACTATTAAAACTAAAAAGATGAGTGTCTGTGTGGGCGCACACACATGTGTGACAGTGTGTGTGCATGTTCAGGGTTGCTTACAGGTACTCATGTGTGTACTGTCCATGCATGTGTGTGTCCATGCGGTACTTATGTATGTATGGTGCATTGTATATACATGGTATGTACATGCATGCTTTGTGTGCATATGCACGTATGTGCATGGGCATGTGTGTGTCCGCACGTGGGGTGTGTGTGTGTGTGTGTGTGTGTGTGTATGTGTGTGTGGACAGCTTGGGAATCATTGAAGGTACTGCCTTCTTTCCCAGATGTCATCTCTCAATGTGCTCATGGGACCGTAGATTCAGAGCTGGAAGGAACTTTAGAGTGCATTTAGTCCAGCCTTCTCCTTTTACAGGTGAGCGCACTGAGGCACAGAGAGGTCGAGTCATTTTCCAGGATCAATGGCTGGTATGTGTCCGAGGTGGAAGCTAACCCCAGGTATTCCTGATGCCAAGTCCAGTGCCCTATTCACTATATCCGTTTGCTTTTCAGAGAGATGAGGCCCCCAACTCTCCCCTTGCGTAGAGGAAGTTCAGCATGTGGGATAGATAAGAGATCTGCTACAAAGTCTTGAGATCACAGATGTTGGATTAGAAGTGACCTTAGACTCAATTTCAACCCATTCATTTCACAGATGGAGAAACTAAGGTCCACAGATATTAAATAACTAGCCTTCTTCCGGTAGCGGGAGGGGGAGCAGCCCCAGCCCTGCATCCCATTGTCAGGGGATGTCACAGGGCCCCAGAGTTACAGGTGTATTCTGACTCTGTGACCCCACTCACCTCAGCTGTGGGTCACACAGATTATACAGTAAGGGGTGGGGTAAATGATAGGGGGAAGAATTGGGATTTGATCATAGATCTGCTAACTCCAAAGAAAATGCTTTTTGTTTTATCTCACACTGATTGTATGGGATAAGGGTCACAAGGTGGCTGGGAGCCATTGGGTCCAAAGGCCTTTAATGCTGGGCTAAGGATTTGAGACTCACTTCAGTGGGTGTATGCTTGCATTTCCAACACAAACCAGACATTTAATTTTGATATTCCTCATTGGAGAGGCAGCATTGATGAGCATTCGGAGAGTTGGCTAACAAGTCCAAAAGCCCTGGGTTCAAGTCCAATTTCCAATGTCCACTGGCTGGGCAACTCTGGTCACATTCCTTAGACACTTGGTGCTCCCAGGGACTCTCTGAGCCTATTGGTGGCCTAAAGGTGCTGATTTAAATTGGTTAGAGTATATTTCCTCACCAGGAAATCACTCGTTGCTGCCCCAGCAAAAGCCCGAATGATTGGCCCAACAGGATGTTTTTGTTTTATCTGACATGGCCCATGAGAGTCAGTGGGATAAATGTCCTTCACTGTCTCTCATTCTCCTGACATGGGCTCCTCAGCTCCTCCACTAGGAAAGGTTGTGAGTCACTGATGGAGACCTTTGGTGGTGGCTTTCTTCAGGAGCACTGGGGCTGTAAAATGGGTGCCAGAAGCCAGGACACTATGAGGTAATCACTGTTATCTGCAGGAAGAGAAAAACCAAGCCATTATCTGCCTTCCCAGAACAGTTGACAACTCCCTTTCAGAACGGGCAGGAGATTGTTCAAGTGCATTTGACAACTTGTCACCAGCTGGGGATAGAATTAGGGAATTATAAAACTCCAGAGACAGGAAAGGCCTTAGAGACCTGCCTCCTCTCCTTCCTGGTTAGTGACCACCTGGCCTGGAGCCCCATTTTGTGAGAGAACCCAGCCATACTCACTTTACTCTTGACTCAAATCCTTCTCCAGGACCATCCCTGCCCCCACCCCCACCCCCTTTTGTAGTTTCTGTGTCTGGGTTTTCCTTCTCTGTTAAGATATAAGCGTGAGTCCTTGAGAGGAGAGCTTAGTGTATTTTTTTTTGTATCTGAATCTCCTGTGCTTGGAACAGTAGCTGCCATGTAATAAATGCTTTATAGTATCTCTCTGTCTCTGTCTCTCTCATCAAACCTGTGTCTGGGAAAGCACATCCCCAGTATAGCTTCCATGACAAGGACTATTCCATCCTCCACTTGTAAATATGGAGATTCCAAGGCAGCCTATGCTGCTGTTGGGCAGTTCTCAGCTCTCATTGTTGGGAAGTTTTTCCTTTTGTTGATTTGAAATTTATTCCTCTGCAACTTGGCCCTATTGGCCCTTGTTCTGTTCTAGGGCACCAAATAGGACAAGCCTAACCCTCCCCCGTATGATAGCCCTTCCAACCCTTAGACTGCCACCGTGTCACCCTCACCCACTCAGATCTTCTTTAGGATAAACGTTTCCATCACATTTTTCTTGTATAGAATCATTTCTGGTCCCTACAGGTTGGACTGCTTCCCTCTATATGCACAACAGTTTGTCAACGTCCTTTCTAAAATGTGGCACCCAGAGGTGCCCAGAAGCACCATTTCCTCCTCTTCTTTTTCTCAATTATGTTCATGCAGCCTAAGGTGGCACTAGTTTCTTTGTGGCTACCGTGTCATTCTATTGACTCATAATCAGATAATAGTCCCCTTAAACCTTCCAGTCTTGTTCACACATCTATTAACACCTCCAAGATCTTATCTTGGTGTACTTTGATTTTACTACTAAAATTTATGACTTGAAATTTATCTCTATTACATTTTATATTATTTGATTTGGCCCAATGTTCTAGCCTATTGAAGTCTTCAATCTTTTATTGAGTGTGTTAGATGTCTTTTCAAGTCTCATTGGCATCTGAAAATTGGATAAACTTGACATCTATTTCTTCATTTAACCCATTGATCAAAATAATAAAGAAAATAAGGCTGAGAACAGATATCTGTAGCACTCCACTAGAGACTTCTTTTCAGGTTCGTATCTGCCTATTAACTGGAATCCTTTGTGTTTGATAATGCAACTCATTCTGAATCCACTTAATCTGACTATTGTCAAGCCCACATCTTTCCACCTTGTCCACATGACAAGTCTGAGAGTGGGGAGAAATTTTATCATGGCCTTGCTGAAATCTAGGTATCTTATGCCTATATTTTTTAGATTTTCTGTCCTAGGAACCCTATCAAAAAAAGGAAATGAAGTTGAGATTTGGTGTGGTACAGTAGGAAAAATTCTACAGCAGCGGAACCCTCTTGCTCTGGAGAGGACTAAGATTCAAATCTTCATTATTTTACTTCTTACCTATGTGACCGGTGAAGTTACTTGACTTGTCAGTTTTTCTTTAAAATGTGAGTTTTGGACTAGATGAACTCTCAGGTCCCCTCCATTTCTGAATCCACATGTCTGGCATTACTAGTAAATTACTGTTCATATTCATAAAGTTCTGGATTATTCATATTACATTACATTCCCAGTCAACAGCATTTATTATGAACCTGCCGAGTGCTAGATGCTGGGGTATCAAAGACAAAAATGAAAGAGTCCTTACAACAAGGAGGTGAATGAGAGTAGAAAATACATAAGGAGAGATGATAGGAAATAAATGGATGGATAGATGGATGGGTAAATGGATTATAGATGGATAAATACATATAGAGATGGACAGATGGATGAATAGATAGATAGGTAGATGAATGGATGATAGATGGAAGGATGGACAGGTAGATGGAGAGATAAGTAGATGCATAGATGATAGATGGATGGAAGAAGAGACAGATTGAGAGATAGATAGATTGATGATAGAACATTAAGCACTCCCTTTGGACCATGAATTGTGCTAAGTGCTGGAGATACAAATAGAATGAAACAAGAGAAGGCAGACCTTCTCCTCAAGGAGCCTGTATTTTAATGGGATAAGATAATCCATCATGGTGAGCCACTAGTCCCTGGACCTCCAAGGAGGGGGAAGGATACCTTGGCAGAGATAAGTTGGATGGCAAAGAGGTAGAGAAGTCTGGAGGACAAGTCAGGCCAAACATGAAGGGAGCATGACTAGAGCACCTCGAGATAGAGTGTTCAAGGCTGGGAACTTGCCAATCAGGAGAGTCTGCCTCAGGGCAAGGGTTCCTCAGCAGTAGTAAGGCAGTTGGAGAGATGAAAGTACCAAAGGTGGGAGTGAAACAAGCATGTCAAGAGACTGGCCTGGTCCTGTAATTCTATCAGGGAGGACATTCCTACCCATAGAGTTCAGTACCTTCTCTGAAATTTTCTATTCTAGAGAATTGCTTAGAGCATTGTAAAGTTAAATGATTTGCCCAAGGTCACACAGCCAATATGTGTGAGAGAGAGGACTTGAACCAGGTCTTTCTGGTCATTAGGTGAACTCTCTATCCAATATGCCATACTTCCTCTCACCTATGAATATGCGTATATCTGTGTATGTATGCACACACACTATATGTTTATATCTACACGCACACATGTATGTGTTACACATATTGCATGTTTGTAAAAAAGAAAAAAAAATAATAGCCTGTAATAGATAGTGCATTATTGTCCTCATGAGGAAACTGAGGCACAGAAAGGC
The DNA here is from genome assembly GCF_011100635.1 of Trichosurus vulpecula. NCBI lineage: Eukaryota > Metazoa > Chordata > Mammalia > Diprotodontia > Phalangeridae > Trichosurus > Trichosurus vulpecula. The sequence continues at coordinate 2,294,895 of NC_050576.1, read as the reverse complement.
CCATTCACTCTCTCAGGATCTCTCTAGGACCCTACGAGGAGGTGGGTCCAAGACCAGTCCAGGTCTGCTGATTCAGTGCCCAGGCTTCTTTCCAGCCTTCCACACTGCCTCCAAAAGTGCTGGCGCATAGCTCTCATGCCATGCCATCTGGCAAGTGTTGAGTTTTGTGTCAGGGTGAACATGGACTCCACCACTGTAGACCTCCATGATAGTGGGAAAGGCTGCCAGAGACTTTCAGACTCTCCTTCTTTGTCCCTCCTGCCTGCCCTGCCCTTTCCTGCCCCAGTTCGCTCTCATCCCACCCCACCCCCACCTCCCACTAGCCATTCTTATTGATGCCAAGTTATCTGCACACCATACTCTCTGGTTGAAGGCTGTTCTTTAAATCTAATAAATAACTAATTATGTGCTCAGATGGAACAAGGAAATGCATGTTATGAAGAAGCCAGTGCTGGAGATGAAAAATCTCCCAAGTAGATCCCCTGGGCATGGAGTACCAGATAAAGCAGAAAATGAGGCTGCCCTCTTAGGATCTTTGATTGTAACTGAGGAGATGCTCCAGGCCTGCACCCCCTTCCCTTCCATAAGAACTCTCTCTTCAGAGCCAGGGCTGAGCCAAACTGCAGTCAGCAGTGCTATCTTTGGTGGCCTACCTCCATCCTCTACAGCTCCCTTATACCCTTCCTCCCTTCCCCCCATCCCCATACTGCAGATGCTTCAGCTTGTTTCTTCTCCAGATGGGATAGAGGAAAGTCAGTAAGAATTGTTTCTCTCCTGGCCGGAAACCCGAGGGTCCTCCCCTCCACAGTGATTCTTTTGGAAGACAAAGGAGACCATCTTTTCCTCAATTCTTGCCTAGCCTTTATTCACCAAATGGATGTGGCCTCAGACAAACTGAGAGGTGGGAGAGACTTTAGCTCAGAAAGGCCAAGGACTCCCATCGCATCTCTGACCATCAGAAGTCCTGGTGACTTATGTCTAGCCACTTGTGTTGGCAAACAAAATGGGCTCTTAGCACTCAGTTCAACCAAGTGCCCTTGAAGAGTTTGTCCTTTGTTTCCTTGATTAGATTGGGAGTTGTGGTGACCTCCTTGCCTCGAGGGAGGGCCTGGTTTACACTTGAGTTTGAGTGACATGTTTGGGACATCAGAGGCTTTTAGACCAGGTGGGTTTAAGTCACCTCTTTGTGACCATTTTAGGTCACGTGGGTGAGTCGCATGTGTGACTCACCCTTGACCCTGAAAAAGATATAAAACCAGGGGTTGGCTTTCTCTTTTTTGGAGCTCTTACCCACAGCCTTAGTGGCTTGCGTGATTCTAGGCCAGCCCTTGTTATGAGATGTTGGTTACTATGAATTGTATTTGGTCTGTCTGTCGATGTTTGTAATTTGTTTGTATTTGCTCTGAAGTTCAGGGTGCTGGTCTCTTCCCCTGAACTAAGTGAATGGGATTTGTGTGCTGAATTAAAGTAAGCGTGTTAACCCCTTGACGTTGCTTCCCTTACTAAAGCAGATCAAAAGAACCTGGGCTTTTGCAGCATGCTGGTAGCGTGCTTGTTGCTGGGCTTGTGTTGGTCTTTCACCCCCACAATGGCTGCTAGCCAGATTGTTGAAACACTACTGGACTCTGAATGACTCCTGAGGAGAAAATGAGGCTGGTCACTTTGCATAGCCCTCCCTCGCTTCAATCCAGTGCATTCACAAGTCAAGATATCACCTTCCTGATATCATTGGTACTCTTTGAGAATGAAGGCTCAACAACAACGGCAATATTCCAGTGAGTATAAACATTGGCTCTTTATCAAGTACAGTAGGGGCTGTGGCCATTGGAGAGGCCATCGTAGAGGTCATCGTAGAGGCCTTCGTAGAGGCCCAAATAGAGAGGCCATTGTAGAGGCCATAAGAGAGGCCATTGTAGAGTCCATCATAGAGACCATAAGAGAGGCCATCATAGAGGCCACAATAGAGGCCATAATTGAAGCCATTGTAGAGGCCATCATAGAGGCTATTGTAGAGGCCATCATAGAGGCCATCATAGAGACCATTGTAGAGGCCATCATAGAGGCTATTGTAGAGGCCATCATAGAGGCCATCATAGAGACCATTGTAGAGGCCATCATAGAGGCCATTGTAGAGGCCATAAGAGAGGCCATTGTAGAGGCCATCATAGAGGCCATTGTAGAGACCATCATAGAGGCCATAATGGAGGCCTTTGTACAGGCCGTTGTAGAGCCCATCAGGGAGTTCAAGGTGGTGTTTGGGAATAGCTGTGAGCCATGCAAACAGTCTTCTTATACTCAGAAGTTCCCTGCAATCTAGATCTTTCTTAAACTCTTCCTCTATTGGGTTCCTTTGGATAGGATTTAAGCTGTGAGGGACCTTAATGGTAGTAGGGTTTAATGGGAAAATGCTGGCTCTGGAGTCAAGGGCCTGGGTCCCATTCTTGCTCCTGAAGCTTACTACCTGTATGCTCTTGCACAAGTCACTTGCTGTCCTTGTACCTCACTTATGCCTCACCTGTAAAAGGAGGGGTTGGATAATATGGTCCCTGTCATCCCTTCAAGCTTGGACTCTGTGGTTGCCCAGTCTGATTGCTATGACTATGAAACTGAGGCCCAGAGAAGCCTAGTGAGACACAGGTGCTGAATGTCCAGCCTGGCACTTGAACTCAGGTCTGTTGAATCTAAATCCACTGGTCTTTGCTCTGCCTTCCAGAGGCTCACTGACCCATGGAATCAGAGGTTCTATATAGGGAGCTGGAAGGGACCTTCAAGGCCATGAAATCCTATCCCCTCATCTTACAGATGAGGAAACTGAAGCAGAGATGAAGTGACTTGCCCAGGGTCACATAGCTTAGTAAGTGTCTGAGGCTGACTTTGAACTCAGGTAGTCTTGACTGCCTGTCTGGTGCTCTGATCACTAGCCTACCTCACTGGCTCTCTCTTGTTGGGCCAAATGGAGGAAAGAAATGGTGCTCTTCTCTTTGTTTTCCTGGAGCTGCTTTCCTCTCCCATACTAGAGCTACTCCCCAGGTCACCAGCTGCTGTCTTTGATTCTTCTCCTTTGAAATGAAGAGTCTGAAACATGCTTCTGAAAATCAAAGCTGGGAAGCCATGCTTTGTTGCTGGCAGCATCTCTGGTTAATTTTCTCGCTTTGGTTTCCTTGTTCCCATCTCCACTAACAGTCTCTTACAAGAAGCAGGTGGGGATAACCAGTCACATTTCTCCAGAGATTATCTAAAGAAACAGAGAGCACTGAGCTTCTCTTGAATTAGGGAAATGAGTTGAACTTGTGGCAGCCTCTGCTTAAAGCCCACCCTCCCCACATCAGTCTGGCTCTTTTCCTTAATTGAACTTGCTTTCCTCAGAAAAGCTTGACTTCATTTGAAGTATGTGTCACTCTGGCCATCCCATGGCAGTTCACCTTCCTGGTCATTGCTCTTAGTTGACAATTTGTCTTTGTGGCTATGAGTACCGAGGACAGAGCCAGGAAGAGATGAGCTCAGCTCCTCCCTGTACCATGGCCGCTGGAGGCTGCATGGCCCTGGACACTCTGGTCTAGGCAGCTTCTGAAGCCTAGAAGGTGCCAACTTGTCTTGGTAGGAGGAGTTTCCTATGACAGTGGAGTCAAAGGCCGAGTCCTTATGCCTTATCTTACCCAGGACATCTTTTATCCAGCAACATGATCTTTTCTTCTTTACTCCTGGGTTGTTCATCCAGACACAACCAGAGAGGATGTTGCATGAGGAAGAGAAACCAAGCACCAGTGAGTTAGTGGCAGACCTGATTGTCTGTTGGTTCTTTGGCCATTGCTCTTCTACAGACACTTTGGAACTCAGGCCCTCTGCTGATCACCTAGAAGGCTCTCACCATGATCCACTATTTCAACAGTATTGACTGCCCAGAGCCCCAGTTTTCAAACCCATAAGCTGCCCCTGGGGCTGGAGGTGGCTGTAGTCAGAAGAATGGTCCTAGGTTGCCCAAGTGAGAAATAGGTGGGAGTCCATGAGCATTTGTTTGGTTGGGGTTCTGGGAACAACCTACACTAGTTTGAGAGTTAGCACTATGGTAAAGAGGACAGGGCTGGCTTGCATATGGGGTCAGGGGAACCTGCTTTCAATTCCTGTGGGACTTTGAGCAAGTCTCTTTATGCACCCCTCTCCCCTCCTCCCATAAAATGAAGGGGTTGGGTTCCATTATTTCCTCAGGTCCATCCAGCTCTTAGAGCTGGAGCCTAAAACTTTCTTTGATGGAATATCTTTCAGGGCAGCAAAACCCATTTATTTTCTATGTATTTGGAATAGAATTGTCAAACAACAAGCACTTATCAGTGACCTACCATATGTCAGGTGCTGTCCTACGTACTGGAGAAACATACACAATGAAACAAGTCCTACTCCCAAGGAGTATTCTGAGAATAATCGGGATTTTTTTTAATTTTTCATGAGTGGAGAAAGCCTATTTGAAGAAGAGCCCCATAAAAGTGGGATGGGCTGCTTTGTAGGCAGTGAGTTTCATTTCATGTCTCATGTGAGCTCCTAGCAGTCATATCTATTTTTTTTCTCTCACAGTAGGCACCAGCTAAATGCTGCTGGTGTCTTCCCTCTGGAACTAGCTCCCATTTGCATTGTACATATTTTATTTGTACCTCAGAGTTTGTGTGTTTACTCCCCAATTATAATGTGAGCTCTTTGAGGGCAAAGCCTATATTTGCAGTGCCAGGGGTGGGCTTTCTTAGTATCCTCTGGCCTTAGCCCAGTAGCTGACATACAGTAAGTGCTGAATCATGATGTGTTGATTGCTTGATGGCTGGAGTTTTGCTTGCTTGGTTCACGTGCATGAATTAATTCTTTCCTCTGGCGTCATGTTGTGTTGGGTAGAAATGGGCATGAAGACAGCTCAGAGAAACCACTTGTACCTGAGAATAGTCCTATGTCTGTGAATTGAGATGTCCTTTCTATTTAAGAGCTATACAAGAGGCCATTGGACTGATTCAGTAGGTAGGGAGTCCCCTGTCCTCGGAAGTTCTAAAGCATAGGCTGGAGGAGCACTTGTCAGGTATATGTTGAGAGGCATTCTGCTGCAGGCATGAGTTGGATGGCACAGCCTTCCAGCTAGGGGATTGAGTGAATCTGCAATCCTGATATTTATCCTTCTAAATAAGGCTCGTTGTTCCTGAACTTTAATGTGTAAGGACAGCCAGAAGAGGCTGATGAACTCCTCAATGGTTTCCAGACAGATCTTGTGACTGTGTAACCCAAGAATTGTGGAAATCTGTTTTTTGTAGCTCACCAGCAGGGCACATGGGGCATAGCTGTGGACTTTTGGACACTGGGTGCTCTCCATAATTGGACACCCCTGCCCCCTCCACTGTGACTCCTTAATGACTTTTTAAATGACATATACTAGCCAACAGAATTAGCCTATTTAGCAGGTGGCATCATATTCCCTCAGAGGTTTTAATCCATGGAAACTAAGGAGAGGCTCTTACTGGAGGTGACAGACTACAAGCTGCTGTCTGTCTTCCAGCTCCAGGGCTTTCTCAAGAGACAGCCAATGGCCAACTTGCTTTCTCTAGACCAAATTGGCAAGAGGCACTCCTGTTTGTCTCTTTTGCAACCTTATCTTTTTGATTCAGTTCAACAAACATCTATGAAACATCTATTATGGGCCAGGCATTGCTCTAGGTGCTGGAGATTCAGAAAAAAAATAATCCCATCCTGCTTTCAAGGAGCTTATGTTCTATGAGAAGAGCCAGTCCATATGCTGATAGAGAAACACAAAATTATGTGCTAAATAGATTTCAAGTAATATTGGTAAGGGGATTGCCACCAAATGGGGACAATCACAACTGCTCTCTGCAGTATGTGCCCCTGGAGCTGAGCCTTGGTGGAAGCTAATGCTTCCAAGAGGTGGAAAACATTCTGATAACAGGGTCAGACAATGATGGAGATGGTATGTTGTGTACAAGAAGCAGCAAGGAATATTCAGTTTGGCTGGAATGTTCAGTGCATAGTGGGGTGGGGGTGGAGGAGGGAGGAGGGAATGTGTGAGTGACCTGGAAAGGTAGTTTGGAGGCAGATTGTGAAGGGTTTTAAATGCCAAGCAGAGTAGTTTGGATTTTGTCCTAGAGGTGATAGGGAGCCCCTGAGGCTTCATTCTTGAGCAGGGGCCTGACATGGTTTGATCTGTGCTTTCAGAAATTCGACTTTGTGTTGTATCTAGTATTTCTATGCACCCAGCATTGTGCTGGAAGCCATACTGGGTTAAAGAGAGAAGCAGAAAGCCCTTCTCTTGATAATTTCCCATCACATTGAAGAGAGGCACCATGAAGGGGATTGGACTTTGAGTTGGGATCCCTTGTTTGAATCCTGATGCTGACACTTACTGGTCCTGGGGTTTTGGGCAAATCCACCCCTGCAGCCTCAGGGCCCTCATCTGGAAAACTGGGCTTACGATGCTTGTACTACCAGTCTAGTAGAATGGTTAAGAAAGAGCTTCATAAATTTGAAAGTTCTATAGAAAGGTGAATGATTCTTCCCTCTGGTCATTTTTTCTTCTATTTATCCTGTCTAGAGCTTATTTGTACATATTTGTTTGTGGTCTCCTCCATTAGATTGTGAGCTCCTTGGGAGCAGGGACTGACTTCCGCCTTTCGTGGTGTCCTCGTTAGTCAACCCATGTCCTGGAATATAGTAGGTAATTAATATATGGTCATTTATTGACTAGAAAGTGGTACAAGATGGCCATTATTAAACAGTGAGGTGGTCATATGGGCAAGGAACATTCCAGCCCTGTAGAGAAAGTGGCAAGTGGGGTGACTGGGGTGTCCCAGGAGGCGTTGTGGTAGGAAAGGGACTGCATTTGGGGAAGGCCTCTGGTAGAAGGTGGGATTTGGGCTGAGAGTCAAAGAAAGCCAGGAAGGTCAGTGGTCAGAGGGGAGGAAAGAGAGTGTTCAAACTGAAAAGTAGCAGTTTTTGAAGGAAGCAAGGAAGGAAAGTAGCCTTTATTAAGTACCCACTATGGGCCAGGTCCTTTGCTAAGTACTCTATATAAGTTATCTCATTTGCTCCTCCTGAGAACACTGGAAGGCTTTGGTTTTAGTCTTGTTGTTGGGAAATCTTGCCATGATCAGGGCTAAGCAAGAATACGGTGCACTGCCTTGTGAGGCAGAAGGCTCTAGCTCACTGGAACTCTTCAAGCAGAGTCTGAATCACTTGTTGGGTAGGGCCCAGAGGCAGTGCTAACTCAAGTATGACTCAGACTAGATGACATGACTGAAAAAGCCCAAATCAAGAGCTGGAAGGAGCCTCGAAGGCTGTCTGCTCCTGTTCCTTCATTCTACAGCATAGTAGACAGACTGGTCCAAAGTGGGTCAGGAAGCAGCAAAGCCGATGATTTGAAGCTGGGTTCTATGTCTCCAGACTGGGGGTTCCTTCCTTGTGCTGAGAGTCTGCAATGTGCTGCTGCTCCTCCTAACTCCAGAACAGCGGCAGGAAGAGGTGGCTGGAGGTGACAGGAGGGGCTTGGATGAGGTCACCTGTAAGGACCCTTTCACCTGCATTGTTCAAGGGAGTCTGAAGCAAGGAAGGTGCATGTCTTCTCCTCTCACTCACCATGTACTCTGAGGGCCACAGAGCCAGGGCTATCACTCTTGAATGGTCCCGAGGAATGGAAATTGTAGAAAGGGAAGTTGTTTCTCAGATTTAGCTTTGGGACACTTACATAACAATGTCTGTGACTGTGTGTTGTAGGAAGCCACCTTGAATTCATTGTTGAGCTCTTTCGAGGGAGGTAGAGTTCAATTGAAATTAAGTTTGTGGAGAGCAATACCATCAAGCCAGGCTCGATGGAACCCAAAGATCACTGATGAAGTTGCCCTGTTTGTCATGTCTCTAAAATGAAATGGCTATCTGTCATCGTGAAGTGACAGACTTGAGTTTTGATGGCAGGACACTTGCGAGGGACTAGGAATATACAAGGGGAATGTTTCTCCGTGGATCTGCCGCTGGTTTGTGGCACTGAGAGAGACCGGGCCTCTGGCAGTGTTTCTGTTTTGTGGAGGCCTTGGCAGTCCAGTGAAGCCTACGGACCCCTTCTCAGCCACGTCCTTTTTCTTCTAAATTCGCAAGGTAGAATGACAAAGGAAGCAAATGCTATTGATATAATTTATGAAATATTTCTTTAAACGATTCCTAGACCTCAGATTAACAAGCCTTGTTATACTGACTCCATTTTAGTAGAAGTTTCCTTGGGGCAGCTAGGTGGTGCAGTGAGTAGAGCCCTGGCCCTGGAGTCAGGAGGACCTGAGTTCAAATCCGGCCTCAGACTCTTGACACACTTATTTAGCTGTGTGACCTTGGACAAGTCACTTAGCCCCAATTGCCCTGCCTTTTCACCCTCAAAAAACAAAAGAGAAGAAAACAAAAGTAGAAGCTTTTTTTGTGCCTTTGTTTTGAACCTTCTCATTTTTCCCAAACTTACTGCGCTCCCTTGCCCACGCTTGCTTGCTCCCTTATGCCAGTAGTTGCCCTATGTAGAGCAATTTACAGACATCATTCCATTTGATCCTCGCAACAGCCCGGAAAGGCAAGTGCTGCCATTATCCCTGTTTTATAGTAGAAATCGAGGCAGACAGAGGTTAAGTGACTTGCCCAGGGTCACACAGCTAGTCATGTGTCTGAACTCAGGCTTTCCTGGCTCCAGGTCCAGCACTCTATCCACTCCATCTCTTCCTGCCTCAGTTTCCTCTTCTGTGAAATGGAGCTAATGTTGACCCTTATATTCCCGAGTTGTTGGGTATATGTAAACTCTTTGCAAACCTTACAATGTTATTATTATCACTATGAATAGACACCTATTGTTTTCTGGAGCCAAGATCATTTATTATGACTATAGAATGTTTAAATCCCGTTCAGTATTCTTCTTTATTTTCATTATTATGCATCTTCATTCTGCATAGATCCTACATATCTCTCCCTGGATGACCTGTATAATCAGAGGCAGTTGGTATTACAGTGCACAGAATGCTACATCTGGAGTCAGGAAGACTCATCTTCCTGAGTTCAAATCAAGCCTCAGACACTTACTAGCTGTGTGACCCTGGACAGGTCACTTAACCTCTATCTGTCTTAATTTTGTCAACTATCAAATGTGGACAATATGGCACCTACCTCTTGGAATTGTTATGAGGATAAAATGGCTTCCTTTTTGTGAGAAGTGCTTAGCATGGTGCGGCCATAGAGTGAGCTCCCTATAAATGCTTCTTCCCTTCCCTCTCTCCTTCCCCTCCCCCATTTCTCCAAATCTCTCATATTTTTTCACTTCTCATCGAGAAAGAGAATCCCATTACATCCACATACTATAATTTACTCAGCTGGTATCCACTTTGGATTTTTATCTGAGTTCCCAAAGATTCTTCTTTCCAAAGGAAACCAAATACTCCCAGTGCGCTGGAGAAAGAGGGGCCCTTTGGCATGAACCAGTGACTTTACCACTCTTCGCAGAATTGGGTCACAGAGTGGCAGAATCTGCAAGGGGCTTTAATACCATCTAGTCTAACCTGCATTCCCCAAAGAATCCTTTTTACAACCTGCTTGGCCAGTGGGCATTCAGTCTTTCCTTGAAAACCTCCACTGAGGAGAAACCAACCCATTGCCTCCAGAAGCAGCACATTCCTCAAAATTATTAGGAAGGTGCTTGTAAATCATACGAACAACTGTAGTTAACAACTGACGTCATACCACTTTTTAGGCATTTGTGATGGGAAGGCAGTCTAAAATCTACACTTTCTTCTGGTTTCTAACCATGACAGAGTGGACCCCAACAAGGTCACAGATTAAGGAAGAGCTCCCTATTTATTTATGGGACAGGACCTCTTCAGTTCAAAATGAACCCTGTCCCCACCCTGTAAAAAGGACGCTACTCCAATTGACCTTGTGAACTGGTCAGAAGAAGGAGGAATGAGACTTGAGAAAACACGTTTTTGGCAGGGATAGAAGGCCCAGTTATTCTAGGGGTTTTCCCTTGACCCTGGACACTCTCCTCCTGGCTGCATCCTCCTGCCTGCATCCTCCTGCTCTTGCTCTTTTGCCTTTGCTCCCCAGTCCTTTCTGGCTGGCCATGAAAGCTTCTGGACTCTGGATCTATTCTTTCCTCTTTCCAGAAGCCAGGAGAGCAGAAATTCTTGGCTGTTCTGATATTTCCTTTCTCCAGTTTCTCTTTTGTTATTTTATTTATGGGCCTAGGAACATTCCTTGCTGGTCCACTCTTGCCACATGGCAGACCCTGCAGAGCTTAGGAGCTGTGTTGACTGTCGACCCATTATCATTCTCTTTTGTACTGTTGTGTAGTTGTATTAACAATTCTATTTTCATTATACATGGGTCATTTTCGATAGATATACTTACCTTCATTAAGCAAAGCATTTTTCCTGTTAGTCCACCTGCTGCTCTGTTGGCTGTGTGTTTTTGTCATTGGGCTGAGAATCTACCTTATAATCCATGCCCCTCACAGGTCCCATTACATCCCTTTGTCTTTGGGTCTCTGTGTGTTGGTCTCTCAGTCTCTTAAAAATGTGCGATTGTGACTTGGTTTTATGAGATTTAAATTTACTAAGTGTTTTATTGCCTGAAGCCTAGAACAAGGTCAAATCAATAGACATTCATTAAGTGCCTACTATGTGCCAGGCACTGGCCTAAGAGCCAGGAATACAAATTTAAAAAAAAGAAAGGCACTTCCAAACTAGATTTGGGGGTGTCAGTCCTATAAGAGGCAGTGTGTCCCAGTGGACAATGGACTTCGAGTTAGGAAGTTGTTGTTGGACAGCCAGAGGGTGTAATAGATAGAGTGCCCAGCCTGGAGTCACAAAGAATCATCTTCCTGAGTTCAAGTTCAGCCTCAAAATCTTACTTACAAATAGACACTCTGTTTGCTTCAGTTCCTCATTCGTAAAATGAGCTGGAGAAGTAAATGGCAAACCACTTCAGTATCTTTGCCAAGAAACCCCCAAATGGAGTCATGGCCTGGCCTCAAATACTACTTCTGACAACTATAAGCCATGTGACTCTGGGAGACCCTTAAGCCTCTCTGAGACTCACTTTTCTGATCTGTAGAATGCAGGGGCTAGACTCAATGATCTTGTCTTCCTCTAAATCTATGAGCCAAATGGGCATTTTTGTTATTCTTCAGTTGTTTCAGTTGTATCTGACACTTTGTGACCCCATTTAGGGTCTTCTTGGTCAAAATACTGGAGGGGTTTGCCATTTTCTTCTCCAGCTTATTTTATAGATGGGGAGACTGAGGCAAACAATGTTAAATGACTTGCCTAGGGTCACGCGGCTGCTAAGTGCCTGAGGCCAGATATGAACTCTGGTACACGAGTCTTCTTAACAACAAACCCAATGCTCTATCACTGAGCCACATAGCTGCCCAGCTATGTGGGTAGGAGATGTTTTTTTTTAAACTTTCTCCTCTTCTTCTAGCCTTCATAATACTTCAGAGATAATCAACTCTAGTGCTTTTATTTTACACAGGAAACAAAGGCATACCATCCAACAGTTGGCTTTGGAAGGAACTATTGTGTGATTTCATCCAGCAATGGAGATAATCCCCACATTCTGGGGATGTCTTTTGGATCAAGTGATGGATGGAAGCAGCTTCTATCAGCTCGATAGGAGTAATCATGTCTTCTACCTCCCTGTTTCCTTTGTTCATTCTGTAAATGCTTATTAAATATTGGGGACAGACAAAAATGGAAGGGTGCTTAACTTTCAGGGTGTTACATTCTATGGGAAGAAAGCAATTAGACATTAAACATCTATGAAGTTCCTACTATGTGCCAGGCACTCTGCTAAATTCTGGGTGTACAAGGGCAGGAGACATACAAAGTGATTCCATAATTTTGGTGGTGGGTAAAGGTCTCTTGTAGAATGTTGGGGCTCTTTCCAGGGATTCTAAGGGTCAGAGGTGAAGAAGGAGTGCTCCCCCCAAGTATGATGGACTGTCCATGCCAAGATGCCAAGGTGAGAGATGGCAAGGCATGCTGTAGCAGCAGCAAGTACGACAGCTTGGCCGGGAAAATCAAATACATGGAGTGTCAAGGGTAGTAAGCCTGCAAAGGAAAGTTGGAGCTAGATGTAGAAGAACTTGAGATGCTAAACAGAGGGGGTGGGATCCAGAGCAATAGGGAACCACTAGACCTTCTGGGGCAAAGGAATGGAGGGACCCGGTCAGCTCTGTGGTGCCCAAATCACTTTAGCAGAGGTGAGGAGGACTGCTGGAGAGGGGAGAGCCTTGTGGCAAGGTGGTGATAGCAGGGAGTCTAGGAGACAGGTGCTGAGGGCCTGTGGCTCCAGGGAGTGGTGGAAACAAACATTTGTGAGAGCATCTTTGAGATCAAGAGTGAAAGGTGTGGCATTGTCACCGGTGCTTTGCTCTACATAGAGGATGTGGGAGCCTGTTTCAAAGGTAAAGCTTTTCCCTTCTCCATCCCTATATGAAAGCTGCACTGTCAAGGACCAAACCTCTTCTGAGGACAAGACAGAGAGATGGATTAGACCAATGCAGAAAGGTGGTGTGCCGTGGGGGCACCAGGCTTCCTGACAATCAGCAGTCATAAGAGAAGAGATTTTGTCTTGTTTTTATCCTGTTTTGCTTGTGGTTTGTGGTAGGAAAAAGACCAAAACTGCCTCAGAGAGTCCTCTTCCAAGCGGGTCGCATTTACCTTGTCTGGGAAGGTATCCATCAGCCCAAATTAATGCTGCTCCCAATGGCAATAACTGAGTCCCTCTGAATGTGACTGAGCCTGCTGGGACTCAGGCAGCCCTGGCAGGTTTTATTGCCTTATTTCAGCGGATCTTTTTTGACGCCACTTTCCCCCTTCCTGAGTTTCCAGTGTTTTAGCAGAAGGATCACAAAGACATAATTCATTTCCTGATATGATTCCAGGGTCACAGATTTAGATCTGGAAGCGACCTCAGAGGTGAGCTGATCCAACCTCCTCATTCTACAAGGGAGGGGAGGAAGCCCAGGAAGGTTAAATGAATTGCCCATGGTCACAACGGTAACTGGCAGAGCCTGGATCTGAACCCAGAACCTTTGAACCCAAACCCACATTCTTTGTACTTTACTGATTTGAAGGGAAGGATGCTGGATGTGTGACCTAAGTAGCCTCAAGCATATTAGGCCATTAAACAGCTGGTGTCACAGTGGGGAGAGCACTGGGCCTGAAATCAGAGACACCTGGATTCAAATCCAGCCTCAGATAACTTACTGTGTGACCTTGGGCAAATCACTTAACTTCTGATTGCCTCAGTTTCCTCAACTGTAAAATGGAGATAATAACATGGCATCTACTTCCCAGGGTTGTTTTGAGGATCAAATGAAATAATATTTTTTGAAGTGCTTGGCACAGTGCCTGGCACATAGTGGGCACTATCTAAATGCTCGTGGTGGGAGACATATAAGAACGATTTTTATTTTTGGTCTTGCCCTATGATTTCATCCTTCTGGAGAACTACCGGTGTGGAAGCCTCCTCCACCATCACGGATTGGGAATCCCATTGTGACTTATTGCTTTAGTGGCTTCCCTGAAGGCATTGAGAGACTGTGACTTGCCTATGGTCATTCAGGTAGAATGTGTCAAGAAACAGGGCTTGAACCCAGGCCATCCTGACTCCAAGGCTGGCCCTCTGCAATATCATGTTGTCTTTATACCTTACAGCTTGGTGCTTTATACCTTATAAAAAATTTTCCTCCCAGCAATCCTGTGATGGAAGGCATGCTGCAACCATCCCTGCACCTCTTTTATAGAGGGAGAAACTGAGTCTCAGAAAGGCTAAGTGACTAGGCCAGTGTAATAACTACTTAGGAAGCATGACCATCTTCATGTTGCGGATGCAGACACTGAGGTTGAGAAGTTAAGTGACCTGTTCAAGGCCGCATGGTTAATAAGTAATTATGAGGAGGGACCATATGAATTGATCTCTAGTTTAGAGATGAAGGAGCTGAGGCTCAGAGTCATCAAGCAACTTACTCAAGCTCCCCAAGCCAATAAGTAGCTGTGAGATGACTCATACAAGTATTAGTACCTCAATTTTAGAGATGAAAGAGCTGAGGCCCTGGAAGTTATGTGACTTTCCCAAGGTCACACATAGTCGAGAAGCAGCAGAGCCAGGATCCAAGGCTCCATCTCCTAATTCCAAATGCACGTGCATTTCACCTCAGTGCTGTGCCTTCAGATGTTTGGAGAAACTGTCTAGAAGTGGCTACAATTTCAGAAAAATGGGGAGATGTGTTTTACTTAATTCAATGAGCTATGTAGATGTATGCCATCCTCATCGCCACAATCGCTGTCCCTGCTCCTCATCCAGATTCTTTCATAATCATCCTGCAACTGATTACTGGGTGACCTTGAACAGAGTCCTCCACTCCTCATCTGAAAGTGAGGAGGGTGGCCTGGATGGCCTCTAAGGGCCCTCAGAACCCCAGGTCTATGCCCCTTTTCTCCTAAGCCATTGAATTTGCCTGGTCTCACCAGTAGAAGGAATTGTTCGATGGATGATAAACCCTTAGAAAATGCTGTAGTGTTCATTATTTAATGTCTCTGTTATTGGTACTTCGGACAGCTCCCAGTTCATGGGGCTCAGCTGATGGGGAAGCTGATTCGCTAGGGAAGTGTCTTCACTTCGAAAGCTGACGATAAACTGTGAGATGATGGTCATTCCAGACTGGAGACTGGCCAGGGCATTGCTCAAGAATGAATAGCTGACTCAGTGTGTATCCAGTCATAGCTGCCTGGCTTTTTGCATCTTTTTTTTGTTTATTTAGGAAAATTCCCTTTTGAGATGGAGGAAAATGACAATTAGTTTCGGTATAGCTTCATTTCTATGTTTGACAAGAGGCAGCATGCTTTTGTCAGGTGAGAGCTTGAGGGATCTCAAGTCCCTCCTCTTTGTGCTTGGTTTGGAGGGAATGGAGGAAAAAATGAACTCTGATGGCAGTGGCAGAATGCTGGGGAGCAGAATCTAGTGCCTTTATTTTTTTATCAAAAGTAACTCCTTGACCTATGTCAGAGTCATTGACTCTATGGTTTAGCTCTAGAAATTTTATTACTTCTCCAATGCCCATAGGCGAGTGCTTATCATTATCATCATCTTCAATTCATATAATGCTTTAAGGCTTGCAAAATGCTTTACGTATGTTATTTCATTTGGTCTTGAAAACAATCCTGTGAGGTAGGTGCTATCAATATTCCTATTTTAGGGATGAGTAAACTGAGGCACAGAGAGGCTAAGTGACTTGTCTAGGGTCCCATTCCAGTAAGTATCTGAGTCTGGATTTGAACTCAGTTTTCCTTGAGTCTGAGTCCAGCGCTCAATCTAACAAACTACCTACATGCCTCCTTGAGGACTAGAGTATTGTTACTGTTCAGTCAGTTCAGTCATATCCACTCTGTGTGACCCCACCTGGGGTTTTCTTGGAAAAGGTAATGGAATGGTTTGCCATTTTCTTCTCCAGCTAGCTTTATAGAGGAGGAAACTCATCTGTACAGATGAAGCAAACAGGGTCACACAGCTAGGAAATATCTGAGGCTGTATTTGAACTCAGGTCTTCCTGACTCCAGGCCCAGTGCTCCATGCACAGTATCACCTAGCTGCCTCAAGATTAGAGTACTGTGTGACAACAGAATTTAGAGCTGGAAAGGGCACTCAGAGATCCTCTAGCATCATAGGATTTTAGATTCCACATTGGAAGTATACTTAGAAGCATTGTAGTTCAACCTCTTCATTTTACAGATGATGACTCTGAGGATCAGAGATGTTAGGGGACTTCTCCAAGGTAACAAAGGCAGACTGAAGAAAGAAGCAGGAGTCTAGACTGTGGCCACTGAATCCTAACCCAGCTCTCTTTCTGCAAAGCAGCATCAGCTAGTCCAGTGGAAGGGTTGCATCTGGTTCTGGAGACAGAAGGCACAGGCTCGGATCAGACCTCTGGTGGTGACTACCTGGCTGTCCCAGGGTGTGTCATTTAGCAATGCTGAGTCTCAGTCTTCTTTTCACCAAGATGAGGTCTTTGGACTAGACTCTGAGGCCCTTTTCGGTCTCCTTCTGATTAAAAAACTTGTACTGGAAACTGGAACCCTCTGACAGAAGGAGATCCTGTCCATTAGAGCCATTGCATCTATTGGAAAGCCTGCTCAAAAGAAAGTCAGGAAAATGGGTCAGATGCTTACTATCTGTGTGACCCTGGGCAAGTCACTTCTCCTTGTTTGCCTCAGCTTCCTCATTTGGACTTAGAATAAAGAAAACATGTTCAAATCTTGTCTTATACAGTTACTAGTTGGTCAAGTCACTTAAGTCCTCTGAGCTTCAGTTTCCTTATCTGTAAAATGAGGATCATGATTTTTGTAGTGTCTGCCTCCTAAGATGATTGTGAGGCTTACATGAGACTTGCCTCACTGACTTAAAATGCTACATAAATGCCAGCTCTCCTCCTCCTCCTCCTCTTCCTCCTCCTCCTCCTCCTTCTCCTCCTCCTCCTCTTCCTCCTCCTCCCCCTCATCGCCATCATCACTACCACTACCACCACCATCCACAGACCTTGAAGAAAAGAGTGCAGATTGGGGTGGGAGAAGGGAGAAACAAAGAAGAACTGAAAGACAGGAGACTGAGGGAAGAAGTAAGGGTAAAGCAAACTCTTTTTTTAAAGCCACTAAGATGAGAGCTGCCAGACAGGAAAAAGAACAAACGTGAGACACTGAGGGAATGAGATACTAAATAAGACGATGCAAACACTGAGTTGGAACCAAGTCAGAAATAAAAGGGCTGTCAGGGAGAGAGGGTGTCAAAGCATGACGGGAAAAAGCCCCAGGAAAGACACTCGGAGGCAGCTCCAGTGAAGAGAAAGCCAACCTGGAGGCAGCTGTGAGGGGCAGAGAGAAGACTCCTTCTAATTAAAAACCAAAATGAGTCAAAGAGAAGAGGCCGTTCAAAGGGAGAAGAGTCCAAGGGCCCCAGCAAGTAGCTAAACCCGAGATCCTAATGACCCGAGCACTTAGGGGAGGTGACCCTCATGAGAGGCCCTCCTTCAGGGCAGGAGAGACCAACCCTGGGGATCAATGCAGCAGCTGAACATTGAGCTTCCTCCCGCAAGTGACATGGAAGTTATAACACAAGAAGACAGTGGTAGCACGTCTCTCACCACTTTGGGGGTTTAAATTGTACCATCTGAAGAGAAAACTGAAACCAATTAAAAAGGAGTCTGGGAGAAAGACAGCGACTTTTTTTTCCTTTTTTATAAAAAGAGCAAAGGATGAAAATATCTCATAAGCTGCATGCTTGTTTGCTATTAAGAACCTAGGAGATGACAGCAGATGTCTCTGAGGAAATCATTTGAAGCTCATAAAGTTCTAAGATGCATAAAGATTCTTAGATTTATGTTTTCTTTCTTTATTTTATTTTGAAGTCTCCAGGAGACTTGAGAATTGGAGTGCTTGTGTGGCTGATGAGCAGGCCGTGCTGAATAGGGATTGTACTTAGAAGAAAAAGCCCAGTCACCAAAGTTAAAATCAGTGTAATCTGGGCCATTCATAGCACTCCAAATAGCCTGTCCACATTCCAGGCCTACTGATTAGATTTCCAAAGAAATTCACAAAAAACAGATGTCGAATTGGCAGTCAGTTCTGACGAATCTCCAAACCTCAGCAATAAGAAAATTTGACAGTTGTTGGAAGCAGCTCGTTATGGTGTGAAGCCAGGGAGTTTGCTCATCCCTTGTGTGTCCAGAGAGCCATGGCTGCATGGGAGCAAGTGGTCTTGACATCTCTGCAATACATTTCATTTTATAAATAGGTATTAACTCAAAGATTTTCAGAATAACAAAGTTCGTTCTTGTTTTTAATGAATATTGACCCAGCTCCAATGGGACTTTAAATTTACCAGATCTGTGATTTACAATGCCTAATACTTTTTTTCTTTTGTTTTTATTGTGGATCTCTGATAAAACTCTCTTCATTGATGCCAATGGACATATTGTCTATAATTTAAGTCTTAGACTTCTGCCTGGGGGGCAATGGAAGCTTGAGTGACTAGCCCCTGGTCACACAGTCAGTATGTATCAGAAACAAGGCTTGGGCTGAGATCTTTCTAATTCTAGGGCCAAACCTCTACTACACTATGCTGCCTTCTACCTTGAGCATGGTATTTCATAAACGCTTGTTGTAAACAAGATTATAGATTCAGAGATGGAAAGGACCTTAGAAGCCATTGGTCCTGATCCTTTCATTTATGAGTGAAGATACTGAGGCAAAGTGAATTCCAGGACTTTCCCCGGCACCCGGGGATTAGTGTCTGAGGCTGTATCTGAACCCAGGGTGAGTCCCAAATCTAGTGCCTTATCTCATGCTCCTTTTTGTTGCATTGAATTCAATAGGACTGATTTTCTCATTGAAGTGGGCACTCCCTCCAAGGTATGAAGAACAACTGCATTTTCTCCCCTCTTGCTTTGACTCAACTTTTCGTTCTCTGGATCTATTCCACTCCTGATTGAATTATACATTAAACCAGACTTTCTTATTCTCCAGAATGCAGTAGGTATATTTGCATTCACATGGCTGCTGGGAGTCACAGCTCCTTCTGGGACCCAGTGCTTGCTTCCTTTCAACCCTCTAGGATGGTTTTGTGATTCCATGCCCTTGGAAATCGAAGACATAGGAATGTCATGGAGGCAGTCCCTTTGCCTTCCAGCTATTTAGTTCTGATATTGTAGTCACTGTCCCTGAAGATCCCTGTGACTGTTCCTAGAAATCCTTTCCCATCCTTTATTTCTATTTCTCAGTCTTGACTATGTGACCTGAAACAAACTCACTACAGAATTCCTATTTCTACCTTTATGGTAAAGCTCTGCTCTGTGTCTTGCCATTCTGACTAAATCTGGATTGACTTTTCCAAGGCTTATTACCTTCATGGCCCCCATCACGATCCCTGGACCATTTTATCAGCTCACTTCCACCATGAGTGCTTGTTGATTGATTGTTCCCATTTCCATGAAGAGACTTCATTCTTTTCTAGTTTCTTTCCTCTCAGCAGATCCTCATTTCTCTGTTAGGGACCCCTTTGGCTTTAGGCTCTTTTGTACAGGTGAGAAGCCAAGCAGTTGTCATGTAGGAGGACATTTCTAGTCAAGATGACCTGGATCTGATTCTCACTTCTGATGCTTCTTCCCCACATGAGCTCAGGCAAGTCACCAAATAGCTTGACTTCTCACTGCTTTGTAGCTTCCCCACTTGTAAAATCAGGAGGTTGTACTAGATAATTCTCTCAGTAATTCCATCGACTCATCTCACTGGTTGTCTGAGTGAACAGATTCAAGTCATAGACCACACCACCTGTCTCTCTAGGTCCTCTTTGATGGCTCATCACTTGGGCATCCCCAGGACAGTGGCCTGTCATAATCTCCTCATCACAATTTTACCAGAAGAAAATGTTCACACCTAGTAATAAGACTGACAATACTCATCAGTCGGGTTAGGGTTAGGACCCTAAACCAACTCGAACCCTAACTCTAACCCGACTCTAACCCTAAATGCCTCCAGACTCTAACCATAACCCTAGTATTCAAAAGGTTGTGATGTGGAAGAGGGGTTGGACTTGTTTGTTTGGTCCCAGGGGGCAAAACCCAGAGCAATGGGTGAAAATTCCAAGGAAAATTTAGTATGGATGCCAGGAAACACTTCCATATGATTAGAGTTCCCCTATCATGGAACAGGCTGGTTAGGAATGTCATTCTCCTATCCTAGTCCCTGATGAAAGTTTTCACACAAAGGGTGGATTGTGGAATGGATTCTTGTTCCCATCTGGAGGGCACTGAATAGCCATGGAGGTCCGTTCTTACTGTGAAACTCTGTGCGTTGCCTGGGTGTCCTCTCACACTGTGTCTCAATTGTGATCCTTCATAATTAAATCTGTTACTCCATCTATTAAATAATGAATGCGTCATGAATCAATACTCCCCCTATGTCTTTTCCTTGTTTCTAGCCCCTATTTTTGTGTTCATATGTAGAAGACAACAGTTTCTTCCAGGGTTGAGATTCAGGGACAGTATAGCCAGAAGCCTATACTTATTATGCTGTAGGATATGGAAGAAAGGGTCATGAGAATAGCCTAGTGATTTTTAAATCCAGCATATCCTGTTGAGTTAACTAGGACTGTTGCTTTCTCTTTGGAACCTTAAGCTATTATGTTGAACATGAAAATAACCTCAGGCAGAGTGCATTGATTTTTGGATGACATTTTGAATATTATTATTGATTGGCATCTTTCTCAAAAATCATAATTTTCCTTTAGAGAGGTGATTTTTTAAAAAGTAATTTATATGTGGATTTTACTGTGTTGGGGGGAATGAGGGGTGTTAAAATACTTTCCTGCCGCATACATCTCAAATCTCTTATTGAAAGGTTACAGGAAAAATAGGCTAAGGCATGAAGACATTTTGTTTCCCAAAACAAATGGTTCTTCAGGAACATAGTTATTTTCCCTTCAAGGAACAGGACTTGGAGTCAGGAATCCTGGGTTCAAATCTTTGCTGTGGTAATTAACAGCTGTATGATCTGGGATGTATGACTTAACCCCTCTCAATTTAGTTTTCTTATCTATAAGATGAGGACAATCATGTCTGTACTTCTTATTTGACAGGGAATTTTTGTGATGTGAATTTTAAAATTGTCTGTCTTGAGTGGATAGACCTCTGGACTTGGAGTCAAATCCTGCCTGAGACACCAACTAGCTGGGTGACCTTGGACAAGCAACTTAACTCTGCACAGCACTAGTTTCCTTACCTCAGAACATGGAAATGATAACCTTTAGAGCACTAAGCTGGCAGAACTGATTCAATGAAAAATGATGCTAAGAAAAGGCAGGAAGCTCAGAGCTGAGATTCTTGTTTCCTGGCCATCTAGTCAACCCTCTTGTTCATTGGGAGGCTCAGATGATGCCTTCCACATAAGTAACACTCCCTGATTGCCTTCCCTACATGATAAGTACTTTGTGCTTGACACGGGGGTAACAAGAGAAACAAGCTTTTACACAGTGCCTGCTACAAGCCAGCTAAGCGTGTTGTAGGTATTATCCCATCTGATCCTCACAACAGCACTCCAATGTAGGCTCTGTGATCCTCCCCATTTTATAGTTGGGAAAGCTGAGATAAACAGAGGTTAAGTGACTTGGCCAAGGTCACACAGCTAGTAAGTATCTAGGATGAAATTTGAACTCAGGTCTTTTTGACTCCTGGTTTAGCCCTGTATCCACTGAGACACCTACTGCCTTGAAAGTGCTATGGACATTCCCTTTCTTATTAATCATCCGCAAAATGGGCCCAGGAGCGATTGGACCACCTAACTCACAGGGTCATTAGGAAGAATGCATTTTGCCAGCCTCGAAGTTTTCTGCAAACGTCAGTTGCTCTCACGCTATGAAATGAGTATACCAGAAGACTTACAATGTGGTCCTTGGGCTAATGGAGCTGAGATTCTCATAAAGGAAGGGAAATAGGACTTTGATTCTAGAGATATGTCTGTGGTATACTAAAGTTTACAAGGATCATTGTGGAATTATCTCGTTTGAGCCTCATCGCATTGTAGAGGCTATTATTATCTCTTCTACAGAGGAGGAAAGAGGAGCAGAGAGGTTCAGCGACTTGGCCAGAACCACAACTAGTATCTGAGGCAGAGCGTGAGCCCAAATCTTCCTACCTTTAAATGCAGCTCTCCGTTAATCAATACAGGTGCATTTCTTAAAGTGCTCCAGAGATACAAAGACCAAAGTGACTCTGTCCCAGCTCTCCATGAGCTTCTCAGTGTAGGAGGAAATGAAAGCGAGGTGATCTCCGCAGATGCGGCCGGCCAGCCCGGTGCTGAGGGCTGGAGATGAAAGTCCCCATCCATAATGCACTTGTGGCCTCCTTGGGGAGAGAGGACATCAAAAGTGGGCTCCTAGGGCAAAGCAGCCTGGGTTCTGAAAAGGGTCTGTTTCCTCTTGTGAATTTCAAAGGCCGGTGTGCTGCTGCCTTTGACCACGCGGGTGTCTGGAGTGGGGCTCTGGGGCCCCGGGAGGGGCCTCATCCTCAGGATTCTCCCTTCCGAAGTTCAGACAACTGGCTCCCAGGCCACGAGGTGCTCTGTTTCCTTCAGATGATTTCCATCCTTCTTTGTCTTAGCAAATCATTTACCTATGGCTATGCACCAAATAAAATCTCAGTTCAGAAATAAAATTCATGCTTAAAGAAGAGAAGCTCAAAATTCTGACTCTATGGGGCAATGCCTGGATGCAAAGCCCAGGGTTTTCCTCTCCCCTTTTCTTTCTTTCTTTTTTTCTCTTCTTCTTCCTTCCATCCTTTCTTTTTTTTAGTGGAGAAGTTAAAAATGCATGTGGAAAGTATTGGAATTAAATGACCCAGGCGCTCTGTGCTTACAAAGTCTGGAGGCAGCAGCGTGAAGCCTCAGGATGGAACCTTTTACATGGTGGCATTTAAAAATGGACTGCATTCAGATGCTGAGCAGAAGCAGGGCTTCGGTCAGGACAGACTCATTTTGCCTCCCGCTCACACCGCTTTCTCCAGAGGGAGGACTTTTCTGCTGGGGAAGGCCGGCCCGGCCACCTCGGGAGAATTCTATCAGAGCCTCGGGGAGAAGAAGGCAGAATTTCAAAGCCAATAACTTACCCATTGACTAGACAGGAGAAAAGTATAAGAGAACCTGGTCCCTGTAGGGTCAGGCCCTCCTTCTGAGAGCTGAAGTTCTTCCAGAGGAATTTCTCCCTCCGTTATCATGTAAATGACAATGTGGAGCGCACAGGTACTTTGAAGTCAACATCAACAGGGCACTCTGAATGGTGAGTGGGGCGGGGTCCGCTCCATCCTGCGCTGTGATTGATTTGATTTTGCACACAAAGCAGCTGGGGCTTTGAAGATTCCTGGCTGTCCCCTTCGCCAAATGCAATTCAGCTTGCTCAAATCAGGAATATATTCAGAGAGCAGGAATAGCTGTGTGGTGCACACACGGATATTTATGCACGTCTGCGCTTGCACGGATACATCTTTACATGTTCCTATGCAGGTCTGCCCGTGTGTGCATGGCTAGGTGGTACAGGGGCGGAGCACTGGGTTTGGAATCAAGAAGTCCCGAGTTCAAATGTGACCTCAAATGCTTACTAGCTGTGTGACACTGGGCAAGGAACTTAACTTCTCTGCGCCTCAGTTACCCCCCAGGGTTGTAATGCGGGTCAAATGAAGTAATATTTACAAAGTATGTTAGTGTGGTCGTTGTAGATTATTATTATTGTTTGTTGTTGTTATGTGCCAAAATTGTGGCTTAGGCACATCCCTGGATCTGGGACCCTGGGCAGGGCACCTCCCTTCTCAGTGCCCCAGCCAGCTCTCTAACACCGAGTGGCGGTGGGTTCTGAACGGCATTGGCAGAGTTTCCTCATTAGAAATTCCCTATGCCATGAAATCACAGGCGCGGGGCCATCCGGTCCAATCCCTACGGTGATACGTGTGTATTATTTGTATGTGGGCACATGTAAATGTAGAGGCACATGCACACGCACATACACTGCTAGTATATATACATAATTCAGCCAGAGTAAGGAAGTTCTGGGCTCAAGTTCTGTTTCTAGCATACACTGGCCGTGACCTGCCGCAAGCCAATCAGTTAATACAAAAGCAGCAGTGGAGACAGCCTGGTCATTACCGGTCATTAGATGTGGGTTGAAGCCCCACCTTAGACACATAGTACCTCTGACTAACTAACCCTAAGCCTAACCCTAACCCTGACCAAAGTGCTTGGGCAATAGGGTTGTTAGGGCAGATGACGAGACTCCTAAGCTGGGGGGGGGGCAGTCCTTATGTCCTGGCGGATGGCAGCATGACTTATAGTTACACTTAATCATTCTTTTGGGCTCAAAGGCATGGTGGATGTTTTAGGCAAATGGTAGACAGTGAACCTGAGGTTCTAGATCTGGCCTTTGGAATGCTCATGCTGAGAGGCAACTCTGCTTAGTGGTTAGAGTACTTGATTTAGAAAGAGCTGGGTTTAAATCCTACCTCAGACACTTAGCCCTAACCCTGGGCAAGTCAATTAAGCACGCTGTGCCTCGGTTTCCTCATCTATAAAATGAAGGGGTTAGACTCCATGGCTTCTAAGGTCCTTTCTGGTTCTGAATCTATGAGCCTATGATCTTATATTTAGAATGAGAGGGGCAGGGGGAGCTGGCAGCCAGAAGAGGCAGGGAAGGTAGGTGCCAATTTAGAAAATTCAAAAGTGGGGAAATGTTGGGATTTCAAAGAAATGTCATCTATGCCTCAGCCCTTCCAGGAACCAGCAGCTGATGTCCTCCTGTAGTGGTCTTTGAAGCATCAGCCATTAGAAATGCTGCCTTTTTCCTTTGAGGGCTGTTTCCTTAGGCAAGCAGGAAAAAAACAACCACAACATCTCTTTTTGGAAACCTCATAAGATAGGGTTTACATTTTAGTTTTTTTCTCCTGCAAATATGTGTTAGGCACTTACTGAATGCAGTTGGCTGTTCTAGGTATGGAGTCAGATAGAAAGAGTAGGCCAAACATGGCCCCTGCCCTCATGGAGCCCACATTTTTTTAGGGGCAGTATGACTCATGTAGAAGTAATTCTACCACCCAATGATATGTAATGCTCACCATGCAGGCGAGTGGAATGATTGAAAGAACGCTGGTCTTGGAGTTGGGAAGAACTCCACAGACCAGGTAAGCAAATTAACCTCTCTGAGCCTTAGTTTTCTTCATTTGTGTAATGCAGCTTAATTCAAAGGGCCTGTGTCGAGTGTATCTGGTGTGCCAATCATTGTACTAGGAACTGGGGGGATACAAAATCCCAATCCCAATTCCTGCCCTTGGAGAGTTTGGGGGAGGGGTACGATGGGGAGAGATCACAACAGACGCCCTTTACTGAGAAAAGTCAATGTGATACGGTTTGAGGAAGGGGGGGAGCCTTCACAATTCAGGTGATCAGAAAACATGGAGAAATGGGTATTGTAATAATGCTGGTGACCCATAGGGTCCTTGTGAGAGTCAGAGGAGCTGACATTGTCAAGGGCTCTGGAAGTCTAGGGTGGATCTAGAAGTCGGTGGTTATTCTTGCTGCTGCAGCTGCTGGCGCTGCTACTATAAGCATGTGCATATAAATATCGCTTGGCATTCACTGTCGCGCACTTATTGTGTACGTGCTTTGGGATGCACAAAGAGCCGGCAGAGATTGTTGAACAGAGAGCTGGCCTCAAGGACACAAGAGGAGGTGGATTTAACACTAGGCTGGGGACCTTTCACATGCCTTCATTTCTAGGGGCTCAGCTGTACAGCTCAGAGAAGATGCTGATTGAATTGGCAGAGAGACTTTTCCCTGAGAGTTCCTTTAATCTATGGTATCACGGATCTCTTCCTCTCTCATATGTGTATGTATTTACATTCACATATACATGTTGTCTCTCCACATATGTAAGCTCCTTTTCGTTTATGTGAATATTGCATTCTTAGCGCATAGTAGGTGGCTAATACATGCTTATTGATTAGTCAATAGATGATACAACAAAGGAGAAGTGTGTCATCACTCAACCAAACATTAAGTGCTGACTATGTGCTCAGTGCTGGGAACACTTAGAGGCAAAAGACAGTCTCTGACTGTCTAATGGGGAAGAGAACGTGCAAACAAATACAGACAAAACAAGCTAGATATAGGATTAATAGGAAATAATGAACAGAGGGAAGGCATTGGAATTAAGAGGGTTGGGGAAGGCTTCCTGTAGAATGTGGGATTTCATTCGGGACTAAAGTAAGCCAGCGAGCTCAGTAGAGGGTTGAGGAAGGAGAGCATTCCAGGCATGGGCCCAGCCAAAGAAAATGCCTGGAGCAAACAGATTTGGAGGGTCTTGTTGGTGGAACAGCTGGAGGCCAATGTCACTGGATTGAAGGGTGCATGGTAGGGAGTAAGGCGTAAGAAGACTGGAAAGGTCAGAGGGGCCTGGGTTATGAAGGGAGTCGAAGGACAAGCAGAATATTTTGTATTTGTTCCTGGAGGTGATAGGGAGCCACAGGAGTTTATTGAGTCAAGGCAGGATGACCCGTTTGGATCTGGGCTTTAGGAAAATCACTTTCATGGTTGATTTGGAGTGCAGAAACCTAGGCTGAGACTTCAGGGAAATTTCATTTGATCAAGGACATCAAAGAGTAAATGAGATTCCCATAGGCGGTGATGGAGGAAGGAGTTGGGGCATGAATGGTGGCCCAGTCATAATGGAAAACATGGAGATAAGAAAAGGTGGGAAACATACAAGCACATGTAAGTAGTAGACTGGAGTGTAGGGCTTGCAGAGAAATTGTGTGAGATAAGATCAGAAAGGCAAATTGTTGATAATAATAATTGTTATTAATAATAATAGCTAGCAGTTATATAGTGCCTACTGTATACCAGGTCCTGTGAGGAGCACTTTACAAGCATCATCTCATTTGAGCCTCACAACAATCTTGCACAATAGGTGCTGGTATTGCCACTTTACATTTGAGGAAACAGAGGCAGAGGAGGCTAAGTCACTTGCTCAGAGTCACACAGCTAAGTATCAGAGGCCGGAGTCAGACTCAGGTCTTCCTGGGCTCAAAGCTCATCTACCATACTGCAGAGCTGCCTTTAAGATAAAGACATGACAGACTGTGAGAGGCATGGAGTAGCTGGATAAGAGAGTCACACTTTATTCTGTAGACAGAGGAATGACACAAACCAAAGTTTGGCATAAGATAAATGTCTCCTGGTAGTGTGGAGGGTGGAATAGAGGAGAGAGAGTCAAGTTAGGGAGACCATTGAGCTGAGTCACAATGAGAGCCTCCATCAGGGGGATAGCAGAGAGAACGGAGGGGAAGGAGAGATTGCAGATGTGAGACTGATGGTCACTGCAGACTGGTCTGATGTGGAGAGGTGGGAACGGGAGAGAAGGATAAGGTGAAGGTAGACCTCCATATTTTCAATCTAAGTGATGGGTGGATGGTGCTACCATTGATAGAAAGAGAGAACTCAACAGGGGAGTAGGCTTTATGGGGAATTCAATACGTTCAGTTTGGGGCATGCTGAGTTTGAGATGACAAAATCACAGAGTTTGATATGTAGAAGGCCCTGAGGAGGCATCTAGGCCAACCCATTTCAAGAAGCACTTTTCATTACCATGTATCCAACAAGTGCTATTCTAGCCTCTGCTCAAAGACCTCCGAAGAGGGGGAACCCACCAGCTCTCCAAGTAGCCCAATGCACTGAGGGGCATTTCTCACTGATAGTAAGTTGTTGTGATTGTTCCTCTGCCTCTCTCCTCCCCTACAAATCAGGAAGAGGTGTTGTCTGTGCCATTCCTTGTGAAGGAACTAAGTGTGGGGGAAAGGGCAGTGCTGAAGATGTTGGCGTCCTGTTGACAACACGGATGTGGATGAGATTGAACATTACTGAGAGAGAGGTAGTGTAAAGGAAAAACAGGAAAAGAAGTGAGGAACAACCTTGTGGACCATCCCTTCTGATAGGGGAAGGAAGCAGAAGGGCGATGAAGAAAGGAGACAGAGCAGTGGCCCAAGAGTCAGGCCAGAATCCACAGGAGAGTCTATTTAGTAGTCAAGTGATGGAGTGGGTGATCAGTAATGAATGTCAGAAGCTGTGCAAAGGGCAGGGATGTGAGCTTAGTGTTTAAGAAGCTTACAATAGAAGGGATGTGATGGGAGGGAGCATTTGAATCTTTGTATCTGTCCTCAGAGCCTAGGACAGTGCCTGGTGTATAGTAGGTGTTTAATAAATGCTTAAAGATTGGTTGACTACAGGCAAATGGAAACTGAAAAAGGACTTTGGATATATTGATGAGAAAGTCCTTAGTGGACTCAGTGAGAAGAGTTTTAAAAGAATGATGAGGGCAGGAAGTGGTCTGAAAAGGGGTGGGGAGTTGAGAAATGGAGAAGTGGAGGCAGGGACAGAAAACTTTTTCCGAGAAGTTTGATGGTGACAGAAGAAAGAGATAGGATAACATCTTAACGGGACAGAAGGATGGAGGAGAAGCCTCTTTTAAATATTGAGGAGACTTACACATGTTTCTAGGTGGATAGGAAGGAAACCTGTGAAGACAGAGAGATTGGATATATGCAAGAGAGGAATGATCCTTCTGTCCCCCAGTTGCCTTGTCTTGTTTATCCTGGAAGTTTGTGTTTGAAAAGAAGCTGTGTGAGCTCCCCAGGGGTGCCGTGTGAGCTCCCTGTGGCACCATGTGTGTGTGCCCCGGGGTGCCATGTGTGCATGCTAGCGGTAACAGTGGGAACAAGAAAGAAGAGAGAGGAGACAGGGTGAGAGAGCTGAATCGGCCTCTACTTGTCTCTGGCCTTTAACATGCATTCCATCCCTCTGAGGGTGGTGTACTGAAAACAGGGTGATTTGTGTGAGTAGAAAGGGCTGCGCATGGACTGAGAGTGTGTGGCTTCAAAACTTCCCAGCTTTGCTCCCAGTTACCTGTGTGTCCCTTAAACCTCTGGGGGAAGGGTGGCTCAGTGTGTAAAAAGAGGGGATTAGACTAGATGATGGCTAACGTCCTGGAGCTCTAAATTACATGGTCCTAGAGGTAACCTGGCAGTTGTGTGGAGGAGGGATGAGAAGGGGTAGAAATAAAAGGATGGGAGATCAGCTGAGAGGCTGGTGCTCTAATCTTAATGTACAATAATGAGGACCCAGCTTTGGGGAGGAAGCAACAGAATAGAAAAGGAGGAATATACCCAAGAAACATGGCAGCATGACATAAAGACCATGGTCTACCTAGTCCAGTTACTTTTCTTTCTCTGGGGCACTGGCCTCAGGACCTTCTGTCCTGTGGTATCAGGTATTCCCCTCCACCCTCCCAGAAGTAATAGATGCCCCTTAAATGTGAGCCTCTCCATTAGGATGAGGGGGGACTGCACCTCCAGTACTTACCACAGGGCCTGATATGTAAATGATTGTTGATGGCTAAGCACCATGTATTACCCTGTTATATTATCTCTATGATTTTGTCTGAGTCCTTTGGAGCAATGAATTTACAGTTTATGGTATGTAGCATGAATGAATGAATGAAAAAGTCTTTATTAAGCACTTGCCATGTGCCTAGAACTGTGCTAAGCATTGGGGACACAAACATAAGATTGACTCAGCACTTGAACTCACAGAGTCCGGGCGAGACAAACCATAAAGAAAGGTTCAACTGCTGGGCAGGTGGAAAGGCCTGGTATTCCTATAGATGTAGTGTCAGGGTGGATGGCAAGACACTGTGGTGCTGAAGGGCATTGGCAGGTCAGGTGGGGGATGGAGGGTGGAGCAGCAGGGTAGAGGGGCAAAGCCCAACGGGGAAGGGAATACGTGTTTATATATTGCCAACTATGTGCCAGGCACTGTGATAAGCTCTTTTAAAAAATAAATATCTTTATCTTGATCAGAAGGATTGTAGTTGGTGAATCCCCACCCATTCAAGCAGTACGAGAAAACATGCCCTCCCTATGGAGATGGGACTACAGGGGACTGACACATGACAGTTTGGAAAGAAGTGGGCTCAAGGGCTAGAGTGGATTGGGGGCTCTGTGTTCCCTCCAAAGGAGGTGAGGATAAGGATTCAGCATCCATCCAGGAGAGGGAAGAGAAGAAAATATTGGCAGTAAGGTTAGAGGGTAAAGAGCTCCCCCAAACACCTGCTCCTAAGGGGCCTTCATGTACCTAGTGGGTTTGGGGCCATTGAAAAACCCTTTCTTTTATTTATGAATGATGGGGTGCAAGGTTAGAGATGTGGGGATCAGTTCATAGGAAGGCTTGGCTTCATGATTTGGAATCTTTGCTCAAAGTGGGGAAATGTGGGATTAGACATCAGAGATACATGGGGAAGAAGACAGTGATACTGCTTATTATAGATAAACAGATGGATAGATAATAGATCAATAGATATGGACAGATAGATGGATGGTAGACAGATGGATGATAGATGGGTAGATAGATGGATAAATAGATAGATAATAGATGGGTAGATAGATAAATGAATAGATAGATGATAGATGGATAGATAGATAAATGGATAATAGATGAATAGATATATAATAGATGGCTAGATGTATAGATGATAGACAGATGGATGATAGATGGATAGATAATAGATAAATGAATAGATAGATGGATAGATAATAGGTGGATAGATGAATAGATGATAGACGGATGATAAATGGATAGATAGATGATAGGTGGGTAGATAGATAATAGATGGAGGATAGTTGGATAGATAATGGATAGATAGATGGATGACAGATAAATGGATAGATTGTAGATGGATAGATAGATGGTAGATGGATAATAAATTTATTAAGTGCTTACTATGTACAAGTACGTGGTAGAGGTGGACTTGAACTCAGGTCTTTCTGGTTATTATACTATGTGCCAGGCAGGCACTGAGCTAAGCCCTGGGGATACAGGTGAAAGGATACAAGATGATCCATACTCTCAAGGAGCTTTCAACATGTAATGGGAGAAAGAGCAGTATCTCAGAACGGCTGAATGTGGTGAAGCAGCTGTGGGGGCTGGAAAGTCTGGAGAGTGAGCAGAGCCCAGCAGGGAGATTGGCTGAAGTCAGGAGAGCTATTCTCATAATCCCCACTCCCTTTCTTCATCAGTTCTGCTTGCCCCATTCATGTTAGGTAAGGTTTCCCACCCCCATTGAATAGAAGCAGGCAGCTTTTCTAAGGCTAACCAGTGGTAGAGATGGGAATAGCCCTTCCTCCCCATTCTTATTTCCAAAGCGCTTCATGAAGCCTGTGTGTCCTTGAGGCTGGTGTCTCAGTCATCTCGTGTCTTGCTCACCTGGTGTCTAAAACTATCTGAACTTATATCTTCTCACTTCCAGCACTTCATCTACTATGTCTCCTGGATGCTTCTGTGTACATTCAGCTCATCAGCAGGTCCACATTTAGAGCCTCTCCAAGGACCTGTCAAGGCCTTCATGAGCCCAGCGCTGGGTCACCTTCATGCCAAGATGGGAGGGGAGGACTGTGGAGGCTTGTTTTCTTCATTGTAAAATCAATTATCATTGCCAGAGGCCAAAGAGGTCAAAATGAAAATAGGTTTTTGAGTTGGGGTCCATGTGACATAAATGAAAAGAATTTGCATTGCCAGAGACAAGTCAGCTTCCAGTGGATCAGACCCAGGCAACACACTGTAAATTGTCCCCAGACAGGCTTTCTCACAAATCTGCTATGGTATGAGGACAATGTCAAGTTCTGATGAAAAAAGATTCAAACTTCCTCATGAGAGGGGAGGGCTGGGCAGGAGGGAGGGAAAGACAGAGGGAGAGGGAGAGACAGAGAGAGAGGGAGAGACAGAGAGATGGAGAGAGAGACAGAGACAGACAGAAACAGAGAGAGACAGACAGACAGAAATAGAGAAATAGAGACAGAGAATGGGAGTGAGACAGAGACACAGACTGAGGGTAGGGGGAAGAAGGGAAGAGGGAGATGGGATGGGTGGGATGCTCTCATCTCCATCTGATTCAGCAGCTGGCTTGTTTTTAATTTTATAATGATGTCGTCTGGAGACAGTCCATTTTGCTCAGAAACTCATAAATCTTTGTTTATTTAGGAAAGTCTCTCAGAGGCCTGGCCCCTCCGTGGCTTCAAATTCCAACACTGATGGGCTGAACCCTCATCCCTATTTTCATATAGATAAGCTATCGAATGGTAGAGAATGCGCAGCAATCTGTCTCTCCCCTTCTCTTTGTTCATGGAGACAGGGTCGCACAGAGTTTGTTCATCGAGGTCTGTTTGGCTGTTTCAATTTCCCGTGAATTTCACTCAGTCCCCAGAAAGCCTGTGACACGCAGAGATAGGAATGGGACGGTTGCGTGACTGCCAAGACATGTCAGGATGATGCCCGATGCAGATTTAAGAGACGGAACGAGCCAGAATTAGCAATCGTGGCAGAGCAGCCGAGCCCGGGGTGGACAGCGATGGCGCTTGGACGCTGGCCCAGCTCCTGGAAGGCGCACAGGAGATGCTGGCCTGTTTCTTGATATTCTCAGCCCTCAGCAAACAGGTGAGGGAGGACGCTGGCCGCCGATCTCCATCGGAGGAGAAAGCAGAAAGCAGGCCCCCAGGTCCCAAAGCAGCCGGCTCAGAGCAGCCTCGGGCTTTAAGTGAGCCCTGGGTTTTCCAGCCTGAACAGAAGAGTTTTTTTAACAACAGACACACAGAAAATATCCATACTAAGCATTGTGAATTGGCTCAAAATTCATGGCATAAATATTACTGAATAAACTTTACTGTCACATTAAATTCGCTGGGGAAAAAAATGACTTGTTGGTTCTACAAGCCCCTGAGCTCTCTGCCCATTCCAGTCCTTCGGATTCATCAAGGCCTCTCCCAAGCCCAGCTTCCTTAGAGCCCCCACGGGGAGCTCCAGACAAAGCCGCCCTCCCTCCTCAGAGGACAGCACTCGAGATTAACAAATGCATTTCAGAAGTTCATCTCCACAGCGGTAGCCATTGGACCTGTGACTTCAGTGGTGGAGGGGACTCCCAGGCAAGGAAACTCTACCTACCGATGTCGGTGAGCAGCTTCTGGTCTTAGAGAGTTGCCCAGACCACTGACAGATTGTGGTGACTTGCTCAGGGTCTCATGGCTAGGTCTTCCTGGTCCAAAACCAGCACTTGATCCCTCCTGCCTCTGGGGCTGGCTCTGTCTCTGCCTGCCTGTCTTTGTCTTTGTCTTTTATTCCTCTTTCTCTGCCTCTTTGTCAGTCTGTCTCCCTCTCCCTCTCCCTCTCTGTCTCTGTCTCTCTCTCTCTCCTCCCTATCTCTGTGTCTCCATCTCTCTCTCTCTCTCTCTCTCTCTCTCTCTCTCTGTCTCTGTCTCTCTCCTCCCTCTCTGTCTCTGTCTCCATCTCTCTCTCTCTCTTTCTCTGTCTCTCCCTCTGTCTCTGTGTCTCTCTCTCTGTCCCTCTCTCTCTCTGTCACTGGCTCTCCCTCTGTCTCTCTGTCTCTCTCTCTCCCTCTTTCTCTGTCTCTCCCTCTGTCTCTGTGTCTCCATCTCTCTCTCTCTCTCTCTCTCTCTCACTCTCTCTCTCTCTCTCTTTCTCTCCCTCTTTCTCTGTCTCTACCTCTGTGTCTGTGTCTCCATCTCTCTCTTTCTCTGTCTCCATATCTCTCTCTCTCTATCTCTCTCTCTCTCTCTCTCTCTCTCTCTCTCTCTGTCTCTCCCTCCCTCTCTCTCCTTCTTCCTCTCTGTCTGTCTCTCTCTGTCCCCTCCCCCCACCTGTCCATCAGTGATCACAGACTTAGAGCTAGCTGGGTCTCCGACATTCTCAGTCCATTCTTTTCATTTTCCAGATAAGGAAACTGAGGCCATGAGCAGTTAAGTACCGTGTCCAATTTCATAAAGTAGGAAATAGAAGAGTCAGGATTTGAACCCAGCTCCTTGGACCCTAAATCCAACCCTCCTTCCGTGGAACCTCCAGATTTGGCCCCAAAGCTCGGTGTCCTATCTGCTGCCCTGTGGCTGCTGCTTATCCCAAGCTCACAAGGTCTTGGCTTTGTGACTTCCTCTCCCAGTGGTCCCTTGGTGGTGTGGAAAAAGGAGAGGAGAATGGTGTTCTAGACCTGGCACATGCGTGTGTGTGTGTGTGTGTGTGTGTGTGTGTGTGTGTGTGTGTGTGAGAGAGAGAGAGAGAGAGAGAGTATATTTGCATGCGAGTATGTATGTATGTGTGCACGTGTGTGTGTATGTGCATGTGTGTGTGCATGGGTGTGTGTGTGTGCACATGTATGTGTGTTAGTGTGGAGAGTGTGTGTGTGAATGTGCATGCATATGTGTGTGTGTGAGAGTGAGAGAGTATATTTGCATGTGAGTGTGTGCACATGTGTGTGTGCATGTGTGTTAGTGTGGAGAGTGTGTGTGAATGTGCATGCATTTGTGTGTGTGTGCGCGCGCGCGCGCGCGCGCGCGCGTGTACGTGAGATGCTTATCTGGGGTGAGTCAATTGGTATTAGAAACACCTTCCACCAGAACAGGGGTCACAGACTCACACACTTGCACCTACATGTAACCTGCTCATATCTGTACATAGATATACACATATGCTTGTGCTCACATGTGCACACGCGCACACACACACACACACACACACACACATACACACACACCCTCACACGGACTCTGTGCTGAGTCTCTCCTTTCAGAACTAGAGGGAACTCCTGGTATGGAGAATCCCTTCCCTGATCTGATGATGCAGCTTCTGTCTCCTGGGGGCCAGGGCCCCAGAGCTGGCACGTGTCAGAAGCAAGCTTTGGCCCCAGACTGGAGGCTGTCCCCGACCCCCTCCCCCACACTGTCTGGCGCCTTCACTCAGTGAGACCTGTTTTGAGGCAGTGGGCCAGAGATGATGTGGCAGCTTGCCTCTGACCCTCGTCAGCTGAGTGACCCTGGGCTTCGTGGACAGGTGCTCGCCCTGGACTGACACTCAGTCTCGAGTTGGTTTTCCTGTCTCATGTTTTCTTTGCTGCTTCAGACCCACACTCACTCCTTCCCTCTCATCCAAACTGTCCCCTTTCCCAGACTTTTACTGTTGAGGGCATGACCCTCTCTCCAGTGTCATCCACACTGAATGAATGTTCATTGACTGACTGACTGACCTGTGTCTCTCTCACCCTGCCCCCATCCAAGGTTGCTTCTACCTTCACCCCCCAAAATCCCCCATCTATCATCTTGACTCTGCCTTCACCGAGATCCCACCCTCATCTCCCTACATCTGGGCTATGGCTAAAGCTGCTGGGGGTGTGCCTGACCAAGTGAAGGCAACAGCATTTATTAAGCACCGATTGTTTGCCCAGTACTGTGAGAAGTGCTGGGAATACAAAGAAAGGCAAAAACCAAAAACAACAACAAAAAACATTCCCTGCTTTCATGGGAAGGGGAACAACATGCCCACATCTAAGGGCAGACAGGAAGGGTGAGGCATTCATGGAAGATGCCCCATGGAGGGAAGTGCCCAGCATGAAGCAGGTGAGGAGAGGCAACTTGCACATGCCCCAGGGCTTCTGAGGCAACTTCTGCTCCAGGTGGGGGGAGGGGCTGAGGGAGCCACCCCTCCCTCACCCTCTGCTGCTGCGCCCAGGTCCATCCAGCAGGCCGGAGGGCGCTGCCCATTCAGCCAGTCAGGAGATGCTCCTGCATCTCTCCCTCCACCTGGACTGGCCACTGTCCTTGACTTCCCCCAGTCAAGTCCTTGCTTATTTGTCCAGTCCGAGGGCCGCCCAGGAGCCCATTAGCTGCAGAGAATCGCTCCCCTGGATCCACAAACCAAGCCTCGAACATGCTTCTTAGACACTCCCAAATTTCACTGTGTGTGCCCAGATTTCTCATCAGTCACCACAGTGCCCGTGGCTTTGGTCCCCCCCAAACATAGATTCATATGTGTTCAGCACAAAGTACTTCTAGTCAGCCTCGGTGCTTCTAAAGGCCTTCCCCAATTGGAAGGCAACTAGAAAAGTAAAAAAGCAAAGACAAAAATAATAGTAAATAAAACAAAAATATGAATTCCTCTCCTTAGGCAGTGTAGATGGATGGGGTTAGGGCTGGAGTTTGAGTCCAGCCCTGGGCCTGGCCCTCAGCTGTCAACCGAGTTTTCCCAGCCCTTCTGTACTCAGGGCCAAACGATATCTCTAAAGTGGATGTCTGACCAGGTCACACCTTTGCTGACCCTGCCAAACTCTGATTCTCGATGACCTCCGGGTAAAACGCTGGATTTTAATGCCTTTCTTGCTCTGTCCCCTTCCTCAGTTTTTTTATACCTTATCACCAACCCCTTATTCTCTAACCCAGCAGCACTCTCCTTCAGGCTGTTCTTGAACCTGGCCCTCCACCTTGGCACTCCGTGACTTTTCAGGGCCCTCCCCCAAGCCTGGAGTGAGCTCCCCAGACTCCTCTGACTCCTGGTCTCCCTGAGCTTAAATCCCACCCTCTGCAGATAGTAGCATGTTATATGACTTAGGTCATCAGTGGCCTCTTGTTTCCCCCATTGGAGGAGTCAGGGTCTAGAGTGCTGCCTTTCTCTGCTTTCCTACCTCAGCCCACCTTACTCCAGCATGAGTAAGCCTTTAATAAATGCTTGTTGACTGACTCGCTGATTCCTTATCTGCTTTGTCTCCCTCTGTCAGACGGTGAGCTTCTTCTCAGCACAGTGCCTGGCACGCAGTAAATGCTGGGCATTGGCTCGTCAATTTGTCTCAGTATCCCTAGAGTCTAGATCAATGCCCAGCACCGATAAGGGCTTGGTGACTGATTGACTGACAGGTCAAGGTGAACTGTCTTATTATAATCATCACCATCTTTGGAGCTTTCTGACTAAATCATTCCCTAAATATGTTAGATCCAAATTTCAGGGGCTGAAGACTGAGCCAAAGGGGAGGTCTATGGCCCAGGGAATGAGGAGTATTGGGGAGGGGTGGGGCTTCTGTGTCTCGTGGCCATGGGTGAGGCTGAGAGGCACTGGTAGCCTGGCTCTGAACTCACACTGGGGAGGGATTTGTCTGAGAGTGATGGGAGCGTGGCTCGGCTTTGAAAGGTCTGACCTTTCAGGTCGTTGGGGAAGAATAAATTGCTTTGGACAAACAAGAGGTCTTTGCGTGAGCATGCTTGAACAGCTCTCCGGGTGTCCCTGCACAGAACCTGGGCTCAAAGGAAGGGGAAGATACCCCTGTACTTCAGCCTCTTTCATCTGAGGATCTCCAGCCTTGCTTGGGAGGCCTGGCTGCCTCCTTCGTTTGATCAGCGGAAACCCTACTGATTTCTTCCCTGATTGTTGTGGGGGGAGAAGGAGGCTCCCCGCACCTCCTGTTTAACTCGGGCTTTCATGGCCTGCCTTCCAGAAAGGGGGCCAAGCTTTGCTGGCCACTTGGAAAATCTGGAGGTTTCTTTCATCTCCTCCACGACTTTGAATGCCCTTCACAAGCTGGTTTTGCACGCAGTGGTCAGCCCATGCCTGGCATGCTTTTCCTCTCCATCTGAGCCTCATCAAGACCCTAGTTTCTTTCAAAGGCATTTCCTGATCCCCATAGTTGTTAATGACCCTCCATATTGCATGTGTGTGTGTATGTTTCTGTGTATGTGTGTGTGTGTGAACGTGTCTGCCTCCATAGAATGTGTGCTTCTTGAGGGGAGAGACTGTAATTTTTGACTTTGTATCTCCAGTTCCTGACCTATTTCCTGTGGTTGGTGCTTTAAAAATGGTTGTTGGTGGATCAGTACAGATAAAAATAGCTAAAAACTAACATTTAGATAGTGCTTTAAGGTTTGCAAAGCGCTTTACAGGTTTTACAGGTGTAATTTCATTGGTAACAATCTCAGGGGTAGCTGCTATGATTATTTCCCATTTTACAGATAAGAAAACTGAGATACACAGAGGTTAAGTGACTTGCCCCAGCTCAGTAAGTGTCAGAGGCTGGATTTAAACTCAGGTTGCCCCAACTCCCATCCAGAGCTCTTCACTGTACTTATGAGTTTCTCACTCTGAATCTCTGCCCCTAAATTCTCCAGAGATTCTTAGTCCCGACTCTTCCAGCTGCCTGGTGAGTATCTCCCTGTGCCTGTTCAACTGCCTCAACCTCTGCCTCAGCCTCCACACCTTCCACACTGAACCTGCCTCTTCATGCCATCCAGTGTCTTTATTTTTGTTGCTGGCAAAGCCATCCTTCCAGTTGGCATAGAGTACTCTAGGCAAGGCGCCATCAAAACCATGCCTTCCCATAGGTAGCCCCATGCTTTACTTCCTTGCCTTGCTTCAGACACATCCCCAATGGGAAATCCTTCCTGACCTGCTGAGGTGTCAATGTTTCCTTCCTCTCCCCCCCGATCACGATCCAATGGGTGCAGTAGACTTTTGAGTGCAAATCTGTCCTGACCTTGGCTGCCATGAAATGTCCTCCGTTGGCTCTGGCCCGTTGTTCTGCCCATTTGGATTTTTCTCCCATTTTGACTCTGTCCTATACTGTGTCAGCCAGTTCTGAATCATCTTCATGAACACACATGTCTTCTCATCTGTTTCCATGTTGTGTTTTGCACACCACAGCCTCAGGAGGATGTAGCCTCAGTTTGAATCAGCTTCTTTTGATTGCCTTGACACACTTGAGCTTCATAGTGAGCTTAGAATCTGCCAACCTCCCATGAGTTTTCCATTCAGGTTTTGGTCATGTTTCTACCAGCCTGTACCAGAATGAGAAAAGGACCTGGGTTCAGATCCTGGCTCTTATTCTTCCCACCTGTGTGACCTTGGGTGACCTTCCTTGGGCTTCAGTTTCCTGATCTGCAAAATGAAAGTGTTAACATAGATATGTTAACTCTGAGGTCCCTTCTGGCTCTCCATAATGCAATCTGTACAGGAGGTAATGATCAAGGGGAAGGGGCTCTTTGGGTATTTGTGTCTCTGGTCCCTAGGACAGTGCCTGGCATATGGTGCACCATTAAATACGTGCTTGTTGATTGATTGCTCCTTTTTGTACAGTCGCTCATTTGAACCCAAGCATAGAACCTTCCATTGATCACCGTTAGTGTTGTCTTATTAGAAATGGCTCCATGCTCTAACCTAGGGAAATCTGCCTGGATTTCAATTATGTACTACAATACAGCAGCTAGATGCTGGTTCACTGCAGGCTCTTGCATGGGGGATGAAGAGCAAAGAGGGCACCTTCTATCTCATCCAGAAGCTTCTGCAATGGTGAGGGGGGATCTTGTGATGGGTGCCCAGGGGACTGGCTCCTTTCATCCTTCAAGGGTACCCTCTGACCCAGCCTCTGGGATAGGACTGGGATCTGGTAGGGATCTGGATAAATCCGATATAACTTACTTCCTTTTGGCTTTGTTTTTTATTGATGGCACTGTTTGGGGGAGAGGAAAGTGACTTTGCACAGTTAGGGAAGCTGGGAGCAGGAAAATCAGGGAACACCTCTGTAGAGTTCATTTCCATGTACACAGCTAAGCAGGAGGCTGAAATCATCAAGCCAACCAGCCTGGGTAAAGAGCTTGTTTTAATATTTTCTTAAACAGCCAGTGATGGAGAACTCCGCTAATGACTCCAGTGGAAGCTCCTTGCTGAGTATTTCCCCCCCGGTCATCAGATTGGGGGATGATTCTGTGCTGAATGTGGCCTGGAAGCCTGAGCCCAGCCTTCTTGTGTGAGAAATGACAGCGAGTAATGTCTCCATCTGTGGTCGTTGTGGGTGGAATCTTCCATTTGGGGGAGCATCAATCAACTTGTGCCATCTAATGGGCCCTCAGAGTTTCAGGAATATATTCCTGCAGAAGAAACAGCAAAGAAAAACATTTTTCCTTCTTTTTTTTCTTTCTTTCTACCTTTTTTGTGTGCAGAGGAAAACAATAACTGGTCTTCTTAATGTGCCATCTGAGGTACACAGGACTGACCTAACCATGAGTGTTCAGCAGCCAAGATGCCCACGTTGGGAACCTGTGTTACAATTTTAAAAATATCTCTTTTGGGGGGCTCATCCACGTCCTCCAACAGCTGTACAAATCAGAAATGAGAGACCTTAGATGGTAAGTAATCTTCTTTCAGGAAAGTTACGTGATCATTAAGGCCCAGGTAGAATTGAAGAATGTGGCTCCGTACTCCAGACCTAAAGGACCTCTTGTCATTGTGTTTGACAGTCATGAAGCTGATGTTAAGAATTCTCTGAAAGTCATTCTTGATAAATGGCTTAGGAATTTCTACATTGCTTGAGCTAAGTGAGAAAAAATAGAACAAAGAAAGATGCATCATTCACCTGGGAAAGAGTTTTTCTAAAACTCTCTTATACATAACCCCAAAGGAGCCTTCTCCAAATTCTCATGGCCCTTTCTCGTTACTCCTGCCACTACCACCACCAACTCCTTCTGGGGTTCCCAGAGCATCCGGTAATTTGGTTTGGCAGTAGCTCAATGTCTGTGGATATGGGTGAAATGGGGAGCCCAGCACCCAACTTCTGCCGGGTATTGAATCCAATCTCTTGGGAGGGGTGGGACTAGGAGTCCTCCAAGCTTTTGACTTTGGTCTTTATGCATCTTCACAATTGCACTGCACAAGATACCAGACATTTTGCTGTAGGGAGAGGCATTTAGTAGGTTATAAAAATACAGACTTTAGGGGGATTCTCAGCTCGGTAAAGAACGTACCAGTCTAGTATAAGTCAGACTAAGGAGCTCCTGGACCATTTGTGGAATTATCAGCTCAGCCACATCCCAATTCATTAATAATGCCCTCTATATGATAAAAACAGGACCTTTATCAATAATCCTTGAGCTATAAAGCACACAGTTATTTATACAAAGAAGATTACGGTGAATTATAACATATTTGTGTATTAGTCAATTGCTATCATAAGCCCAATACTCTGGCCATGAGCTGCCTGGCAAACAGCAAGGGAGAATGATGATGTTCCAGCTTCTCCTGCAGAGCTGCCTTGAAGGGAAAATATCCGGTCTCCATCCTGAAGTTCCTCTTAAGTCTCCAATCACCAGAAAGGAGAATAAGAATGAAGCAGCCATTGGAAAAGTTAGGCAAGAGAGGAAGCGGGCAGAACCCCTGGAGCCCTGCCCATTGCTCTGGAGAGACGGGGTCCCAGGGAAGGCCCCTCCCCAGGCAACGTACGATGAATATATGAGTACAAAAACCCGATTATTAGGTGCTTTCTATGTGCAAGGCACTGCATATACAAATGGTGATGGCGCTCTGCCTGGAGGAGCCCACATTCTAACTGGGGGAGGCAAGGTTGGTTTGGAGTAAGAACTGGAAGCTGCCTCTCTCAGGCCACTGTGGGTTCCATTCCATCTGACAATAGGAACAATTCCATCATGCACTGGGAAGTATTTTGGGATGGTAAGCCATATGGGGGAGGGGCCTACTCCTCACTCCTAGTCATCTAGACAGTGTGTGTCGGTCATTAGCTGTCATTGTAGGGGACAGTAGAACTGTTGAAATAGTTAAAACATGTCCTTTATTAATGACTCCAAGTTACCAAGGAAGGGAGACAGTTGAGAACACCACGTCATGAAGAATGGTGATAATTAGATAATGACAAATGATATACACTATATTGTCAGTTACTAACCATTTATTAAGCATGTACTATGTGCCAGGCACTGTGATAAGGGCTAGGGAAGTAAATAGAAACAAAAATAAAATTTGCCTCTGCCCTCATGGCATTCTAATGGAAGCAGATAACCCAAAGAAGGGAAGGGGAGGTATCTGCCCTGAGGCATGCTGGACCAGTCCAGAGAGTCAGGAGTAGAGCCATGAGAAGAGTAAAGGGATGACCATGGTTAGCTTGGGCATTTCCTCAAAATGGCAGTTCTAGGACCAGCTCACCAACTGCAGGACAGGGCTATAGAGACAGAAGAATCTTCCAGGGTGAGAAAGCAACAGTCAATCAATCAATCATCGTTAATTAAGTGACTACTATGTGCCAGGCACAGTGCTAAGTGCTAGGAAGAGGCAGGTCTCCAGACTCTAGCCTGGCTGTGATGGGAATTTTAAGAGCTACTGATAAGAATAATTGCTAATATGTTTATAGCAGACAAGCATCTTGGCATAGTGTATAGAGAACCAGGAAATCCTAGATTCCAGTTCTACCTCTGACTAGGTGACCTTGAGCAAGTCCCTTCATGTCCCAGTGCTCTAGATAACTGTCCGAGACTTTGAGTTTATTTTTAATATTTTTTTAATTACACATAAAATCTTTTTTTTTCTTTCTTTTTTTTTAAATAATTTATTTATTTAACATATTTGGTTTTCAGCATTGATTTTCACAACAGTTTGAATTACAAATTTTCTCCCCATTTCTACCCTCCCCCCCACTCCAAGATGGCATATATTCTGGTTGCCCTGTTCCCCAGTCAGCCCTGCCCTCCATCACCCCCCTCCCCTCTCATCCCCTTTTCCCTTCCTTTCTTGTAGGGCAAGATAAATTTCTACGCCCCATTGCCTGTGTATCTTATTTTTTAGTTGCATACAAAAACTTTTTTTGTTTTTGAACATCTGATTTTAAAACTTTGAGTTCCAAATTCCCTTCCCTCTTCCCTTCCCACCCACCCTCCCTAAGAAGTTGAGCAATTCAACCTAGGCCACACATGTATCATTATGTATAACCCTTCCACAATACTCATGTTGGTGAAAGGCTAACTACATTTTGCTCCTTCCCAACCCATCCCGCTTTATTGAATTTTCTCCCTTGACCCTGTCCCCTTTCCAAAGTGTTTGTTTTGATTACCTCCACCCCCATCTGCCCTCCCCTCCATCATCCCCGCCCTTTTATTTTTTTTTTTTATCTTCCTCCCTCTTCTTTCCTGTGGGGTAAGATACCCAACTG
Organism: Trichosurus vulpecula; assembly: GCF_011100635.1. Lineage (NCBI taxonomy): Eukaryota > Metazoa > Chordata > Mammalia > Diprotodontia > Phalangeridae > Trichosurus > Trichosurus vulpecula. Next base: position 2,252,451 of record NC_050576.1, on the reverse strand, counting down.
AGTATGTATGGTATTCCCTCCTCAGGCCGAATCTGATGAGAGCAAGGTTCACTCATTCCCCCCTCACCTGCCCTCTCCCCTCCTCCCACAGAACTGCTTCCTCTTGCCACCTTTATGCCAGATAATCCACCCCATTCTATCTCTCCCTATCTCCCTCTCTCACTATGTTGCTCTCTCATCCCTTAATTTCATTTTATTTCTTTTACATATCTTCCCTTCATCTTCAACTCACCCTGTGTCTGTTCTCTCTCTTTTACATATATATATATACCTACATACACAAGCATACATATACACATAGATACATACATACACATTCACTTATATATATATATATATATATACATAAACATATATATATGCATATTCCCTTCAACTACCCTAATACTGAGGTCTCATGAATCATACACATCATCTTTCCATGTAGGAATGTAAACAAAACAGTTCAACTTTAGTAAGTCCCTTGCAATTTCCGTTTCTTGATTACCTTTTCATGCTTCTCTTGATTCTTGTGTTTGAAAGTCAAATTTTCTATTCAGCTCTGGTCTTTTCACTGAGAAAGCTTGAAAGTCCTCTATTTTATTGAAACTCCATCTTTTGCCTTGGAACATGATACTCAGTTTTGCTGGGTAGGTGATTCTAGGTTTTAATCCTAGCTCCATTGACCTCTGGAATATTGCATTCGAAGCCCTTCGATCTCTTAATGTAGAAGCTGCCAGGTCTTGGGTTATTCTGATTGGGTTTCCACAATACTCAAATTGTTTCTTTCTGGCTGCTTGCAGTATTTTCTCCTTGATCTGGGAGCTCTGGAATTTGGTGACAATATTCCTAAGAGATTTCTTTTTGGGATCTATTTGAGGAGGTGATCGATGGATTCTTTCAATTTCTATTTTGCCCTGTGGCTCTAGAATATCAGGGCAGTTCTCCTTGATAATTTCTTGAAAGATGATATCTAGGCTCTTTTTTTGATCATGGCTTTCAGGTAGTCCAATAATTTTTAAATTATATCTCCTGGATCTATTTTCTAGGTCAGTGGTTTTTCCAAGGAGATATTTCACATTGTCTTCCATTTTTTCATTCCTTTGGTTCTGTTTTATAATATCCTGATTTCTCATAAAGTAACTAGCTTCCACTTGCTCCAATCTAATTTTTAAAGTAGTATTTTCTTCAGTGGTCTTTTGGACCTCCTTTTCCATTTGGCTAATTCTGCCTTTCAAGGTGTTCTTCTCCTCATTGGCTTTTTGGAGCTCTTTTGCCATTTGAGTTAGTCTGTTTTTTAAGGTGTTGTTTTCTTCAGTGTATTTTTCAGTATTTTTTTGGGTCTCCTTTAGCAAGTCATTGACTTGTTTTTCATGGTTTTCTCGCATCCTTCTCATTTCTCTTCCCAATTTTTCCTCTACTTCTCTAACTTGCTTTTCCAACTCCTTTTTGAGCTCTTCCATGGCCTGGGGCCAGTTCCTGTTTTTCTTGGAGGTTTCTCTTGTAGGCTCTTTGACCTTATTTATTTCTTCTGTCTGTATGTTTTGGTCTTCTTTGTCAGCAAAGAAAGAATGCAAAGTGTGAGACTGAATCTCCGTGCGTTTTCGCTGCCTGGCCATATTCCCAGCCAACTAACTTGACCCTTGAGTTTTTCAGTGGGGTATGACTGCTTGTAGATTACAGAGTTCTATGTTCCACGTTTGGGGGGGAGGTGCCAGCTCTGCCACCCCAGCACTGCTCCTTCCCCAGCCCCCAACCCGAACTTGGCTTAGATCTTCGGCAGGCTGTGCACCCCTGCTCTGATCTGCCACTTAATTCCTCCCAGCAGGTGGGCCTGGAGCCGGAAGTAACAACAGCTGTAGCTGCCCCACCTCCGCTGCCCCCGGGGCTGGAAGCCGAACCACGAACTCCTTCTACTCCTGCAGCTTTTCCCACTAACCTTCTCCGCAGTCTTTGGTGTTTGTGGGTTGAGAAGTCTCATAACTGCCACAGCTCACTGAATCAGGGCGCTAGAGCCCCCTCCGCCCGGCTTCTGGTCTGGATGGTCCATGCCGCTCAGGCTAGGCTCTGCTCCACTCCCTTCCCAGCTCCCAGCTCCCAGCTCCGAGCTCCGTGTGGGATAGACCTCACCCAGAGACCATCCAGGCTGTCCTGGGCTGGAGCCCTACTTCCCTCTGCTGTTTTGTGGGTTCAGCCGTTCTATAATTGGTTCAGAGCCATTTTTTATAAGTTTTTGGAGGGTCTCCGTAGGGAGCTCACATTATTCCCTGCCTACCAGCTGCCATCTTGGCTCCGCCCCCCCACATAAAATCTTTTAACATGTACTTTTTAAAATTTTGAGTTCCCAATTCCCACCCTCCCCCGCAATGAAAAGGAAGCAATTTGTTATGGGTTATACATGTGTCATCATGTAAAACATATTTCTGTGTTAGTCATTGTGGGAAAGAAAAGACAGACAAAAATCCTCAAGAAGAATGAAGAAAATTTTTAAAAATGTGTGCTTTGATCTGCATTCACACTTCTTCAGCTCTTTCTCTGGAGGGTGTGGCATTGTTCATCCTAAGTCCTTTCAATTACCATGGACCATTGTATTGCTGAGAACTAGCTAAGTCATTCACAGTTGATCATCTTACAATGTTGCTGTTATTGTGTACAATGTTCTCCTGGTTCTACTCACTTGACTCTGCATCAGTCCATGTAAGTCTTTCCAGGTTTTTCTGAAAGCATCCTGCTTATCATTTCTTATAGCATAATAGTATTCGTCACAATCAAATGCCACAGCTTGTTCAGCTATTTTCCAGTTGATGAGCATCCCTTCAATTTCCAATTCTCTGACACCACAAAAAGAGCTGCTATAAATGTTTTTGTACCTATAGGTCCTTCCCATCTCCCTCCCCCCTTTTAAAATCTCTTTTGGATATAGACCTGCAAGTGGTATTTTTGGGTCAAAGGGTATGCACATTTTTTATAGCCCTTTGGGCATATTTCCAAATTGCATCTGGGTTGGATCAGTTCACAACTCCACCAAGGATGCTTTAGTGTCTTAATTTTCCCACATCCCTTCCACATTTGTCATTTTCCTTTTCTGTCATATTAGCCAATCTGATAGGTTTCAGGTGGTATCTCAGAATTATTTTAATTTACATTTCTCTGATCAGTAGTGATTTAGAGTATTTTTTATTTCTTTTTTTTTAGGGCATGATGTCTTTATTTAATTTGGGATGACCCAGAAAAGACATATTACCCTTGATGTGGGCATTCTCAATTCAATTCCCTAAATCATTAAGTATTTTTTGAGATTTTTTTATTTTTATTTTACAACACTTGGTTCTACATAATTTTGAGTTCCAGAATTTCTTCCCCCCGCCTCCCTCCCCAAGACGGCGTGGAATCCAATATATCTTCTACATATAACTTTGCATTGAATTTATTGACATGATAGTCAAGTTGTAAAGAAGAATTATGACCAATGAAATGAATTGTGAGAAAGAAGAAACAGAACCAAAAAAAAACCAACAAAACCCCAAAACAAAAACAAAAGAGAAGAAAAAAACAAAAGGAAAAAATGGCAAACATGATGTATGCCTCAATCTGCATCCAGACTCCATAGTTCTTTCTCTGGATGTAGATAGCACTCTCCATTGTGAGTCCTTTGGAGTTGTCTTTCCACCCTGTATTGCTGAGAAGAGTGGAGTCTATCAGGGTTAGTCAGCACAGAATCCAAATATCTGTGGTTGTGTACAATGTTCTTCTGGTTCTGCTCTGCTTGCTCAGCATTATATTGTGTAGGTTTTTCCAGGTTGTTATGAAATTTGTCTCATCCCCATTTGCTATAGCACAATAGTATTCCATTAACTTTATATAACACAACTTGTTCAGCCACTCCGCAATAGATGGACATCCCCTCGATTTTCAATTCTTTGCTACCACAAAGAAAAGCTGCTATAAATATTTTTGCACATATGGGTCCTTTTCCCACTTGTATGATTTCTTTGGGATACAATCTTAGAAGTAGTATGGCTGGGTTAAAGGGTATGAACATTTTTATAGCCCTTTGGGCAAAGTTGCAAATTGCTCTGCAAAATGGCTGGATCTGTTCACAACTCCACCAACAATGTATTAATGTTCCAATTTCCTCACATCTACTCCAGCATTTATCATTTTCCTGTTTTGTCATGTTAGCCAATCGGACAGGAGAGAGTGGTACCTAAGAGTTGTTTGATTTGCATTTCTCTAATCAGTAGTGATTTTGAGCATTTTTTCATATGCCTATAGATATCTTTAATTTCTTCCTCTGAAAACTGCCTGTTCATATCCTTTGACCATCTCTCAATTGGGGAATGACATGTATTCCTATAAATTTGGCTCAGTTCCCTGTATATTTTAAAAATGAGGCCTTTATCAGAGACACTGGCTGTAAAGATTTTCTCCCAATTTTCTGCTTCCCTCCTAATCTTTGTTGCATTGGCTTTTTGTATACAAAAGCATTTCAATTTAACCTAATGAAAATTATCTATTTTGCATTTTGTAATGCTCTCTCTCTCTCCTTGTGTCATGAATTCTTTGCTTTTCCATAGATGTAATAGGTAAACTATACCTTGGTCTCCCAAATTGTTTATAGTATCAGTCTTTGTTCCTAAATCATGAACCCATTTTGACTTTATTTTGGTATATGGTATAAGATATTGGTGTATGCCCAGGTTCTGCCATACCATTTTCCAATTTCCCAAGAAGTTTTTGTGAAATAGTGAATTCTTAGCCCAGAAGTTGGATTCTTTGGGTTTATCAAAGAGTAGATTGCTATACTTGTTGACCACTGCGTCTTGTGTACCTATCCTATTCCACCGATCCATTGCTCTGTTTCTTAGCCAGTACCAGGTAGTTTTGATGCCTGCTGCTTTCTAGTACAGTTTAATATCTGGTATGGCTAGGCCACCTTCCCTAGCATTTCTATTCATTGATTCCCTAGATATTCTAGACCTTTTGTTCTTCCAGATGAATTTTGTTATTATTTTATCCGGCTTTGTAAAATAATTTTTTGGTAGTTTGATTGGTATGGCACTGAATAAATAAATTAATTTAGGTCAAATTGTCATTTTTGTTATATTAGCTTGGCCTAACCATGAGCAACTGATAATTTTCCATTTATTTAGATCTGACTTTATTTGCATGAAAAGTGTTTCATAATTATCTTCATATGGGCCCTGGGTTTGTCTTGGCAGATAGACTCCCAAATATTTTATAGCATCTACAGTAACTTTGGGTGGAACTTCTCTTTCTGTCTCTTTCTGTTGGACTTTGTTTTTAATGTTTAGGAATGCTGAGGATTTATGTGGGTTTATTTTGTATCCTGCAACTTTGCTAAAGTTATTTATAATTTCAAGTAGTTTTTTACTTGATTCTCTAGGATTCTCTATGTAAATCATCATATCATCTACAAAAAGTGATAATTTAGTTTCTTCTTTGCCTATTCTAATTCCTTCAATTTCTTTTTCTTCTCTTACTGCTACAGCTAACATTTCTAGTACCAAATTGAATAGTAGGGGTGATAATGGACATCCTTGTATCACCCCTGATCTTATTGGGAATGCATCTAGCTTATCCCCATTACAAATAATGCTTGTTGATGGTTTTAGGTAGATGCTATTTATAATTTTAAGGAAGGCTCCATTTATTCCTATGCTTTCTAGGGTTTTTAATGGGAACGGGTGTTGTATTTTGTCAGAGGCTTCTTCTGCATCTATTGAGATGATCAAATGGTTTCTGCTAGTTTTGTTGTTGACATTACCAATTATGCTGATAATTTTCCTAATATTGAACCAGCCTTGCATTCCTGGAATAAATCCTACCTGGTCATAGTGTATTATTCTCATGATAAGCTGCTGCAATCTTTTTGTTAATATTTTATTTAAAATTTTTGCATCAATATTCATTAGGGAAATTGGTCTATAATTTTCTTTCTCTGTTTTGACTCTTCCTGGTTTGGGTGTTAGTGTCATATTTGTGTCATAAAAAGAATTTGGTAGGACTCCTTCACTTATTTTCCCAAATAGTCTATAAAGCATAGGAAATAATTGTTCTTTAAATGTTTGATAAAATTCACATGTAAAACCATCTGTCCTGGGGATTTTTCCTAGGCAGTTCATTGATGGCTTGCTCAATTTCTTTTTCTGAGATGGTGTTGTTTAGGAATTTTACTTCTTCTGTTAACCTGGGCAATTTATATTTTTGTAGATATTCATCCATATCCCTAAGGTTGTCAAATTTATGGGCATAGAATTGGACAAAATAATTCCTAGTTAAAGTTTTGATTTCCTCTTCATTAGAGGTGAATTCACCCTTTTCATTTTTGATACTGGTAATTTCATTTTCTTCTTTCTTTTTTTTCTAAATCAAAGTGACCAAAGGTTTATCAATTTTATTGTTTTTTTTTCATAAAACCAGCTCTTTGTTTTATTTAGTAATTCAATAGTTTTCCTGATTTCAATTTTATTAATCTCTCCTTAGATTTTCCATATTTCTAATTTGGTATTTAATTGGGGATTTTCAATTTGTCCTCTTTCTAGCTTTTTCAATTCCATGCCCAATTCATTGATCTCCTTTTCCTCTATTTTATTCATATAAGCATTTAGAGATATAAAACTTCCCCTAAGAACTGCTTTTGCTGCACCCCATAAGTTTTGGTATGTTGTCTCATTGCTGTAATTCTATTGAATGAAGTTATTAATTGTTTCTCTGATTTGTTCTTTGGCCCACTCATTCTTTAGAACTAGATTATTCAGTTTCCAATTAAATTTTATCTTATTTTTCCATGGTTCTTTATTACAAATAATTTTTATTGCATTGTGATCTGAAAAGGATTCTTTGACTACTTCTGCTTTTCTGCACTGGATTGTGAGGTATTTATGCCCTAGTACATGGTCAGTTTTTGAGTATGTGCCATGTACCACTGAGAAAAGAAGTATATTCCTTTTTATCTCCATTTAGTTTTCTCCAGAGGTCTATCATATCTGCCTTTTCTAAAATTCTGTTCACTTCCTTCACTTCTTTCTTATTTATTTTGAGGTTAGATTTATCAAGTTCAAAGAGGGGGAAGTTGAGGTCTCCCATTATTATAGTTTTGCTGTCTATTTCTTCCTGTAACTTCCTTATCCTCTCCTCTAAGAATGTGCATGCCATACCACTTGGTGCATATATGTTAAACAATGATATTGCTTCATTGTTTATGGTGCCTTTTAGCAGGATGTAGCATCATTCCTTGTCTCTTTTAATTAGATCTATCTTTACTTTTGCTTTGTTTGAGATTAGGATTGCTACACCTGCTTTTTTTTTTTTTACTTTAGTTGAAGCACAATATGTTTTACTCCAGCCTTTTACTTTTACCCTGTGTGTATCTCCCTATTTCAAATGTGTTTCTTGTAAACAGCATATTGTAGGATTATGGTTTTTAATCCATTCTGCTATCCACTTCCTTTTTATGGGAGAGTTCATCCCATTCATATTCACAGCTATGATTACTATCTGCGTCTTTTTCTCTATTGTATTTCCTCTGTTTATGCTTTTATTTCTCCCTTTCCCCTTCCACTCCTCAACAAATTTTTGCTTTTGACCACCGCCTTCCTCAGTTTAACCTCCCTCTTGATTCCCCTCCCTCATCTTACTATTTTCCACTTGCTACTTTTTCCTCCCTTCTGACCACCCCCCTCCCTTTTTTCCCCCTTTCCCCTCCTACTGCCTGTAGGACATGTTCGATTTCTATACATTTTGGGGTATGTTATTCTCTTTTGAACCAGATCCGATGAGAGTAAAGCTCAAATACTGCTCTTCTCCCTCCCTTCTTTCCCTGTAGTATAATGTGTTTTTGTGCATCTTCATTAGATGTAATTTACCCTTTTCCACTACTTCCTTACCTCTTCTCCCAGAACCCTCCCTTTACATCTATTAATTATGTTTTTTTATCCTTATGTCAGTTATTTTGTATAGACATCCACAGTCTATGTGGATCCCTTTCAGCTGTCATAATGAACGTACTATTCTCAAGATTGACATATATATATATATATATATATATATATATATATATATATATATATATATGTATATATAAAACATACCTAAGATGATATAATCCTATATAAAGATGTAAATAATTTGCACTTATTGATTAATAAAGTTTGTGGGGTTTTTCCCCTGTTTACCTTTTTATGTCTCTTTTGAGATTTGTATTTGAAGATTAAATTTTCCATTTTGTTCTGGCCTTTTCATCAGTAAGGTCTGGAATTCTCTTATTTCATTGAATGTCCATCCCCTTGCCTGAAAGTTTATCCTCAATTTTGCTGGGTAGTTGATCCTTGGTTGTAGGCCTAGCTCCTTTACCCTTCAGAATAATATATTCCAATTTCTCCTGTAATTTAACGTAGAAGCTGAAAGATCCTGCATGATCCTGATGATAGTTCCTTGATATTTGAATTGTTTCTTTTTGGCTGCTTGCAGTATTTTCTCCTTGACTTTGTAATTCTGAAATTTGGCTATAATATTTCTTGGTGTTTTCAGTTTGGGATCTCTTTCAGGGGGTGATCAGTGTATTCTTTCAGTGACTATTCTACCTTCTGTTTCTAGGACCTCTGGGCAGTTGTCTTTGATAATTTCTCAAAGATACTGTCAAGGCTCCTTTTTTGCATTGGGGATTTCTGGTAGACTAATAATTCTTCAATTGTCTTTCCTGGATCTATTTTCCAGGTCAGTTGTTTTTCCAATCAGATATTTCACATTTTCTTCTATTTTTTTCATTCTTTACGTTTTGATTTGCTACTTCTTGATGCCTCATAGAGTCATTAGATTCCACTTGCTCAATTCTAATTTTTAGTGAGTTGCTGTCTTCATTTTGCTTTTGAGTCTCCTTTTCCAGTTGGTTGATTTTACCTCTCAGGGTGTCATTATACTCTATTTAGATTCTGAATCTCTGTACCCATGTCGCCGATCTTATTTTTAAAGGACTTGATTTCATCAGTGGTTCTTTTTCCCCATTTTTTTTTTCAATTTTTCTTTTACCTCCCTAATTTAGTTTTTTTAAATCCTTCTTTAGCTCTTACAGTAATGCTTTTTGGGCTGGACACCAGTTCACATTTCCTTTTGAGGTATCAAATATGGGTATAGTGTCAAAGCTGTCCTCTTCTGAATTGGTATTTTGATCATCGCTGCCTCCATGAAAAAAAAAAATCAATGGTCCTTGGTTTTTTCATGTTCTTCCTCATGTTGGTTACCTTTTCCTTGCTTTACAATGAATTACTTTTCTTTTTTCCATTGTTCCTCTTTATTTATTTATCTATCTATTTATCTATTTATTTATTTATTTATTTGTTTATTTAATATTTTTAGTTTTCAGAATTGATTTTCACAAGAGTTTGAATTATAAATTTTCTACCCTATTCTACCCTCCCCCCACTCCCAGATGGCGTATATTCTGATTTCCCCATTCCCTAGTCAGCCTTCCCTTCTGTTGCCCTATTCCCCCCATCCCCTTTTCCCTTACTTTCTTGTAGGACAAGATAGATTTCTATGCCCCATTGCCTGGATATCTTATTTCCTAGTTGCATGCAAAAACTTTTTTTTAAACATCTGCTTTTAAAACTTGGAGTTTCAAATTCTTTCCCCTCTTCCCTCCCCACCCACTCTCCCTAAGAAGGCAAGCAATTCAACATAAGCCAAATGTGTATCATTATGTAAAACCCTTCCACAATACTCATGTTGTGAAAAACTAACTATATTTTGCTCTTTCCTATCCTCTCCCCTTTATTCAATTTTCTCCTTTGACTCTGTCGCTTTTCAAAAGTGTTTGCTTTTGATTACCTCCTCACCCATCTGCCCTCCCTTCTATCTTCCCCCCTTTTTTATCTCCTTCCTCCTTCTTTGCTGTGGGGTAAGATACCCAACTAAGTGTGTATGTTATTCCCTCCTAAGGTCAAATCCGATGACAGCAAGATTCACTCATTCCCCTTGACGTACCCCCTCTTCCCTCCCATCACAACTGCTTTTTTTGTGCCACTTTAATGTGAGATAATTTACCCCATTCTATCTCTCCCTTTCTCCCTCACTCAATATATTCCTCTCTCATCCCTTAATTTGCTTTTATTTTTCTAGATATCATCCCTTCATATTCAACTTCCTGTGCCCTCTGTCTATATATGTGTGTATATTCCCTTCAGCTACCCTAATACTGAGGTCTCATGAATTATACACATCATCTTTCCATGTAGGAATGTAAACAAAACAGTTCAACTTTAGTAAGTCCCTTATGATTTCTCTTTCTTGTTTACCTTTTCAAGCTTCTCTTGATTCTTGTGTTTGAAAATCAAATTTTCTATTCAGCTCTGATCTTTTCACTGAGAAAGCTTGAAAGTCCTCTATTTCATTGAAAATCCATATTTTCACTTGGAGCATTATACTCAGTTTTGCTGGGTAGGTGATTCTTGGTTTTAATCCTAGCTCCATTGACCTCTGGAATATCATATTCCAAGCCCTTTGGTCCCATAACGTAGAAGCTGCTAGATCTTATGTTATCGTGATTGTGTTTCCACAATATTCAAATTGTTTCTTTCTGGCTGCTTGCACTATTTTCTCCTTGATCTGGGAGCTCTGGAATTTGGCGACAATGTTCCTAGGAGTCTTCTTTTTGGGATCTTTTTCAGGAGGCAATCGGTGGATTCTTTCAATTTCTACTTTACCCTCTGGCTCTAGAATATCAGGGCAGTTTTCCTTGGTAATTTTTTGAAAGATGATATCTAGGCTCTTTTTTGATCATGACTTTCAGGTAGTCCAATAATTTTTAAATTCTTTCTCCTGGATCCATTTTCCAGGTCAGTGGTTTTTCCAATGAGACATTTCACATTGTCTTCCATTTTTTCATTCCTTTGGTTATGTTTTATAATATTTTGATTTCTCATAAAGTCACTAGCTTCCACTTGCTCCAATCTAATTTTTAAGGTGATATTTTCTTCAGTGATCTTTTGCACCTCCTTTTCCATTTGGCTAATTCTGCCTTTCAAGGCATTCTTCTCCTCATTGACTTTTTGGAGCTCTTTTGCCATTTGAGTTAGTCTATTTTTAAGGTGTTATTTTCTTCAGTATTTTTTGGGTATCCTTTAGCAAGTCATTGACTTTTTTTCGTGGTTTTCTTGTATCACCCTCATTTATTGACCCTTTTTTTCCTCTACCTCTCTTACTTGCTTTTCCAAATCCTTTTTTGAGCTCTTCCATGGCCTGACCCCAATTCATATTTTTCTTGGAGGCTTTTGATGTAGGCTCTTTGACTTTGTTGACTTCTTCTGGCTGTATGTTTTGATCTTCTTTGTGACCATAAAGCAATCTAGAGTTTTAGTTTGAGTCTCAGTTTGTTTTTTGCTGCCTGTTCATGTTTCCAGCCAACTATTTGACCCTTGAGCTTTTTGTCAGGGTATGACTGCTTGTAAAGTAGAGAGTACTGTGTCCCAAGCTTTAGGGTCCAAATACTGCTGTTTTCAGAGCTACTTCTACTCCATTGTCACTGCAGGCTCTGTCAGAGCAGCACTCCTCCTCCCCCAAGAACTGCCAACCAGGACCACAATATTGATCCAAGCAGGGCACAGCAAGAGAACCTGCCTTTGTGCCCACAAAGTGCTCCTTGCAATCCCTCTCTGATCCACTGCTAGATTCCTTCCACCATGTGAGCGTGGGACTGGGGAAGCAGCTGATACTGCACCTTTGGAGGCAGACTCAGGAGCTTCCTGCTCCTGCCACTGCCAGAGTTGCACCACCTCCGCCCCAGGGCTAGTGGTCGGACTGCTCTGAACTCGATCCCGCAGTTTCCCACTAACCTCCTCTTTGGCATTTGTGGGTTGAGAAGTCTGGTAACTGCCTCAGCTCAATGATTCATGGCCCTAAGGCCAGTTCCAGCTGGCTGATTCCCGTTCTGGTTTGTCCTGGTGTGGCCCATGCTGGGCTGCGCTCTGCTCCCAGCACCGTGCAATAGATCATTCCTGGTTTCTATCCAGGATCTCTTGGACTGGAGACCAGTTTCCCTCTGGAATTTCATAGGTTCCGCCGCTCGAGAATTTGCTTAGAGCCATTTTTTACAGGCATTTGGAGGGATTTTGGGGAGAGCTTAAGCAAGTCCCTGCTTTCCAGGTGCCATCTTGACTCTGCCCCCTGTCTAGGTGATTCTTGCTTGTAATCCTAGCTCTTTTGCCTCCAGAATATCACATTCCAATTTTGCTGTTTCCTTAATATAGAAGCTGCTAAATCCTGTGGCTCCACGATATTTGAATTGTTTCTTTTTGGAAGCTGGCAATATTTTCTCCCCAACCTGGGATCTCTGGGATTTAGCTATAATATTCCTGGGAGTTTTCATTTTGGGATCTATTTCAGGAAGTGATTCTTTCAATTTCTATTTTATCCCCTGGATCTAAGATATTGGGTAGTTTTCCTTAATAATTTCTTGAAATATGATGTCTAGGTTCTTTATGTGATCATACATTATTTCTCCTCCATTTATTTTCCAGGTCAGTTGTTTTTCCATGGAAATATTTCACATTTTCTTCTACTTTTTTCATTCTTTTGATTTTTTTGTTTTGTTTTGTGATGTCTTATGGAGTCATTAGCTTCCACTTCCTGTCCAATTCTAATTTTTAAGGAATTATTTTCTTCAATGAGTTTTTGTACCTACTTTTCCATTTGGCCAATTTTAGTTTTTTAGTTCCTTTCCTTCAGTGAATTTTTGTACATCTTTTTTTCCTTGTTTGGCCAATTCTGCTTTTTAAGGAGTTCTTCTCTTCAGTGGATTTCTGTACCTCTTTTACCATTTGGTCTATGTTTTATTTCCTTCAGTATTGTGTGTGTGTGTGTGTGTGTGTGTGTGTGTGTGTGTGCCTCCTTTAGCAAGAGGTTGACTCTTTCATTTTTCATAATTTTCTTGTATCACTCTCATTTCTTTTCCCCATTTTTTTCCTCTACCTCGCTTATTTAATTTTTAAAATCCTTTTTGAGCTCTTCCAAGAATTCTATTTTGGGGGCTGAAGCAAATTCACTTCTTTTAATTTTGAGGCTTTGGGTGTAGCTGTTTTGATTTTGTTATCTTCTTTTGAGTTTGTGCTTTGTTTTTCCTTATCACCATAATAACTTTCTATGGTCAGGTTCTTTTTTGTTGTTTGCTTATTTTTCTCACCTATTTCTTACCTTTTAACTCTATGTTAAATTTGCACTCTCCTCCAAGCTTCAAGTTTTTTAATGTTGTTTTCCTTCCCAGTTCCAGGGGTCTGTAAGTTTTCACTTCTTTGAGGTGGTATGATTTAAGTAGTGTTGTGTTTTCTACTCTCTTGGCTTGTGCTCTGGTCTGTGAGTAGCTACTTGCATTCTTTTCTACCCTGGAACTGTGACCAGAATTCCTGCTACTGCTAGTGCTCCTCCTTGTCCTGGGACTGTGACCTTGAAATATGTATTGGCAATGCCATAGCGGTCTACTCTCAGTGCCAGCAAAGAGTCTTCTGTAATCTCCTTCTGACCAGTCATTCAGCCCTCTTACTGTCTGTGGGCTGAGAGCTCCGGAAGTCACTGGGGCAAATTCAGGCATCCCCCCCAACCTGCTGTAGGCATGCCTGGGGGTTGCCTACACACTTCTATGCTGCACTGCCAGTGAGACAGATCTTTTCAGCTGATCTTGGGCTGGAAAATTGTTTCTACCCATCCTTGTGTTGCTTCTGCCCCTCCAGAATTTGTTTTGAAGAGTTATTTTAATATTGTTTAGAAGGGAATTTAGGCAAGCTCAGCCAAATCCCTGCCTTTACTCCACCATCTTGGTTCTGCCTCCTTTTCTCCATCTTGAGACTCTGAATTTAGAGACAGTGCTAGAAGCTCACTGAACAAAGGAAGGCAGGTGTGTGATCCGTATTCCAGTCTCTATTGATATGATGTTCTCAGGTTTGCAAAGCACTTTCCATACACCATCTCATTTGTTTCATCACAGTGACCCTGGCACTGTTGTTACCTGTATTTTAGGATAATAACCACAGAGCTAGAAAAAACCCTTCAAATTCACTTTACAGATGAAATGGAAACTGTGACACTGAGTGACTTGCCCATATTTACCCAGCTCATAATATTAGGGACAGGATTGGAACTCAGACCTCTCCTGACCCCAAGTCCTGTCCTTTATCCATTTTGCCAAAATTTTCTGAAACTGAAAGTCCTGATATGCTTCAATTTCTTTTATTTTGAAATTGATGGCCTCTTTCCACTTGAGATTTGCACCTTATGCCAGCTTTTAGTCTATGATATAAATGCACTGTGTGATTTTTTTCCTTTGCATTTCATATGACAGAATAGATTGCCTTGGAACCCAGATATGGATTTTCTTTCATCCTCAAATCTCTGCATTTAGAAGATTTAGAAGAAGCAGTGTTTAATAAAAGTGCATTAATTGTGATACTTTTCAATATGGTCCTGTAGTTAGAAGGTGGCTTGGTACCCTGGCAGTATACAGTATTTGGTTCTTGTTTGAGTAAGCTGGAAGAGAAACTGAGGGTCTTGCACCACTGGGAACCCTGCCATGGAGCTCTCAGGCTCTGTGTGAGAACTTGGCACCTTAGGATCTTTTCTTCTAAGTGAAGGATCAGGGATGCATGAATGTGCAAAGTCTGTCCAGGGCACCTTCAGTGATGTGTCTTTCCTCTCAGTCTATAGAGGCCTGCAGATGGCAAAGGAAGCCGGGTGAGGATCCCTTGCCAGAAGAGCAGACACTTCTGTTTAATGAGGAAGTGCTGGCCAGAGAACTGGCTGGGGTTTGGACTCACTGAACAGACTGTTCTCACTTTCCAATGTCTGGACCTTGGGAAAGCACCAAGCTCTCGTAGCTGTATGTTTGTGCTGAACATTGTGGAACTTTCAAGGAAAGTGGTTTTCACACGCCTTGGCTACTCTCACGTTTCAGAACTCTGAAGCGTTGCTCCTTGGGCAGACTTACGTGCATTATGAGAAGATGGGTGAGGCTCGACGATTTGTGGCACCAGAAGGGCCCAGTGATATGAGTGATGGGTACGCTCTCAGCTGACACTTATTCTCAGAATAATCTTCATTGATATCTTTTGTCTTCACCTTGCCTTGATTCCTGTGTACCTCTCCCCTCTGCCCCCTCAAGAGCCATCCCGTGTAATCAAGAATCAACAAATATCTATTAAGTGGCCACTTGGTGCTAGGGGATGTAAGGACCAACTGCAATGGTCCTTGTTCTCGAGGAGCTTACAGACTCTCCAGGGAGACCGTCATACATATAAATATTGACAGAAGAAATATAATAAGAATAGCTTATATTTATAAAGCACTTGCTCTGTGCCAGGCATCATGCTAAGAGCTTTACAATGGTCATCACATCTGGTCCTATCACAATCAAGTTTTGCATGCCCACAACAGAGCTGGAGCCAAACTGATTGAGGACTCGGAGAAACAGCTGGCTAGCTAGATGGATGGACAGGCAGAGAGGTGACAGATGGATAGATAAACACATGCAGAGATGGATAAGGGGATGATAGATAACTCACTGAATAGCTACCATTTGTAGAACATTTACTATGTGCCAAGCACCTTATCTCATTTCATCCTCACAACAACTCTGGGAGGTTGCTGCTATATTCTCCCCATGTTACAGATGAAGAAATATGACAAGTGGTTTTGGACTGGAGGATGTCAGTAATTGGGTAAATCTGGAAATGCTTCATTTAGGTAGTGTAGATTTGGATGGAAGTAAAGGTTCTAATGAGGTGGACCTGAGGAGTGACTGCATTCCCAGCACTGGGAACTCAGGGCCAAGGTGCGGAGGTGGTAGATGGAACGTTATGTGTGAGGAATAACAAGAAAACCAGTCTGGCTGTCCTGTACACTCCAGGGAGAGGAATGATAGGGAAGGAAGCTAGAAAGGTAGATTGGGTCCAGATCATTCAGGACTTTTATGCCGAACAAAAGAATTGATACTTTTATCCTACAGACAGTAGGTGGGAATATCCTGGTCAAGCCTATACTTTATGTTAAATCTCCTTGACTGCCTTGTGGTATTTGGGTGGGGATGAAGAGAGCCTACATGTAGGAGAACCAGTTGGAATCATCTGTCTGATCATCAGCTCCTTAGAACAAAGGTTAAAAAAAAGCATCATCAAAGTAGAACACAGGGAGGGAATAGAAAGCACCAAATGGTGCTGGACCGACCTATTTATTGAAAGATAAGAAATGGACAAACAGGAGGACGTTGATTCTGCTGATCACTATTTCTTAAAACAGAGTAGCAGGAGTAAAGCAGGAAGCAAAATGAAGAAGCCTAACGGAACTCTGAAATGTCCTCTCCCGGATGAGGCTTTCTCTCCTTGTCGAGTCGAGCTGTGGCGGCCCAAGTTGTTTCAACAAGCCGGCTAGCAGCTTCTGTGGGGGTGTAAGATCCACCCACAGCCAGCACCCAGAAAGCTGCCAACAGCACAGGTTCTTTTGATCTGCTTAACTAAGGAAAGCAAGGTGAAGGGGTTGACAAGCTTACTTTAATTCAGCACACAAATATCATTCACTTAGTTCAGGGGAAAAAGCCAGCACCCTAAATTTCAGAATAAAATATGAACAAATTACAAACATCAGCAGACAGACCCAATCCAATTCGTAACTACCAACATCTAGGTTCAGCCCGGGAGCTCAGAACAGGGGTTGGCCCAGAGTCACACGCACCACCACGGCTGTGGGTGAAAGCTCCAAGGAAGAGGAGGCCAACCCCTGGTTTTATATCTTTTTCAGCATCAGAGGTGAGTCACACATGTGACTCACCCATGTGACCTAGAATCGTCACAAAGAGGCAGACTTAAACCCACATGGTCTAAAAGCCTCTGCTCTCCCAGACATGTAAACTAGGCCCTCCCTGGAGTTAGCCCCACCTTGGGCCCCACCTTAGTTGCCAATCCACACCCACATAGGTTTTATACCTAAAAGGGGTTTGGGCCTTGGGCTTAGCACTTAGTAAGACTCAATGAAATACACTGAATTTCTCAAAGCAAACAAAAGCCAAACTCTTCAAGGGCACTTATTGAACTAAGTGCTAAGGAGCCCATTTTGCTTACCAACACACAAGTCGATGCGGCTTGGAATACGGGCTCATTTGGAAGCTGTGATGGAGAAAGACATCACAGGGCTCTGGACAGCTTTCCTTCACTAAACAGTGAAAAGCAGTAAGGCAGAAACCTTGGGAGATGGAGACTCAGCTAAGTCAGAGCATCTCGAGAGCGTTTAGAGAGGAAACTGAAGGCGAGATAACAAGAGAGAATGGGATCGGTTTCCAGAGCAGCTGAGAAGTGAAATTAATGTTAAGAGCTTTGGGGGAATGGAAATGTTGGTTCAAACAACCTGGTCTACAGCAGCAGTGAGAAAAACGTAAAGACCTTCATAAGTGTAAATGTAGTGAGTATAATGTGAAGCCGTGTGGGAGGGGGAGCAAGACTGGGGAAGGATTTAATAACAGCCTCCACATGCCTAAAGTCCTCTTGGGAAGGGATAGGAGGTGCTCGCTAGTCCGACTGAGGATGTACGAAAAGGAAGGGATTTTAGCCAAGGTAGGAGAGGCAGTGTGGTGGTATGGGGAGACTCGGAGCGATTTCATAGCCCTTCCAGGTCTGCGAAGCACTTTACTTATATTATCCTCCTCGAGCTGCCATCATCATTCCCATCTTCCAGATGAGAGAGCAGGTAGCAAGAAGTTGAGGGACAGGCCCAGGGCCACACAGCTGGGAAATATCGGAAGCAGTATTCGAACTTGGGTCTCTCCGATCTCCAGCCTCACGCTAACCGCTGGATCGATCAGCTGGTGTCTGAGGGAGCTGCCTCAGTATCTGGAAGGGCTTGGCTCAGCAGCTACCCAGGACACTTACTGGCAGTGAGATCTTTTGTGAGCTTCTGCACCTCGGTTCTCCAAACAGCAATTGAAGGCTATCATTTGCAGTGAAGGTGTTGGTCCAGTTTGGTATAGGCAGTTTCTCACCAAGAGCGCCTCAGACCAAAGAAGTCACAGGTTAAAAAAAGCAACAAAAGAGAAATGAGGTTCGCTCTAAGTGAGCCATTGTTGGTATAGGGAACAGCCTGCAATGGGAAACCCCAGTTGTGGCTCTAAAGGAGCAGCAGCCTCCCCACTGTTCATCAAAATGTCAGCAGGAAAGGCCTTTCTGGGCTAACCTCTGGAATCGCTCATAGAAGGAGGTATGGTCATTCACAAAGTCACTGGCCTGTTTGCACAGTAGTCTGGCAGCTAGAGAGCCAACACCCATGCTTGGGAAGGGTTTCTGATGATTTCGGGTGACTTCTGATGGAGGCTTACTTTCTCACATTGAGGACATTTCCCAATCCACCCAGTCTAGGCTTTTCCAATGCCCTGATGGATCTTCAGTCTCCTCAGAACAGGTGCTCCCTTCTCTGGGGGCAGATTGCAACCCATCCTGTGAAAATCTTGTCTGCGTTTTTGGATATCCTAAGTAGGAAGTCTCACCAATGGGTTAGATGCATTCCTCATCTCCTGTAAGGTTTTTCAGGGCAAGAGGGAGGCAGTGGAGCTTTTCTGTAATTCCTCACTACTGCCATGGGATCAGACCATGTCCTTTGTCTTAGAGGATGTTTCTTATAGACCTTTATTAGGCCAGGTCACGCTTGGTACTGGCCTGTAGCTTCCTCATTCCCCACTGTACACATCTCCACTGTTCTTTGGATTTCCTCACTAGCTGCATTCTAACCACAGTCATGTAGCACCTCAGATTAATCTGCGATCTCATTTGGAAAATTCCCATCAATGAGGGAGATCTCAGCCCCCACACCTTCCAGGTGGAGCAGCTCTTTCGCACGCATGCTCACGGTTTCTCCATGGGGCTGTCCAATGTGCTGGGGGGCTTCCTTACTTTTCCCTGATGACATCTTGAGGGTCTCAGTGGACCACAGCAGCTCTCCACTTGGCACGGCTTCCTCTTGCTGCTGATCACAAATTTCCTTAATGACATCTGTTACTTCAGTCCTCCTGCATTCCCCACGGTGATTCATGACGCCGTACTCATACTCTGCCAACAATACTAACAATCTGACCAAAGGCTCCCCAACTCTGCATGAACTCACGGGGCCTTCACAGCATATTCAGAATTTCAGCTTGTGCGCTTGGGGGTTAGGGACACCGTGAACGCACCACTGAGACCCTAAGGAAGACTCCGGTGAGAATCTCTTCGATGGGTTTGGGTTTGGTGGTGGCTTAGGATCCCTGTAATCCCTGGCCAGCTCCCCAAGCGCAGCCCAGCTTCTTCTCCTTCTGTTTAGTTCTGGCTGCGGGTCATGGTTTGGTCATGTGGAGGTGGGGATGAACGGAGCTCTGGACCCGGAACCAGGGAGATCTGAGTTCAAATCTGGCCTCCAGCCCATAGTTGTGGGGTCCTGGGCAAATCACTCATCCCGCTCTCAGCCTCAGTTTTCTCAACTGTAAAATGGGCTAATAACAGGACCTGCCTTTCCAGGGCTGTTGGGAGGATGAAAGGAAGCCCTGTTTGTCAAGGGGGAGCATTTACTAAGCACGTACTATGTTCCAGGGATTGTGCTAGCTACTTTTACAGAGTGACCTCCTTTGAAGGTGGACGAGGACAGCCCCTGCCCTCGAAGAGCCCAGAGTCCTAATGGGAACCTGGAGAGCTGGGGGGAGGGGCAGGCAAGAGGAGGTGACGGAAGAGAGAATGGGGGGAGGAGGGCTGTAGAGAAAGTCTTGAGGCGTCGGGAGTATAGTCTGGAGAGAAATGAGACTTACTGATCAAAGTGTGATTGGAGTAGAGCCTGGAAGGGAGCCGGGGAGACTAGTAGGCTGAGATGAAGAGGGAGGGTATTCCAGGCCTGGGGTCAGCCTGGGCAAACGCATGGAGGTGGGAGATGAGATAGACTTGCTTAGAAAAGAGTCAGTAAGCCCATTTGGCTGGACTATTGAGTATGTGAGAGAGAATGAAGTGAAATCAGTCTGTAAATGATGAAGCTGCTGCTGTCATACAGCCCTTTTCTGCGCCTGTTTCTAGATCAACATTCCATGAAGGAACTGAACTAACTGAGATGGAGAGAACTAGACCGCTCGCATGTGTCCAGCTTAGCCTCGGAGAGGTGTGATTCACTCATTCATCTCATGTGCCATCTTCTGTGTCTCTTTAGTTTGGGACTGTGGTAGATTACAGAGAATCCTTGGAGGCTCCAGAGACATTAGGAAGCAAAGGGATGCCAGTAGCAGCATCTAGTGCGAGAATCCATCCATCAGCACGTGGAGGGGGACTGGCAAGGGGCTGCCGCAGTGGGAGTGCAAAGAGGCATCAAGAAACGTAGAAAGGAGACCAGGAGCAGCCAGAAGATAAACCGGCTTCACTCCCATCTGGTGTGAACCCTGCTTTTTTCCCTGCTTCAGTGGGGCCAGGACAGGGTGGTGGCATTGAAACAGGTGGGGTTAAGCTATTTTTCATAACTTTAACAGGGAAATAGGATTTTTGTTCATTTAGCAACATTAAGATAAATTTAATGTGGCTGGCTTCCCAGGATGTGTGCCTCCAATTTACAAGCTTTGCTGATAAAGAAGAAAATCAATTTCATTTTATTCTATTTCCCAGGGAGATAGCAAAGTGTTTTTCGCCCTTATTTTTTCTTTCTCTCTTGTGTGTGTGTGTGTGTGTGTGTGTGTGTGTGTGTGTGTGTGTGTAGACTTTTTAATTAGCACTATCAAAGAAACAAGGTAGGCAAGAATGTGTCTGGTCTGCGTGTTGCCTCTTGGGGATAGGGAGGGAAGGAAGGAATAAGCATTTAGATATCACCGGTATGTTCCAGACACTGTGCTAAGCTCTTTAAAAATATGATTTCATCCCATCCTCACAACAACTCTATGAGGTAGGTGCTCTTATTATCTCCATATCATAGTGGGAAAAACTGAGGCAGGCAAAGGTCAAGTGACCTGCCTAGGATCACACAGCTAGGCTAGATTTGAACTCCAAGCCCAGCTTGCTAACCTCTGTGCCACCTAGCAGCCCAGACCTGGGCACAGTGCTTGTGTCCGTGTCTGTGTGGGTACGTGTGTACTATGCATTTCGGTCTATGTGTGCATTGTGCATGTGTTCATGATATGTACGCCTTGGGCAATATGTATCTCTGTGCACATGCATGTGCTATGTGGATGCATATGTGTGCATGTGTGTGTTCATTTGTTTGTGGAGTAAGGAGGCCCTGGGGGTGTGGAAAAGAAATTTAGAAATGGCCTTTTGTTGGATTGTAGGGTCCTAGATTTAGAGCTGGAACAGACATAGAGATCATCCACCCCAGCCTGCTCATTTAACATACGAGGACACTGAGGCCCATAGAATGTGAGTGCCTTGACTAGGGTCACCGGGCTGGGAAGTGTCTGAGTTGGGATGGGAGCCTGCCCACCGCACCACCTGAGAACACGCCCTTGGAGGCTCCCCCCATCCAGCCTGGCCTTGGGTAGTGCTCCATTTTGAGGAGAAACTGTGATGAAGACATTCTGATGCCTCATCCTTCCTTGAGGCGTTTACAGTTTTATCGATATCTTTCATATTTCTCATCAGAGAAACCAAAATCTAACATTGGAACTGATCCCATCTCATCTTAGTCCACCCCCCTCACTTTACAGATGAGGAAACTGAGGCCCACAGAGGCTGAGAGGCAAGGCCGGTCCTTTCCAGATCACCTCCTGCCACCCAGTGCACCCTCTTTCTTCAGCCAGTCTCTTATTGACAGACTAGCACGTTGTCCCCAGCTTTGCATTTCCATGGACATGCGGCTGTGAATATTTGAGTGTAGCTAGACCACTTCCCCCTGTCCTTGACCTCCTTGGGATGGCTGTGGATGATGCTGCTCCCACTCTCCTCCAGGAGGGAGATGGGACTCTGGGCCAGAGCCGTGTGGGCCAACCGGGGGCAGATGAGACCAGTTTCTTTTGAGCTTTACTGTCTCAAGCAAATGAAAAAGAAATTATACTTTGAAGGCATTTGTTGCTCAGAGTTTTTTAATGCCCTCTGAGAAACCTCAAAGGAATGAAGGAATTTGCACTTGGACCTGCCCGAGTCCCAGCCCTTTCATCTCACCCAAGATGGTCATAGGGAGGAACCAGTGAAAGGAGAAAGTGCAACCCCTCCCCCCCCTCCCCCCGCCCCCCGTGAGGCTGCAGTTCCATCCTCAGGTTTGGAGCCAAAGCAACAAGTGCACTGGGGAAGGAGGGGAGGATGACCCAGGATCATCCAGAGGGGATGCCGACTGTGTGCAGACAATCATGGAGCAGAAAGAAATGTAAGAGGCTAAGCGAAGTCATCCATGGAGCCAGGGGAGGCCAGGTCCAAATCCTGCTTCACACCCTTGTTACTTGTATGGACCTGGAGGGACAGTGAAATCTCTCTGGGCCTCAGTTTCTCTGTCAGTAAAATGAGGCACTTAGAGCCAATGGCATCTAGGATCTGGTCCCTTTTACTTCTAAATTCTATGTTTAAACTTGGGTGCATGTGTGCATGTGTGTGTGTGTGATACATACATATACAGCTATGCACACACACATGGTATACACGCATATACATATATACATATGGTACACACATGCATATGATATACACACACAACACACATGTGTTATATACACACATGATACATTTACACATACATACGGTATGCGTGCACACATATTCATGTGGTATACATACAAATACATCTTATTCTAGATTACGTATCTTTGATAACTGGTTTTATACCCACATGAGTGAATGCAGGCATCTACATACAGAGCGTAAGATTCACATGTGATATACATGGGCACACACACATGCAGACATATACGCATGCTTCTGTGTTTGCACAATGCATACATATGTGTCTATTATAGACATATATAGAGTTAAACAGGGCTGGAAAATGCCACAAAAGGAGCCCAGTCCTACTTCCTTATTTTATGAGTGAAGGAGCCAGGCCCAGAAAGATAAAGTGACTAGCCTAAGCTTGCGCAGGTCTGATGGGTGAACTGAAATTTGAACCTGGGTCCATCTCGTTCCGTTCAGAATAATCTCTGCTTTCCCCTAGAGGCGTCAGTCAAACCCTCAGTGTCCTTCCTGCATCATCAGCCTGATGATGAGGCTCCACATTCCTTCACCTCCAGGTCTAGGGAATGGCTTTTTAGACGTGGGGAGCTGGAGCTAGTGAGGGTGCTCTTAGTGGGGATAAAACCTTCCTGGCTCACTCAGCAGACCTGAATCTGGGACCCAGGCCCCTTAAATCTTTGTAGAGATCTCTTGCTACCGTGCCACTCAGACCTCAGCATCCTCATTGGTAAGTAGTACTTGCAACTTTTGAGGATAAAATGAAGCTGAATTTATGGAAACACTTTGATGACTGTAAGAGACATTCACGTTTTAGTTATTAGCATTTACTTTATCCGTATTTATTATTGTCTTCCTGCTACCACTATGATACAACTAAATTCAGTGGGAAAGCTGATTTTTCCTTTGTCTCTCCTCTTTGTGCTTCCGGGCTACAGGCCCATTTCCTTGTTAATAGGTTTTTATAGCTCTTGGTGCTTGTTTTGGGCCATGAATTGACCCAAGTCCAGAAAGTGACCTTTGACCCTGAGGTCCATCCAATTCGGTCTAGAAGAATCCCTGCTTTTTCCCAAAGGGTTCAGTCAGCCCCTCAGTGTCCATCCTGCACTGGCCAATGAGTGTATCCTTTTCATTCCAGTTCACTCAAAGTTCTCCAGCCCCTAGTCCTTTGCACAGGCAGATCCCCATGCCTGGAAAACCATCTCTCTTTTCCTGTGCCTTTTCGAATTCCTCTGGTTAGTTCAGTTGAAAAATCACTGACTCTGGAGTCAGGGGAGTTGGGCTGGTCATTGTGTTAGGGACTAGCAATGAAAAAGCCAACCAGACCCTGCCTTTAGGGAGTTTCTGTTCTCCTGGGAGAAAACAGCAGACAGACGGAAACTTATAAAGTCAAAACAAGATAGTTCCTGTCCCGAGGTGGGGAGGGGAGGGCACCGGGAGCTGGGGAGATTAAGATCAGCATCCTGTAGGAAGTGCCTCTGGAGCTGAATCTTGAAAGTTTCTGAGGAGAGAAGGCATCCCAGGCAGGTGGAACAGTCTGTGCAAAACATGGAGGTGGGAGATTGCCTCATGGAAGAGAAAGCAGAAAACATGAGCAGTGTGTGGGAGGTGGGCAGAGAGGAGGAAGAATACACCCCTTCCTAACTTCGGTTAGTTGTTGTTTAGACATTTACAGTTGTGTCTGACTCTCCATGACCCCAGGTGAGGTTTCTTGGCAGAGATACTGGAGTGCTTTGCCATTTCCTTCTCCAGCTGAATTTACAGAGGATGAAACTGAGGCAGACAGGGTTCAGTGGCTTGCCCAGGGCCACACAGCTAGGCAACGTCCAAGGTCAGATAGGAGCTCAAGAAGAGGAGTCTCCCACTCCAGGCCAGGGGCTCTGTGCACGATGGTGCCACCTGGCGGCCCCAGACTTGGGCTAGTTACCAGTCGGCTTCACAAAACCTGATACAAAGTTACCTCCTCTAAGCTGGAGGCCAAAGCTTTTCCTGCAGCAGGTTCACTGGGTGAAGCATGATGGTTAAATGATTTAACAAGAATGTTACTAACACACTGAAAGGGGTGGGGCTTATGTTGAGCTGGAGTAAGAGAGAAGGCAGGGACTTGTGAGGTGACTGACAGGTTCCAAATAGTCTAGTTCCCAGCCGATATAGAAAGCTACACTCCCGAAGAAAGTGTGCTTGTGCATGTGTTTGGAGTGAGTCCTTCTAATTTTTTTATGATGACATTTTGAAACAGTTTCGTATGTAATTAAAATATCAGAACGCTTCCTGGGAGGCTTCTGTGCATCCTCAGGGGAAATTCAGTATTGGACTTTCCTTTATTTGGTTGATTGTGGTGGCTGTGACCAGGGTCACCCAGGAGTGAGGCATTCTGGGTAATTTAGAGAGACCCGTTCACCCTGGCCTCCCTTCCCACCGTCCATGAAGGACCCTGCCCTGCCCTGAACACAATTAGAATAGAAATGTCATCCAAGTTCCTTATAACTCCTAAGGGAAAGGGACACACACACACACACACACACACAAACTTGGAACAAATGGACTTGAGAGGGGATGGGTCTTGAAGCAATGCTGGAGGACCCTATTTTTCAGCTATCCTGTGGAGGGGATTCCCATGAAGGTATGACTTGGACTGGGTGGCTTCTGTGAAAATATCCCATTTAACCACGTGCTTTGTCAGAAATCTAATGAACCCAGCAAGATGCGTTTTGGTTTTTGGAGCCCGTGCTCCAGCCCCGATGGGATTTGTTAGTGTGGGGCAATATGATGGAATTTCGACAGTGTGATTCTTATTGTTCCTACGTTCCCTTTCTTACTTAATATAACTTTTTTAAAGCCTTAATAGAAAAAGAAGGGCATCATTAATTTCAGAGTCTGCAAGCAAATGAAAAATGACCCTCTGATTAGCGCGCTTCAATAATGTGTGAATGTCACATTACATAACGCGAACAATGATTCAGCCAGGAGATGGGATAAGATAGGCTGGAGCCTCTGTTCTCCCCTCGACCAGTGGACAACTGATCTCATTAATCTCGCTCAAACTCCCAGCTTTAAACTGAATAAGCAGCAATATTGATGGAGATTTATAGCCCCTCACCCTCTCATACACTAAAGAAATCTAACACTGCTGTTTTTGGAAGATAACTCTTAAGATTTTTCTTAGGACCAGCCTGTCACAAAGCTGGGCTGGCCTGGTAATGAGTGGCAAACTTACTTGGAAGTTTAATATTCTGTCAGTGACATTGGAGAAGAGAAAGTGTTCATGTCCATTTGTAAAGGAAAGGAAGACTCCCCTTGCCCCCATTTAGACTCATCGGTTTTTTAGAAACAAACATTCAGAAAGGTCAGGCATCCCAGAATGGACTTGGAAAGGGGATGCTTTCCTACCCATCCCCCCAGAGACAGTCATCAGAAAAGTGGCCTGTGAACCAAGCTTTCTATGAGATGTCTATTCTCTGTGCCTTTTGAGTCACACCAGTATATCATTAAGGCACAATTCATGATTTCAAAGAAAATTATGAATGTGCCTGAATGGTCCAGAATCGCAGGATATAAGGAATTCTCTAAGTAGAAGACAGAGGAGTTAAAGCATTTATTCAAACTCCAAAATAGCAGACCCACAGACCAGTGTCCCCAGTTCTATATCCTGGCAAGAACCTTCCAAAACCAATATGCCCATCTCACAATAGTGATGAGGAGGTTACAGAAAAATATTATGGCAGCAAGCCAAGCCATACTGGTGCTTCCCCGAAATGCTAGGGACCTCCAGTAAGATTACCCACTGGCCTCCAGCCCTTGCTCAGCACTCTCTGGTCTGCACGAGGGTCAGTCCTGCTTTTAGTAGTGCCTTCTGCCGCTGCTGCTGCTTCCGCTGCTGCTGCTGCTGCTGCTACCGCTGCCACCGCTTCTCCTTCTCCTCCCTCCACTATGTCTCAATCTCCAAGCTGTGTTCTCTCCTTTATATATAGTTGCCAGATGTCCTCCCATCTACTAGAACGTCATCTGAGCGACCAGAACTGAGGTGCCTACCATCAGTTCTGGTCTTAGCCACTCCCCCTAGGACCCTGAGATCACCCCACCCCCAAGCCTATTCAAATGGACAGGAAAGATCTTCTCATTTACTGATTGCCTTTAAATTCAGCCCCAAGATGTTTCACATCCATTACATAGGCAACTTGTGTCTAAATAGGTACAAACTCTTTTTCTTCCCCTTTTTTTGTACAATAGAAGACCTGCCCCAAAATGAACACATCACTTTTGCAAAATACTTACCATAACATCTCATCATCAGAGTGGCCACATGGCTCACTTGTCGGCCCCTAGATCTTTGTATCCTTTACACAGGTCAATGGGAAATGGGTATTAATAATACCATAACAATAAAACAATACAGCAGGATGATACAAAACAAGTACACAGAACAATATCATCATTCCCCCCCTCGAATGAATGGGGCTCAAAATCTTGGGGTAAGGGGTGAAGGTCTCATTTTCCATAGCTTCTTCTTGCTGAAATTGGACGTAAAGCTGTCCCAGCCCCAAGAATCCCATTCGAGAGGTCAGTTCTTTAGCAAGCTGGCAGGAGTTCCAGGAATGCTAGGTGCCTAGGCAGTCAGTCATCTGAAAGTGTAGGGTACTTAGGGTACCTAAGCCTAAAGGAGACAAAACTAGCAACAAAGTTAACCAAAACAAAGAACAAAAAGTGTAGGTAAGTATGGGTTATTATGCTTCAAATAAAATCATCTCCGTTTTCATTGAGACTCCAATTATACAATTATGCAAAGATTCGATCTCATAGCCTAACTCAAGTATACAAACTTTCATCTGTTAATGTGTTGGTAAGCAAAATGGGCTCCTTAGCACTTAGTTCAACAAGTGCCCTTGAAGAGTTTGGCTTTTGTTTGAGTAATTCAGTGTATTTCATTGAGTCTTACTAAGTGCTAAGCCCCAGGCCCAAACCCCTATTAGGTGTAAAACCTATGTGGGTGTGGATTGGCAACTAAGATGGGGCCCAAGGTGGGGCTAACTCCAGGGAGGGCCTAGTTTACATGTCTGGGAGAGCAGAGGCTTTTAGACCATGTGGGTTTAAGTCTGCCTCTTTGTGCCAATTCTAGGTCACGTGGGTGAGTCGCATGTGTGACTCACCCCTGATGCTGAAAAAGATATAAAACCAGGGGTTGTCCTCCTCTTCCTTGGAGCTCCTCCCTACAGCAGTGGTGGCGTGTGATTCTGGGCCAGCCCTTGTTCCGAGCTCCTGAGCTGAACCTAGATGTTGGTAACTATAAAATGTATTGGGTCTGTCTGTTGATGTTTATAATTTGTTTGTACGTTGCTCTGAAGTTCAGGGTGCTGGCCTTCTCCCCTGAATTAAATGACTGATATTTGTATGCTGAATTAAAGTAAGCTTTTCAACACCTTTAACCTTGCTTTCCTTATTAAAGCAGATGAAAAGAACCTATGCTGTTGGCAGCTTTCTGAGTGCTGGCTGTGGGTGGATCTTACACCCCCACAGAAGCTGCTAGCTGGATTGTTGAAACAGTTAATCACACAAGATCACCTTCCCTCCAAGTGGCTTGTATGACATCAGCCATACTTCTGGAGTCCAGGAATCTGGCTATGAGGATGGGATTGCTAGGTATAAGATCTTTATTTAGAAGCAGAAGAACTTCAAAGGAAGAGATGAATATCCCACGGTGGGAGGATCCATTTTATTCCTCCCTAGCAAAGGAATGGGCTAAAAGAGCTGGATACTGTGAAAAGTGGGAACCAAGGCTACAGAGAGGAGATCCCAGGGATTTGGAAAGATGTTTACAAGAGGTTAGAATTCAGTCAGGGGCACTGCTAGGCAAAGCTGGATAGTGTTATCAGCCTATCGTCTAGTAAATGAAAGACTGAGATTAAATGAGAGAAATGGGGGCACTCCTACACCACGGCAAGATGGGGAATCTCAGACATCAGGAGAACAAATTGTTGCTCAAGAGTCTACTGAATCAAATGAGAATTTTTCAGTTAATGTGGCTAGGAGCAACAGGAGGCCAAATAGGCCAAGAGTACATTTCAACTCAGCTCAGGTGTAGCCTGACCACCTGCTTTGTCTTTGCCATAGTGGCAGGGGAAGGGAGTGGAGACAAAATGAGACAATGTCAGGGGCTGAGGCACAAAACGCTACTAGAGTTCAGGATGTCCCTTGCATAGAGAATGAGAGATGGTCAAATACTCAGATGTTCATCCCATATAAAGGAGGAGGACAGAAACCCAAGGTGACAATTCAGTTATGAGGGAAATTCAGGAAAATTTTTCACAGCAAGAGATCACAGAAATTTTGAGTAGATTCACCCAAAGAATGGGAGAACCGTTAATATCTTGGATGGTAAGACTCAGTGATCAAGGGGCCGGTGGAATATCAGTAGATAGGGTGGATTGTATGAGATTCACAGGTATCAGCCATGATCCTGTAGTTCAGCAAGCATTTAGGGAACATCATCAGCAAGAAGATGGTGATAGCAGGACTAATATGTTGGCGTTAGCTGCTGAGGAATGTAATAAGAGATACGTTACTGATTCTATGTGGCCCACTGAGAATAAACCTTGGTATTCACTTAGAAATTGTATCATAAAACTAAAGGAGGAGGTAATGAAGACTGCTATGAGGAGGAGGAACTGCAGACAGATATTACGATGATCCCTTGGGAGTCCCTCATAAGAATTTAATAGTCAGGGCAGCCTCTCCTGCTTATAAACACCTAATTTTGACTCTGTTACTTGGGGAAATAGGGAGCTATCTTTTGGTGGTGATAGATAAGATTTTACGGTTAAGTGACTTAGGAAACTGGGGTAGGGATAGATCTCCCTGAGAGAGGAGAGTGAATAGCCAGCAAATTTGGTGCCAAAATAGAGTGACCAGAAAAGAAATGTTCACTGCTCTATTGAGAGCAGGGGTAGACTTTGAAATGATAGATGGCATTCTAACTAATGAACTATACAGAATGTACCAAGATAAAGGACTTGATAACAGACAAAATAGGGAAATAAGAACTGCTCCTGTAGATGCTACAGATCCTGAACCCTCATACCCAAGTGAGTCACATGTTATGGAATACTAGGAAACAGGCCAAGCCCCAGTCCACATTAAGGAAATACACAGGCCAGATTGCAGACCCGGCATTAACTTGACCATATATTGGAAAAATGGGTCAAGTATGGTAACTAGGGCATTAATAGATACTGGGGCAGAGGCCACCCTTATCTATGGAAATACAGACAAGTTCAGCCATGGAACTCCTATTACCATCACAGGATTAGGAGGGGCTGAAATATCAGCCAGACAAGTTAAATTGATTATGGAAACTGGACAGTTGCCCAAGAAAGAATATGCTATGGTTATTGTGCCAATTCCTGAATACATCATTGGGATAGATGTATTGAAGGGTATGACCTTGAATTTACCTGAAGGGAAATACCAATCTGATGTGAGGAAAATAGACGTTAATGCAGTCTTAGTGGGGAAAATAAAGATGGAAAGTTTGCAGCAAGGCCCTGAGGCTGCCTTTTTGGTCCCTTCTGCTGGGACTGTTTGGCACCCAGGAGGGAGGGGTGGATTTGTCTGTGGTGGAGTGGGGGAAGTGCCATGGACCCCCAGGGACCCCACCCCATTGGCTTTGTTGCCCAGCTACCCCTCAGGACTCAGAAGCTGGGTGCTGGAGCAGTGTGGGGAGGACACATCCCCAAGAGAACTCTATTTGGACTTTGTGTTGGGACTTTGTTAATTAAAGCATGCTGGTACCTGAGGGTGCCAGGAGGAAGCCTCTAACTATTGTGTGGGGAGGACACACCCTGAAGAAGAACTTTACTTGGACTAAAGAGATTGACTCCCTTTGACCTAAGGGTGGATGTTGTATTGTAAACAAATATTTGGGGAATAATACTGTTATATTTCCCTGAATGTGATTGCAATGTGTAATGCTTCTATTTTGTTCCAGGATCCATGGCCATTTAATTTAGGTTTTCGTTAGGCCATGGACCCTGGAGGAGTGAATTATGTAATAGTAATTAAGGTTGGACTTTTTGCTTTTCTTCTCTTAAGTGCCTTTAATGATTCTGGCCTTTGTTTGAATGGGGTGAGGAAGTGGGATCTTTTTATCTTGGAGTA
This sequence comes from Trichosurus vulpecula, assembly GCF_011100635.1. Classification (NCBI taxonomy): domain Eukaryota; kingdom Metazoa; phylum Chordata; class Mammalia; order Diprotodontia; family Phalangeridae; genus Trichosurus; species Trichosurus vulpecula. The sequence goes on along the minus strand of NC_050576.1, from coordinate 2,221,687 downwards.
TTTCTCAGCCCTGAGACAATTGGGAGTCATTGATTTGTATATGATGTGATCCTGGGGATGGAAAACTTTCCCAGACCCAGCCTGGGTGATATCAGAGCCCTCAGGGCTCCAAACTGGATATAATTGAGGAGAGCTTGGCATTTGACTTTTGGGGCACACTCATGGGAAGAGTGTTGAGACTCTGGGCAAGCGGCAAACTGTGCCCCCAACTTTACAACCCAGATGTTGGCACTGGTATCTATGTATTGTGATTTGAATCTGACAAGGTCTGTCTGTTGATGTTTGTAATTTCTGTTTGTATTTGCCTTGAAGTTCAGGGGGCTGATCATTTCCCCCTGAACTGTGAATGATGTTTGTATGTTTGATTAAACTGAGATTGTTAACCCCTTAAAGTTACTTGGTAAAGCAGATCAAAGAACTTGTGTTGGCAGCTTTCTGGGTGCTGATTGTTGGTGGATCTTGTACTCCCATAGTGGCTGCTAGCAAGATTGTTGAAACAATCAGTTAGCTTGGGAGGGGCATGAAGCCCTAGCTGGGCTTAGAAGCCCAGCATGGCTCAGGGACTGACCCTCAGGCCTTTCTAATCCCCCCCCAGTTGGTAACACACTGTCTCTTGAAATTTCATTTTGGTCTTCCTCTCTCCAGGACCTGGGACCCAGTAGGCCCTCAGGACACTCATTTGAAATTGAATTTAATTGAATTAAGCAAATGATCCCCCCTCTTCTTTGGCCTGTGGGAACCATCTCACTTCCAGCCATCTTGTCAGTGGATTTGGAGTCTCAGTTCTCCATGTGGGTGACCTTCAGAAAATCCCTGAGTGTTTCTGGGTGTCCTCAGTTTGCTTCTCTAGCCATTGGGACCCATATCAGCCTTGTAGGTTCCTTCTAGCTGTCAATCTAAATCCAATGGCCCTTTTGGGGAAATTGGCACTGCTGACACTGACCTTGGGGTCAGGTATGATTCCCAAGGCTTTTTCACTGGATTAAATGTTGAAGGATGCTTCATCTCCCTCCTCATTTATCTTTTGGCAGTGGATTTTTTTAAAAACTCAAATGTACTTAGGGATGCATATCCTCTCATCCAGCACTTAGTGATCCCTCTTCACTTTCCACTATCTGAAATATTTCAGGCTTTTCATCTCTACCCTCATCTCAGTCACTGATAGAAAGTCTTGAACAGGACCGCACAGTGGGTAGAGCTTTGATGCACATTTATTCATTTATTCACTGGTTCATTCATTCAAAAAGGATTTGTCAAGTGCCTACTATGTGCTGAGCACTATGCTATAGGATGGGAATAGAAAGCAAAAACCAGAACTATCTTTACCCTCAAGGAACTTTTTCTATTGAGAGAAACAACACACACACATATACATACATACATACACACACATATATGTAAATAAAAACAATTTATACTGTAGAAACACAGAGTTATTTTGTTGCAAGAATGAGACTTCATGGAGGAAGTGGCATTCTGGACTCTAAAGGAAAATAAGTATTTGAAGAGGTGGCAGTGAAGAAGGAATGTATACTAGCTATGGGGCACAGCTGAGGCAAAGGCATGGAGGCAATAAATGAAATGACACATACAAAGAAAAATAAGTCATCTTGTCCGGATGAAATGTGAGTTCATGAAATGGAAGGTTGTGTAATAAACCTGGATGGGGAAGGTGGAACCAAATTATGAAAGTTTTTTGTTTTTAAAGTTAATTGGGTTTTTTTGCTTGGGTTTTTAAAAATTTGTTTTTCCTGACATCCCTTTTTGGTGAAGGCTTTTAAGAGTTGTATTTTTTCCTGAAGGCAACTGGTGTCCACAGGAGCTTTTTGAACAACAGAGTGACATGATCAAAATTGGACTTTAGGAATATCATTATGGACGTTTTGTGGAGGGTAGATGGGGGGGGGAAGGATTTGAGGGGGATGATTAGAAGACTATTTATTTAACCAGAGAAGTGATGCAGAACTAAGATAATCATTGTGTGAGTGGAGAGAATGGGAGGAGTCTGAGAGATATGGGTGTGTGATTAATGAGACATGAAGAGGAAAGGGAAAATGAGTCACTGAGGATGACTCCAAGGTATCAAATCTTGGGGACTAGATGCATGCGAGTGTCTCAACAGAAAAAAAGAGGAGTGAAGAAGAGAGAGGGTTTGGGGGGGGAGAGTTTGTGATATCAACAATCCAACCAATTTGATAAAAAAGGTGATGTGGACCTGTGTCTCAGGAGAGGGCCTGTGGCAAGATATGCAGATATGGGAATTGTGGGCAGAGAGATGGGAACTATCTCCAGAGGAGCTCATGAAGTCACTGCTAGAGATGCTGATAAATAGAAAAGACAAAGACTGTTGACAAAGCCTTGGGCATCCTTGGCTAGGGAGAAGAATAGGAATGATGATCCAGCTAAGAAGACTTAGAAGATGAGGACATATAACCAGGGGGATTAAAACATTATAGACTTCCTTCCTTCCAGGTGGTTGTCAATACAGTGATCCATATGCTTTGAGTCCAATTACTCAATCAGTTTTGAATTCATCCTATTATGTCGCCATCCAGGTCACATGTTCCAATTCTACCCTTAAAAATTGTGAAAAGCCATGTTGAAATCTGGCTCTGCTAAGTGATGCTACACTTACCTCTAATCACAGCTGCTGGGGAAGCTCAGTCTGGTACATCACTTGATCTTGAGAGTTCAGAGATGCAGGATGCTAAAGAGACCTGAAACATAGAGCACCAATATGGCAAACCCTCAGGAGTAGAGGGTCACCTGGCTGCCTAAGGAGGAGGGAACTGGCCCATGGTGGAAAAAGAGCGGCTCAGGGCTCCATGCCAGTCAGCAGTGGATTGGGCCTGTGAATGGCCACTACAGTGCAGGTCTGGGACGTTTCTTGCATTCATTTCAGCCAATCATTCCAACCTGATTCAATCATCTCACATATTAGCTATCAATCATTTGTTAAGGGCCTACTATGTGCCAGACACTGGTAGGTGTTGGAGATGCAAGACAAAAATGAAATAATCTTTTCCCTTAAGGAGCTTGCATTCCATCATCAGAGACAATACATGCACAAGTAAATAGAATGTATATATTCCAGCTTCCTAGTCTTTGGAGGTTTGAATGATACAGGCTGGCCTTCGTGCAAGGCATAAAGTGAGAAGAGACCTTAAAGTGTATTTGTTCCAATCGCCTTACTGTATTGGTGAGAAAACTGAGGATCCAATACCAGGTTTTCTTGGTTCCAGATTCAGTGCTGAGACCAATAATATATTGTTCTACTTTTCACCCATTCACTTTACAAATGGAGAAAGTGAGGCCAAGGAAGGCTAAGTGTCACCTCGGTGACACTGGCAGTGATTGGGGAGGGCAAGGGTAGCACCCCTTTCTCTGACTTTTTTAACACCAAAGCATGTCTTGCTGGATTTATAAAGCTTGTCTGATATGAATAACATTAAATCAGATAACTGTACTGGGCTTGTTCATTGCTCCTCATAAGTTCCTTGTGAGATACAGCTTTTAAATACACTTATACATTTCATGAGCCACAGTCCAAATTTGAAAATTCCAAAGTGACTAATGTACAAATGAATATGTCCCTTTCTTATATGAACATTTTATTTTCTGACACGGGCATAAAAAGGACATTACTCTGGGAGATACAGTGAAAAGCCACCTTCAGAGAATCATAGATGGTTCTAAGGAAGTGAGAGAAAGCATTCCTCAACAGATAAAAAGTATTAAGAGAATCTCAGAGAAAGTGCTCCCTCTTAGAAACCAAAGGAATGCCCGAGGGGCTACAATGCTATGTTGCCAGAAAGGTAATTTGGGGGAACCTTAATGCTAGAAAATTCTGAATTGAATAACTGTTTTGGGATTAAGGAACTAATGTATAATAACTATATAGAATCTATTTTATTATTATAAACATTAGTGATTTATTTTAAAATTACAGACATAGAGACTTGGGTTTCTCAAACTGAGTTAGAGATGAGTGACTATACATGAAGAGGAATTCATCTGAACCATTAGAAACTGACTGAGAACCATAGTTTGAGAAGACTTAGAGAAGCAGTCAAGAAACCTATTCAGACAAGATGTAACATGGAAACCAGTGGAAATGAGAAGCTGACAAGAATTGAGCACAAGTAGCAGGCTGGTGCTGTTGTAGTTGTGAGGAGTTGATCTGATTGGAGGAAAACCATAATGCTGAGAGCTGAGTGGTAAAAGCATCATGCTTTTCTGTTTGGAGAGGTAGCTAGTGAATGGCTTCTTTGTTCTCCAGTGTTATCTGGAGGGGAAGGGGAAACCCTTTGACGGGCTACCTACATTGCCCTTTATCACTCTGTATAGTTCAAGGGGAGAACATCTTAACACATGTGGAGAGCAAGATCTGAACAGGTTTTCAGATCCCAGGACTGATGGGAACTGATTTTCATCCAATGAGTATCATGTTGCCTCAGTGTCTAGCCAAGGGAGCAGACATGGGAAGCTCTGCAGACCCCAGGGTTTGGGCTATGGTGAGATTAAATAACTTAATCCTGTTTCAGAAGATTGAGAGTAGCAAAGAAATGTCTTCATCCCTTTGGAGAGTGAGGAGGGTAAAAAGAGAGGCAGATGTAGGGTGGTATATTGTTTCCCAAAGAGAGCACAAACATCTACACCTGTAGTTCAGTGGCATGAGTTGCCCCAGGAACGTAGATTTCTCTATTCATGTGCATCATTGATAGATTTCTGTAAATTTATCCCCATTCTCATCCCAACAAGCACTGTGTTCATTGATGGGTTGTGACCTAGGTTTGTGCTTGTTCTGTTATGTTTCGATTGTCTTACTTTTGCCATCCATTGAGTAAATGTTACATTAACGTTATTACTGATTTTGGCATGTATAAGATTTAATAGTGTCAATGTGATGGAGAATGGGGGAGGGAAGGAGGGAGAGAAAGAGACAGAGACCCTGTAGAAAGTTGTCTTCTATGCCACATTCTCTACATGTGCAACAAACACACACACAAACACACATGAACACATATGCTCTCACAAAACCTTCATGCTGTGAATGATAACTGGTGAGACGTGGGGGTGCTTTGTGACTCAGTGAGAATCGTGTTTGCCCCAGTCCTTGGTGAGTCTGATGTGGAGAGGTAAAGGTGAAATTGACTGGCCCGGGGTCCACTTCTCAGCAGCTACTTTTTAAAAAATTTTAATTTATTTAATATTTTTAGTTTTCAGCATTGATTTTCACAAGAGTTTGAATTACAGATTTTCTCCCCATTTCAACCCTCCCTCCCACTCCAAGATGGCATATATTATGGTTGCCCCATTCCCCAGTCAGCCCTCCTTTCTGTCACCCCACTACCCCCATCCCCTTTTCCCTTACTTTCTTGTAGGGCAAGATAAATTTCTATGCCCCATTGCCTGTATATCTTATTTCCCCATTCCATGCAAAAACAACCTTTTTTTGGAGCATCTGCTTTTAAATCTTTGGGTTCCATATTCTCTCCCCTCTTCCCTCCCCACCCACCTTCCCTAAGAAGGCAAGCAATTCAACATAGGCCACATGTGTATCATTATGTAAAACCCTTCCACAATACTCATGTTGTGAAAGACTAACTATATTTTGCTCCTTCCTATCATATCCCCCTTAATTTAATTTTCTCCCTTGACCCTGTCCCTCTTTGAAAGTGTTTGCTTTTGATTACCTCCTCCCCATATCTTCCCTCCCTTCTATCGTTCCCCCCCCCCTTTATCTCCTTCCTCCTTCTTTCCTGTGGGGTAAGATACCCAATTGAGTGTGTATGTTATTCCTTCCTCAGGTCAAATCCAATGACAGCAAGATTCACTCATTCCCCCTCACCTGCCTTCTCTTCCCTCCCAACAGAACTGCTTTTCCTTGCCACTGTTACATGAGATAATTTACCCCATTCTATCTCTACCTTTCTCCATCCCTCAATATATTCCTCTCTCATCCCTTAATTTGATTTTGTTTTTTTAGATATCATCCCTTCATATTCAACTCACCCTGTGCCTTCTGTCTATACATACACATATATGTACATATCTATATATCTATATATATATATATATAGAAAGATAGATAGATAGATATAGATATATATGTATGTATGTATATTCCCTTCAGATACCCTAATACTGGGTCTCATGAATTATACACATCATCTTTCCATGTAGGGATGTAAACAAAACAGTTCAACTTTAGTAAGTCTCTTGTGATTTCTCTTTCTTGTTTACCTTTTCATGCTTCTCTTGATTCTTGTGTTTGAAAGCCAAATTTTCTATTCAGCTCTGGTCTTTTCACTGAGAAAACTTGAAAGTCCTCTATTTTATTGAAAATCCATATTTTGCCTTGGAGCATGATACTCAGTTTGGCTGGGTAGGTGATTCTTGGTTTTAATCCTAGCTCCATTGACCTCCAGAATATCATATTCCAAGCCCTTTGATTCCTTAATGTAGAAGCTGCTAGATCTTGTATTATCCTGATTGTGTTTCCACAGTAACCAAATTGTTTCTTTCTGGCTGCTTGCAATATTTTCTCCTTGATCTGGGAGCTCTGGAATTTGGCGACAATATTCCTAGGAGTTTTCTTTTTGGGATCTTTTTCAAGAGGTGATTAGTGGATTCTTTCAATTTCTATTTTACCCTCTGGCTCTAGAATATCAGGGCAGTTCTCCTTGATAATTTCTTGAAAGATGATATCTATGCTCTTTTTTTGGTCTTGGATTTCAGGTAGTCCAATAATTTTTAAATTATCTTTCCTATATCTATTTTCCATGTCAGTGTTTTTTCCAACAAGATATTTCACATTGCGTTCCGTTTTTTCATTCCTTTGTTTCTGTTTTACAATATCTTGATTTCTCGTAAAGTTACTAGTTTCCATTTGCTCCATTCTAATTTTTAAGGTAGTATTTTCTTCTTTTGGGGGATACCACAGTGAAACAGTTTGTTGTTAGCCTGGGTATTGAGGAAGAACTTTTGTGTGAAGGTAATGCCTTTGTCCATCGCTCAGAGAAAGTGGCCGACATATTTCCCAAGGAGAGTTTTTTTTTTTATTTTACAAACTTAGAGTGGCCCGGATAATGAAGTGGAAATCCCATAGTTCTGGGTAATGAAGACAAGTAGATAATGTCTGTTCATAATTTCCTGGGAAATGGAGTCTCTTGAGCTCTTTGTATATTCATGCTATCTGGTAAGGGAGACCACCTGGCTCATGCCCACTTGGTTCCAATTTTCCCTCCACTTTTTGCCATGTAGAAGAATTGCAGGCAGCTTTCTGCTGACAATTTTTGAAGAACAGAAAAGCATCCCCCACCCCCAGACCCTACATTAAGGCTTTTTTTTGAGTTCCTGATTTTTTTCCCCATCAGGGAGCCTTGGCAATTATAGTTTAAAGCTACTGAAAATAAATGGATTCTTTGAGATCAAAAAGATCCTTGAAGATTTTTGAAACTAAAAAGACCGTAAGCCTGTATTTTAAGGTGCTATCAGCACAGTACTTTGTACTTCTGGTCCTCAGAAGGTTGGGTTACATGTATCATTCTCAGGATCATTCCCTTTGTCAAAATTCCTTGTGTTTCCATCTTTGGCAAATCAGTTCATTCAAATTGAAATTCAAGTTATCGGATAGACAGAAGTACTTGGAGTCTGAAAAACCTGTTTTCGTATCTTGCAGCAGATAATTACTTGCTGTGTGACTCTGGGCAAACCACTTAACCCCTCTGTGTCTCAATGATCCTGTCTTTAAAATGGAGATCATAATAGCACTTATCTACCAAGACTTTAGTAATGATCCAAGAAGACTTAATGCCTGAAAAGTGTTTCGCAAATCTTAAAGCAATGCAGGTGTTGAGTGTTATTATTGAGAAATACCTGGCTTAGTGAATAGAGAGGGGAACTCAGAGCCCTGAAGAACTGGGTTCTAGTCCTACCTTAGACACACACTGACCCCAGACACTCTCTTAGGCTCTAAGGTGCAGAGAGGCTGCTGCCCTGCACAGATAGGATGAGTTTCCTCCCCTGGAGCCCTTTATCCCAATGAGATCCTGGGTCTAATAATGCTCCATTATTTATTATTATTGGAGAAATAAAATGCATGAAGGTCATACTTGACTCTGCAATGAGGGAGAGGTGTGGAGGTATAGAGATGAAGATGGGGAAGCTGGAGGTGGGATGGAGGACACAGCACAAGGACATAAAAGCTAGAAAACTTCCAAGTGGCAGAATGTTCTGGTCATATTGTGTCCCTTTAGTGAAAACAGAAAGCCATTCCGGTAGTTCAAAACAGTCCTTTTCAACTTTCTTATAAACCAAATTCAACAAAAAATGCTAACACTGAAACTAAGGGTCACAGTTATGCAGCACTTTGTGTTGTTCAGTTGTTTCAGTCACATCTGACTCTCCATGAACCCTTTGGGGTTTTCTGGCAGAGATACTGGAGTGTTTGCCGTTTCCTTCTCCAGCTCAGTTGACAGATGAGGAAAGCAAGGCAAACAGGGTTAAGTGACTTGCCCAGGGTCACACAGCTAGTAAGTATCTGGGCCTGGATTTGGACTCATTAAGAGAAAAGAAAGAAATCTTCCTGATTCCAAGCCCAGGGCTCTATCCACTGCACCACCTAGTCTTATATATCTTAGCATTATTAAGCACCTATTATATTCAAGGCATTTGAGAGAAATGATTATTTCTCTCTCACATTAATAGCCAATGATTAAAACTGGGGAGATCTCAGCTTTCTTTCCTTGTCCTGTTTATTTGTCCAGTCTCTCCCTGATTGGGCTGATGGAAGATAGGAATCTTAATAGAATGTTAAATTCTCCTCATTCTGGGTATTGGTAATCCACCCAGCTAGCTCCTCCTCCTAGTCTTTAAGGTGAAACTCCCTGCCCATCCCCCTGGTCTTTTGCTTGGTAGGCAGGTAGGCAGGGATTCTTTGTTTAGATTGCCCAAGGCTGGGGTAATTTAGAAGTAATGACATAATCCAAGGGAATTGAGCTAGGTCCGTCCCCTAATTGTAATATTCCTTCTCTCATTAATTGTTAACCAATCAGAATTGATTACCACCCCCAGGAACACCTCTTTTCCAAGAGCATATAAGATGTGAGTGGCTACCATGATTGTCTTTGGCATAGAGAGTGCCACTGACCTCTTATATTAAAATGATGGCATTATTAATAGAATGATTAATTACCTAGAAATTATGTCTCTCGAACTTTTTAAACATCAGATGTTGCAGTGGGGGGGGGGGGTTGACATAAAGGCAAAAAAGAAAAGCCATGCCTCCAAGCATGTTCAAATAATGTGCCAACATTTTTATCACATTGAATGCTTTACTAGGTTACTGAAAAACCTTCAGAGGCTCCCTATGGCTCCTAGGAGCAAATATCCCCTCATCAGCCTAGCATTTAAATTTCTTCTCAGTATGGTTCCCCTACCAGGGGTGGGGAACCTGTGGCCTCGCGGCCACATTTGGCCCTCTAGGAAATCAAGTGCGACCCTTCAAGGGCCACATGTGCCCTTGAAGCTGAAAGTTTCACCCCTGCATCACCTTTCCAGTTTTATTTCATGGAATTCCTTTTCATGCAGTCTCTATTCCAGCCCAAAGGCAGCTGGTGGTGCAGTGAATAGAACAATGAGCCTAAAATCTTTCCTCAGTCATTTACTAGCTGTGTGACCCTGGACAAGTCACTTTATCTTGGTATGCTTCAGTTTTCTCATCTAAAAGAACAGGAAGTCCTGCCTGTCTCTATGTCAGTGGCTTGGTGTGAGGGGCAATGAGGCAACATGCAAAGAGCTTGGCAAAGCTTAATGTATCCCATAAATGGGTGACACCACCTCCCTGGGGCTCCCTCTTCATCCCTGCCTCTTCTACTTGGCTCTAGTAGACCCTGCCTGGGAGGGCCAAGAAGGCCCACATAAGAATGGAGTACGTTGTCTAGGTTAGTGCCTTGTGCTGGACTCAGAACCGGGAAGACCTGGGTTTGAATTCTATCTCTGATACTTCCTAGTTGTGTGACCCTGGGCAAGTGGTTTAACTACTCTGAGCCTTATTTTCTTCATCAGTAAACTTAGTGACTTGAAATCAATGACCATATGGCCCTTTCAGCTCTGAAAACTATGAATGTACTATTTTCCAATGGGATGTGATCCATTGGAGCACAGGAAGAAATGATTATTTTTCCTTTTTTTTCCATAGGGAGGTGGGATGGATAGAAAACAAATGGTTGTTAGTCTAAAAAAATAATTTAATAAAAAGAATATATGAGCTGTGTGTGCCATGTTCAGTGTGCTGGTAACTATTGTGGCTGCTCATCTATCCCCTGCCTGCCCCATGTATGGTCCATGCTGGACATTTAGCCAACGGACAGGCAAGTGGAACGTTCATGTGCCTAGTCCCAGCCCCTTCCCACTGCTTCCCTCCAGGCAGGTTGTGCCAGCCACTCATGCCTTCCATGCATGCTTTCCATCCCAGGCAGGGAAGGGGGCAGGCAGGTGACAGTCATTCCCTGCTTAGCCCCTGCCCTGCCCGGTGTTGCCTTCTCCAAGCCTTTGGCAGCTGTGGACTGGAGACGTCCTCCAGCCGGGGATCTCCCTTGCTGCCCACTGGAGATCTTCTCCATCCACCCTCTTCCCCTCCCTGCTTCAAACAAGGGAGGCTCAGTGAGGTCTGGGAGGAGCCCAAGAGGAGTGGATACGGCAGTGAAACTTTTATTTAGTGCCTGCTATGAAGCAGGCACTGGGCTAAATGCTGGGGACAAAACACAAAGCAAATATATACATATATATATATGTATATGTGTGTATGTGTGTGTATCTATGTATATATATTTATGTATGTGTGTGTATGTGTATGTGTGTATGTGTATATACATATATACATAAGTATACATACACATATACATGTGTATACATATAAACATACATACATATATACAACCAACATGTAACAATGAAGTACAAACAAGATGTACACCGTGTAAATGGGTCATAACAAGCGGTTTGGGGGACTAGGAAAGGCGTCCCCCAGAAAGCAGGATTGAGGCAGCCAGGAGGCAGAGGGGACAGATGCCTGACTGAAGGCTCGGGCTGCCGAGCCCAGAACTGTCTCATCCTCCAGCCTGTTCCCAAGAGGTGCTGGGAGGCTGGTAAAGTGTCATTCCAGCTTCCCTGGCTGTGCTCAGAATCAGTGGACGGGGCTGAAAGTGAGCCCTGTGATTTAATACCAACCAGCACCAAAGCATTTCTTCTCTTTTGTATCTGCGTGTCCCGAAACAGCTTTTCTAGCCAAGGTGTTGTCAAAATCAGATGTCAAGGTAAACAGCTTAGAATCAGGCCTGGGAGTCGTGATGTTGGGAAGTATTTAAGCAAGATTTAAGCAAGTAATGCGGGTATTCCATCACATACTCTCTCCAAAATAACATCATGTATTTTAGTGAGAGCAAAAAAGGGGTGGAATAGACAATATAGAAAGTAAATTATTCAAAAACAGTATGTATTATATCCTCATATCTTTTAAGGCTTGTTTTTGTATGCTTTCTAATGTGCAGAACACAATGGCACAGTAGGACCCAAAAAATATGCACTGATTGAGAACGAATGCTCAAAATATTTTTGGCCCAGTGCCTTGCACATAGTAGGCAATACGTAAATGTTAGCTATAATATTAGCAATTTTTAAAATTTGTTATTTATTTTTAAAAATCTTTTTTTTTTAAAATTTTGAGTTCCCAATTCTCTCCTTCATGGCAGCCCCTCCCCCACCAAATGAGAAGGCAAACAATATGATGTTAATTATACTTGTGAAATGATACAAAACAAGAAAATAGAGAAAAGAAGAAAATTATCCTTCAGTCTGTACTCAGAATCTCTCAGTTTTCTCTCTGAAGGTTCTGTCTTGGATCATTGTCTCGATCAGAGTAGCTAAGTCATTCATAATTTATCATTGCTAAAATATTGCTGTTACTGTGTACAATGTTCTCTTAATTCTGCTTCCTTTACTTCGCCTCAGCTCATTTATGTTTTCCCCAGTGTTTCTGAAACCCTCCTGCTCATCGTTTCTTTAACGTGATAGTTTTCCATCACAATCATATGCCACAGCTTGTCCATTTCCCCAATTCATGGACATCCTTTCGAAAGAGCTGCCATAAATGTTTTTTACAAATGGGTCCTTTCTCCTTTTCTTTGATCTCTTTGTGGTACAGCCCTAGTGGCAGTATTGCTGGGTCAAAGGGTAGGCACAGTTTGATGACCTTTTGGGCCATTGTTTTCCTAATATGGGTATGAGCAAAAAAATTTGGAGACCTGAGCTCCAGGGCAGTCTTCTCCTGAAAAAAAAAAGTGCTGACATTGAAATGATGCCTTTTCCTTATGTAAGATAAACTCTCTGGAGACAGACGGTTCCCCAACCTGTTCTGGGAAGGGGCATTAGCAGCATATTTTAAGTCTTTGCTTAAATTAGAGAGTGTATCTTTTATATTTTAGAAGGAAAGGTCAGATTCATTTATATATTTTTTGCATGTATCTGCAAATTTCCAGTGGTCATTTAACTCAGCATTTGAAGAAAAGCAGGAGCAATAACAACCACCCATGGAAGAGGCAAACAAATAACTCTGTATATGACAAGTCCTTCCCACCTCCGTGCTTTTGATGCACAGACTGTCCACATTCCCAGAATGCCCTCACTCCCCAGCTCGTTTCCAGATTCTGTTCAGGTGCTGCATGGTCTGCCCCAATGACTTTCCATGTACTTTGCCTATGTTTTTACATTTACTTCTCTATTTACAGTTGTTCACCCTCCCCTCTGTCCCTCAATATCAATAACTTTAGTGTAGGAGTAGTTCCATCTGTGACTTCATATCACCAGCCCTTGGCACATTATAAATAAAACCAACCTGTGATTTCATGAATATAGACATATATTGAGTTTCCAGTGAGCAAACCCTTCTAGCAATGCAGATCTGTATTTGCTTTCTAACTTAGAGTTCTAGAGGAGTATAATTCCTGGGACCCTGAGAAGTTAGTGGCTTGTCCAGGATCATACAACCAGCTTCAGAAGTGGCATTTGAACCTGGTTCTTTCTGACTTGAAGGCTGATCCTCTATCCACTATGCCACACTGCCTGTCTTACAGTTGCTTAATCAGAGCTTATTGAATAGAATTGATTTGTGGGAACCTTTCTAGGAAGCAGTACAACAGGTTTTGTGATGGGTTGGCATGCTGTTAATTGAGCATTCCTCCCCCTAGCTGTCTTTGATTTCAATAAAAAGTCACTAGTTAGGGCTTCAAGTGATTGGGACAGAATATCTGGGGGTTTGACTCTGTCCATTCCATATGAAGAAGTGGAATCCTGTAGAAATTGATTTAAAAAATCAAGAAACAGGATATAGTGAACATGAATCGTTATGATGTATGGCTAAGAGAGAAGGAAGCTTTAGAGCTAACACTTCACTGAGGAGCTTCTTATATGGCCTCCCAAGAGAAAGAGTCAACCTTAGCACGGGAGTTTCAGGTCCCAGACTTCTCAGACAAATGATGTCTTTTATATGCTTAATTCCAAAGCTAGAGAAACTTGATCCAGAGGACTCATTGAATCCTAGAGCTAAACCTTTGTGGTCATATAGCCGAGGAACCTGATCTGACAGAGGAGAAAACTCAGAGCCAGAAAAAGGAAAATGGCTTGTCCAAAATCCTAGTCAATTTAATGACCAAACCAAGACTGGTTAGTACTCATTTCACTACTCTGTTTGCCTCCTATCTATCCATCTGTCCATCCATCTGTCCATCTGTCTATCTATCTATCTATCTATCATCTCAAAGATGAAATACAAACTCCTCCATTTGGCATTTAAAGCCCTTTTCCATGTGACTCGAACTTCTCTTTCTAGGCTGATTTCCCATGCCTTCTCTCTATCTTTCAGTCAAACCAGCTTCATGTTCCCTGCACAGACCATTCCATTTCCAGACTATTTCCCTTATCTGCAATGCTCTGCCCTTCCCCCTCCTCCTCTTGGAATCACAAGCTCCTTCAAAGTCCAGCTCAGGTGCCACACCTCCCATGAGCCCTTTAGGAACCCCAGTGGTTATTGCTCTCCCTCTCCCACTAAAAATATTTGCATTCATTTTGTGTTCATCTATCACTGTGCACTTTGTTTCCTGAGTTAGAATTTAAGCTCCTTGAGGGCAGGGCTTCTTTTTGTTTTGGCTTTTGACATCCCCAGGGCCTAGCTTACTATAAGTTCTAAATAAATGCATATTGAGGGAATGAAATTGAGCCATGCTCATAGGATTTTAGAACTGGCTGGAACTTGAACAGCCATCCAATGCACTGTACCTGTCCTCTACATGAGGCCCATAAAGATGAAGTAATTTGACTCAAGGTTACACAATTATTAAATAGCAGACCTGGCATAGGAGACTCTGACTCCCAATCCCACATTCATTCTGCTTCGAGGAGGTTTCGCCTTTGAAAGGCTGTTTTTAAATAGACCTTCCTTCCTTTGGGGATTTGACTTTGATTGGCACCTGCTGCCTCCACAATGGAGAAAGCTAACTCTGCTCCAGACACAGTATTGAGAGAAGCCAGTGACAGCCGCCCACCCCACCCCGCCCCCCAGGTAACTCCTTTGGTTCTGTCTCTAATCGTTGGAATTTGCTTCAGAAATGTCGCTCTTTTGATAGAGGAACTCTTTCTTGGTAGGTGAGGCAGCTGGCATCGCTAAGCAATGGGGAACGAGGGTTTTTTTCCCTCCCCAAGCTTTTCTTTATGTCCTGGAGGTGGATTCGAAAGGCTCCTAAAGTATTTTGATTTTGAATTTTCACAAAAAGATTTTTTTCTCACATAGTAATTCAATATAAAAGGCAATAAAAAGTGATATATTCAGAAGTATTCAGGCCCTGCTGTCAGAGTCACAAGGGAATGAAACACATTGCCATTTGCAGAACCCATGGGGGAAGGAGAAAAAATATCACGCTTTAGAATTAGGAAATATTGAGTGTGTTTGCCTCTTGCCTCTATTGTCTGCTCTATAAAAGGTAGATTTTTGCAGATAAAAACTGCCCTGTCTTGCTGAACTGCAGATCTATTTTTCTGTAGCAGAGAAAGATTTTTTTTTTTGTCAAAAGCGGGAGCAGGCTTGATTTGCAAAATATCACCTAAAAATAACAAAAGGCCTGAAAATGTCAAATTTTGCCAGACCAACTTTTGGCTTCAGCAGATTACCTACACAATCCAGCAAAGCTGTTTTAAAATATAAGAACAAGAATGTGATCCTTCAGTGCTGAGCTCTGGAAATCTGGGGGCTAGGCCTTCAAAATGAATATGCCCCTTGAGCTGAGTGCAGCTGGCCCTTTGGGCCAAGAAAGCTTTTGTGAAAATCTGCTCCCATCTTCTGGAATGCCCGCAGGTTATGGGAGGCCGTGCTGGCTGAGCCTGAGCCAGGATGCTGGTTTAAATCCATGTCCCACATTGATCTGAATATGGGGGCTGACAACCTGGATTGGAATTCTGGCTCTACCATTCCTGACTGGAGAACTATGGGCAAGGCCCATCACCTCTCAGTGTCTCCTTTTTCTCATACAAAGGGGGCATTGGACTAGAGAACTTCAGAAGCTCTTCCTAGCTCTGAAATCTATCATTTAGGTCACTTAAACAACCATTTCTTAAATTATTGCTATTGGGCAAAGGAAAGTGAAATGGCCATGGGTATGAGTAGGCTGCTCTAATATATAAATGAAAGGAAGTTTGAAGGAGAGAAGAGGGCAGAGATCTCATTAAGGAGGAAATGGTAGGCTCACCCCATGATGAGGGGGAGGGGCAGCGGCTAGATCACTGTGGTGCTCCACTGGCACCCTGGTGATATAGAGAGAAGGTGAGGAAGGCCTCCTGCAGGGAGGGTGAGCCCGGGGGGAGGCATTTACGGGAGGGCATGGATCAGCTACACAGGATGGTTGGTCAGAAATGGGTGGTCTGTGGGATGCTCCACTAGAGGGGATTTCTAAACTGATGAGATCCCAGATCCATTTATACCTTTGAATCATTGTAGCCATAGGCCCCTAATTATTCAAAGTAATGGAGATGAGGAGAGTGAACAGAAAAAAAATATGGGACCAGAGCTACAATTTGGTCAAAATACTAAAATATTAAAGCACCAAAGCTTCCTCATTTTTTAGAGTAATTTATCAAGGCTGGAGAGAAGTACCATCTCCCTTTCATGAATCAATGTTAGGGAGTAAAAGCTTGGGCTGCCATCATAAACATTTCTGTGGAAGGAACTATTGGATAATTCAGTTTAATTCAGCCTTTATTGGGGGCTTAATAGGCACAAAACACTTGGAAGTGCTCAGGGTGCAAAGGTGAGGAATACCACCACAGCCCCTGCCCTCATGGAACTTAACAAAGAGCTGAAGGAACGTGCCACGTGCCCTAACAATAATATACATGGTAGAATTTGAGGAACATAACTTTCACCTGAGGTTGGGAATGGAATGGGGTGGGAATCCAGGGAGGAATCCACATAGACTTCATAGAATAGTTGGTATATGAGCCAGACCTTAAAGAAATTGATTTTTTGTAGATGGAGATAAGGAACAGATAGGCTGTTTTCATTCATAGCCGCAGGATAGTGTCTGATGAGACAGAAAAAGTGACTGGGAGTCCATTTTCTGTATATTTTGTGTAATTAAAATGTATTTTACATACACTTATATTTGTGTAGATATGGAAAGACATGCAAAGATTGTTTTCTTTTTGTCTTTGTACTTCCAGAACCTAATATGGTCTCCGGTATATAACAAGGGTGTAGTGATTGTTGACAGATAGATAGATACATAGATGGATAGCCAGATAGATTTAATGATGTAGAAGGCTATTACACACCAAGCCTAAACAGGCGCTGTGGTTGTTCACACTGGAATAGAATGAGACATGTGTCCCCTCCAAAATTCAGTGACAGCAAATCTTCTCAGCAATAGCATGGAAAGGATATTTAGCAAGAATACAACATTGGCTGAGTTAGCCTAAGCTTCCCTGTCTCCACATATGCCATGGTGGTGCGCTGGTCAGAAACCTGACAGAGGAGCCCTTGACTTGTGACTTTTTTGTACTTAATTCACCAGGAACTATGTCCATGTTTGAGACTCAATCCTTTGGCGCAGTCAAGTTATGACTATGGTTTCAATGGTAGCCAGGTGACACAGTGAATAAAGTACCAGGCCTGAACTCTGAAAGACCTGAGTTCAAACCTAACCTCAGACACTCATTAGCTTTGTGATCCTGAGTAAATTACTTCACTCTTTCTCAGTTTCCACATCTGTAAAATGAGCTGAAGAAGGAAATGGCAAACCAATACAGTATTTTTGCTGAGAAAACCCCAAAGGGGTCACAAAGAGTCAGACATGACTGTAAACAACTAAATGACAGTGGTTTCAATATTTTTGAAAGAAAAACTGGCCTTACCTGCATCAGGGTAAATGGTACTTCCTTGGCAAGTGCAGAAATGAGAGGAGTATGAAATAAGGGTGGAAAGGCAGATTACGAAGGGCTTTGAATGCCAAACTTGGCAGTATGTTTTTCCTGGAGGTACTAGGGAATCACTGAAGGTTCTTGAGTAGAGTGACACAGACTTAGGCACCCTAGTGTGACTGTTGTTTGCAGGATTTACAGATACAATTACAACACAGATGCAACTCTGGCACCACTTTATTCAAGCCATCAAACATTTGATAAGAAACCTGCAGACCTAGAAAAATCACCTGTTACCCTGGCTTGGAAAGACAACATTTCTTACAAGAATTGGCCTTTTCAGAAGAGAAATTTGATAGACATTTACAATGATAATTATGGGTGCCAGAGCTGAGCAGATGTCAGATTTATGGTTTACATTCTCTCTGACACCCAGAAAATCTGATTCCTATTCTAGTCATTTGGCTGGGGGAAAAAAGATGGAGAATCAGCCCAGGGATTAAAAAAAATTGGGAAATAGTTTTCCCCCCTATAAACTTCTTTTCCACAGGGGCAAAATACCTGCAATTGGGTGGGAGCTTTGGTAAGTGGCAGAAGCTATCTGCCAAGCTGAAAGTTCACAAATTCTCACCCCATTTCTATTTCAATTACACTGGAGCTGTTGTGGGCTTGTGTGTGCATCTGAAGTCATGTCTGGCTTTCTGATAAGAAATAAGCATCATTCCAGGACCAAGGATAGCTCCCAACACCTGCGTGTAGCAGCTCTTTCTAAAGCCATTAGTTTTACTCGACAGGCTACCTGGGTGGGTCGCTGATCTGCAACCAGCTCATGTGACAGAAGCATGCAATATTAGTGCGGGATGATTGCTTCACCGTTACCTAACATGCAGAACTATGGGATGAGAGAAGGAACTCTGGCTTTGCACTTGGTAGAGATGGGTTTGAATCTGAGGTCAGCTGCTTACTATTTGGGGGATTCTAGGCAAGTCATTGTGCTGAAGTATTGTGTGAGGAACAGCAAAAAGGCTGAACTGTCAAGTGCGTGGAAGGGTCTGATGTGTAACAGACTGCAAAGGTAGAAAAGGACCAAGTTGTGAAGGACTTGATTTGGGACACAATTTTATACTGTATTTGGGGCAGGATAGAAAACAGCTTGAGTTTTGTTGAAAAATGCTACCAATCAGGATTACTAAGAGTCAGATGAACAAATCCCATCAGCAATATCAAAGTAACTTCATACAAAAACAGTTTAATAGGTATTCTTCTTATCCCACAACCCTCTACCCTCCATCTCTCCTTAACCTTTCCACATTAAAAAAAAAAAAAAAAAACCAACAACAACAACGAAAAAACTTTTAAGTTATGGTTTTAACTGGTGGGGGGGGGCAGTGATGAGTAGTAAAATGCTCCTCAGATGGCGACTCTGTGCTCTTGAAGGTAATGTGAGGGGCATGCAGACTCTGGTGGTCCCTATCAAGCTCAAAACACTCAGAATATATGAGCATCAAACTGGGAAATGGCTGCCAGCAAAGATGAAGCCATCATGGAGTGTGTTATTGTTCAGAGTGAGACAGGGGACAGCCCCACTGGACACTGAGCTGACCATATCATTTTCATAGCAGGGTGTCATTAATAAGCTTAAAACATCCAGATAATGGAAACAGGGACTAAGAAGTAGCTTGAGTTCATGCCATTTGAGGGTCAACTGATGGAAATTATGTTTAGCTTAGAAAAGAGAAGAGAATATTAGTGGAGGAAGGTCTTAGGTGTCTTCAACATCTTTAGAGCTGTCATATGGAAGTCATATTGGATTTTTTTTCTGATTTGGCCAAGAGGGCAGAAATAGTTGCAATGGGTAGATATTGGAGAAAAACACAAATTTAGTGTAAGTAAAACAACATTCTTTCAGTTATCCAAAAGAGGATATGACTTTCTCAGGAGACAGTGGATTCATCCTCACCAGTCATTTTCAACCAATGGCTGGATGCCCACTTGGGATGGATATGGTAAAAGGAATCCTTGTGCAGGAATCCTTGAGTTGGAGTAGATGATTTTGAATTTCTGTGAGTATGGATCCATTGCCATCTGAGGACCAGCTTGTCATTAGGCTGGCTGCAAACTGATTGCAGTTTTGACTGTAGCAAATCTTAAGAACTTTCTACTCTATCAAAATGGGGGTAGGTGAAAAGAGGACTAGATTTGGTTTCAAAAGGCCAGGTTTCAAATCTCATCTCTTCCACTTAATAGGTCTGTAATCTTGAAAACGTCACTTAAAATCCTTGGTCTCAGTTTTCTCACCTGTAAAATGAAGGCGTTGTATTACAAATCCTCTAGGTCCATTCTAGCTTGAAATCTGTGACCATTTGATCCTTTGACCCAGTGGATGGCCTATACCCACGGAGCCATGGATCCTTGAATCATTAACTTAAAATAGAGCAGATATAAACAGATTTGTAGAGATAATACAAAGGTAATAACCTCTTTCGAATCTTTCAGATAGATCAAAAAACATTGTGACCTACAAATTAGTAAATAAGTCTTAGAGAATTGCCTGAGTCTCAGAAGCTTTCATTGACTTTCCCATGATCCCCCAGTTGGTAATTGTCTAAGTCAGGATTTGAATCCAGGCTGTCTGTCTAGTGTTCTCTTCACTCTACCAGGCTGCCTTTCATAAGCACCAAATAACTATATCAACTCCATCTTGTATTTTTAGAAAACACTCACGAGATAGTCTTGATGAGAAGCAGCATTAAATCAAGGTGATAAAGACTGGATGAGACTCCATGAAACAAAACTGGTTTTGTTCAGTTCACAAAATGAAGGCAACTTGGTCCACCTCCTTTGATTGTTTCCAATTGCTATTGTAACCGAGTAAAAACAATCTTGTTTCAAGGTTCATACCATTCTTCTAATAAAACAAGGCTAACCTACAGGTATATTAAAAAGTGATGGAGAGGCTTTTTTCATATTAATCATAAAAGGGGTCTAAAAGCTTAATATCATTCCCTTGTTAGGTCATCTAATATACCCTTAACGCTCATATTAACCCTAACCTCTCAATAGCTTTCACCTCCATGTTTCAGAAAAAGTCTTTTGTGTAAACACACCAGAACACACAGGATTCCCGAAGACTTTCACCAAAATGGATTTCTTTAAAATTGTATTATAAGAGAAAGGTATCCCAGGGAAATCTAATGTCTTGGTCTATGTTCCTTGAACTTGAAATTCCCACTGGGGCACAAGCATTTCCTTCAGAACACTGGAATGTGGTTAACAATGTGTAAACTAGTAATCATACTCGAATTCTAAAGTAACATGTAGTTTTGTGGTCTGATTATTACTAAGAATGTCTTTGGGAACCTTCAAACACCTCAAAGTATTGCCCCCATTCTACTCAGATTAGCCATTCCTATGCAACAATATAGCAAAAGGTCTACAATTTTATTCTTTGGTTGACTCATCAAAGTTTCATCCATAGTTGAAAATATTCTTCTAGTAAATATTATGAGTCACTAAAGAGAGGGTGTGAGATGTCTTCACACAGTGACTCCCTCCAATGAGGTGAGTCATAACATTCTAGAAGTTATTAGCTAAGTTTTAGAGAGCTGGGGGTAATTGGGTAATGGTTCCATGGTAACAGGAAGTATGACTGAGAAATGAAATCCAAACCAAGATCTAATGATTCAGGTTTGGAATCTCTGATTATCCCTGACTTCTAATTCATCCTCACCTCACATATCCAACCCCTTATCCAATCTTATCATTCCTGCCTTCTCTAACATCTCCTTCATCCCTTCCCTTCTCTCTCCTCAGTCAGGCTCTCATAATCTCTGGCCTTAATTATTGTAGTAGCCTTACAGTGGGTCACTCTGCCTTGCATCTTTAACCATGTCAATTCATCTTACATGAGGTATTTTTCTTTAAGTGCAGATCTGACTGTATCACATGTCTATGCAATCAAATCCAGTGGTTTCCTATCACTGCTATGAGAAAATGAAAACTCTTCTTTTTAGCTTTAAAACCACCCAAACCTAGCCTCAACCTACCTTTCCAACCACTATGGGCAGTGCTACCCGCCCATTGGTTGATCTATACCAGTCTTCTCACTGTTCTTCACACGCAATATTCCATGTACTATGTCTGTGCCTTGACTCTGGTCATCTTCCATGGCTGAGAACCTCTCCCTCTTTACCTCTGACCCATAGAGTCCCTTTCCTCTTCCTTTAAAATGCAACCTAGGTACTCTCTTCTATACAAAGTCTTTCCTGTTCCCTTCAGTGGAATTATGGTCTCCCTCTCAGACTTCCTTTTTAACTACTTGTGTCTCTGTATATATACATGGAACACACATGTGTGTGTTCAATATTCATGCTCTTTATAGTCGATAAATGTTTGATAGCTCTACCATTAGGTTATAAGTTCCTTGTGAGTAGGGATTGTTTCCTTCTTTGCACTTGTATCTCCAATGGCCAACATGGTGCATGGCATATAGTAGGGATTTAATCAATATTTCTTGATTGGTTGATTGATCTTCCTGACTCCACATCCAGTATTCTAACCATTATGCCACAATGCCTCTTTTAGGAGGTTGGACAAAATGGACCCTTCCAGCTTTCAGTCTGTGATCATATAATACAATGATCCTATGGTTGGGCTCAAATCCCACCTCTTCCATTGCTATCTGTATGAGCCCAAGTAAGTTGCCTTCTCTATGACTTTGTACCTCAGTTTCCTTATATGTAAAACAAAGGTGATCAGCCACAGTGGAAGGAACACTGACTATGAAGTGAAAAGACCTATATTCAACTTACATTTCTGACATTCCCTGTGTGACTTTGGGCACATGCCCCCACCCCTACATACCTACACACACACACACACACACACACACACACACACACACACACACATACACACATGCATGCACAGGCACACACACACACACACACACACACAGAGCTTTGGCCTTTGTATCACAGGCTTGTGCTGAATTGAAAAATATTGATTATTGCCAGAAGGAGAGAAAAATAATGTTGGGTTTCAAATAAGCATTAAAAAAAAACAGTTTGGAATTCTCCTATGTTCCCAGTTGAGGTGATATGGTCTTATTAGAAATAGTTAAATTATCTCATTTATTATTAAATTTTTCTCAATCAATAAGCATTTATTAAGAACTTTCATGAGTTTGGTCCTGGGCTATAAATTAGAAAGCAAAGAAATAAATTAATTAGGCCCTTCCCTTAAGGAATATATGTCTTTTCATGATTTAAGCTAAATAAATGAAGGACATATGCATCTAATAAATTGGAGAAACTTCTTTTTTCATACTCAGTTTCTCATCTCTTCATATTATTTATTAATTTCTGTTAGCAGCAGAATATTTTAAAAGTATAAATAATTATTTAAGATCTTTCATCTTTGAGACAAATCATGGCCAGTCACCCCTAAACATCATGGCTAGAAGGCTGGAGAGTTAACATCTGCCTGTAGAAGCAACAGGGAGTCGCTGAAACCTTTCCAGGAAGCCAGTGGCCAATACAGTCCAAATGGTGGTGCATTCTTGGAATGTTCTTTCTTGCATTTGAATTCCCAACACCCACCATCACACCTTGCACTTAGTCGGTGCTTAGTAAGTCTAAGGTAGGTGATGCATTTTTAAACACTTAAGACCTATACAAATGGGACCTTTAGTAGCAGTAGTAGGACTGTTTGCTGAACAGAATTCCTCAGAGGCTTCGAAAGGTCTCTTCTTTTAAACCACTGGAAGTTTTCTTTCCTCACTAAAGAGGAACACTACATTTGGAAAATTCTGTCAATGAAATTGTTAAGACTTTCTAAGTTTTATTTATTGGCTGTTGTATCAACAATCCAGCTAGCAGCTGCTGTGCGGGTGTAAAGCCAGCAGCAACCAGCTCACAGAACGCTGCAAGCCCAGGTCCTTTTGATCTGCTTTACTAAGAAAAGCAACATTAAGGGGGGTTAACAATCTTACTTTAATCCAGCATACAAATATAATTTACTGAGTTCAGGGGAAAAAAACCAGCACCCTGAATTACAGACCAAATACAATTCGTAGTTATCAACATCTGGGTGTTCAGCCGGGGAGCTCATAATGGCTTGTCCAGAGTCATGCTCCACTCCTGCTGCGGCTAAGAGCTCCGAGAGAGAATGCTAACCTCTGCACTTATATATCTTGTTCAGGGCCCGGAGGGCCATGACCTCACCTAGGCTGGGCATGGAGAAGTTCCTCATCCCCAATATCACATCAGATAACTATCAATGGCTTCCAATTGTCTCACCGCTTTTGAGAAATACAAAAACATCCCACTTTATCTGCCCCATTCAAACAAAGGCCAGAATCGTTAAAGGTCAACAGCAAAAAGTCCCACCTTAATTACTATTATAGCTGTGTTCTCTAGTCCTCCAACCCCATCCTGCCCTTTTCCTGAACCTTCTCCTAGTCCAAAGTCAGTTCAGACCACAAGTCTTGCCACTCTTGTACCAATGGTTCCAGAATCCAATGTAGTACCTTGTATATAGTAGGCAATTTATAACTGTTGGTGCAATTCTTACCTTGTGCAGATACTTTGGCTATTGAATATGATTTGATTCATAGGTCAAAAGTAAAGGCTTCAGGTGAGTGTAAGCAGGCTAAAGCACCTGAAAAAGGCTCTCTGAATGGGGGCCCCACAGTGCATCATGGCATCAAAGAAAACAGGGAATTAGTAAAAAAAAATCTGGGTGAACCACATAGTGAAAGCAAAGAACTGATTGGAAGTCCTTCCGTTCAACTAGCATCCTTCTGATGTCAAGAGAAGCTGAGGAAGGTGCCATGCCATTCGATGAAAGTGTAGGGCAGATTTTGAGAACATTTGCCTGAAATGTACAGGTTGGACAGCTGTTGCCTTCTATGTTCTTGAGGAGAATGCTTGAATCGATGAGATCAGAATCATGCTGGAGTATTGTGAGCACCCCTATTGGACTGACTACCACACGTTAAGATGTAATCTTCCTCCTCGTTCTCCTTTGCTTTTTGTTTTGGAATTGGATGATTAGAGGAATAAGCATGGATATAGCACCTACTAGATGCAAGACTCTGCACTGTGTTGTTTTCGTTATTTACAAAGTCACCTTGTTTAATCCTCACAGCAGCGCTGGGAGGTGGATGCTTTCATTACGCTCATTTTATCATTGAGGAAATGGAAGCAAACAGACCTCCAGTGACGTACCAGGATCACACAGTACATGTTGGAGATGTTGGGCTCAAATCTGTCCTCTCTCTGGGCCGTGCATTCGCTCCATTGTCCGACTGCCCTCTTCTGATCAGAGCCCAGTTCTCTAGAATACGAAGAACAAATCGATACTAGCATTAATAATGTAGCTGGTGAACTTGGTGGGTCTAGGTCTCTGCTGGAATTTTGATGTCCACTACCAGGTATTTGCAGCAGATTTTGGTTGACAAGAGTTCTCTCTTCTCTGGACACTGATTTATCAAAACTAGGAAGAGGCCTAAAGAACCCCATAGCGTATAGCACACCAGACTTGGAAGGGCATCTAGAGGGCATCATAGTGCACAGAATGCTCAGCCTGGAGTTAGGAAGACTCATCTTCTTAAATTCAAATCTGGCCTCAGACGTTGACTAGCTGTGTGAACTTGAGCAAGTCACTTACCCTGTTTGCCTCAGTGTCTTCATCAGTAAAATGAGCTGGGGAAGGAAATGGCAAACCGCTCTAGTATCCTTGCCAAGGAAACCCCCAATGGGGTCACAGAGAGTCAGATATGACACCACCACCAGCACAAGAAAGAGACCAGGGCACTCCACACTCTGTTCAGTTTGTTCCAGCAGAAAAGGAGTTTGATTCTCCATGTTTCTGTTGCTCAAATTCTGTTTATACCGGCCCCAAGTGAAGAATGAAGAGAGATGACACCTGTCCTAAAGCAATTCATCAGCTTTTTTTTGAACTCAGCATCACTCTTACTAAAAAATGCATTCTTAAGTTACACCAACTAGTTCCAGCGTTTGTAGCTGCTGAAATGCTGTGTGGTTTTCATGGTGCACACACTAGAGAAGCTCATCTCCATCAGCAGGTGCTGTCCATCTTCCTATCAGAGAGCTGGGAGGTTGCGCTTGTGTTGACATTGTGTTCCCTTCTCATTTTAGAGACTTCTTATTTCAGGAGTAGCAGCTCTAACGTGTCCAGTGTTGAGTTTGGGAAGATAATCAGAATAAGGCTTTGTTCTAAGTACTTTGTGGCAGACAATTCTCAGAGTAAGGAGCATTTAAACATTTTAATTTTATTCAACTTAACACCCCCAAATGGGACCAAGAGTAGCTCACCTCCCTTATACTTTCAGTATCTCCGACTGGGGTAGAAAAGGGCTGCTAGGCTTTGGTGTAAAAATCCAAACAACCTCAGAGGTTAAGTGACTCCTCCAAAGCCTATAATTCAGCACCAGAGGCATCAGTACTATCCCACAAACATTTATTAAGTGCTTACTATGTGCCATATATTGAGAGGACAAATACAAGCCAGTCAATATTCCTGACCCTCAAGGAGCTTCCATTCTGCTTGAAGTTGGCAAGTTTTCTCAATATCTGAATGTATCTCTGATCTCATCGATTCACAAATTCCCTTCAGGGGTGTAGACTGCAACCAGCTGAGCCCTTGGACTGTCCAAAGGAGATCACTTGCTCTTGTCATGTAACCAGCCATTCTTCTCTTTAAGTTATAATAATTACAATTGCATCCTTTTGTAGTGCGTCATATACATCCCCAGGGTCCTGAGAGCTGGGATGCTACTTCTCCCCCTAGGGACCTAGAGGCAGTCCTGAGGGATTAGAGATGGCTTTCTAATGCTTTAGCTTAGTTCTCTCTCCAAGCATAATTATCAATTACTATCACCAGTCAGTCAGATCTAATTTGTTTTTAGAAAGGAGCATTTACTAAAGTGATAGAGTAAGGATGGTTGGTACAAAACATTCCTTTAAATATCTATTAACATACTTTCACACAGGTACATGTGGAATCCTGGGAAAGTACAGTGCTCCCAAACTTGGTGGGTACATGTGGCAAAGGGATAACATAACTCTGTGTTGCTGGAAGTCTTTTTCTCCTATTCCCAAGGTACTGGTGAAATTCCCCTTAGGCATGGTACAGCCTTTCTACTGGGATCCTTCTAGAGCAAGGGTGGGTCCTTGGATTTGGCCTTTGGACTGAGTCCAAGTTTTACAGAGCAAATCCTTTTATGTAGGGGATTCATTTTTTGAAGTTTGGATTCAGTCAAAGGACCTCACTTGAGGACCTAGAGGGCCACATGTGGCCTTGAGGCTGCAGGTTCCCCACCCCTGTTTTAGAGTCTAGAAGTTATCATTCCTTGTTTTGTTTAGTTTATCCTGAGTTTGCCAGCGTCCCCACTCTTTCTAGGTACTGCTATTCTGGAAACAATGCTATGACACCGAAGAAAAACTCCAAATCCTTTGGTCCGCTGAAGGTGGTAAAGTCTTTTCCTTAATATAGTTGGGGAGGAGATCAAGGCTGAGCCTGAGGCCAGGGCTCTTTTCCTCTTCTACTTCCCCCTAAGTGATTCCTTTTCAGTGTCTTGGATGGCATGACTCTATTCTCCAATGTCAGGTGCTGAAAATGCTTCCCAGTTCCAATCTAGACTGCCAGTTTGACACAAATGCCTAACCAGTTCAAACAGATTTCCTCTCACACCAGGCTGAAATACCTTGTATTCACTCAACAGTCATCTAGCCTTTGTTGACTCCTAGTTCATAGCCCCAACTGATTGATTCAATCATTCTGTGTTCTCATATGGTAAATGTATCAGGGTGAAGCGAAGTGGGCTAATTATTTGACTCAATCCACTTCCCCCCCCTTACATTTGTTCTCCACCCCCTCCAGTGCCTCCTCTTCCTTTCCCATCACCACCTTCTCTCCTTTCCCTTTTCTTCCTCCTCTTTCTCCTCCTCCTTTCCCCCTCATCGGTGATATGTTGCAATCTACTCATGTCCACCATGTTCCTTTCCATTGCCCTCTCTTGGATTTTCACTGGAGTTCTTTGGAGGCAATGGTGTTCTACATGTTGCTGCTATAAAGCAATATCTGTAAAATATTAGTATTAAAAAGATAGATATTTTCTCATGGGAAGTAAGAGGGCAACCTGTAAGAAAGGGAAAAGCATTATGTTAACCGACAAATCTATAGATGAGAACTGGAGGAGAGAGCCAGTGTCAATGTCTGGAATTTCAGCCCATCATTAAAATGACAACAGCAACAACAACAAAACTAGCTTTAAATGTCTTTGATATCTAGTTATTCCCCAAAGCAGGGAGGGGGCAGTCCCCTTTGCATTGCTCTGTGGAAGCTACAGTTCTGTTGTCAAATTCCTGATGATTTTCAGGCTCTGTCTTTAGCAACAATGGAGTTCAGTTTTGACTTGGATATTTCCTCAATCTTTTCCTACATGGAGTTTACTCTGATGGGTGAGTCTCATGATATTTTTCTTTGGGTGTCTGATGTCACAATGGGGAGATTCACTTCACAGATAACATTTCATTTCACAGGTTCAGTCCAACACCTCACGTATGGCACTGTACTAGGCTCTAGATTAAAAAAAACAAAAGAAAAGAAAACACGAACAAATGAGAAAACCCGGAAGCAGACCCTTCTCTCAAGGATCTTATATCTGAATGGGAAAATCCAAGCTATGTACACAGATAGGAAAACATGCAAAGTAGATCCAAATGGCCACGAAGTAATTTGGAGAAAAGGGGAGCCTTGCTAGAGAAGACACTTAGAGAGAACGTGCTAGCTGTCTCTGAGTGTTTAGACTGCCAGGAGGAAGAAGGATCAACCTTATTCTGCTCAGCCTCCAAAAGCAGAACCAGGAGTCCCCGAAGAAGGTAGAAGTGAAGGTAGATGGGATTTCAGAATTGTTCCAATGCAGCGGTGGGTTCCCTCTGGAAGCAGAAGCTCCAGGAGTCTAGTGGAGTGGGCTTTTGTGCTCAGGGATGGGTCAGACCCAGTAACTTCAGCCATCCCTGCCAATGTCTGCCTTCTGGGCTTCTGGGGCAAGATGGCACCTTCTCCATCCCTTCCAGCCCTAAATTGGCTTTTATGTTTCTGTGATTCACACAACTTTCAGTGCACTGTTTGATTACTCCTTGGGAATGATGAATTCCTTGTAATTAGGTTGCGTAGTTCCAAAGCACAGCCTCATATTTGTGGATGTAATGGTAACTGACATTTATTCAGCCCTTTATAGCTTGTAAAACACTTTACATTCATTATCTCATTGGAGGCTCACAAAGACTATATGAGAAAGGTTCTGGGTTGGGTTTTGCTTTTTTGTTTTTCTTTGGTCTGGACTTGTCATTTCACCAATGTAGGAAACTCCTAGGGTGGAATCTTCCTCAGCAACCTCTCTGTAACATTTAGTCTTAAAGAGGGGCCTGGAGCTCTGAGAGGTTAATTGACTTGTCTATGGTCATACATCCATTTTGTGTCAGAGGAAGCACTTGAACGCAGGCCAACCTGACTCTCAGGCCATGCTACCATTGTTACAAATGAAAAAAAAAAATTGGGCTTCCAAGAAGTTGTATCTTGCCCATGTTCACATTAATAGGTGTCAGAGATGGGATGTGTCTCCAGGTTTTCTGGATTCCAAGTCTAACACTGTTTGTTATGCCATGGTGCCTTCTATAGATGAGGATATGTAGGCATTGGGGGCAGCTGGGTGGATAGAGTACTGGGCCTGGAGTCAGGAAGACCTGAGTTCAAATCCAGCCTCAGACACTAACTAGCTGGACAAGTTACTGAACCCTGTTTACCTTGGTTTACTTACCTGGCATGAGTTAGAGGAGGAAACGGCAAACCCCTCCAGTATCTTTGCCAAGAAAACCCCAAAAGGGGTCACAAAGAATTTGACACAAGATAACTGAACAACAACAATAATGTGGAGACACCGGGTAAGAGAAATGCCAGGGGTGGCACATGTTGACCTGGTTATCTGTGTAGTAAGACTTCAGAGCCCTATTTCTAGTGACCAGAGGTGATGCTGTGGAGAGGGAAGTGTTCCTGGGTAGCTGGGTGACATGATCATAGAGTGCTTGCCTTGAAATTGGGAAGACCTGAGTTTCAAGCCTGTCTCCTGGTTTACTAGCTATGTGACTCTGGGAAAGTTACTCAGTCTCTCTAGCCTCGGTTTCTTCATCTGTAAAATCAAAGGGTTAGACTTGATGCCTCTCAAATACCTTTCAACTCTAAATCTATGGGACTGGGATGGATGAGCCAGTATCCTGTGGCATGCTTCTCTTAAAGCATTTTCAGAGGTAATCTTGCCCAGAGTTTGAGATGGGAATTTAAAGCCCTTTTACTTTGGAGTATGAGCCTTCAGGGAAGCTGTGACTCCCTGGCTGAGGGAACGTGGCCTTGTGCGTTGGTGCTCTAGACTCTCATGGTTTGGATTATGGAGGGATAGATGGCTGCCAAAGGGACCTTCTTTTGACCTATCTGGGTGCATGTTCCCACCATCCCAAAGTAGAAGAAAAGCTCCCCAAATTCAGGGAGTGCTGCATTTTTGTCTTGGGGTCTCCATTCCTAGCAAAGTGCCTGATGTATGATCAAATACTCTGAATCACGTGTGATCTTATTGGTTTGGAAATTCTCCCCAATGATGCCCATTCCATGTGACTCCTATCCATGTACTCCCATAAGTTCTCCATAGGAAGTCTGCCCAACAGGAGGGGCCTTCCTTGCTTTCTCCTCTCCTAGCAGCGCCGGAAGACCATCCATCATCCATCCCTATACATCTCTATACCCATAACTGACTCATTTTCTTTTCCACGTGTACTTCTGCCCTTGGATGTTCTTTCCTCCAGTGCTGCTTTAGAGCTGTTATTTGTTATGTGTTACACCTGCTCACACCCACTCTCCTTTCCCCCCTCTGCTGCCCTCGGGGAATGGGATACTCTCTGTCAGCTCCTTGGAGGCTGTGGTGTCTCCTGTCTCACCATATGACACCATTGGTGGAATGTTGACAAAGGTCAACCTTTACTTCTGAGAGAAGTTTGGGGTCAGTAGGAGGGTTTCAAAATTGTGGAAAGGGACCTACCAGCCCTCCTTCTCCTATTTCACTCTGGGTCCAGCTAGTTAGGCATGTAGGAAGTACTTGGTGAAGGAATGAATGAGGGAATGAATAAATTTCCAGGCTCCTTAAAGCAGAAGCTTTTAACCTGGAATTTGTAAACTTGAAAAAAATATTAATAACTATATTTCACAATAATGGTGGGGCCCATAGGCCTCACCCACTCTGACTTCCTATGGGGCCTGGAAGAAGAGAAGCAGCCCTACCTTGAGGGCCACCCTTCTGCTACAGGTGTTCCATAACTTATTTTTTTTTCTCCCACTCGATAGTATTTTATTTTTTCAAATTACATGTAAAGATAATTTTTAGCATTCACTCAAGATTTTGTGTTCGAATTTTTTTCTCCCTCCCTCTTTCCCCTCTCCCCTCCTCGAGACAGTGTGCAATCTGTTATAGGCTTCACATATACATTCATATTAAACACATTTCCACATTCGTCATGTTGTGAAAGAAAAATCAAAACATAAGGGAAAAATCACAAGAAAGAAAAAAAAAAACAAAAAGAAAAAAAAATGGTATGCATCAATCTGCATTCAGACTCCATAGATCTTCTGGCTCTGGATGTGGATAGCATTTTCCATCATGAGTTTTTAGAATTGTCTTGGAGCATTATGCTGAGAAGAGCTAAGTCATTCATAGCTGATCATCACACAATATTGCTGTTACTGTATACAATGTTCTCCGGGTTCTCCTCACTTCACTTAGCATCAGTTCATGTAAGTCTTTCCAGGTTCTTCTGAAATCTGCCTGCTCATCATTTCTTATAGAGCAGTAGTATTCCATTACATACAGAGACTACAACTTGTTCAGCCATTCCCCAATTGATAGGCATCCCCTCAATTTCCAATTCTTTGCCACCACAAGAAGAACTACTAGAAATATTTTTGTACGTGCGAGTCCTTCGTCCTTGTGCCGTGACTTGTGTAGGTGTATTAGGGTTATGGTGAGTCACCTTTCTCTGGGTGATCTGATTCTCTGGAAGTAAGGATCAGCCTTTGGCCATCTTATCAGGACCCTGCCAGAGTGAGCAGCCTCATCTGAAGAGGCAGCCACCATGTCTTGGCTGATCCTCTCTTTTAACTACAATGTCACCACTTTCTTCACTCTGGGTCAGGCACCCACAAGCCTCTGCTTACCTCTCCCAGGGTACATAAATGACAATCCATGTGTCAATTGGTTAGAAGTTGGGAAATGTCATTTTAGGGTAGTTCTGTCTGTAACAGTGGCATTTTCATAGCCTGCATTCTGCACACACACACACACACACACACACACACACACACACACACACACACACAAATAAACCAGGGCCAAGAAAAGAACTAGAACTCAGATCAAATACACTACTTGAGAAGGAAGAGCTCCATCTGGCATGGGGGAAATCAAAGCCCAGTCAGGCTGGAAGAAGAGGAGGTGCCGCCCTCTGTCCCTGCTGCTGCTCTACCCCTCCCAGGGCCTCATTGCTCAGATGCAACATCCAGGGTGGGCATGGATTACCCAGGGGCTCGCTTTCGCAACCATCATTTCCACTCAATTTTGAAGTTTCTCACAAAACGGCTGATTTATTTTCTCTCATGTATACATTATGTATGTGTGGCTGCTCGCCATCACTGGATTCGGCAGTAGGAGGCTTTGTAGCCAGAGCCCAAGCTGACTTTAGCAGCAGGAAAAGGGACCAGAGCTTGGCACTACGTGTGCTCTAGGACTGCAGGGTAAATGTCACCTGGAGATGTCCATTCTAGCTGAGTCTTCTTGAAGGCATCTAGTTGTTGGACAAGAGGTTCCTAGATGAGCATTGAGAGAGTCCACAGCTGTTCTTTGGGTAGACATACCTGGCTGTTCTGCCTCTGCCTTCAGGATCTAGGCTGGTTTGTTGTCCCTTCTGACATCTGTCACTTCCTTGCCTGGCTGCCTGTACAAGATATCTCCTCCTTATTTGATGCCCCCAGTGGTCAGTGCTGTCCTCCTCAAATTGCCTTACAGCTTTCTATTCCACCTTGTATTCCTGTGGAAAGCGTCTTGGTGCCTTAGAGCTGGAGTGAGGAGGGATCTCTGTGCTGTCTTGTAGAAACCGCATGGTGGGGATAACAACAGCACCTCCCTCCCAGGGCTGTTGTGTGATCCAGCGAGTTCAGAGGTGCAGAGTGCTTTGCGTACCCTAAGTTGATCAATCTGTCTGCCCCATAGACAGACACACATACACATGTACTATTATTGTTATTCTTATTAATTTTTCCTTCTTCATTTTTGAATTTCCAGAGGAAGTCCGTGATTGCTGTGAGTTTCTTAGTAGCATTTCTCTTCTTGCTCATCCTACGCCTCTTCCATGAAGTGGACCTACCTTTGGTGCTCAGCTGTTTGGGACAATCCAGTGCCAAGTGGCTCCAGTTCTCCTCCACACACAGGCGGCCCCTCAGGACTCACTATGGCTACATACACGTGAAAACACAGAAGGTAAGAGTTCAGAAGGTTGTTGGGGATCACAAATGAGTCCCAGTAGCATCTCTACCATTGCCCAGCCTCTGGCTTCATCTCTCTCTCCCCAGCTGACCATACTCAGTCTGGCCAGGCTACTGTTCTGGTTTTACAGTTGTGAGCAGTGGGAGGGCTTCCCCAGGCACAAAGAACACCAGTGGATGCTAATATCTCCTTTGGCTTACTCACACCGCATGTGGAGGATCACATTGCAATTCAATTTAAATTTAATAAACATTCATTAAACACCTACCATGTACCAAGCACTGGTTTGCTCATGGAGTAAGCAGGTCTGTCTACGATGGACTTTTAGCAAGCTCTAGCCAGCTTCTACTTTCCATCTCCATGCGTCTTCACTGGCTCTCCATGCATAGGAGGCTGTGTCCCTTCATCTTGTCCTTAGTTTCCCTGACCTTTGTCAAGACTGAGCTAAAATCCCACCTCCTGAAGGAACCATTTTGCAGTCCCTCCTTCCCCATACTAGGCATTAGTGTCTCCTTTTTCAAACTAGCTTCCATTGACTTTGTATAGATCTTGTTTGTATTGCCCATGAAAAAAAACGTGAACTTTTGGAGGGCAGGGATATGGCTTATGCCTTTCTTTGTAGTTCCAGCCCTTAGCATTGTGCTTGGCCCATAGTAGGTGCCTAAGAAATGGCTGTTAACTAACTGACCCCTTGGAAACTCTGACTATGACCAGAGAAGAGGAAGATTGAGACATTGTGGCATGGTGGATGGATCACTGGTTAGGAGTCAGGAGACTTGGTTTAGAGCCCTGGTTCTTCTCCTACCTCGTTACGTGACCTCAAGTGAGAAGTCTCCATTTCCTCACCAAATTTCTTGACTCCGGGCAATTTCTACCTTCTCTCCCAAGCTAAATCCCCTCTTCTCTAGGAAGGAAGCCTTTCCCAAGCCCTGCTTGCTCTCTTGATGATTTCTTATTTCTCCCACATGTGGGTGGTTTGTACTTATTTGTTCATGGTCTCCCCCTTTGATTATGAGCTCCTTGAAGAAAGGGATTGTCTCCTGTCTCTTTCCTATATCCGCAGTGTTTGTATAGTTCCTGGCACACAGTAGGTGCTTGATAAATGTTTATTGACTGACTCACTATTAGAGGAGGAGTTAGACTGTTCTAAAGTTCACCCTGGCTCTAACATTATAAGATTTTATGATGTGCTTTGTGGAAATTTTATGAGACAGACACCAACAAAGAGAGGCCCTTTAAGGCGATCCCGATGTTTGTCTTGTAATTCTTAGACCAGGAACTGGAAAACACTGACCTGCTCTCAAATGTGCATATTTTCAGAGCTAAAGGTTTTCAAAAAAGTTTGAATCTAACTTATGTGGACTCTAGAGAAGAGGCTTATTTAGCCTTCCAGTTATTCACCATTGAGGCTTTCATAAGCACAGAATATCACCACCCATGAGAGGAAGCCCCCACGTACTTTTAGATACCAAGAGAAGATACCACCCTACCACGCTGACTTCTGGGGGTTTGAATGTATGTGAGGTCATAAATCAGGGAAACAGTGACCAGTCAGCCACTATTCAGTCAATAAGCATTAAATATCTTCTATGTAGAGCAGCTAGAGCTGGAGTCAGGAAGACCTGAGTTCAAATGTTACCTCAAACCCTTCCTAGCTGTGTGACCCTAGGGAAGTCACTTCACCCTGTTTGCCTCAGTTTCCTTATCTGTAAAATGAGCTGGAGGAGGAAACGGCAAACTGCTCCATTGTCTTTGCCAACAAAACCCCAGTGGGGTCATGAAGAGTTGGACAACTGAAAAATGACCAAACAGCAACCTACTATGTGCCAGCATCTTGGAGGAATTGGTGGCAAGGCTGTAGCTCACCACTTGGGCAGCATGGAGTAGCAGATGAAGCCCTGGAGTCAGGTCCATCTGGCTTCAAATCCCACCTCTGACACCTGTGAGCTCTACGAGCTTGGCAAGTGCCTTCATCTTTCTGAGCCTCAGTTTCCTGACCTGTACAATGAAAATCTTAATAACCAAGGTACCTGCCTCAAAGTGGTTGTTGTGAAGTTCAAGTAAGGTAACATAGCAAGAAGGAAAGTTTCATTTTGGTGGTTTGTCTTCAAATCCCTAGCCCTGAACACAGTTCCTGGCTCATAGCAGGTGTTTCATAGTGCTCACTGCTTATAGGTGAAGCTCTGTGGATGAGCCAGTATTTCTCACCTGGGGTGTCATAGGAGGACTTTAGCAGGTTGGATTCCAAGTCATTTATACAACGTGACTCAGTTTGCTGGGATGGCTAATTTAGTCTTTCTTCTACCTCAGGAAATATCACACCTAACTCATCTCTTTTGGTTAATGTAATTCTTTGCAATCCCATTCCTGTGTCCGCAGGACTTAGGACCTTCTTATTAGACATTTGTGCTCAGGACAGTCACCATTTATGAGCACAGGCCTTTTAGGACCTTTCTGAGTGTTTATCCTTTTAATGAGCTTACAATTAATGCATTCTTTATAAAGCTTCCAGTCCCTCTCATGGCTTGACTCTAGCTGAGCTTAGTAAGTGCTGGGGGTGTCTATGAGTAAATGAAAGGCACGCACCCTCCTCCCATCTCAGGGTGCTTTTCCCTCCACCCTTGTCTCTTGCTCCCTGTGAGGACTTCCCTGATGTCCTTCAGTCTTGGCCACAGCAACACTGATCGGTGCTCTTCACTTCACAAGTGCAAGGCTCCACACAGACAATGAAGCAAGGCACCAAAGCGGGGAGGGGTCATTTTTTCTGGTCAGTTAAAAATATCCTAAAGTATCATCAAGCTCTTGGCATCTGTTTACAGTTCCTTGAATTCAGCACCAGCCATTGGTGTGGGATGGCATGCCCTGGCCATGAAGGTCATGAGACTCTCGATGCAGAACTGGAGGGGGCAGGTAATTAATGGGGGGACATTTACCGAGGCCTGGAAAAGTTTAAGTGACTTGCCCAGGGACACACAGTAAGTATCTGAGGCAGTTATTGAACCCAGATCTCCTGACTCCAACTGTATCCAGAGCTTTTTCAAATCAATCAGATCATATGTATATGCATTTATCTGTTCGCTCATCTCTCTCTTTGTCTACATCTATCTGTCTGTCTGTCTATCTATCTATCTATTCTACCTATCATAGATAGGTCTGTCTCCATCTTTCTTCTCTGTCTCCTTTCTATATACAGGGCACCACATAGTTAGGTGCCAGGTGGCTCTAGAGTGCTGGGCCTGGGAACAGAGAGATGAGTTCAAATTTGGACTCAGACACTTTCTAGCTCTGTGACCCCAAACAGGTCACTTCCCTTCTGTCTGCCTCATTTTCTCCAGCTGTAAAACGGGCATAATTATAGCATCTACCTCCCATTGTTGTTGTGAGGATCAGCTGAAATTGCAGAGTGCTCAGTGCAGTATGGAGCGCATAGCAGGTGCTGTGTAAGTGATAGCTATTAATATATTATTATCTATTACTTTACAATCTTATGAAGTTACTGAAGGCTCAGAGAGCCTGCATACCTTGCCCGGGGTAACAGGGCCACCAAATGTCACGGGCATAGCCATTACCTTCCCTTGGCTTTCAAGGATGCCACACCCTGGTACATTTCTGATGGGCATACGTAGTCCATCATTCATCAACCAAGAACCTCACTGGGAAAGCTGATGATTCCCTTTTCCTTTTTCCCAAATATTGGAAGACTCTGCAACAGTTTAGGAAATATATGAGAGAGCAAGGTGCCACATGGACATAGATTACAGTCTGGTGCTCCTGGGGAAAAGCTGATTGAGATGATGGAAGACTCCAGAGACGAGGAAATAAAACTCAACAGAAGTTCGCATTAACAAACATTAATACTTAATGCATGGGTGGGCGATCTGGTCATTTCCTCATTTGTTGTATGTATAAAGACCTTCTCCAGGGCAGGACTCTGAATGTGCTCACACCAACAGTTAGATAAAGGATCCCTTGAAATGCTACAGGATGTCAGGAGTTCTTGGTGCCTGGGGTCATGTCCCAACTCTTCAGATGTCTGGCATAGACCTGCATTCTTACCTTGCTACATAGTGGACTGAAGCATGATGAAGCAGAGCAGAAACCGTCCTTTATAAAAGGAGAGCATCTTGAAGTTTCCAATGGATGAAAAGAGAATACTCGGTATCCAGGGCATGCAATTCTAATTGAAGGTATGAATGAAGCACTGATGTGACAATGCAACCCCTTGGATCGTATCTATGGCAACAGTGAAGGGATGAGCTTTGCTTTCACATAGTAAACAGAGAGTAGAAATGTGCTCTCCCAAAGGCAGTAAATGCAGAAACACCAAGCTGGCGTGATTAAGAGAGGCCACAGAAATACAGCTTGATATGCCTCTGTTACGAGTGGATGGAGTGCCGGCCGTGGGGTCAGGAGGACTCCAATTCAAGCCTTGCCTCTTATATGTCCTGACTGTGACCATTTTAGCCTCAGAGAGGAGAGTAGCTGAGGCAGTGGTGGACTCTTGGGAGCTGCTGGACTTCCTCACATAACAGCACTATGAGTGTCTGGATAGCCCTGGAGGGGTAGAGGTGCACACACCCCCAACCTTGTGGCAGCCCTAGAGAAAAGGACCACCTGGTTCAGGCAGTGAGCCCCCTGGATGGAGATGGAGAGGAAGAGGTTACTGGAACTGGGAGCCGGGAGCCAGTGTTTGATAGGCAGAAAAGGCATTTCCCATGCAGCAGCAGCCTCAGGAATTGCCTCTGGCAACCCTAAGTCAAATATCTAGGAGTTTAGACTCCAAGAGAAAGGAATTTCCTGGGTAGCATCTGATTCCAGAATCTGGTCTTCTCATAAAAGAAGCAACTTCAGCCTTAGGGATTCTCTCTCTGCAGACTCCAGCTCCTGGAGTCCCAGAATGTGGCCTTCCAGGGACAGAAGGGGTGTTTTTGGAGCTGTGGCAGCGTCTGTAGAGGAGATGGTCCCCAAAGCTGCACAGACTACCTGGGCTAAGCCATGACGAGGGCGCGGACTGTGCACTCTGCTCTTAGTGTGAATTACTCAGGTTATGTGCCCACGAATGTGTTTCCCTCTGGAGAATCTAAGCTGGGAGATGTTGGCTGCCAGTGTAGGTTTATGGGACTGGGCAGAATGCAATGCCAAGTTTATTTCGCCTCCATGGGGAGTCCAAACCACAATGAGGGACTGTCAGGCCAAAGGACTGGGGAACCCCTGGGGATGGAAATGGATTCAGCAAAGGAGGAATAGAATGTGATTGTTAGTTTTTATGTTCTTGTGAGACCTTTTAGATATTTTCTGCATTTTGAGAGTGGGAAGAATAAAGTCTGTTCTGTGCCTAGCACATGCATTGTTACCTTCAATGTTTGCATAGTATCTGGGCATCCTTTACTCCTATCTGTGGAGACCTAGGCAAGAGCTGTTTGTGCTGGGTGGTCATATGCATAGAACACTCAACCTGGAGTCAAGGAAGGCCCGAGTTCAAATCTGCTCTCAGATCCTTTCTGACTGGGCAAGTCACTTAAGCTTTGTCTGCTTCAGTTCCCTCAACTGTAAAATGGAGATAACCATAACACCTGTCTCTGCACGCTGTGATGATCAAGTGAGATCACATGTGCAAAGGGCTTTGGAAAACTTAAGGTGCCACGCAAATGTGCGCTCTTCCTATTATTGTATTATAAAATGTTACCTAGGCAATTCTGGGTGGGGAAAGTCAAGTGAAAGAGTCAAGATTTGAAGGAAATTCTCCAAGGTGCAATCCTGTTCGTGTAAGTTAAGATTCTAAGATGCTGGGCCATGAATGATGGGAATGGTTGATTACCTTCTAACCTGATCGTGCAATCATAGTTGATAAAGGCTGCTCTAACTAGCGATAATGACATTTGGGAGCAGAAAGGGGGTAGGGCGGCCTCACGCAGTGACCATCCATAGGTTGTGGAGGGAGAAGTGCCCTCAGGACAAGGTCATTGCTGCCACCGTGGATGTGTGAGGTATGGCCAGGGAGTGCCCCAGAACGAAGCTGGCCAGGACATTAACTTGTCTCTCCAGCATGAATGGAGACTTGATGAGAAAGGGCAAAGGCACTATTTCTTCACAGAATGGAAGCTCCTTGAAGGGAGCGGTTGTTTGGTTTTTGTCCTCTTATCTCCAGTGCCTGGAAGGTGCTCAATTAATAAATACCTGATGAGTTGTTGAATGGAAGGAAAAGCCCTGGAAAGCTAGCAGTGTGCCCCAGTGGTCATGGTCCATATTGATGAGATTATGGTCCTGTGAAAGTGTGCACACAAACCAAGGTGCTGCATTGAACCTGGTTTAGCTCTTTCAGTAAGCAGAGCTAAGGAGGTGTGGAATCTACCCTGAGGTCATTCTCAGACAGCTGTAGCTCCCAGACTGTGAAGGAGATTTGCATCCATCAATGTGATCGACCTCAAAGTTGTTTGCCAAAGGAGACACGTGCTAGGCCCCTTTCTATTTAAAGGCCTTTTTGTCGTTATGCTTAGTGTGCTGGCAAGCATCCTGTCCTGCTTCATCCTTTCTGAGAGAGGGCATTGTGACATAGGGAGGTTGTCTGACTGTGTCAAGGTGACACAGTCAGAAGACCTCAGATGCAGCCATCCTCACTGCTCGGCTACTGAAGCGTGAAGTGTCCCAGTAACACCACTGTGCAGAAGCAATTTTACCTCAAGGTTATGATGCTGCAGAACTAAAGAGAGGCTTTATTTTCATTAGTACACCTTGGTGAAAATCTCAATGATCCAGAAACATTCATTGTTTTTGCAGGTTTTAAAAGCATATTTTACTTAAAAAGTTTCTATATATGAGTCATTTCCAGACTTACCTCTCCTGCCCTCAGGACCCTTTACCTGTAACAAAGAAAAAAAGAAAAACCAGTTGCCTTATTAATTAAATCTCATACTGTATGTGCCATTCTAAACCTACAGTCCCTGAACTCCTTAGTGAGAAGAAGCAGGCATATTTCCTCATCTCTTCACTGGGGTGATGACTAGTTGGTATACTTGACATCTTTCAGTGTGGGAGTTAGCACAGGATAGGGAAAATAGTACTGGACAGAGAGTCTTAGGACTTGGATTTCATTTGTGCCTCTACCATTCACCACCCTGTGATGTTGGGCCACTCATTTAAGCTCTGTGCAGCTTAGATCGCTGATTGGTAAAATGAGGAGCATAGAGAACATGGCTTTTAAGGGCCCATCCCACTTGGGGTATTTACATTGTTGCAGTCATTGTGTTTGAGATGTTTTCCTGTTTCTGCTTCCTTCACTCCAGACAGGACCATTTTGTTTTTATCATTATTTATTTATTTAATATATTTAGTTTTCAACATTAATTTTCACAAGACTTCGAATTAAAAATTTTCTCCCCTATTCTACCCTCCCCCACTCCAAGATGGCATATATTCTGATTGCCCCATTCCCCAGTCAGCCCTCCCATCTGTCACCCCACTCCTGCCCATCCCCTTTTCCTTTACTTTCTTGGAGGGCAAGATAGAGGTTTATGTCCCATTGCCTGTATATCTTATTTACTAGTTGCATGCAAAAACTTTTTTTGAACATATTCTTTTAAAACTTTGAGTTCCAAATTCTCTCCCCTCTTCCCTCCCTACACACCCTCCCCAAGAAGGCAAGCAATTCAACATAGGCCACATGTATATCATTATGCAAAACCCTTCCACAATACTCATTTTGTGAAAGACTAATTATATTTTGCTCCTTCCTATCCTATCCCCCTTTATCCAAATTTCTCCCTTGACCCTGTCCCTTTTCAAAAGTGTTTGCTTTTGATTACCTCCTCTCCTTATCTGCCCTCCCTTCCATCATTCCCCCCCCGCTTTTTTATCTCCTTCCTCCTTCTTTCCTGTGGGGTAAGATTCCCAATTGAGTGTGTATGTTATCCCTTCCTCAAGTCAAATCCAATGAGAGCAAAATACCCCATTCTATCTCTCCCTTTCTCCCTTTCTCAATATATTCTTCTTTTATCCCTTAATTTGATTTTATTTTTTAGATATCATCCCTTCATATTCAACTCACCCTGTGCCCTCCATATATATGTATGTATGTATATTCCCTTCAGCTACCCTAATACTGAGGTCTCATGAATTATACACATCATCTTTCCATGAAGGAATGTAAACAAAACAGTTCAACTTTAGTAAGTTCATTGTGATTTCTCTTTTTTGTTTACCTTTTCATACTTCTCTTGATTCTTGTGTTTGAAAGTCAAATTTTCTATTCAACTCTGGTCTTTTCAATGAGAAAGCTTGAAAGTCCTCTATTTCATTGAAAATCCATATTTTGCCTTGGAGCATGATACTCAGTTTTGCTGGGTAGGTGATTCTTGGTTTTAATCCTAGCTCCTTTGACCTCCAGAATATTATATTCCGAGCCCTTCGATCCATTAAGGTAGAAGCTGCTAGATCTTGTATTATTCTGATTGTGTTTCCACATTGCTCAAATTGTTTCTTTCTGGCTGCTTGTGACATTTTCTCCTTGATCTGGGAGCTCTGGAATTTGGTGACAATATTCCTAGGAGTGTTCTTTTTGGGGTCTTTTTGAAGAGGTGATTGGTGGATTCTTTCAATTTCTATTTTACCTTCTGGTTCTAGAATATCAGGGTAGTTCTCCTTGGTAATTTCTTGGAAGATGATATCTAGGCTCTTTTTTTGATCATGGCTTTCAGGTAGTCCAATAATTTTTAAATTATGTCTCCTGGATCTATTTTCCAGTTGAGTGGTTTTTCCAACAAGATACTTCATATTGTCTTCCATATTTTCATTCCTTTGGTTCTGTTTTATCATATCTTGGATTTCTCATAAAGTAACTAGCTTCCATTTGCTCCAATCTAATTTTTAAGGTAGTAAGGTAGTAAGGAGGTCTTTTGGACCTCCTTTTCCATTTGGCTAATTCTGCCTTTCAAGGCATTCTTCTGATCATTGGTGTTTTGGAACTTTTTTGCCATTTGAATTAGCCTATTTTTTAAGGTATTGTTTTCTTCAGTATTTTTTTGGTCTCCTTTAGCAAGTCATTGACTTGTTCTTCATGGTTTTCTTGCATCATTCTCATTTCTATTCCCAATTTTTCCTCTACTTCTCTAACTTGCTTTTCCAAAACCTTTTTGAGCTCTTCCATGGCCTGAGACCAGTTCATGTTTTTCTTGGAGGCTTTTGATGTAGGCTCTTTGACTTTGTTGACTTCTTCTGGCTGTATGTCTTGCTCTTCTTTGCTACCAAAAAAGATTGCAAAGTCTGAGGCTGAATCCGAGTCACTTTTCACTGCCTGGCCATGTTCCCAGCCAAGTACTTGACCCTTGAGTTTTTCATCGGGGTTTAACTGCTTGTAGAGTAGAGAATACTTTGTTCCAAGGTTGAGGGGATGCACTGTTGTTTTCAGAGCTATTTCTATACAGCAGGCTCTGCCAAACCAGTGCTCCTCCTACCCTAAGAACTGCCAACCTGGATAGGACTCAGATCTTAAGCAGGCTCTGCACTCCTGCTCTGATCCACCATTTAATTCCTCCCACCAGGTGGGCCTGGGGCTGGAAGCAACTGCAGCTGTAGTTCTTTAGCTGCACCACCTCCGATGCCCCTGGGGCAGTGACCTAACTGGGAATTCCTTTCACTCTGTCCCCAGCAGCTTTTCCCACTAAACGTCTCTGTTGTCTTTGGTGTTTGTGGATTGAGAAGTCTGGTAACTGCCACACTTACTGATTCAGGGCTCTAGGGCCTGTTGTGCCTGGCTCCTGGTCTCATTCATCTGGGCACAGCCCATGCTGAGCTCTGCTCCGCTCTGCTCCCAGATCCGTGGGCGATAGACCTTACCAAGTGACCATGCAGGCTGTCCTGGGCTGGATCCCTGCTTACCTCTGCTATTTTGTGGGTTCTGCAGTTCTATAATTTTTTCAGAGCCATTTTTTATTGGTGTTTGGAGGGTCCTGGAGGAGAGGCCTAGGCAAGTCCCTGCTTTCCAGCCACCATCTTGGCTCCACCTCCCAGACAGGACCATTTTTATAATTCTTTTAATGATTCTTTGAATTCTGTGTTTCTCATGACATCACAGCATTTCATTGCATTTATATAGCATAATCCACTGCACCATTCCCCAATCAATGGGAACTCGCTTTGTTTCCATTTCTTTGCTTCCATCCCCAAATGCTAGTGTGAACATTTTATTGTTTGTAGGGCCTTTTTTATATGTTTGGATTTCTTGGGGCACATGCTTAGAAGTGGGATTTCTGCACCAAGAGTAGGAATGCCTTAATTATTTGTTTTATATGATTCCAAGTGGTTTTCCAGAATTTTTAGGCCAATCTAGAGCTCCCCCAATGGTGTATTAGTATGCCTGCTTTCCCACAGCCTTCCAACATCACTTTTCATCTTTGTCATCTCTGCCAGTTTGCTGGGTATAAAGTGAAACCTCTGAGTTGTTTTAATTATTAGAGATTTAGGACAATCTTCCATGTGATTAATAATTTTCAATTCTTATTTTAAGAACCATTTATTTGCAGCTTTCCACCATTTACCTTTCAGGAGATGACTCCTAAACATGCACACACATGAAAAAAAATCAAATATCTCTCAGAAAGGCTTGTAAATTCAAGCAGTATAGATAGTTGATACAAATATAGATCAGTTGTTGTCCTTCATTCTCAAAGAGGACCAAAACGACATCAGTGTGTTGGGGTCAAGGTACAGTGTGTCCAGCTATGTTTAATCAGACCAATATGAACTTGGAAGGCTCTACCGCAGATTGATATATGAATATTTGGACTGGAGATGTCTCTAATTTTGCCTATCTCATTTTCTTTTGAGCTACGTCAGTTCCGTTTTGCTCATTGAACACAGCACCTTCTTTTATGTGGGCATGCCACACTGGTCAGTCCTTTGCTAGTGTCTCTCATGTTTTACAATTGATACTAAAATGCTTAAGAGAGACCTTGAGAGTGTCCTTGTATTGCTTCTTTTGACCTCCATAGTCTACGTGAGTTCTCCACAAAATAGTCTTTTAGGTAAACATACCTTTGGCATTTGAACAGCGAGGCCAGCCCATCCAAGTCACGCTCTCTGCAGTAGAGTTGTCATATCTAGCAGTTCAGCTGAGGAAAGGACCTCAGTATCTGGTACCTTATCTTGCCAGGTGAACTTTAAAAATCTTCCTAAGACAATTCAAATGGAAGTGATTCAGCTTCCTGGCATGGCATTGGTAGACTG
The DNA here is from genome assembly GCF_011100635.1 of Trichosurus vulpecula. Lineage (NCBI taxonomy): Eukaryota > Metazoa > Chordata > Mammalia > Diprotodontia > Phalangeridae > Trichosurus > Trichosurus vulpecula. Next base: position 2,177,391 of record NC_050576.1, on the reverse strand, counting down.
TCCAGGCTTCACAGGCATACAACAATGAGGTCAGAACAACGGCTCTGTAGACCTTCAGTCTGGTAGTCAGTCTAATCCCTCTTTTCTCCCACACTTTTCAAACAAGGCTACTATCAGCTAGCTCTGGAAATGTAGGCATCAGCCTCATCATCTATGTGTACATCCCTGGAAGTGACCTCCTAAATTAGTGAACAGATTCTGTCACTACAGTACTTTGAGATAGGTAAATTTGAATTTCGTCTGCCATCTTACTGAGCCAAGAATGCTGTATCTCTCTAAGCTTTGCTTGCACTTTAGTTTTGATGGAGTTAAATGTTGTCTTCTTAGAGACAGATGAACTATCCTGTGAAGTTCTCATTTTTCATTTAGTGGCTACCAAATATCCCCATCATTTTTGGCAAAGTAGTCTTGCTGTTTTTGAGTGTTCCAGCCCAGATGAGTAAATGTGGTGCTGTACACCAAATCTCCAAAAGCTGCTCATTCCTTTTCTGCTCTCCTGTTGCCAGCCATGTGTTGGCTCAGCTTTCCCTCCAAGTTAAAAATGAAGTGTTCATGATCAGAGACTTGCTCCAACCTGTTGACATTAGGTCTTCTGGTAGTCCTATTATTGCCTTGAGGAACCGCTTTTCTTGAACGTGAATGTTTAGCTTTGAGAGAATAAGCCTATGATCAGTCCAGCACACTGTGTCACACATTGCCTTTGTCACTCTCACATCCTGTCTGCCTTCTCCTTACAATGACATAGTATATTAAATGTCAATGTTTGCTGCAAAGGTGCATCCACAAAGTTTTATTATGACGTTGTTGGTGATGAGAGGATTATGAGATGCCCAAGACTTCAGTAGTAAACAACTGCTGTTGCTGCTTTTGACTCCATTCCTCCCAAGGTCTTTCTGCCACATGTGGTAGTCTGAGCCTACTCTAACATTAAAATCACCCAGAATTATAAGCTCATCCTCTTTTGGCATATTGATGATGAGAGTCTCCAGCTCTTCATAAAGATTTTTCTTTGACCTCATCAAGATTTGTCGTGGTGGGAGCATAGGCACTAATGATGGGGCCTCAGTATTTTCCTGTAAGTGACTATTACATTGGCATGAGCCTGTCATTCCCTCTTTTTGGTAAGCATACAAGCTTGTTGCCTAGATTAGTTCTGATTGCCAAGCCTACACCAGCTTTATGATGCTCCCCATCACTACGCCACTCCCAAAAAGCATGTATGCAGCTCCGACTTCAGTAAGTTGGCCTTCATTTGCCAGCCTTGTTTCACTCAGGGCTGTTATTTGGATGCAATATCAGCTGAATTGTCTCACAAGAACTGTTTGTCTTTCAGGTCTGCTGGATTTTGTGTTGTCTATAAGTGTGTGCACATTCCATGTACCAGTGATGAGTGGTATTATATTCACAAAAGTTTTTTTTTTACATCTTTTTGTGTTTTTGTTGCATAGTCAGATCCCTGCCTGCCATGGCAAGCAGCCAAGGATTGAGTGAAGCAGACAATTTTCAGGGCACCTTTTCTAGCCCCTTCCTCACCCCAGGAGGTGAGCAGTGTGGTTCTTATAAGACTGCTAAATCCTAATGCTGCTTCCAATGAGAAGATGATCCTGCGTCCTGGGCTTCTTGTGTGCAAGGTTGTGGCTACAGCTCCCAGTGTATCCACACCTGCTGCTTCATCACTTGTGTGTTGCCACAGGACTTTGAAGTAGGTGAAAATGGTAAAATGGTGTGGGTGATGTCTTTTGACTTGAACATAAGTTGGATTTAAATGAAGTAGAGTTGTTCAGACTTCTAGAACTATCAAAGTACAGTGGCAAGACAAAATTCAAGATGGCTGATGGTGGCTCAGGATGCAGTGAATGATCTTGGTGTCTGATAGCTAACCAAGTTCTAAGTGCTCCAAAGCACCTGTTTCAGCCACTTCGTGGCCATTGGAACAAATTGTTCTCATCTACCCATGGCACCAGGGGAAGTCTTCACATGTTTGCAGTAGACATCTCCACTAACTCACAGACAGGATTGAGAGCCCTTGGTTACATTCAGTCTGGTTTATCCTGTCTGCTGAAATGGTTCACTGAATGTGGCTGCTGTGCATGATACAGCTTTTTGGAGTCCCAGGTCAGAGTTAGGTGATTCAGGTGGATACCAAGGGTGGATGAGCAGCCCTGAAAAGGGCTCAGCAGCCCTCACACCAGAGGTACTAGTCTTCCCTGAACACCCTATACCTCAAATATGAATAGGTATTTGTACAAACACACACATATATTTGTATAACTAAATAAATTGAATTTACAGACCTTTGTAATGTACTTTTGATAATTAAAAAATTAAGTTTTTACCCTAAAGTAAATTCATGATTTTTAAAAGGAATCTTTTCATTTTCATGTGATTAAAAGTCTTTTTTCTGTTATATGTACCATAATATCTTCTTTAGTTAAGAAATCTGCCTAATCATAATTATTAAAAATACAACATGCTATGTGACGTTTCATATTTGAGTCACACACATAACCATTTGTAACTTATTGTATTATATGATATAAAATGCTTTTCTAAACATTTAAAAAACAAATTACATTTTGGCTTTTTTATTGAATCCTTGAATCTTTCCTTAGATAGTTTATGTTCTTGGATTACCATACACTGGGCTACTAAGTGTGATCATTTCTGATTCTTGGTTATGGAATTTAATAAATATTTCTCCAAACCTAATTCATCCAAAACGACTTCTCAGGTCTCTGATTTTTGAACAAAAGGCCATTAAATTAAATTGTTTCTAATTCATTCTTATCTAGTCTATTTGACTAATCTACTTTTCTCCTTTTTGAACCATTACCAAACAGTTTGATGAGTGCAGGTTTATAATGCAGTTTAGGGGCTTGAAATGTTACTCCTGGGGGGTGGAGCCAAAATGGCGGCTGGAAAGCAGGGACTAGTGTGAGCTCCCCTCCAAGTCCCTCCAAAAACCTACAAAAAATGGCTCTACACCAATTCTAGAACTGCAGAACCCACAAAATAGCAGAGGGAAGAAGGGCTCTAGCCCAGGACAGACTGGATGGTTGCTGGGTGAGGTCTTTCACTCACAGAGCTGGGAGTGGAGTAGAGCCCAGCATGAGCGGCCCAGGCAACCAGACCAGGAGCCAGGCGGAGTGGGCCCTAGCACCCCGAATCAGTGAGCTGTGGCAGTTGACAGACTTCTCAACCCACAAAGACCAAAGACAACAGAGAAGAACTGCAGAATCCACAAAATAGCAGACAGAATCAGGGCTCTAGCCCAGGACAGCCTGGATGGTCTCTGGGTAAGGTCTATCCCACACGGAGCTGGGAGTGGAGTGGAGCAGAGTCGAGCAGAGCCCAGTGTGGGTGGTCTGGACCAACCAGACCAGGGGCCGGGCAGATTGTGCCCTAGTGCCCTGAATCAGTGAGCTGCAGGAGTTACCAGACTTCTCAACCCACAAACACCAAAGACAACAGAGAAGGTTAGGGGGAAAAGCTGCGGGAGTGGAAGGAGTTCGCAGTTCGGCCACTGCCCCGGGGCAGCAGAGGTGAGGCAGCTACAGAACTACAGCTGCAGTTGCTTCCGGCCCCAGGCCCACCTGGTGGGAGGAATTAAGTGGCGCATCAGAGCAGGAATGCAGAGCCTGCTTAAGCTCTAAGTCCAGTCCAGGTTGGGGGTTCTTGGGGAAGGAGGAGTGCTGGTGTAGCAGAGCTGGCACATTCCCCCAAGCTTGGAACATAATTCTCTTTACTCTACACGCAGTCATACCCCAACGAAAAACACAAGGGTCAAGTAAGTTGGCTGGGAACATGGCCAGGTAACGGAAAAGCACCCAGATTCAGTCTCAGACTTTGGAATCTTTCTTTGGTGACAAAGAAGACCAAACCATACAGACAGAAGAAGTCAACAAAGTCAAAGAGCCTACAACAAAAGCCTCCAAGAAAAACATGAACTGGTCTCAGGCCATGGAAGAGCTCAAAAAGGATTTGGAAAAGCAAGTTAGAGAAGTAGAGGAAAAATTGGGAAAAGAAATGAGAAGGATGCAAGAAAACCATGAAAAATAAGTCAATGACTTGCTAAAGGAGACCCAAAAAAATACTGAAAAATATACTGAAGAAAACAACACCTTAAAAAATAGACTAACTCAAATGGCAAAAGAGTTCCAAAAAGCCAAAGAGGAGAAGAATGCCTTGAAAGGCAGAATTAGCCAAATGGAAAAGGAGGTCCAAAAGACCACTGAAGAAAATACTACCTTAAAAATGAGATTAGAGCAAGTGGAAGCTAGTGACTTTATGAGAAATCAAGATATAAAACAGAACCAAAGGAATGAAAAAATGGAAGACAACGTGAAATATCTCATTGGAAAAACCACTTACCTGGAAAAATAGATCCAGGAGAGATAATTTAAAAATCATTGGACTACCTGAAAGCCATGATCAAAAAAAGAGCCTAGATACCATCTTTCAAGAAATTATCAAGGAGAACTGCCCTGATATTCTAGAGCCAGAGGGCAAAATAGAAATTGAAAGAATCCACTGATCGCCTCCTCACATAGATCCCAAAAAGAAATCTCCTAGGAATGTTGTTGCCAAATTCCAGAGCTCCCAGATCAAGGAGGAAATACTGCAAGCAGCCAGAAAGAAACAATTTGAGTATTGTGGAAATATAATCAGAATAATCCATGATCTAGCACCTTCTACATTGAGAGATCAAAGGTCTTGCAATACGATATTCTGGAGGTCAATGGAGCTAGGATTAAAACCAAGAATCACCTACCCAGCAAAACTGAGTATCATACTCCAAAGCAAAATATGGATTTTCAATAAAATAGAGGACTTTCAAGCTTTCTCAGTGAAAAGGCCAGAATTGAATAGAAAATTTGACTTTCAAACACAAGAATCAAGAGAAGCATGAAAAGGTAATCAAGAAAAAGAACAAGAAAAAGAAATTGCAAGGGACTTACTAAAGTTGAACTGTTTTGTTTACATTCCTACATGGAAAGATGAGGTGTATGATTCATGAGACCTCAGTATTAGGGTAGCTGAAGGGAATATGCATATATGTATGTATGTTTATGTACATATATATATAAGTCAATGTGTATGTATGTATATATGTATGTGGAGAGAGAGAGAGAGAGAGAGAGAGAGAGAGAGAGAGAGAGAGAGAGAGAAAGAGAGAGAGCAGGCACAGGGTGAGTTGAAGATGAAGGGAAGATATCTAAAAGAAATAAAATAAAATTAAGGGATGAGAGAAGAATATATTGAGAGAGGGAGAAAGGGACAGATAGAATGGGGTAAATTATCTCGTATAAAAGTGTCAAGAAAAAGCAGTTCTGTAGGAAGAGAAGATAAGACAGGTGAGGGGGAATGAGTGAATCTTGCTCTCATTAGATTTGACCTGAGGAGGGAATACCATACATACTCAATTGGGTATCTTGCCCCACAGGAAAAAAAGGAGGAAGAAGATAAAAAAGGGGGGATGATAGAAGGGAGGGTAGATGGGGGTGGAGGTAATCAAAAACAAAAACTTTTGAAAAGGCACAGGGTCAAGGGAGAAAATTCAATAAGGGGGGATAGGTTAGGAAGGAGCAAAATATAGTTAGTCTTTCAGAACATGAATATTGTGGAAGGGTTATACATAGTGATACGCATGTGGCTTATGTTGAATTGCTTGACTTCTTAGGGAGGGTGGGTGGGACGGGAAGAGGGGAGAGAATTTGGAACTCAAAGTTTTAAAAATGGATGTTTAAAAACAACAAAAAAAAAGTTTTTGCATGCAACTAGAAAATAAGATACACAGGCAATGGGGCATAGAAATTTATCTTGCCCTACAAGAAAGGAAGGGAAAAGGGGATGGGAGAGAAGTGGGGTGACAGAACGGAGGGCTGACTGGGGAACAAGGCAACCAGAATATATGCCATCTTGGAGTGGAGGGGAGGGTAGAAATGGGGAGAAAATTTGTAATTCAAACTCTTGTGATAATCAGTGCTGAAAACTAAATATATTAGATAAAAAAAATTTAAAAAAAGAAATGTTACTCCCCCTTCATTACTACTTTTTACATTATTTACTTTGAGATCTTATTTTCCTCCAAAAGAATGTTATTTTATTCTGTTTAGTATTATGAAGCAAGCTTTTGGCAGTTTGGATAGCATAACACTGAATCTTTAAATTAATTTAGATGGCATAACAACAAGAAGACCAACGACTAATATTTATCTAGTGCTTTAAGATTTGTAAAGGGCTTTATATGTATTTTCTCATTTGATCATCATTTTTATTCTATTGGCACTGTATAGACCTGAACAATGGATATCTTTCCAATTATTTGTCTTTGGGTTCTGTAAAGAGTGCTTTAGGTTGGTATTTTTATGAATCTTGAAGACATCTTGGAATTGTGACTCATCTTTTGGGCCTTTTGAAATTACTTAGAACAAAATCTATCGTTTGAGTTTGGTGGCACTGCTCTGTAGAAATGCTTGACTTTTGTAGATTTGTTTTGTATCATGCTATCATGCTGAACTAAATTGTCTCATTTAGTTTCTTTGCTGATTCACTAGGATTTTCTAAGTAATCTGTCACATCAGCAAAAAAGGACACTTTTTTCCTTCTGCTGATTTTATGCATTTCTTATCTTTCTCTTGTTCTATGGTTTGTCAATCACATTTTTAAAAACTCTATGCAAAGGAGATTCATATTGACCTTGTCCTTAAGTTTTATGGGGTAAGCTTCTAATGATTTTCTGTCATAAATAATGCTAGCTCTTGGTTTGAGATTTCTGCTTTGTATTATATTTAAAATCACCTTTCTAGGCCTGTTCATTTTATAGATTCCCTTTTTTTTAAGGGTAAATAGTGTTGTACTTAGTTAAAGGCTTTTTCTGAATCTTGATATGATCGCATGGTTTTAGTCGTGAAAGATATACTAAACTACAGTAATTGTTTTCTAACTGTTGTTTTTATGTTTTTAAAGCTTTAATGATGTTATTTTCTATTTTTTTTACATTGTACTTTCATCCCAATAGCCCTCTCTAGTAATCCTTTATTACAAACAATAAGAATAACTTAAAATACCTAAGTAAAACTTTCACGGGGCAGCTAGGTGGTGCAGTGAGTAGAGCACCTGGAGTCAGGAGGACGTGGGTTCAAACCTGGCTGCAGGCACTTGACACATGTACTAGCTGTGTGACCTTGGGCAAGTCACTTAACCCCAATTGCCCTGCCAGAAAGTGAAAAAAGAAATAAAAAAGAAAACAAAACTTTCACCATCCCTGACTGTGTCTGACCGAGTGTCTTTCGTTCCTTCGACAGTGCCCTCCATCAGGACCTGGTTGCGGTATCAGTCGTCTGGAACCTGTGTTAATAGAAACATTGCATTTGCTCTGAATTCTGTTGTTTTATAGGAGTATTCCCATTTACCTTATTGCAGTCATGCTGTATATTTTTCCTGGTTCTCCTTTCTTACTAATTCATTCATGTATTCCCATGTATTTCCGGATTCCTCATAATCCCTGCTCCTTATGGTACAGCCATATTTTGTTACATTCGCACGCCGTATTTTCCTACCAATTTCAGTAATAGCCATTCCTCTATCAATAAATACCTACTTTTTTCTACCTTTTTTGCTACTCCAAAGAGTTTATATATGGGGCCTCATTTCTGTCTTCTTTATTTCTCACTTCTTTGGGGTATATGCCAAGTAAGGGAATCATTGGGCCATATGGTTTGAAGAGCTGACTAGCATTTCTCAAGCAATTCCAAATTATTTTTCAGAATAATTAGACTAGTTCCCACACACCAACAGTGCATGACTGGCTCCCAGTAGGCCCTCCACGCTGACTTAAAAAGTCATTTCTCCCAATTTGTAGGGTGTGAGGAGAAGCCTCAGAAGTAATTCTATTAGCATTCCTGTTATTATTAGTAATGAGGAATATGTTGTAGAAAAGCTGCTGCTCTGCATTTGTACAGGGAGTTTCCTTACCTGGGAGTTCCACCATTTCAACCCCTCACCCTCTTCCTGATGTCCCAGCATATGCTGTCCCCGGCATAGTTCCTGACCCCTAGTAGGTGCTTAAAAATCATCAGAGAATAGAATTCAATGGTTACTGATAACATACCTTTGTTCTTTTAAAAACTGTTTGCATCCCTTGTCCACTTAAAATTGGAGAATATATCATTCATTCTTTTCACTGAATTGTTATCACCATGGGAACACAGACATGGATTGGTTAGGTCCACATGCAGAAAATGCTCATTTGTAATGGGGGTGATCCCAGACTGCCTGGAATGCCCATATCCTATCAAAGAGAGTCATTGTTTTCATAACTCTGAAATGCTGGAAAAGGGAGCAGAAGTTATCTCCCTTGACAGGCTTTAGTTTATTCTATCTATCTGAAGTCACTGATAAGAAACCCATAGTTTTGAAAGTGAATCAATCAATTCGATAGGTGTAAAATGCATGCATTAAATTCTGTTCTGTAGCTTTAAATGCTTCTCTGGATATGGATAGAGACAATCTGCTTGTTGGTAAATAGGTGTGCTAATTGGCAGATGGGGGGATGACTCAGGCCATTCAGGATTCATCTTACTCTAGACATCTTATTATTCTTATTAATTTGAGTCAAGGGATGCACTTCAGTGGGTAGAGATGTGAGGGATAGTGTGTGCTCTCTACTTTATAACCATGGGCGATAGCATGAGCAAAGCCATGAAGATGGATGAGGGTGGGGCAGGAACAGGGGACAGAGAATAGTTGGGAATGGAGACTGTAGGCTGGGATGGAGTCCAGCTGGAGAGTAGGGACACAAGATAAAGCTGGAAGGTTAAGTCCAAGGTTTGACAAATTATCACACAGAGGAGGGATTATACCTGTTCTGTTTGACCCCAAAAGTAACACAAGGAGCAACAGGTGGAAGTTGAGAGACATGAGGCTGGAGACAAGGATTCGCGTGATGTGGGGAAACCAACTCAAAATTTGAGCTATCCAAACAGCAAGATGGCCAGCTTTAGATGGCAGTGGTTTCCTCTCATTAGAGACCAGAATAGGTGTAACACCACCAGCTGCTACTACTACTACTTCTACTAGTATTACTACTAGTTAGCTATCTAGCTGGCATTCATTTCACCCTTTAACACTTACACATGTTATGCCCTTTGACCCCCATAACAATCGTGTGAGGTGGGTATTCTTACCATCTACATTTTATAAACTAGGAAATTGAGTCAGAGAGAGGGTTGTTGTCTGACTGTGGTCACAGAGCTAGTGAGTGTTTGAGGGAGGACTGTCACTTGTACTCTTCTGACTCCAATTTGAGCACGGAGGCCCCGCAGCTATAAAGGGTGTTGGGTGTGCAGTCAGGAAGCTGTGGGTTCAAAGTCTGCTTCATACGCTTAACAACTAGGACCCTGGGAAGTCATTCACCCTCTCTGATCCCCAGTTGCTTCTGAAGCACCATTTGGCTCCCAGTATGATCCTAGGACTAACTGGCGATGCAGGAGGAGACATTCTTGGTCAGTTACAGGCTGGCCTGGATGGGCCTCTGCGGTCCCTTTCAACTGGACAGTTTGATGATTGACCAAGAGACAGCTTCCTGCTCTGTAAATTGTGTGGAGACTTTCTGGAGGAAAGAAAAAGCCAGCCACTCCCCGGCTCCTCTTCCTGACATTTTTCTTGGGTGGCAAGCGTGGCTTTTCCGCTCGGCTCAGCGATATTTATCCAATCGAGGCCCATTAGCAGCCTGTCAGATGCTGCTCCCAGAATCCACGTGACTCAGCCCGCAGTGTGTCACCAGTGGGTAATCAAGAAGAAGTCGTCAGAAAACACTCCCCTCTCCACCCGCAGAGAGAGCTGGGAAAATAATGAAGGCTGCAAATTTAAACTACAACAGTATGAACTCAATTTAAAACACATTAGCCACGGGAAGCCTTATGTTAAGCAAGCGCCTAGGTGTATTTATAGAATTCAGAATGCATTGGATGAAAAATGTGTTTTAGAAAGGATGCTATAGATCAGGACTCATGGAGCATGTTCCTAAGATCTGGAAGCACCAAGCTGCCCTCAAGTGGCCTGATATCTGGCACACAGTAGGTACTTACTAAATGAATATTGATATTGGTGTTGACAATCTGATCGGGAGGCCTGTGTTTGAGTCTAGAGCCTCTCTAGCCTAGGAGATGGTAGAGTATTGGTGGCTGGTGACATGCCAGCATGGCCAGACAGTCGTTCCAAGAACCCACAGTTTGAGGGAGAGAAATCATGTCACTCCTACAACCATTTTGGCAGGGACTGCTGGATCACACTAGGAGGGGCCTTGGAGACCATTGAGTCCACCCCCCCCCCCATTTTACATATAAAGTAACAGAGAGTTTAAGTGACTTGTAGAGGGATCACCCAACAGGTGCCGGGGTGAGATTTGAATCTAGGTCTTCCTAACTCCAGCCGAGTATTCTCTCCACTGCGTTCTGCTGCCTCAGGGGCTTCTAGTAGTGTGCCACAGGGTCCCATGCACATCTGCCATGCTTGACATTTGCATCCCAGTCCCTGACTTTTAACCTCTGTCTCATCCCCTTGGCTTTGTTTGTTCTTTTGAGATCTTGGCTCCTGACCTTGCCGGGCTTCTGGTTTATGCTCAGTCAGTAAATAAGCATTTATTAAGTGCCAGGCACTAAATGCTGGGGTAATGAAGAAAGGTCAAAACCAGGCCCTGCTCTTGAGGAGCTCACAATTGAATGGGGGAGACAACATGAAAACAACCAGGTACAAACAAGAAATATTTTGAGTAAACTAAAGGCAATTGCAGAGGGAAGGTGCTAGAATTGAGAGAGGTTAAGGAAAGCTTCCTAGAAGATTGGATTGTGATTGGAACCTGAAGGAAACTGAGGGAGCCAGAAGGCAGAGATGAGGAGAGGGAGCATTCCAGGCCTGGGGGGCAGCTGGAAGAAACACCTCCTCCCACCCCCCTCCACCCCCAGAGTTGGAGGGTCTTCTGGGAGGAAGAGCAAGCAGACCAAAGGCACAGGATTAAAAAGTACATGAGGTGATGGGGTAAGGTTTAAGATGTTGAAGGGCCTAGATCATGAAGAGCTTTGATACCAAGTAGAGCCATTTATGGTCACTTGAATCCGAATTTGGATGCAGGTGAAGTATTGTCCCTCAGCCACCATCAAGGCTTCCCCTTCCTGCGTTCACATTGTTACCACTCTAGTCCGGGACTCTCACTTCTTGCCTGGACTATAAGAATCACCTCCTATTTGGTCTTCCTGCTCTGGATTGCTTCTGTCTCCAGTTCATCCCCCACCACATCCACCATGCTGCTTGTTGGTCTTCTTAACATGCCACTCTGACGAGGCCAGTCTCCTGCCCATGCCATGTTGCTGGCTCCCCATTGCCTCCAGGATCGACTCCAAATCCCTCTCTGGACACTTCAGATCCTTCATAAGATGCTCGCGGTGATCTCTGAAATAGATTTCACATTCCTGTCTTTTGCTCAGCATTCCCTCTACAACACCCCTCTTCCAGGTCTTTCCCCAATTCTGGGATGAATTCTTTCCTCTTCTTTGCCTCCTCCGATGTTGTCCCATAAGTTCACCACAAGGAGTCCACCTGGTGTGCTAGAAGACTTCCTAAAGTTCTTCTGACACTTAGAAGAGTACCAGCGGAGCCCTCTGGCTATCCTCATGTCATCCTTCATTTGTGCCAAATGATCCACCCATCTCTGTGCTAGAGAATGCTTTACTGACTTGGTTGTCCTGCTCAGAACCAGCATGCACCTCCCTCTCTGTTGTCTTCTGGGTGATGCTCATCTTTGATTATTTGGAGGCAGTGGTATTCTAGGTCTCAGTGAATGTGACGAGGTCAGCCATTGGAAAGTGGGCTCAGTGGGAGTTCTTGGTAGTTCCCTGAAAACAATCCAGCCCCTTCCTCTCTGTTCTGTTGGGCAGACCTCACCGTTCCCGTCTGCTGTTGTGAGGGCATCATGCCTGAAGTGCCTAAAAGGAACCCAAGCTTTCAAAGGACCACAAGTCAGCAGTTACTATTCTCTGTTACACAATGTGTTCAATGCAACGAGCAATTATTATGCACCCCCTGTATGCCAGGCCCGGGGTAAACAAAAACAAAGATGAAATAGTTCCTGCTCTCAAGGACCTTACATTCAATGGGAGGAGACAATGTGTACACACAGATTTATGGATGGATGCATGTGTACATGTGTATCTTAGCATAAAATATACATACAAAATAAATCTCAAGTAATGTATTTAGAGGGACACATCATAGAGAATCTAGAGGTCTTTTACAGGTCGTGTCACTCAAACTGAACCTTAAGGGGAGCTTGGGATGCTGACCTTACGTCATCCTTTTGGTCTGTGCTACACAACTGCCCTTTGTCTTATACAAGCAGAGAGAGTGATAACCCTGTGCTGGCCCAGGGAGAGCCCTTACCGGCTTAGTGCACCCTGACAGATGGCTCCAGGATTTCAATTAGCCTCTAGGCACCTGTGCCCGTCTCTTCTCTTGGCTAGCCTCTAGTGGCCCATATCAACACTACTTGGCTCTGGTCATAAATTAACCCTTTTTATGCTAGAAGGTGTGACTCAGGAGCAATCTGTGGCATAGGATTTCTGCTAAATCTCTCCTGCCCAATGCAGTAGCTCTGCACTGTTCACTGGGAGTGATTTTAAATAACTTCTATGCCTCTTAAAAATCGATATTGCCTTGGGGGAGATGAGTGTCTATGCCTTAAAAGAAGTTTAGGAAAACTGAATTGGACAGAGGGTAAAGGTCTCAGAGAAGGTTGGCATTAACAAGAGGGCTGGAAGAACAGCCCAAAGAAGTTAGAATCAGTGAAGAAGAACTGCATTCAGTCCATCAGTCAGCAGGTATTTATTGGCTTCTCAAGCAATGCTGTTCCAAACCTAGATGGGACACTGGAGGGAGAGACCTGCCTTCAACAAATAGCTCTTATTTGATAGCACTCTGAGGTCTACAATGACCTTCTTCAGGACAGCTTCAGAAGCCCTACATCAGGCAGATATTCATGGTCCCATTTTCCTACAAGTACAGTCGATGCTCACTCAGAACTAGGATCTGTGTAGCCTTGGGGAGGAGTCAAAAGGCAAACCAGCACCGGGCAGGACTTCTCTGCTGGGCTCCTCTCCTGGTGTGGAGTGTAAGGCCAAGTGCCACCACACTGTGCCCTTCCAGCGATCAACATCGCTCTCTGTTGCCCTCTATTGGTTCTACCTGGCACAGCCAGTTATGACCAAGTGGAGTGGTCAGGTTAACAGGGGAGTTATGAAGGTGCCCTTGAACTTCTTAAGTCCAAAGGGAGCCTGGTAACAATCAGAGGCGCTAAGAGTTGGCTTGGGGTCCCCCCTAGAATTATTGTTTGTCATAGAATTGGAAAGAAACACGAATCCCGTCGGGGAGAATTCAGAAATCTGCTTTAGGATGTTGGCTAATGAAATCTGGGCCCTCTGTCAGAGACGGTGTGGTCCAGTGGATAGAATGCTGGACTTAGGGTCAAGAAGACCTGGGTTTGACTCCTGCCTCAGTCATTTACTAGATGGGGATCCTTGGGCAAGTCACCTAACCTCTCTTGGTCTCTGTTTCCATATCTGTAAAATGAACGGCTTGGGTTAAGTGGCCTCTGAAGGCCCTTCTAGCTCTAAATCTGATCCTGATCTCTTATTAGAACCTACATTCAAACTAACTACCATTGGAAAAGAAGCTTAACCCCGTTTCTACCAAAATGTTTACAGCAGAACCTTTCTTGGTCGGAAACATCCAGAAGTGAGATGAGTGGGTATTTATTGGTATATATCATTGGCATTGTGGACTGGTATGGCCATTCAGCAAAATAGCTGATTTATGTGAGAAAAGACACTAAAATGTTTGTATAGGAGTCTAGTGATTCCAACACTAGGCATAGACCTCAGAGGGATCAACGACAGAAGGATCTTATCTGTCCACCCAACCTGCATATCTCCTCTATCTATCTATCCTCTATCTATCCATCCTTCCATCCAATCATTCATCCATCTATCTATCTATATCTATCTATCCATCTATCTATCATCTAACTATAATCTATCTTCACAGCAGCATTTCTTTTGGTAGTAGAAAAAAAATAAAAACAAAAACAGCTACCAAATAATCAGAAAGCGTGTAGGAAGTGCCCAGTATGGGCATAAAATCCTCACAGGCTGTGCTTGGTACTGAGGATATGACAACAAAAGTGAAGCATTCATGGGGCAGTAGCTGAACGGATTATGTTTTACAAACATGATGGACTGTTATTGTTCCCAAGGAATGGCAAAGAGGAAGTTAGAGAAACCTCCAAAGCCTTACAAGCTGATGCAGAGTGGAAAAAGCAGAACCAGAGGAACAAGATAGTCAATTATTCCAATAATGTAAATAAAAATAACACCAGATGATATCTAAAGTCTGGGAAATCCTTGAGATTAATCTTGCTCTCAAAGAATTGATAAAAAAACACCGCTCTCTCTTCTTGGTGGAGGCCAGAGGCTGGTGGTAGAAAATGTTACACACAATGTTGGATATGCGCTGTATCAGTTGGTTAGTAGGGAATGCTTCAGTTCTGGAGTAGGGGGAAGGGCGGATACAGACATTACTGGGATGAAAGAAAAAACACAACCAAAAACCTGTTTTTAAAGGTATATTCTTTTCTAGCTCATTACAATTGCATTCTAGCTTTCATAAAATGAAATAAAAAAATCCTCTTCTCATCTTTTCTGTCCATTGGCCCTGTATTTCCCTCCCTGCCTTAAGCCATGTAAATAAGGTCTTCTTTGGAGTAAGTTACATTCCTTTTCAAAGAAAGGCAGTATTTATGATAATAGCATGTTTCATCCAGGGCCCTGGCTTCATCGGTTAGTTTAACAATGTACTCTGAGCAGATAGGAGCTTTGCGATATGATGAGTTCAGGACAGCCTGTCAGAGCAGAACTGTTGACTTCCCCAAATTAAAGAACTGGTGGGAGGTGGGAAGATATTTTCTTGATTTTAAATTAGGTGGAAATTGACAAGCAAGGCAGGGCAGATGGAAATGAGGCAGAGATGCGTGTAGATGGGGCTCCTTGATCGTGGTCCCCCTGGCGCTGCCTGCATCGTGAGCAGCAAGGGGGAGCAATCTTTGCTGATCTCCACGAGAGCCACCTGCATGGGGACTGACCCCAATTTCCCGTCTAATCTATCAAGGGTATTCTCCCTTCCTGGTCTAGGTTCAGTGGCCAGTCTGCTGCTTTTCTTTTCTCCTGGCGAATAGCCCAATCATTAGCATTCCCCTTGTCCTCTAACATCCTAGACTCAGGCAGACTGGCTCTGACTGCTGCTCTTATCTCCCTCACTCTGAGGCGGAGGATGGCATGTCCCGATGGGAGGTCATACCGCTGTGCTCTCTCCTGCAATCATTTCCTCCGAACAAAAACACAGGCATCATAGAAACAGAATAATAGGACAATTGCCACATCCTGCCATTTTTTTCTTCTTCCTGATGCTGTGGTTTATCAAGGTTAGCATTTATTTGTTTTTGACACAGAAAAATCTTTCCTTAATTCTGCAGACTACTTAATCAAGCCCATGTGTGAGCCTTCTCTTTTCTCCCTTGTCCTCATATCCACTTTCTCCTACAAATGATGGCTATTACACAGAGTCAATTAAGGGATTTCACTTAGATTTCCTTCTGTTAACTGTTCCTCTGAGCTCTTGCTGTGAGCTTGGGAAAAAAGATGGTGAGGGGAAAGCAAATACCAGCCTGGTTGTCCTCCATTATTCCTTCATTCTACTTTAACATCATTAAATATGTGCCACCATGGAAGATGGGACTAGATGACCCTTTCCAGCTGGAATACAGGACCTTGTAATTAACCACACATCTGGGAATGATCAAAGTCTTTGAATTTGGTCCTACCCCATTTTGAGAGATAATGATGCCATCATATCACATAAATCAATGATCAATAAGAATTGACTAAGCATCTGTTGTGTACCTGGCACTATACCAGGTGCTGGTGACACAGACACAAAAATAGAAGTTCCTTCCCTCAAGAAACTTTTACAGTGTCTGGGGAGACAGAACATATATGTTTAAGTATATACACAATAAGTTAAGGTAATTGTGGGGAGAGGGAAGAAGGAAGTGCTTATAGCTAGGGGTAGAATCAAGAAAAGCCCAAGGCAGAAGACTGCCTTTTATCAGATTTTTAATGAAAATTAGAGATTTTGAGACGTGGAGGTGATGGAGGTGTTCCAACAATTCGGCTAGCAGCTGTTGTGGGGGTGAAAGACCAACACAAGCCCAACAACAAGAACGCTGCCAAAGCCCAGGTTCTTTTGGTCTGCTGTAGTAAGGAAAGCAACATTAAGGGGTTAACAAGCTTACTTTAATTCAGCGTGCAAATACCATTCACTTAGTTCAGGGGAAAAAGCCAGAACCCTGAACTTTGGAGCAAATACAAACTAATTACAAACATCGACAGACAGACCAAATACAATTCATAGTTACCAACATCTAGGTTCAGCCCGGAAGCTCAGAACAAGGGCTGGCCCAGAGTCACTCATGCCACCACTGCTGTGGGTAAGAGCTCTGAAAAAGAGAAAGCCAACCCTTGGTTTTATATCTTTTTCAGGGTCCAGGGTGAGTCACATATGCAACTCACCCACATGACTTAAGATCGTCACAAAGAGGCGACTTAAACTCACGTGGTCTAAGAGCCTCTGATGTCCCAAACATGCCACTCAAACCCATGTAAACTAGGCCCTCCCCTGAGGCAAGGAGGTCACCAAGGACTCCCAATCTAATCAAGGAAATAAAGGCCAAACTCTTCAGGGGCACTTGGTTGAACTAAGTGCCAAGAGCCCATTTTGTTTACCAACACAGGAGGGTATTCCAGGCTTGCTGGACAGTCACAGCAAAGATACTGAAGTGGGGGATTAGTAGCCCTGGTACTTAGCACAGTTCTTGGCACACAGCACTTGTTAGCACTTGATAAATGCTTCCTGACTGCCTGGATCTGCAGAGTGCAGGAACAGGGTGGATGAAAAGATAGTTTAGGGCTGGTTCATGAAGAGCTTTCCATGCCAAGCAGAGCTTGTTTTTGATCCTACAGGTATCAGCGAGCCACAAAAATTTGTTGAGCATGGGATTAGCCTGTGGTTCTATACGTGCTTTAGAAATTCGGTGGCTGAGTGGAGGGTACATGGAGGAGGTGAGGGATTTGAGGATGGGCATGAACCCCACCGCTTCTTCCCTGAGACATCCAAGTCACGTGATTTCCTTGTTTCCAACCACAGCTGGCAGCTGATGTATTCTGTAGGCAGGGATGGAAAACTTGTACCACCTTGAACAGAAAATTAATCTGACAAACAAACACCCTGAGGACCACGTACAAATGCATTGCTATTAGCAGCCATTCAATTAATCTGAAACAATCCAAATGCTACTTAATGCTTCATCTCTCTGAATAATGATCCCACGGATCCCTTCCCCATTTCCTCCCTTCTCTACTTCCATTTCATTAATATTCCTCCTTGTCTATAACCACAATCTCAGAAATATGGTGCATAGACCCATTTAAATATAGGCAGGAGCAATGCAATTCAACACCTTCCTCATCTGTAAAATCAGGAGGTTAATTGGATGGCCTTTAAATCCCTTCCCATCCCTAAATTCAGGGGCCTAGGAAGCGCCCCATTTATGTCTGTAATTGTGCTCAGTAATGGGTGGACACAAAGACAAGAATGAAACCCCCCCCCAAGGAGATTCCTTCCTAGTGGAAGGTGGGGGGTGGATAGGAAGGGTGGGCATGATTCATATGGATAATTAATAGAAAGGACCTTTTCCATTGGAACAAGCGCTGGTACTTAGGTGGATATGGATGGGCTTCCTGGATGAGATGGCGCCTGAACTGGGCCTTGCTCGTTGGCAATTCTTCTGGATGTGGTATTCAGATAGCTGTATTCTTTTGCTCTCTGCTCAGTGGGTCCCTCTCTTTCCTTTGTTTTTTTCTTTTTGAATGGTCTCAGCAAGAAAAATGAAAGGAGAAGATCATTACCAATGAGTGTCCCAGCTGATAGGGAGATATTTCCCTCCAATTAAAGTGTACCTCAGAAGGGCCTTTGTCCCAAGTATTAGCAAGATTTCTTTGATGGAGAAATGGATTTGATTGTGGGCAATGGAAGTTTCTAACTTGGATCTTGGGAATCACTATCTAAATAATCATTCTATCAGTTGTGACTTAATGTCTCAGATTATCCAATTCAATTAACAGATATTTATTTAGCTTCTATAATTTGCAAAGCAGCATGCTATAGTGGATGGAAGGCTGGCCTCTGTAAATGGATAGCTAGGTGACCCATCTCCAGTCATCTCGATGAATATCGGGCCACTAGACCCAAATGGCTCTGGAGGAGAAAGTGAGGCTGGTGACTTTGCATAGCCTTCCTTCACTCCAATCAAAGTCAACTGTAAGTCATGTCATCATTTCCGTAATGTCATAGTCCTCTTCGAGAATGAAGGACAAACATAGCAACTACAATAACAATAACCCGAGTGACCCTGGGAAAGTCACTTCACTTCTCAGTGGAGAACTCACAAAGGCTAAAACTTGCAGAACTGGGGTAGATCAAGAGAAAAAGTTTTTCCCCTGGACCCTACACCTGGGTACTCACAGGGCCATTAAAATATTGCTACATGCTGTTGCATAGAACCATATGTCACTCCCATGCTCAACCAATTCTAGTGGCATGATCTCAGGAGAGGTGCAATCATTGTTCTCCTGGCTTGTACTCAGGTCTGTGAGTGAACTCAAACACTCTCTGCTTCCCTGACAATGCAACCAAAGTCTCTGCTCCCCTGTAGGTGTGAGCTGTACAGGGCTGGTGCCCCTCTTTGCCCTGAAACTACAACAGGGACCTGTGACCTGGATCCTTGTTTGAGCAATATGGCGGTCCTCCACCCAGGGCCCACAAAGGGTCCCCATGATCTTCTTCTGACCAGTTGTCTAACCCCTTTGTGGTCTATGGGCTCCAGAAGTCACACTGCTGACTCAGTGACCCCTGCCAAGGTCTGCTGCTGGCCTGTCCAGATCATCCTGCTGCTGGCCTGAGTGGGCGCAGCTGGTGCTGGCCTGTGCTCCACTCTTGTGCTGGTGAGACAGACTTCTCCTGTTAACCTTCTAGGGTGTCTTGGACTGGAAAATTGTTTCACCCCATCCTCTTGTTAGTTCTGCCTCTCCATAATTAGTTTCTACTGGAGTGAAAGACAACTTGTACATAAGTTAGTAAATGCAAGATTTGCCAGTCAATCACCAGGCATTTCTTCTGTACTTGTCATGATCTAGGCAGTAGGGATATAAACACAGGAGTGAAACAGACCCTGCCATCAAGGAGCTTCCATACTACTGAAGTCATATGATTTGTGTCCCCACATAAATCAATAGAAAGCATGTTCAAAGTCATGTAAAGTAATATTAAGAGGAAGAGGGTGCTAATAACTGGGGGCTTGGGGGAAGGACAAGATGAAACACCCCTACTGAGATCATAGAACTTTGGAAGAACTGAAAACTTATAGACCCCAGAATTAGTTCTGGAGACAGCAGCACAAAAAGCCTGAAGCTTGAGACAATGCTCCCATCACCCTGAGATTTAATAAAGTTAAACTATTTACATTTCTACATGGTGATACTTGTAGCTCCTAAGATCTCTATCATTATTAGGACAGTTAAAAGGAAGATACATAGACACAGAGTGCAGGTGCAAGATGACTATTATGGAATGATATCCAAAAAAGCAAAATTCAGAGCTGAGAAAGAAGGATGCATTAGGAGAAGGGGGAACAGAGAGATAGGATGGGGCAAATTATCTTGTAAAAATAAGGTGTGAAAGGTTTTACAGAGGAAGGGAAAAGGGCAGTGGAGGAAAGGGAACTGAAAGAGGGCATAACAAACACTCAGTTGTGTATAGAAATCTATCTTCCCTAACCAGGAAGCAGGAGGGAGAAAGGTAAGAGAAAGGAGCATTGATAGAAGGGAGGGCAGTTTGGGGGAGGTGGTAGTCAGAAGCAAAATACTTTTGAAGAGGGACAGGGTGAAAGGAGAGAGAGAGAGAGAGAGAGAGAGAGAGAGAGAGAGAGAGAGAGAGAGAGAGAGAGAGAGGATAGATAGAGCAAAAATAGGATGGAAGGAAGCATACAGTTAGTAATCATAACTGTAATGGTGAAAGAGATGAAGTCATCCATGAAATAGAAGTGAATAGCAGGGTGGATTAAAAATCAGAATCCTACAATATGTTGTTTGCAAGAAACACACTTGAACCAGAGAGACACACACAGAGTAAAGGTAAGAGCCTGGAGGAGAATTTTTTATGCTTCATCTGAAATAAAAAAAAAGCAACACAAAACTAGGAGGTAGCAAGTCTGATCTCAGACAAAGCAAAAGGGAAAGCAGATCTAATTAAAAGAGATAAGAAAGAAAACTACATTGCTAAAAGGCACCATAGGAAATGAAGTAATATCAAAACTAAACATAATATGCACCAAATAGTATCACATCTAAATTCTTAAAGGAAATATTAAATGAGGTATAGGAATAGACAGTAAAGCTGTAGTAGTGGGGGGACCTCAACTTTCCTTTTTAAGTACTAGGTAAATCTAGTCAAAAAAAAATAAACAAAAAAGAAGGTAAGGAGATGAATAGAATTTTAGAAAAGTTAGAAAAGTTCTCTGGAGAACATTGAATGGGAATAGAAAGGAATATACCTTTTTTCTCAGTAGTATGCGACATCTATACAAAATTGACCATATGTAAGGACATAAAAATATTACAACCAAATGTAGAAAGGCAGAAATATTAAATGCATCTTTTTCAGGTCATAATGCAGTAAAAGTACATTGAATCAAGGGCCATGGAAAGATAGATTAAAAGTAATTGAAATCTAAATAATCTAATCCTAAAGAATGAATGAGTCAAAGAACAGATCATAGAAACAACAAAAAAATTCATTAAAGAGAATGACAACAATGAAACAAGATACCCAAAGTTATGGAATGCAGCCAAAGCAGGACTTAGGGAAACTTTGTTTCTTTAATCAATAAAATTAACAGCAGATCAATAAATTGGGGATGTAACTAAAACAACAACAACAACTAAGGACAAACTAAAAATCCCAAATTAAACACCAACCTATAAATCCCAAAAATCAAAGGAGAAACTGATAAAATTGAAAGTAAGAAAACCATTGAACTGATAAATAAAAATAGGAGTCAGTTTTATAAAAGAAACAATAAAATAGATAAACCAATGACTAATTTGATTTAAGAAAAGAGAGAAGAAAAACAAAGGATGTTTCAAAACTTAAAATGGCAAATTCACCATCAATGAAGAGGAAATTAAAGCAATTCCTAGGATCAATTTTGCCTTACTATATGCCAATAGATCTAAATGAAATGGATGGATATTCACAAAAATATAAATTGCCCAGATTAACAGAAGAGGAAACAGAATACTTAAATAACTCCAACTTAGGAAAAGAAATTGGAAAAAGCCTCCATTGAACTTCCTAAGAAAAAGTCTCCAACACCAGATGGATTCACAAGTGAATTCTACCAAATGCTTTAAAAACAATTAATTCCAATATTATATAAACTATTCTATGACATAAATGTGGTGCTGATACTTAAACCAGGAAGAGCAAAAACAGAGAAAGAAAACTATGGGCCAATTTTCCTAATAAATATTGATGCAAAAAATTTAAATAAAATACTAGTGTGAATATTACTGTAATATATCATAGGTGGGATATATACCAGGAATGCAGGGCTGGTTCAATATTAGGAAAATTATCAGCATAATAGACCATAACAATAACAAAACCAACAAAATCATATGATTCTCTCAATAGATGCAGAAAAAACTTTTGAGAAAATACAGCACTTGTTCCTATTAACAACACTAGAAAGCACAGGAATGAATGGAGCTTTTGTTAAAATGATAAACAGTATTTATGTAAAACCATCAGCCAGCATTATCTGTGATGGGGAGAAGCTAGAAGCCTTCCCATCTGAATGAAGCAAGGATGCACATTATCACAACTATTATTCAATGTAGTTCTAGAAATTCTAGCTGTAGTAATAAGACAAGAAAAAAGAAATTGAAGGAATTAGAATAGGCAAAGAACAAATAAAACTATCACTCTTTGCAGATGATATGATGATATACTTAGAGAATCAACTAAAAAACTAGCTGAAATAATTAATAACTTTAGGGGAGTTGCAGAATATAAAATAAAACCACATAAATCAGCAGCATTTCTAAATATTACCAACAAAGTCTAGCAACAAGAGATTGAAAGAGAAATTCAATTCAAAATAAATGTAGACAATACAAAATGCTTGGGCACCTACCTGCCACGACAAACACAGGAACTCTTTGAACACAATCACACAATATTCTTCACACTAATACAGTTGTATCTGAATATTAATTACTCATGGGTAGGCAAAGCCAATAGAACAAAAACGTTAATTCTACCTAAATGAATTTACTTATTCAGTAGCATACCAATCAAACTACCGAACTGTGGAGCTAGAAAGAATAATAACGAAATTCATCTGGAAGAACAAGAGGTCCAGAATATGAAGGAAATAAATGAAAATGTGAAGAAAGGTGGCCTAGCAGGACCAAATCTCCAACTGTATTATAAAGAAGTAATCATCAGAAATTTCTGCTACTGGCTAGGAGATAGAGTGGTGGATCTATGGAAGAGATTGGGCACACAATAAACAGCAGGTTATAACAATAGAAATACAGTGTTTGATAAACACAAAGATCCTAGGTTTTGAGACAAGAACTCACTATTTGACAAAAATTCCTGGGAAAACTGGAAAGTAGTTTAGCAGAAACTAGGTATAGACCAACATCTCATAACATATATTGAGGTAAGGTCAAAATGGGTACATGATTTAAATAAAAAGGGTAATACCATAAGTAAATTAGGGTAGCATAGAATAGTTTCCCTGTCAAATCTATGACTAAAGGAAGAGTTTATGGCCAAACAAGATACAGAGAGCATTACAGGATTTAAAATGGATAATTTTGTTTATATTAAATTAAGAAGGTATTATGCAAAAAAACCCAATGTAGTCAAGGTCAAAAAGAAAGCAGAAACCTGGGGGGAGAGTGTGTGTGTGTGGGGAGACTTTTACAGCATGTTTCTCTGATAAAGACTTCATTTCCCAAATATATAGGGAGTTGAGTCAAATCTATAAGACAGAAGTCATTCCTCAGTTGGTAAATGGTCAAAGGATATGAACAGGCAGTTTTCAGATTAAGAAATCAAAGCTATCTATAATCATATGAAAAACTGCTCAAAATCACTATTGATTAGAAAAATGCAAGTTAAAACAACTCTCAGCTCACACTTATGATGTTAGCTAATATGTCAGAAAAGAAAAAAATGACAAATGTTGGAGGGCGTGTGGGAAAACTGGGACACTAATGCAATATTGGTAGAGTTGTGAACTGATCCAACCATTCTGGAGAAAAATTTGGTACTATGCCCAAAGGGTAGTAAATTTTTGCATATTCTTGATCCAGCAATATCATTATTAGAGGTATGTCCCAAAGAAATGAAAGAAAAAAGGAAAATGACCTGTATGTACAACAACTTGTAGAAGTAATTCAAAATTGAGGTGATGCCCACCAATGGGGAAATGGCAGAACAAGTTGTGGTATGTGGTTGTGATGGAGCACTACTGTACTATAAGAAATGGTGAGCAGAAGGGTTTCTGAAAAACCCGGGAAGCTTTTTTATAAACTAATGCAAAGTGAAGTGAGCAGAACCAGAACGTCATACACAGTAGCAGCAACACCATAACAATGATCAACTGTGAAAGGCTCAGCTACTCTGATGAAGACAATGGTCCCAGACAATTCCAAAGGACCCATGATGAAAAATGTTATCTACCTCCAGAAAGAGAGCTGATGAACTGAGTGCAGATTGAAGCAGACTTTTTCCATTTTATGTTTTTCTTGTGCAACATGTCTAATATGGAAAAATGTTTTGCATGATTTCACTTGTACAATTGATATCATATTTCTTGCCTTCTCAAAGGGGTGGGAAGTGGGGAGAGCATTTGGAAGTCAAAATTATAAAAAAAAACCAAATGTTAAAAATAAATAAGTGAATTCACATTAAAAAAGATATTCTCAGCAATGCAAAGATCCAAGGCAATTCCAAAGGACTTATGATGAGAAATGCTATCCACCCCCAGAGAAAGGACTTATGGAATCTGAATACAGATCAAATCATACCTTTTTTTTTTTACTTTTGTGTGTTTTTGGTCTGTTTTCTTT
This sequence comes from Trichosurus vulpecula, assembly GCF_011100635.1. Taxonomy (NCBI): domain Eukaryota; kingdom Metazoa; phylum Chordata; class Mammalia; order Diprotodontia; family Phalangeridae; genus Trichosurus; species Trichosurus vulpecula. The sequence goes on along the minus strand of NC_050576.1, from coordinate 2,153,023 downwards.
CAAAACATGATTAATATGGAAATATATTTTGCATCATTGAGCATGTATAATCTAGATCAATTTTTTTTTTTTGCCATCTGATGGAGGGAGGGAGAGAATTTGGAACTTATTTTTTAAATGAGTGTTAAATTGTTTTTTACATGTAATTGGAAAAATACAAAATATTAAAAAGCTTAAAATGAAGAAAAATGCAACATTGTACCCCGGGATCAGCTCCCAGGCCGTTCTGGCTGGCATGGCGAGTCCCTATATCTTCGTGAAAATACCTGCTGAAATGCATCCCTGCTCCTCTTCCTTAAGTGTCTGCTCATAAGCGATTATGACCCGTCAATGCCATTTCCACAGGATCACATTCAGCTTCTCTGCATTGTCAAAGTCATTAGTGTTATTAATTTTCGACTAAGCCCAATTTTCTTTATCCAGGGCTGATTTCCTGGTAGTCTGTTACCTTGAGCACCGTGTCTTCCATCAGCTCGATGTTTCTAATGGAGCTTAGCGGGGCTAATGACAGTCAGAATCCCAGAAGGAGAACCAAGGATTCCATGCAGCTGTCTGGAGAGAACTCTACCTGTTGTTCTGCTCTGGGGGAGGGGCAGCCTCCTACCTGGCTCACATCTGGTGTCCGCGGAGCATTATTCCGTTCCTTCTCCAGGGCTGATTTTTGCTTTGCTCCTGCAGTCAAGCATGCTTCCTATCCTTGTTTTCCTCCAAGCTGAGAAGGGGAAAATGGGAACATTTAGAAAAGTCATAAGTGACTCAGATCATCTCCATGTTGGACGGGACCTCCGAGGTCTTGAAGCTCAACCGAAGGCATGAATACCTTCTGCTCCATTCCTGCCCAGCCTCTGCCCGAAGGCCTCCCGGGAGGTCAAACCCGCCGTCTCCCAAGGAAGCTCATTCCACTTCTGCCTGGCTCTCATTGTCAGAGTTTCGACCTGAACCTGGCTGCCTGCACCCCACCCTCACCCCCTACCCCGGGGGCCAAGCAGAATAAGGTGGATCTGTGTTCCAGTGTGGCAGCACTTGCAGACAGAACGCTGATTTCCCCCAGGCTTCTCTTTTCAGGCTACCCACGGTCGTTCCCTTAACTGTTCCTAATGGAGCAGGAGCTCTATGTTGGTGTCCCTCCCCAATCACGCTCCCGCTCGTTAATGTCCCCCATAAATTGTGACATCCCAGTTTCTACCTTGTTCTGACCAGGGGAGGTGGCAGTAGAGCTATCATTTCCTTCTTTGTAGACTCTGCACCCCAAGCTTGAGTACTTTTTTTGTTTCCTATTTCTGTTAAAAACCCCAATGTTCTTCCCCCCTCCCAGGTTTGTCACCTCAGTGCAGTCCTCCACTCCTCATTCTCTCTGGCCCCACATCAATGGACAGTTTCCAGATTTTACCTTTTATGCAGCCACAGTCCTCCTCACTCTCACCCAGATTGTTGTAACAGCCTAGGAATTGGTCTGTGTGCCCCCAGTCTCTCCGACTCCATTCAGGCTTTATAAAACTAACAAGGGGGTTTTCCTTCTGACCCTGTCACTTCCATTCTCAATCAACTCCACTGGCTCTGGATTGCTGCTAGGAACAATCTAAACCTCTTTGGTAACTTTGAAAGCCCTCCCGATGTGGTCCTGACCCACCTTTCCAGCTTCATCTAATGCTCTTCCTTTTACTCTCTGCCAACCAGCCAAACTCATCATCTATGTGTTCCTCACACTGCTCCTCCCACCTTCATCTCTGTGCTTTGTCCTGGTTATCTGCTGGGCCTGGAATGTGCTCCTTCCTCATAGAATCCCTGCCTTCCTTCAGGAGTCTTTCAACAATCTGGCTAGCAGCTGTTGTGGGGGTGTAAGACCAACCCAAGCCCAACAACATGCACGCTACCAGCTTGCTGCAAAAGCCCAGGTTCTTTTGATCTGCTTAACTAAGGAAAGCAAGGTTAAGGTGTTGACAACCTTACTTTAATTCAGCATACAAATATCATTCACTTAGTTCAGGGGGAAAGACCAGCACCCTGAACTTCAGAGCAAAATACAAACAAAGTACAAACATCAACAGACAGACCTTGTCTGATTCAAATCCCAATACACAGTTACCAGAGTTTAACAAAGTCCCAGCATTCAGGTTTGTGAACTGGAGGGCCCTTAGATACAGCTGCCCAGAGTCTCCACATGCCACCATGAGTGAGAGCCCTAAATGAATTACAAAGAGACAGACCCAGTACAATTCATAGTTACCAACATCTAGGTTCAGCCCAGGAGCTCAGAACAAGGGCTGGCCCAGAGTCACTCGCACCACCACTGCTGTGGGTCAGAGCTCCAAAGAAGAGAAGGCAAACCCCTGGTTTTATATCTTTTTCATCGTCAGGGGTGAGTCACACATGTGACTCACCCACGTGACCTAAAATTGTCACAAAGAGGCAGACTTAAACCCCTGTGGTCTAAAAGCCTCTGCTGTCCTAGACATGTAAACTAGGCCCTCCCCTGAGTTAGCCCCACCTTGGGCCCCACCTTAGTTACCAATCCACACCCACATAGGTTTTACACCTAATAGGGGTTTGGGCCTGAGGCTTAGCACCTAGTAACGCTCAATGAAATACACTGAATTACTCGAAGGAAACAAAAGTCAACTAAGTGCTAGGAGCCCATTTTGCTTACCAACACAAGGAGACATCTCAAACATTGAACCTTGATGGATTCCCACAACTGTCCATGTCTTGCCTCTTAAACTACCTCATGTCTGTGTACTTTGTAATTATATTCTTCATACTTAATCTGCAATTTTATATAATTTACAATCATTCATGTATATACATATACACATATATATACATATATATGCATATATATATATGTATATATATATATATATACACATATACAGAAAGAGAGAGATAGTTCCATGTTGTCTCCATTAAAATGTAAACTCCTTGAGAGCAGGGATCTTTATTTTTTAATTCTTTGCAGTTGGCAGCTAGGTGGCACAGTGGGCTGGGCCTGGAGTCAGAAAGACTCATCTTCCTGAGTTCCAGTATGGCCTCAGACACTTCCCAGCTGTGTGACCTTGGGCAAGTCACTTGATGCTGTTTGCCTCAGTTTTCTCATCTGTAAAATGAGCTGGAGAAGGAAACATTAAACCCCTTCACATCTCTGCCAAGAAAACCCCAGCCGGGGTCACAGAGAGTCGGACACAACTGAAGTGACTGAACAACGGCAGTCGCCTGATACAAAGTAGGCCCTTAAACGTGATTGTTCGTTAAGAGCCACCTCAAACTATTGATTTGCATTCAGCATATTAAAGCTTGAAGAGAGACACATATTCTTGTAGTTTTGCTTGTGCTCGTGTGCACACAATGGAGCCTAGCCTCTCTGGATTGTTGTCACCATCTGTAAAATAGAGCTAAAGAAACAAGGGCACGAAGAGTCACGTTCTCACCATCTATGAAATGCACAATTTCTTTCAGTGAATAATAGTGTCAGGTACGCAGAAGAAGGCATTTCCTCAGTTTCAGGGCAAGGGTCCAGGGTGGTGGCAAGGCTTGAAATCATATTCTAGGAGCATTTCTTGCCTCTTCCCTTTTCCTTTTAGGGTCTCCAGTGTTATCCTCTGTCTTGCAGAAGGGAGCCACGAAGGCAATCCACCAGTTGCCGGGCTAAGTGCTTGTCTGTGCCAACAGGTACAATGTTGCCCAGTTGTCTCATGAACTTCCAGAATCGTGGGTAGATGCCATCTGGTCTGGGGGATTCATTTCCACTGAGTGTGTCATTTTAGCCTAGAACATCCCCTGTGTTTATTACTTTTACCCAATACCTTTGACCTACTTCCTTGGAAAGATAACTCAGAGAAGGGAATCTCCCCAGTGTCTTCCTCAATAAAGATCAAAGCAAAGAGTTCATCGAATCTGTCTATAATCTCCTTTTCATCCCTGAGTGCACATTTTATACCGTGATGATCAGAAATGCTCCAGGAGGCGCGCATATTGATTGAATGCCTCGCTCCATCCCGCCTATGAGCTTTCTTGGAATAACTGATTTTTATGAAAATCGTGAATTATATTGGTCCCACATAGTCACATCAAATTATTCCTCTTGCTGCCTGTCCCCCCTCCCCTAAGCTCCCAGATCTGTTAATTTAGTGTCAGTTAACAGAGGTTTATGTTGCTACAGATGAATGGGCTGCAAAGGTTTTAATGAAAACTATTTTTTAATCCAGTCTGGAAGGCAGGGTCATACTTTCAAATCCAGTCAGGCAAAGATGAAAATGGCCAGGCAGGCCAAAAAAGAAGATTGTAAGGACATTCCAGTTTTTCAGTATTAATTTTGTATTTCTCCCTTTTGGGGGATGCCTTTCATAACAATCATTTCTTTCTAATTACCACCCCCCGCCCGCCTAGACACTGAACTTCCGGTGAAGGGGAGACAATCGACTGAGCCAAATCCAAAGACAATGTGAACAGAACTGAGGCTGTCTGAAAATTCTGCACCCAGATAGCCTCATGTGTCTACCATGAGGACAAATGTGCTCAGCAGTCAGCTGGTAAATGTTTGCCAACTGGCTCTCAAAAAAAGTGTACCCACTACACACTTTTAAGTTTAATCTGTGTTACTATTTACCTTTCCCACTTCTTTCTTAAGTTTACACCATAATAATAATAACTCAAACCTAGACTGGTAGTGTTTGCAGATATCTGAGGTGTAAATGCTTGCACTGAAAATGTGACAATCAGCCCTTGTGAGCGGGCTCAAGCTGGCTGTAGCATAGCCCGAATGGGCTTCACTGTTCATTTTCTCCAATGAGTTCCAATGGAGCTCCTCAAGCAGATCATCAAGGGGAGGACCATTGCTGGAGTCCTGCCAGGCAGTTGGAAGTTTCCTAAGGTGACTTCTGGGCATTATCTCAGGCTCTTCATGATTTTCAGTGCTGCTGACCCTTACCCTCCCTTTCCTGATTTCCCAAAGGGCTCCTTGCTATCGTTCCTTGTACATATTTACCTCTCCCTAAATGCAGAGGCACCATCACATTCTCTCCCCGAGGAACAGAGATTCTATTCTTCTTTTGTTGTTCTTGTATCTCCAGTATCTCGCTCGGTGTCTGGCACATAGTAGGTGTTTAAGAAATGGTGGTTGATGGCCGGCTTGGTGCTGTTTCTGTGGACAGCTCTTCTGAGCTTTGCTTTCCTTACCTGTTAAGTGGGGATAATACTGCCACCCACCTCCCGGGATTGTTGTTGGGATCAAACGAGATATGACCATAAAGGTCCTGCCTAGTGCGGACACATGGTAAAAACCACAGACATGTTAGTTACTATCACCGTTGCTGTTTTCCTACATATAAGTCATTATGTTTGTGAGTTGCAATACAGGTTTGGGTATCGGGCAGCGTGGCGTGCTGACAAGAACTCTGGGGGTCCATGAGATGCTAGATAGAGAGCTGGAAAGCACCTCAGAAGCCTAGTCCAAGTCTCTCATTTTACAAAGGAGGAAACAGGGGCCCAGAGAGGTGGAGTGACTCATCCATAGTTATATATGCAGTAAATAATAGAGACTGGATTGGAATCCAGAGCTTTTGACTCCAGATACAGCACGCTTCCACTATTCCATTGTGCAAGTCAGAGGACTGGGATTCAAATTCCCCCTAATGTTGTAACCTAGGTGTCATTTCAGCCCAGCCCTGCACTTCCCTTGGGGCATTGGGAATGTCAGTTAATGTCCAGGGGCCTCACTTTTCTCATCACCAAAATTAATAGATGATTAACCATCTCTAAGGTCTTTTTTTCTGGCTGTAAATCTAGGGGTGTTCTGGCAAATGTTTAACAACCAGCTCTCAGAAAATTCAGGACATGTTAAGAATTATCTGTATTATTAACATTTTCTGCATCACTTTCTTAGGTTTAGACATTAACAAAACAACAATTCAAGCCCCAATTTGTAGCATTTGCTAATTTCCAAGGTTTAAATTCTAGATATTTTATAAGCAGCTCTCCCAGCTCCAGCACACCCTGCCTGAATCTATGTCCCTATGACATGTCTGGACCTTGATTTCCTTGTTTATGAGATGAAGGTGTTGCATTCTATTTCCTCTAAGAGCCTTCACAATCAGATCATCCTGTAATCCTTCTGGGCCTCAGTTTCCTCATCTATAAAGGAAAGGGATTGAGCCAGCTGATTGCTAAGTTCCCCCATTTCCAAATCCCATGAACTATGGCTTTTTGGGGAACGTGTTAGGAGGCATCTTTTACTAGGATCAACCCCTCTCCTTACAGTCAAACCAGGATTGTGGCTTAACAGCCGATGGAAGTTCAGTCTCCCAAGCTGTTTGTCATGTTGGCCTGAGCAGCTAGAGGCGATGGTGTCAGTCCTGGACCTGTGCCCAGGCCCAGCTGGACTCTTGAATCTCAAGCCTGTTTGCCTAGAGGAGCGTGTGCTGCCAGATGTGAGCACTGACAAATGGCAGAAGCTCCTTTTTAATTATAGTGCATGCCACTCAATCTGCCAGGGGCCTCCCCTGCAGAGTTTGGAATGCAGGATCACCCCGACCAGCAAACAGACCTGGCCTCCATGGAGGGGAAGGGACTCAGCATGGAGAGGGGCCGTCCTTCCTCTCTAAGCATAGTCCTCCCCCCACACCTGATAAAAGACACTTTGTAAGAAAGTCGGGAGCCAGGTGCCCCTGTGGATAGACAGCCAACTTCTGCCTCAGATGCCACCTAGTTATGTGACCCTGGGTAAGTTACAGAACCTTTGTAAGCTTTGGCTTCTCCATCTATAAAGGGAGGAGAATGGCAGCCCTTCCTCCCAGAGTTGTTGATAGGCTTCAATAAGATCAGGTGTGTAAAACACCCCGTGTCAGCCGTGATTCTTCAGGGGGCAGCTCCTGCCCCACTTTCTTTGGGAATTCAGCTCAATTCAGTGAATCCTGGCACGGGGGCTGAGACAGAAGCCAAATGCAGGCAGCGACCCCAGCTCATGAGGGATTTCTATTCCTGGGCACGGGCTAAAGCCCATCCCATGCTGCCATCCACCAGGACACCAGGGTACACCCAGTCATCTTCCCTGATGTTTCCCGCTTCTCCACTCCAGGTCTAACCACCAACTAGACTTGAACCTGCAGAAACAAACTTTTTCAGCTTAGGGAATTTAATCTACTACATGCAGGCAGAGTATCAGCATTTGAATCCAGATCCTTAGACTTCAAATCATCCAGTGATCTTTTCATATACTACTGCTATTCCCCAAGAACTGTCTTCCCTAAACTGTTTATCTCCTGTCATATATGGGTGGTGTACACAGTAGGCATGTAATACATTTTTATTTGATTTATGTGCTGAATAGTTGAAATATACGTACACATATATGGGAGAGAGAGAGAGAGAGAGAGAGAGAGAGAGAGAGAGAGAGAGAGAGAGAGAGAGAGAGGGAGGGAGGGAGGGAGAGAGGAGGAGGAGGAGGAGGAGGAGGAGGAAGGGGAGAAACAACCAGATATTTCCTATCACATTCTCTCATCCAGACCTTCCCCAAGACGCCAAGGCTTTCCATGGGCATCTTGCCATCTGTCCTTCCCTTCCCTCCTCTTTCTTTTCCTCCTCCTCCTCTTGTCCGGGGGCATGCCTATCGACTGCGCTATATATTCACTCATGATCCTTGTTACTGCTGATCCCCAAGGTCCCTTCCCTCACTATCACCCCTCCCCCCCACCATGCTGTACCTTCCTATCTGAATATAAGTTCTTCGAGAACAAGAACGGTTCCCTTTTATATTTGACTCCCCTGTGACTAATCTGATGCCTGGTATACAGAAGGCACTTGGTAAATGCTTGTTCATGAATTATCCTCCCCAGGAAGACATGAGTTATTTCAAGGGCCGAGACTATCTATCTTGTATTCTTGTATTCCCAACACTGAGAACAAAGTGCCAGCACTTTGTAAATCCTTGAATTGAGTTGCTTGACATTGAATGAAATTGAGCAAACACCCCTTTTGTTGACATCCAGAGGGGTGTTTGTGTGTGTGTGTGTGTGTGTGTGTGTGTGTGTGTGTGTGTGTGTGTGTGTGTGTATGTTGGCAGGGCACTGAGCCACACTTGCCAGGTGTGGGAGGAATTCTGCCGGCCTTCTTCTGGAGTGTTTCCCTCTATGGACAAGGGGCTTCCAGTCCGGTACCTGGTGGCAGGGATCCATGGCCAGCTGTCCTGCATGGATGGGACTGATACCAAAGGGATGGGTGGCTGGCTGAGAATGATGTGATGGCTGTTAATATTTTTATCAGTGCGACGTTCTACAGAGCCACATTTTCTAGGATTAATATATTTAACGGGGCTAATGTGAAAGAAATCTGCCAGGAGAGGGGGCTTTTCCTGAGAAATAGAAATTTGCCGTTGATTTATCTGGTAATGGAGAAGGGAAATGACAAGAATCGATGTGTGCATAAGGGGCAGCGTCATTTGCTTAATTGTGTTGTGCCAGCTGCCTGGAAGGCCATGCTGCATGTGCTAAGTGACAGCCACTGAAACCCTCATCAAGATGGAAAGGCTTCCATGATCACAGTTTACCAAAAGCGCCCACGCAGCTGGAGGCTCAAGATTTACTCTCTCACTTTCCAGACCTGTGGCATTTGGCTTTGGAACTGAGTGAGAGATGCCTTCTTCTCCATCATTCTCGGCTTCCTCAACAGGGAGATCCACAGGCTTTGAGCCCTTGACAGTTTGGAGCAGGGAGGAGCCTCAGAGGCCTCTGATCCTGCCTCCTCACTTTTTAAAGGAGAAAACTGAGGACCAGGGGTATAAACAGACCTGCCTAAAGTCATGCAGAGTAATAAGGGACCATGTCAGGATTGGAACCCAAGTCTTTGGACTCCAGATGTTGTGCTTTTTTATGTTGTGCTACTGCTTCTCCTCAGAAACTGTGTCTTCTCCAAATTTGATCTCTTTCCTCATGTCTATTAGCCTTCGCCACATGTAGAAGGTACATAATAAAGGTTTGGCTGATTCACGGGTTGACATAGGACAGAAATATGGCACCACATGAGTCAGGGTTACTGTGTTTCCTTGACTACTGGATATCTGTCTAGGTCAGGGGTTCTTAGCCTGGGGTCCACAGATCCCCAGTGGGCTGATAGATTTGGGGGAAAGTCTGTGAACTTGGATGGAAACATTTTCTTGAAACTGAAATTTAGCATTTCCTTTGATTATGGATATAGGCAAAAAATCACAGTCATATCAGACTTCACCAGGTCACCAAAGAGGCCTATGACACATGCAAAAGGGCAAGAACACCCAGTCTAGGAAGAGACAGTGTCAGAGGGATTGGTGGTATACTGGTCTAGGTGTGAACAAGTCACTGTTTGTGAAGGCATCCCCAGCACCAACCACAGTATCCAACATTTAATAGATGTTGGGGAATTAGTTAGGCAGGCAGACCTTGCATCAGGAAAACCTGAGTTCAAATCTGAGCCCAGACACTCCCTGGCTGTGTGATCCTGGCTGGCTCGTTTAACTTCTGGGCACATCTGTCTGCCTTAGTTTCTTCATGAAAGATAAGATGCGCTTACCTCCCAATGTGTTGCGGGGATAAAATGAGGCAGTATTTGTAAAGTGTTTAGCAAACCTTAAAGCACCAGCTATTCCTATTATTACCACTGTCTCTGTGAAGGCCGAATGAGATGACACGTGTCAAGTGCTATTAGAGTTAGTAATAGTAGTGCTAGCTTGTTTGAGATGGCGTATTGGAAGGCACGCACTCAGCCAGCCAGCATAGGCCTGGAACTTGAAGCCGCATCTTCTGAATTCAGGCCCAGGTACCCTGTAGGGCAACATCCCCATTTCTCACAGCCACACTGCTAGGAGGATCTTGTCCTCTTCTTGTCACAGCTGAAGACTTGCTGCCCCTTGGAGGTTACCAGCTGTGAGAAGCCAGCCTGGTTTTCCTTGCTGAGGCCATCTTATCAATCACACAGTCAACAAGCAATTATTAAGTGCCAGCTGTATGTCGGGCTAGGTGTTGGGGATAAACAGACAAAAGCTCAAAGAGGACCCTGACATCAGGGAGGTGACAACATGACTTGCAAGTGAATTGCATTTGAGCGAGGAAGGCCTGTGCAAGGTCACCAGCCTCATTTTCTCCCCTGGAACTATCTGGGTCCAGTGGCCAGATATGGATCAAGATGACTGGAGATGGCCCAGGATGCACTGGGGGACTTTGGCCTTTTCTATCTGAGGTCTTTCCAAGTTGTCACTTTGAGCGAGGCAACACCCATTCAGTGAATAGACTTCTTTAAGAAGTAAGTCCAGGGATGGCTCCTTTAATTAAAAAAAAAATCAAACTGGGAGGGGAAGATCAGAGAAACAGCTGCTATTGACATTCACTCTGAGCCAGGAGAGACCCACATAACCATTAAGTGGTGCTCGGCTTAGTCGGTTAGACTGTGGTGTTAATAACGCCAAGGTCACTGGTTTGATCCCTATACAGGCCACTTATTTCTATAGAGTGTGTGGTGGAGAATAGTGTAGAAGGAGGCTGGAAAGGTAGGTGGAGCCAGCTGGTGAAGAGCTTTAACTATCTCAAATACTGGATGTTGTATTTGATCCTAAGGCCAATAGAAAGGTGCTGGGATGACATGGTCAGGCCTGTGCTTTAGGAAATCACCTTGGTAGCTGAGTGGAGGACACATTGGGGAGGGGAGGGACATCTCAGGGAGTTACTGGGCATTCTCCTTCAGGCTGACTACACTAAGAACACGAGTTCCTGGCTCTTCTCACTGGGGACCTGGGACCTAGACTTTTCCTAGGCTGCTGATGGACTTGGGTCCAGTTCCCAAGCTGCAGAGAAGGCTAAGCCCCTCTGGAGAAGACCCTCATTGGTGTCTCATTTTTGAAAGGAAACCAAGTTAGTAACAGTAACCCCCGTGGGCTCTCATTCTGGCCTGCATCCTTTACATTATGTTACTTTTGGGTGCTGAATCAAGATCAGAAAACCTATATCTGTCCCTTGGCAGTGGTAACCGGCAGGCCGGAGAAGAAAAATGACCATGAGGCAAATGTGGCCAGGAGCCCGAAGAAAGCAGTTAAGAGAGCCTCAGGCAGTCTCAACCTTGAAGGCAGTTAATCCCTGAGGATGGAGAAAGCACTGCCAAGATAGCAAAATGAAATATGTGAAATATATGAAATATAATACAGCTGCTTTGTCCCAAGATAGATGAGGAGGAAATACTCTTGTTTTCCAGGAAACTAAGACAGACTGCTGAAGTATGAAGCAAGACTTTGTGTCCCTGTCTCTGGTTTACACTGAGGCAGAGAAGGAAGGGCTGGGGATCAGAAGGTAGAGTCTGGGCACATATACTCCCCAGGAGTCTTTGTATGACGATTGAGGCATCTGAGCGGCAGAGCGGACGGAGGGCAGGATGACCTGGTTTCACATCCTGTCCTAAATGCCTGCTCACTCCTTCTGTGACCCTGGGCCAGTCACTTAACCTTTCTCAGCTTTAGTTTCCTCATTTGTAAAATGACACTGTCAGAGGTGATGCCACCTCTAAGATCCACCTCTAAATCTATGTTCCAACCTCAGTGGTTTATTGTGGACATCAAATCAATATTTTAGAATGTTAAATGTTAAAGGGCTTTATAGAATCTGCTATCATCTTCATTAGGTAGGTGATCATGGGCTCATCGGGAAATTTTAGAACCTCCCAATGACCTCAGGCCATTCCTGAAGTCTGTAAGTCACAGAAGACTTGCTGATCAGCAGAGTCTAATCAATTTCCCATCAGTCAGTTAAGTATCAGGGACTGGGCAGTGCTGGGGAGTCAAGGTCCAACAGGTACCTGCCTGGGAGGTTGCTGTCTAACAACAAGGCAACTTGTCCCTCAGAAAGTCTCCACACAACAAAATCAAATGAAAATGAAGTTGTTTTCCAGGGGAAAGGTCTGCATTGATGAAGTAACAGTACACATTGATTTTAATTTTTTTTAAATGCCTTCACACTTACTGTCTATCCACCACCAAGGCACACACTTCTTCCATTTCCTTGGCGTGGCCTGGCCAGAATCACACTTTCTTCTTAAACACTCATCTGAATTGGGAAGGCGGGTCATCCATGGATCAGATTCTCCTCTTTGTCTTCCTCCTCAATGGGTTTCCCTAACTATATTTTACTACTTACGGCTAATAAGGTGAATCAAATAGTTCTTTACACAAAAAAGAAAGATAAGTGATGTTTCCTTAGAGCATGTGTGTGTTTTTTTTTAAAGTTTCATCCCTCAGAGATAAAACTATCTCAGTCACCTTAAACTATGCCACTGTTCGACCAGAGAAGGATCTTTATTCTAAAGCAAACAGTGATTTCCTATGAAATTTAGAATAATCCACAGTGGAGACATTCTGGAAGACAGCCCCAAACTGTGAGCATCCCAACACAAAAGTCAAAGTGGTGACCCTCACTTGCCCTTGCAGGGAAGTGGGTAAGAATGGTCTCAGGCTCATCCTAGAATGACCCAGGGACCTAGACCAGAAACAGCATGGGCGTGGGGCCAGTGATGGGGCCAGAGAATAACCTCTAGCCCAGCTGGTCTGCCCGATGCTGGGGAACAGGCAGTTTTTCCAGCCTCCAAGGCCAGCGTGGATTCTGTTTTGTGGTCTGCCTTTGCTTTTGTCCCAGATACAAAGGAAGCAATGAGGCCTGAACTGATCTTTTACGCTCTGATGTGCCAAGACCTGCAAGCAGGACTCTAAAAATAATCAAGTGGAGGCGTCAGGAAGGGGCCGCTGGGACTTTGTAGAGCAATCCCTCCACCCATGCAGAGAGGCAGCTTAAGAAGAGCCTGAAGTTTTAGAGCATCGCCTGGTGTATAAGAAAAAAGGGTGATTGAAGGTTAAATGACTTATCCAGGGTGATGTGACCAGTGCATGTCAGAGGTAGGATCTTAGGTTTTACCTTGGAGGTACAGCTGTACCTTGCTTTAGATGCCTTATGTGCTTGTGGAAAGCAGTCTGAGAATGAAACAGCATGGAGAATCTACTGTCTTAAAGGTCACTCTTTCTGCCCCCCAGATTTGTCATCGGTAAAGTGGGGAAAATAATGCATGTACTTTTGAGGCCTTAATTATAACCCGTACATATATGTATATGCCTGTATATGTCTACATATAGACACACAATATCACGTTAATAAATATATTATGTGTAATGTGTCTATACTCATATATACATGTCTATGTTGATACATTTACGTAGAACAGAGATATGAAAAGCTTTCTAAACAACAAAGGGCTGCATGCTTGCCAACTATTACTGTAACCGTCATCATGATTCTTATGTGTCCTGCCTATGACACATGCTGGTTGTGTGACCCTGGCCATGTCCTGGGCAGCTACCTTTGACCACAGCTTGCAGAACAGATGCAGATTTGCATTGGCAGAGGGAGTTTTCTCATTAGTTCTCCATATGAATGAACTCAGGTCTGGTCCCATCTCATCATCTTCATCCCCACTGCCATTGTCATCTTCACCATCCTCCTCCTCCTCCTCTTCTTCATCACCATCATCATCACCACTGTCACCATTGTCATCTTCACCATCCTCCTCCTCCTTTGTCACCATCATCATCATCTTTATCATCATCATCACCAACATCAGAGTAAGAGCTAGAAGGGAACTCCGAGATCATTTAATGCCTTCATTTTATAGATAAAGAAACTGAGGCATAGGCAGGTTAAGAGACTTAAGTGACATTAAGGCAGAAGTTCTCTAAGTGTGGTCCCTTAAACCCTTCCCAGGGGTCCATGAGAGCAAATCCATTTTCATCTCAATACTAAGTTTTAATTTCTAATATGGTAAACACAGGTAGTTGTAACCCACTTTAACAAATCTCTTTGTTGGGGGAGTCCTCTATAATTTTAATTGTGTAAAGGATTACTCAGGGCAGCCAGGAGGGACAGTGGATACAGCACCAGGCCTGGAGTCAGGGAGATTCATCTTCCTGATTTCAAATCCGGCCTCAGACACTTACTAGCTGTGTGACTCTGGGCAAGTCACTTCACCCTGTTTTCCTAGTTTCCTCATCTGTCAAGTGACCTAGAGAAGAAAATGGCAAACTACTGCAGTATCTCTGCCCAGAAATCCCCAAAAGGGTCCGCAAAGAGTCAGACATGACTGAAATGGCTGAACTGAAAGAGAAAAGAGTCCTGAGACCAAAGTGTTAGAGAACTGCTCCATTGGGAGAGCCAGGAGAGGCAGGAAAGAGCATCATAAAGGCAAATTTTAGCTTCTTGGAAGGAATAGCTTACAGTTGACCCAAAGTAGAATAGTAAATGAGCTCCCCATCGCTGGAGGTATTGGAGTAGATACTAAAATGACTCTTTTTTCTTCTTATTTTTCTAGGTTTCTTTATAAACAATTCATTATATTTTTAGTGGACAAAATCCGTTTTCTTCTCTCCCTCATTGGGAAAAAAAGACTAACAAAATCTTTGTAACAAATAGGCATTAAAGGATTATTTTTCAAGGCTGAGTCAGACAGACTTTCTCTTCAGGTGCAAGGAGGCCTAGCTGGATTCTGGGGGTGAGGCTAGCTCGGAAATTCTCTCATCTCACTTGTCCCTCATAATTATCTATTAAAATAGTCTGTACATAGAATATATTATTAGCTTGAATTTGCAAATGAGGAAAGAACTAAGTAAAGAACAAACCATTGAAGCTTCAAGATAACATGTTAGAACCATCAAAAGGTAAACAATTTCAGAATGTTTGGGGGAGACCTCAGGGGGAAATGGCCTTTCAGTGACACATTTTAAGGCATTTTCTTTTGGATGGGATTTCTTAAACTCAATAGCTGTTATTGGACTGGTGAAAAAAAAAAAAAAAAACTTCAATCATGTCTGTAAATACATGGATCCAAGCTGAGATTTTCTACCCAGACAAACTGGAAAGAAACTCGTTTTTCAGCTTTTTAGATAAGATTTCTATTATACCAACTCTGTGACAGGGATTACAATTACGATAATGGATTAAATGTATTGTTTTGTGTCATCTAAAATATGACATATTGGTGCCTCAAAGTCTCCCAGCGCTTCTGCTCACATCGGGGCCAATGGTTGTAGAGCAAACAGTGCATTCCTGAAGGTTGTCCAAGCTTTATTATTCTGATACACGTTCATGCTATTTTAAGGTCCACATCTCAATTTTCTGACACATCCTTAACATTCATGGTTCTAGAAGATGCAGCCTTATGTCATCTCCTACTTCCCAGCACAGCAGAAGGAGAATTGGGAAGTCTGGGATTAACCCCTAACTTATGGGCATGGCTTGTTGGGGAAGAACAAGGAGCCGGTTTGTTAGGTAACCTTACCTGGCACAGGAAGGGTTCAAGGGTCATTGGTCTAGAATGGAAAGGAATCAGATTGTTCAGGGAAAAAGGTTGAAGAAATCCAAGTCTGCCCATTGCTTAAGAATCCATGGAGATAGGTCCAACCATGAGGCATTCCTCTGCCTTTGGCCAAGCTGTTCTTACCAAGGAGATACCCCTTTTTCTCTCCCTCAGGTGAAATGGAACTTAAAATTTGGGCTCCAATGTGGCCACTGACACTCAGGGTCATTGCTTTCGGGTTGAAAGGACCTTTAAGAATCATCCTATCCAACAGCCTTCTTTTCACCGATGATGAGGACAGATGAGGCCCAGAGTGGTTAATTGACTTGCCCAGTGTCACAAAGGTAGCATGTACAAAGCTGGGATTTGAACCCAGGTCCCCAGCTCCATTCAGAAGCTCTTTGTATCACAACAGGTTGCTTCATTTTTTTAACCAGGTGTGTTACTCTGGGCAATCAACAGTCACTCAATAAGCGTGTATCGAGTGCCTTCTATGTTCTAAGTGCAAGAGAACTCATTTAACCTTTATTATCCTGTTTCTTTATCTGTTAAGTGAGAATAATATTTTCTGCCTCATAGGGTTGTAATAAGTGAATAACTGTGAATAATTGTTTTGTCGTTTGCTGTGTTAATGGTGGGCAAGCTTTCAGTTTCTCATTTGATCTAACTTGCATTACCATGGTAGATTTCTTGCAACCATAGAGATGGCCAGAAATGGTCCACAATATCCTTCTTCTTCCATTGTTTTTTTTTTTTTTTTTCTGATTGCCTTTAATTTCTTAACTTCTCATATTGCTGTAGTAAAGGCTTTTATCAATGTTAAATTGTTTATTTTGTTCTCTGTGCTGCTTGGACTCCTTGTATTGCCTTAATTCTTTGACTTTCATTTTTAGTAGTTGATTAAGGGAATCTAGCATATCAAACATCCTTTTGTTTTGTTTCCAAGAGTCCCTTCCCTATGTTTCTGTTGTCTTTAATTGAGCAGCGTGATGTTCAAGGATCCAAAGCATGCTATGCTGTTGAATATCACCATAAAACCATAGGTACTTGTCAGATTTGTATTTTTTTCGCTTTTATGATATTCTATTTCTAGAAATTGATGTAATCTTCCGGTGACCTTTGTAGATCTCTGGAAGCTCCCTCCAGTCACTTCTGCCATAGTGGCACCCGTTGTTAATCCTTCGAGGATATTTCTCACTGGCTCCATCTTTCTTCCAAAAGTTCTTTCCATGGCATCAACCACCACATATGCTGCTGTTTGCATGTACTTAAGTGTTTGTGTTCTTTTGTTCAATGCTAAGGAATAATACTTTCGTTCACGATGTTTATGGCAAATACAACTTCTTTTGACTAATTCGGTTTTGGTATAATTATGAAGTTGACTAATGAAATAAAATTTTTGACAAAAGGCTGTTTGGAATTTCAATCTAAGTATGCCTTTTTCCTTTTCAAAATCACTGGAAAGAGTGGAGCTGTTTTGGTCATCAGCTTTATTATGAGGTTCAATTTCTAGAGTCTGCATTGAGAACTTTTGCTGACACAATGTTCTGAAGTTTTCCCATCTTCGATTTTGGCAGCTTTTCAATTTTCTCTCCTGTGTCTTCTAATCTGGGGCAATAGCATGCTCTCTATTACGATTATCATGATGTGATCAGCTGCATCTTGTGTGGCTTGGCGTAGGGCACTATTGACAAAAGAAAGCAAGAGAAAACACTCTCCTTCAGTTAGTCATATCTTTTCCAACTTTGCTATAAAATCATAAACATAATTAAAATATTCCATTTTATGTCCACAGATGGCTTCCCATGTGGTGTAGCCAGAATGGACTTTGTTTTCTTTGAATGACTCAGCTCGCCTCGTTGAGCTTCCCTGGATGCTGGGGCTTGCTCTTCCGGGGCAGGACCAGAGATTCCTGTGTGATGAGTCGTGGCGCTGGCTGAGGGGAGGTGTGTTAACCTGGTCTACGGTGGGGGAGGGGCCAAGTCAAGAACCAATTGGCCCTGGTCGTTCAGGCAGCGCTTGATGATGTCAAAAACTCTATAAGAGGGGAGAGGACAGCTTGAAGATCCTCCTTTCCTTTTCCGGTTGGAGCCAGAGACACCTACAGCTGAAGCTGAGCTGCCGGTAGCAGAGCTGACTAGAAGCTAGTGGGTAATCTTCTTACCGTAGAGGGGAAGCATGTATACGATTTTGCCTTATACCATCTCGCTTCTCTGTGGCCTTCTGATTACCCTTGTAAGGCGGACTTATTGGGCCTGGAAGCTTTTGATGAAAATATCAAAATGGGGATGCTGGTTTGTGGGCTTGTTATTGTGGAGTGTAAATACATGCTTTAGTTCTCCTGCCTTCTGCCTAGAGAATTCCTTATATCCTGCGGTTCCGGACCTTTTAGGCACATATGAGATTCTCTTTGAAATCATAAATTCTGCCTTCCTAATATATGTGGTCGGTGTGACCTACACTGCAGCATCTCTAGTGAACGGGCTATTTGTAGTTCTGTTTGTTACAGTGTATCCCACCACAGGTGGCAACTATTCTTCTGGCCTTGGACAAGTCATTTCACTTTCCATGGCTTCAGTTCCCCCAAACATGAAATGATGGAGTTGAAGTAGGTGATGACCGAGGTCCCTTGGAGATAGAGATCTGTGATCCTATGATGCTGCTATTTTGACTTCTTGCAATGCCAGAATTAATCTTTGTTAAGCACCTACTATGTGCCAGGTACTGTGCTAACTACTGGGGGTACAAAAGAGCTAAAACATCATCTCTGCTCTCAAAGAGCTCACAATCTAATGGAATTGTAGATGATGAACATGAAGGGCCACTTCTTTACCTGCTGCTCCAAGCAGATCATAAGAATGGTTTTGAGCAGAGCCAGCCTGCAGCCACTAGCTGCTCCTATCCCTCTGACTCGTAGGTGCAGTTACATCAGGCTAAACATGTTACTACTCCAGTCAGCGAGGCTGCTCAGGCCCAGGGTTTCAGATCCTCAGCATAGGAGGTGCCCCCTGCATGGCTCCTGGCACTCCCTCCTCTCCTTTGCCATGTTGTCATTCTTATCTCTTCTCCAGGCACGTGGATGACTGGTTTGACTTTGAGGGGGTGATTGATAACTAATAATCATTATTTTTCTATGCCTTGCTGCTTCTCAATTAATAAATTAGCAATTCATTTAAGAAAGGATGATTTTCAAAATACCACAAGAGAAGTCTGACTCGTTTTCACTTCATCACATTCAACTTTACTCTTTATAAAATATGTTTCTGTTCATATATATTTCTGTTTAATTCTATTAAATGTGTGTCAGCAAACATAGGAAAAATCCTATGTCCCCTGGCACATTTCCTTCCCTCTAGAAACAAGACTCATAATCCTCATAAAATAGTTATCCATCATTCCCATGCATAATCCTATGGCTGACCTGACCTGGTTTCACTCTCAAGTCCTGTTTAATGACCCTGACAAAATCACATTGAATAAAATCATTTGGTTGACATGATTTGATATAGTTTATCTGTATTGCAAGGCCTCCTGATTGGTCCCTGGGAGTTCCACTGTTCCTCTAGTTGGGAGCTGTCCATCTCCAGTCTAATTGGATAGCACACATTATCCAGTGCCAAATGCATCTGCCTGTGGTCAGATGAAGGTAGCTGCCATCTGCTTCCGTGCTGGCAGAGTGAAATGTCCAGATTCCATGGTCCATGCTGTTGTTGTTCATAACTCATCTTCCAGGGCTTGCATCTCAGCTTTCTTTTTAGTGTGTGGTTTGTTGTTATTGTTGTTTGTCAGCTTTGCTGAAGGTTCTGGGTTTGACTGTCAATATAGGATCTGACTTCTGAGGCATCTGGGATAATGAACTGGACCTGGTTTTTCATTGATAAGGGGAACTCCCAAAGACAAAACTCCCTCTACTCAAGCTGATAATAATTTGCTCAGGGTTGGAGGCAGGAATTAAGCCTGAGAATTCTTCACTCCATGGCCAGGCCTCTATCCATAGCCTCCCTCCACCACCCCAGCTGCCTCCTCTGTGGCAATAGAGGAGAGAACATTCTTCAGCAGCAGTCATTTGGGGATATTGTCCAGTTCCTTTTTCTATGACCCGTCATCTCTTAGTAACTACATTTTGAAATCCAGCAGAAATGATCAGAAAGTGGAATGAGAAAGCTAGAGTCAATTACTGTTGTTATTTGTTATGACAGTTCAGTGAGGATGTGAGAGGCAGAACCTGTGGGCTACAATCGAAGTTCGGGCATTGTCTTTGAAATGCATTGATTTGTAGTCCGTGAGCTTGAGTGGAGAAGTCCCCTTGGTGTCTGAGCACGAAGATCAGGATGAGAGTTTCTGCTGGTGTGGGGAGGGGGCTTATGTGCTTCATCAGGAATAGGGCATTCAGACACGGGGAGAGGAATGAGCACATGCCAAATCCAAGGGAGCAGAGGAAGCTAAATCGGAGGTGAATCAGTCATGAGGAGATGTTAAAGAAAGCAAGCTGAAATAGGACAGAAAAGGGGGAAAGGAGCATGAAAAAAGGAGGAACCTAGGAGCTAGGAGATATCCAGAAGGACTTAAGGGATTGTAAAGAACACACACCTCGAACCTCTAAGGTCTTCCACACAGGTGGAGCATGCCAGCTGCAGCCAATCTGGTAGCAGCATGGAGACACCACTGTGGAACCCAGAAGTAGGACAATGCATATTTAAAAGTTGTTGAGCAATTAAGTTAAGCTTGTAGCAAAATGACAATATGAATTATGTTCACAGAGTCACTCAGTCTCAGACTGGGAAGGAGCCTCAGGGGACATGTAGTCAAATTCGTTGGTGAAAAAGTAATCTCCAGCAAATGGTCATCAAGGTTCTGATTGAACACATCAAAGGAGGAGGAAGCAACTAGTTCCCAAGACAACAAACTCCACTTTTGGGTAGCTTAAATAGCCTTCCTTAAATATCAAATAACTTGAATCAGTAATGATTTATCTTGATCCCAACATGTTCTCATTTTCTTTCTTAATAAAGACTCATTGTTATCATTCCTGAGACAGTTTGATTTAATAGAAGGAGAGCTGGGTTCAAATCCTGCCTCTTTTTCTTCCTAATTGTATGATCCTGGGCAAGTTCCTTAATCTCTGAGCCTCAGTTTCCTCAACTATAGTGTGGGAATAATACTGCTTATAGTACCTGTTTTACAGGGTTATTGTGAGAGTCAAATGAAACGATACATCCAAAGTCCTTTGTAAATTATAAAGTTCTATATAAGTGCCAGATATCCTCAAGAACTCTCAGATGGAGAGGACTGAAGATGATGAAACCTGCCTCTCTCCTCTTGGTCAAGAAGTGAGACCATGGGAAGAGAAGGAAGCACATGGCTGCAGATACAATTTGGTCTTCTTAATTAAAATTACTTTGGAGTGGGGTTGGAGGTTGGGAGTGACAACAATGTAAAAAAGCAAACAAACAACAATAAATAGTAAAAAAAAATCCGTCAAGAAAGAATTGTTTGGAGTTGTGTCTACAAGATACTTTGGTCTTTGTTAATCACCAATGCCACCAGGAAGTCTGAACAGTATCATGGGTTCAAATTAATCCATCCACAAGAAGTTGTTAAGAACCTACTATAAGTATTATAGTGTGCAAGGCCCTGGGGGAAACCAAAAGCAAAATCCAAAAGTAAAACCAAATGGCCCCTGCCTTCAAAGGGATTATATACTTATAGGGAGATATTATACATACAAAATACATAAACAGAAGGTGACAGGGAACCTTGGGTGTGGGAAGAAGTGTACCCCCCAAAAAAAAACAGGGAGAAATGGAATAAAAAGAGGAGAAAGATTGTAAAAGAGAACTGTTTTAGAGGGAGAGATAAATATAGCAGAAAGATACAAGGAAAGGAGGACATCGAGTTATCTTCAGTGACTGCAGCTGAATTGTAGGATGTGTTTCCTTCCCCACAGTTAGATGCTTGCAGACTCCTTTTCCTTGGAGGTCTGATATACTCTGTTTTGTTCTATTTTTCTTGGGCAAGATTGGGATAAATCTTCTGCCTTACTTTTCCATGTTTATTACTGCTCTTTCCATCAACCCAAAAGAATGAACAGCACCAATTTCACTTGGTTCGAACTAACCCAGACTTGGGAGGATTTCCAAATGGAGAAGCTGCCACTTGGATTTGGCCCTCCTTGTGCAAGGGGAGAACAATGCATTCACTGAAGTCTCACATGCAACTTTAATATATTGCCTATTGAGCCAACGTTTTTGATATATATTTCATAATCATGGTTGAGATTCTTCCCAACTCATGGGACTGTGACATTCATTCACTCTTTTTAAACTACAAAATTATGTTTGAAATTTTCTAGTTTTGCCTTGTTCAACAACTAGTCTACATAAATTATAGAGTCAAAGGATCTGGGCTGGAAAGGACCTTAAAAGGCATCTAGTTTGTCCCATGGCAAGACAAGAATACCATTCCAGTTATACCTGACAAATGGTCATCCAGCCTTTGCTTAGGGAACTCTAATAAGGGGGTACCACCTACTGAGGCCGACCATGATGTGGGTAAGATTCTCCCCCCGATGTCAAGTCAAAGAACTATCTCTCTAAGGCCTCTGTTCCTTGCTTCAGTTCTGTCCTTGATAGCTAAGCACACCAAGTCCCAATCGGCTTCTGTGGAAGATCCCTTTAAGCACTTTGGCACCACTATCCATAAGCCTTCTCTTCTCCGGAATGACTATCCCCAGTTCTTTCAACCCATCCTAGAGCCATTGGGTGGCCCAGGAAGGACAGGAGCCCAAATCTTCCTGCCTTGGAAACCCACTTTCTATAGCCTAAGGCACACTACCTCTCCAGCCTAGTGATAGTATAAAAATGAGCTGGGTCTGCTATGACATGTTCTTGATAAAGCTGAGCTAGGTCTTCTTCTAAATGGTCACCAACCATCTCTTTAGTAAAACATTCTAGAATTTTTAAAGTAATTAATCTGAAGATCCCTGGCCTGTAGATTGTCGCTTCCATTCATTTTCATTAAAAAAAGAAAATTGTGACGTTGGTGCTTATCCCAACTGGGAGCACTTTTGTCCTCCATGTTCTTTCAAATATCACAGATGATGACTCAGGAATTATTTTTCCCGAGTCTTTCATTATTCTGAGATATAGGTATGTATCTTGCTGTAATGAAATGAATTTATCAAGGAGAGCTGTGTGAACTCTTTATGTTTTCCTATTTATCTCGGGTTTCAGGACCCTACAAACTATTTTTTGTTAGCTTTTGTTTCCAAAAAAGCATATTCAGAAGACAAAAAAGAGGTAATATGAGGTACATCATTTCACTTTTCATCATCAATTATTTAGCCTAAGCAACTGCCTCATTCTTTCTTTGATTCTCTCTCTCCCCGAGCACACCTAAAAATACACAAAGTGTTCGTTTCCTTAGTATTTCTTGTGTATTTTGGTCCTGTCTGGGCTTCAACACCCCATGCTTCTGGCACTATACCACCACAAGGTACTTTGTATCCATCTTGCGTTCTTGCCTCTTGTTTACGTCTCCTCTGTATGACTCTTTAAAATGTAGCTTGATCAATAAGCTGCCTGTGAATCCACTCTCTTTAGACAAT
The DNA here is from genome assembly GCF_011100635.1 of Trichosurus vulpecula. Taxonomy (NCBI): domain Eukaryota; kingdom Metazoa; phylum Chordata; class Mammalia; order Diprotodontia; family Phalangeridae; genus Trichosurus; species Trichosurus vulpecula. The sequence goes on along the minus strand of NC_050576.1, from coordinate 2,130,078 downwards.
TCACCCTACTCTTCCCCATCTAAATTGCACCTCTTTGTTTCTTCAGAATTTCCTTCTGGAGGGCCCCCTGCCCCATTCCATATTGTTTCATGATTTTCTCCAGCTTCATTCAGTAACAGTGAAGATCGCAGATGGTAGATGTGATCTGTGAATCCATGGTTAGAGGTTGGCAGGGCAAGATCTAGGATAGACTAAAGAAATGAGGGACCCAAGAAAAGAAGATTGCATAGAAATGGCTCAGAAAAGGGTCAGGATACAGAAAGGAGGAAAGAGGAGCCACCACAGGGGATTTAGCCTAGGCAAGAAGTGAGAGGTATAAGGACTGGAGATCATGGTGAAGATGAAGAATGGACTTTGTAAGGCTGAGAGAAAGGTGGACAACAGATTCTGATCAGAGGGAGTTTCAAAATTTGTGAACATGAAAGGGGAACACTTGTGGTTGATGGCAGAAAATGACTATACATCAATTAATGAACTTGTTGAATAAGTAAGAATGTCCTGAAGGGCAGTCATCAATAGGCATAAATCTTGATTGGGTGATAAATATGGATTGAAGAAGCCTCAAAAGAGGAGAGACTACCAAGTGGTGGGGGTGAGAGAGCCTGGAAGGGGCAAAGGGAGACAAAGAATATTGCAGCTACCCCATCATATCCAGGCAAGAGTATGAGTGAAAATGCAACTAGTATTGCAAAGGGTAACCAGGGAATCTGTGTCATCAGCAGGAAACCATATCTCAAGCAAGAAGACTGAAAGATTGAGAAAAGAAAAAAAGTTTAAGAGGAAAGTTGATTGGTTACCTTTGGAGTAGGTATTCCAGAAAGCATGGTGGACTAGTTGGGTAGCTGTAGAGTGGGAGGTTGAGGATGATGCATTAAGTGAGATAAGAATAAGTGAGTAGGGGTAGCTAGGTGGCACAGTGAGTAGAGCACTGACCCTGGAGTCAGGAGTACCTGAGTTCAAATCCGGCCTCAGACACTTGACACATTTACTAGCTGTGTGACCTTCGGCAAGTTACTTAACCACAATTGCCCTGCCTTCCCCCTGCAAAAAAAAAAAAAAAAAAGAATAAGGGAGTAGTCAGTGCAGCAAGGAGAGCAGAGTTTTAAGAATGGTAACTGGGGATCCAGAATCATTGGGATGTGGAGAGTGTGACAAGATGGGTGGATGGATGGATGGATGGATGGATCGGCGGATGGATGGAGGATGGTTGGATGGATGGGTGTGTGGGTGGATTTAATCACTGAGGAATGAGTTCAAGTAGGTTATTATTATTCATAAACAGAAATTCATCCTCAGGTGGTGTTTACTAATGGAGTCAGACTGATACGTGTGTGGCTGGAAATGGTGGAGGGTAGGGAGCATAGAGGCTGCTTTTGAAGGCAAGACAGTTGCTGTATAGTTATAACTCCTGCATAGTGTGCCTGGATGGAATGGCCACGGAAGGAGAATGGTGCCAGTGAGGCAACTGCCCTGGAGATGTGGGCTATACAGTAAGCTCACCAATGAAGACTGCAGTACAATAGAGTGAGCATTGGCTTTGGAGGCAGAGTTGTCGTTGATCAGTGGTTCCAGTCATGTCTGACTCTTCATGACCATGTTTGAGATTTTCAGAGTGCCTGGCTTTAAATCTCACCTCATGCTTACCTATAACCTTGGACAATTGGCTTAATCTGCCTAGGACTCATTTGCGTCATTTATAAAATGCAAAGATTAGGCTAGATCATTATAGAGTGTCCCTTCTGGCTCTGAGTCTATGATGCTATGGCTAACAGCTGTAGGTATTGAAAAGCCATGGAGAATGAATACAACCATGACAATGTTCTTTAAGAATAATGCCAAGAAAGTGAAAGCTCAAAACAAAGGATATTTTTTTTTTCAAAACCAGGTTGGTAAGGGATGTGGTGGTACATAGAAAATACCAAGAAAAAGGTAGAAACTCCACTTGTGATGGGTGGGAAGATGAGTTTCAATGATGAAGAGGAGCAATACTGCCTCAACTGTTATTTTGCTTCCATTTTGTCTGTCATGGACTGTGCTCCTCAGCCTGAAGCCAGAACAAAAATAATGAATGGGATAGTGAAAACCAAGAGGATCCTGGAGTTAGGAAGGTACCCGGTATTTGTCCCCACTGAGTCTGAGAAGGTCCAAGAAAACAACATCCAAGGAAATCAAAAGATCTTTTGAAAATCACAGCGATCTTTGAAAAAAAAATCATGGGGAATGACGTGTGATGGCCAAGTTAATGAAATTCCAAAATGGAAAGAAATTTGGTATTTCAAACTTTTCTTAGTGAACTTCTAAGATTTAGAACTGATTTCTAAAGTGACAGTTTGTGGAAAAGCACCTACAATGGAAAGAAGTTAACACAAAAACCAAGCATGCATCCATTAAGGAAACATTATGTCCAAATCCCATGATTTTCTTTAGAGTACAAGACTTGGAACTTGGAAACTTAGCTTTAAATCTTGCCTCTGATCCTTCCTAGCTGTGTGAACACAAGCCAGTCATTTATCCTTTCTGAGCCTCAATTTCTCCATCTGTAAAATGGGGGTAATAATGCTTCTATACTGTCCTTCACATGGCTATTGTGGAGTTCAAGTTAAATAATGTACATGAAGCACTTTGCAAACCTTAAAATACTATATTTGTCAATTATTATTATCATGGTTGTTATTTTAATTACTGCTACTCTTGCTGTCATCAGCATTAGGAGAATGCTATAAGCAGAGAGTCCTTGGATTTCAGTAAAGTGTTTGATGAAATCTCTTGTGATACCTATATGGACAAGATGAAAGAAATTGTGGTTGGGTGAAAGTTAGGTGACTTCAGTACTGGTCACCTGACTGAATCCTAAAGTTAGTGATGAATGGATCAGTGGCACCTTGGAAAGAGGCCTCCTTCTGACTTGCCTCAGGTCTTTGCATGGAAGGCTTCTTCAATTTCCCATAAATCTCAAGAGGCAGAAATAGGGGCTTGGGGGTATTGGAGTTAACTTTATAAAATTAAATGGGTATAAATAAAAAAGAAAACAAATTGTACTTGGGTGAAGAAGAAACTGCCCAAGTAGGAGGTAGGAAAGACATCATTAGAAAGCAATTTAGCCAGAAAAGACTGAGGGTTTTTAATGGAATGGAAGATGCATATGATCCAGCAGTGGGGTGCGGCAGATAGAAAAGCTGCTGGACAGAGAGCATCCCCAGCAAGGGTGAGGGGAACCAGCTTGTGTGTAGCCCCAGCAGATCATATCTGAAATCTACTTCCTTTTAATATCAACCTGTTGGACTGAGATCTGCTTTCCAGGGCTAAGCTAAATATATCAAATCATTCCTAGAGAAGACAAATCCTTGAAGACAGCCATTGGGTCTCCCCAAAGTGTTGTATGCTCCAAGTTCAACAAACCCACTTTCTTCAACAGATCCCCACGGTACAGGTGCTAGTCTGCTCCTGACCCTGCTCTCCCTTCTTCAGAACTCAGTCCAACGGGTTGATATTAAAAGGAAGTAGATTTCAGTTTAGCATAAGCAAACATTCTCTAAAGAATTATTCAAAACTCAAACTGGCTCCTGAAAGGGGATATCGAGTTCCATGTCATTGCAGGTCTTCAAATGGAGTCTGGATGACCATTTGTTAGCAATATGGTAGAAGGCATTAATATGGTCAATAAGAGTTGGTCTCCAGGACCTCTGAGGTCTATTTGAACTAGCCCTATGAAAAGAAAGACTGAGCTGTCATCAAACATTTGGGGGACGGTCAAGTAGAGGGATGAATTGATTTGTTCTACACTTCTCCAAAAGGCAGAATCAAAACATACAGAAGTTACAAGTCAACAAACATTGATTAAGTACCTACTATATGCCAGACACTGTGCTAAGTGCTGGGGATACAAAGAGATACCAGAGGCATTGCCTTCTCCCAACAAACTCAGTCGGAGTCTGCTTAGGGTTAACAGAAGAGGGACTTGTTTAGTGATGGAGTGAATCTAGTTGGTGTGAAGCTGTTCTATGACAAAAGCTCTTCAGATGGAGGCTTCAGGGCCATCTGTCAGAAATTCTGCCTGATGTCTATATAGTAACTTAAGGTTTCCAAGTGTTTTACCTACTTCATCTCATTGGATCTTCAGACAGCCCAGTGAGGGAAGCACTGAGGCACCAATTTTAGGGATGAGCAGACTGAAGTCCAGAGAAGCTCAGTTACTTGCCTATTATTGCACAGCTCAGAATTGTCCCAAGGGACTGATCCAAGTCAAGTCTTACCTGGTTCTCAGCCTGGAACTCTTCCCTTGCTGCCCCAGTGAGAACCCTATAGAAGAGATTCCTGCAGGGAGGGTTAGAGTTAATGACCTCAGTGGCCCAACCATTCGTCTTCTCAGATTTTATGGTTCTTCACCTTAGAGAGCAGATAGCACACACCTAGATACAGGCAGCAGGTAACATGGATGCTCAGGCCAGGTATATGCAGGGATGGTTGGGGCAAACACATAGCAGGGCAGCACATTCCCTCAGTGCTGTGAGGCCACCAACATCATCTGGGCATGTTACTGTGCCATGTACAGTCTCTCTGTAGCCCCTGCTGGCATTGTGCTGCTTCCTGTGATGCAGAACATAGATCAGTATATGTGGAACCTACATGTGGATACAGAAGCATGCACAGAGTCACACATACACATACAGTGCGTGTATCACATAGAGTACATGTATGTTATAGTGTATACCTAGACACATATTACTACCTAAGAATATATTCACTGTTTACAAAATGTCCCCAAGTTGTATTTCAGAGGGAAACCATGAGCAGCCAGATGAACCAAGGATCTGGAAGGGCTGTGTGTATGAAGTGGCATGTGAGAAGTAACCAGCAGGAAGTTCTTTTCCCTAAGAGTTAAGGTATCAAGAACACAGAACAGAAGTGTTCCAGCTATCAAACTACTGCCCTCAGGCTTAACCTGCTCCCCACAACAGAACTTTTTCCTCAAGATGTGTGTGTATGTGTGTATATGGTCACATGCATAAAGGGATATGTGTTCATGTGTGTATACATGTATGCATACACACATATATATGCATACACAATCACATAAGGTGTTTAAATGCATTGTACATACAGACATAACTATATATATATATATGTATTGCACAAAATCATTAGGAATCTCTCAAGTGTGGAAACTGCCCCTTCCCTAAAGCACATCAGCAGCTTCCCCTTTATAAATTGTAGAGGGGTGACTGTGGGGATTGCAATTTTCAGTGACTTCTCCCAGTTACATGGCTACCATGGGACAAAGGCAAGACTTGAACCCAGGTATTCCTGACTCCAGTCCCAGCCTTCCCCTGACTTTGATGCACTGTCTCCCTATTCCATCCCATTCAAAGGACAAGTTCTCTGATCTCTCTGTCTCTGTCTCTGTCTCTCCTCTGTCTCTCTGCCTCTCTTTCTCTCTCTCCTTCTGTGTCTCCTTTCTCCCTCTCTCTCTCTGTGTGTGTGTGTGTGTGTCTCTCTCTCTCTGTCTCTGTCTCTCTCTTTCAGTTTCTCTCTTTTATCCTTCAGTCTCTCTCTCTGTCTCTGTCTGTCTCTCTCCTCTCTCTCTCTCACTCTCTCTCTCCCTCCCTCTCTCTGTCTCTCCCTCTTTCTGTCTCTCCCTCTCTCTGTCTCTCCTCTCTCTGTATCTGTCTGTCTCTCTGTCTCTCTCTTCTCTCTCTCTTCTCTCTCTCTCTCTCCCTCTCTGTCTCGCCCTCTCTGCCTCTCTGCCTGTCTCTGTCCCTGTCTCTCTCTGTCTCTCTCTCTGTTTCTCTCTTTTATCTCTCAGTCTCTCTGTCTGTCTCTATCTGCCTCTCTCTTCTCTCTCTCTCTCTGTGTCTCTCTCTCTCTCTCTCTCTCTCTCTCTCTGTCTCTTTCTCTCTTTCTCTCTCTCTCTGTCTCTATCTCTCCCTTCTCCCCTCTCTCCTTTTTTTTGGGGGGGGAGAAATAAATTTAATTACAAGATACAGATATGTGATCCATGAGGCAGATGCTTGCATGGGGGTGTCTCCTAAGAAGGACCTTATTTGGAGGTGGACTCTTCTTTTGTGTTCTGATATCCTGATGTTGGGCTCATGGCTGTTACAGAAGAGGAACTAGTGCTTTCTTGGCCTTGAGAAGCCAGCAATTATTAGAAATGCTCATGGCCCTTTGATCCACGTGGTCTTGAGGCTTTCTAAGAAGGACCAGGTTTCTCCCTGTGCTTCTCCCTGTCAAACACAAGCAGCCAAGATCTGTAATCACAGAAACTCTCTTTGCCCTCTCCCCTCCTTCCCTAGGTTGAGTTGACTCCCTGGGTTCAGGAGTGCTAACCATGTTGGGCTATTTAGGAGGGAAAGGAGTATATGTTTGAGGGAAGCATGTCTGGCAGGCGAATCTATGTTCCTATTATCAATTACCCACACAGAAATACATTACATGTTAATTTAGCCTGGCTTGTATAGGAATGTCCAGGATGTGAGTTGTGTTAAGGCAGCTGAAGCTTCTGGTCTTCATCCATATTAAGTAGGTCGGGGAGTATGCCTAATTGCATATCTCCATTATTAATGGTGGTTGTGGAAGGTACTGTTCCAGCTTAGCGCCTCAATGGCCTTTGGGGAGAAGCTGTCTGAATTTCAAGGAAAAGTTGGGCCTTTCATCTCATGTCCTCCTGTTCATGGAATCCTGTCAAAACAGGGCAGGTTTAGTTTCTCTGGAGGGAAAAAAAAAGTTAGAGGCTAATTAGCAGGCTGCTAGCCGGGATTTCTGATTTCTCATTCAAAAGAAGCAGTGAGTTAAGTGTAAATGAATCATAAGTACACTGCTTCTTGCCACCTCCTTAGGAGACCTTTGCTAGTCCTTCTCAGAAGCTGGGGCCTTCCCTTCCATATACCCTTTATTTTGTTCTTATATATAAGAAGAATCAAATGACGTAACCTCAACAAAGCTCCTTGCCTTCTTCAAAGTGGTATGCTAAGGCTAGCTATGATGATTATGTACTGATTTATGTATACGTTGTCTCACTCATTAGAATGTGAACTCCTAGGGGACTGTGACTGTTTTTACTTTTGACAGAAATCTCTAGCCCTCAGAACAGTGTCTGACACATAGTATTCACTCACTAAATGATGGTTGGTCAACTGGTTGATTGATTGGTGATGAAAAGCATAGAAAAACTGCCACAATCCACTAACCCTCTCATCTCATTAATATGGGCTTTTCTTCCAAGGATCCAAATTGTGACCCACTTGTGCAGACTCATCTTGTGTGAGTTCTGTCCATATTCCCTCTGGTTTTGGCCCTTGGTAGTCTGTGATGGGGACTTCCTCAATTTCTCTTGCCATCCTGAATATATTAATATCATACAGATAATTTCCCTTGCCCTATGACAAACCGAACTTTGTTTTCTCCTTCCTCTAATATTTTTTAATTAAATTTTATTTTTATTCAATTGGCATTTTTTTTCTTTCCTCACTGCTATTAATACAAAGGTTAAAAAACTACAAAACAAAACAAAACAACAACAAAACCCCTTGTGACAAACGTTCATCTTCAAACAAAACAAATTCCCACATTGGGCATCTTCTTTTACCTTGTACACTTCTCCAAAGACATCTTTCAGCCCGGTTCTCCTTGGTAATCTTGTCTGTTGTGCCATGTTTACTGTTTATTCCCACTGTGAACCTCACTATTGTCTGTGAGTGATGATCAAATATTCATCAGGCAATTGGTGATGCATGTGGGACTGGGGCTCAGAAAGGCCGCCAGAGCTAGAGATATGTGGACTTGGGGAGGTCCTTTGTGCAGCATGGAGATATTAATACATCAGGACTTTAATGCTTGGGGGTCATGGAACTTTTGTGCAAGTTGAATGGCCGGATAATGAGGTCCTTCTGGGACTTCTGAAATTGTAATAATAATAGCTACCATTTATATAGTGCTTTAAGGTTTGTACTGACTACTTGATATATGTTGGTGCCAGTTTGCAATCAGTTATTGACTACCTGCTGTATGCAGGGCACTAGTTTGAAAATATTTATTAACTACTTGCTGTACGCAGGGCACTTGGCTCTTCTAGGCCCTGGAGATTTACACAGTGATCTCCTCACAGTGAAAGTTATGCTTGAGGAGCTTTCATACCCAATACTACACAATTAGTTCATGTTGGCAGTTCAATACAAGGCATAGTCTCTCCTGGCTCCACCATTATTTAGCTGTGTGACCTTAGGCTGGTTACTTCTTCTGGGCCTTGTTACAACAATGTTACTAGCAGCTGCTGGAGGTGTAAGAGCAAAAACAAGGCCAAGAACACCTGCGCACAGAAGGGCTACTAGCACAGATTCTTTGATCTGCTTTTCTAAGGAAAGCAACTTTAAGGGGTTTACAATCTCACTTTAAACAAACATACCTAAATCATTTACTTAGTTCAGGGGAAAAAAGTTAGCATTCTGAACTTCAGAGAAAACACAAACAGAACTTACAAGCAGAAATTATACAGAGCAAATAGCACAAATCAACAGACAGGTTTCTGTCTGTCCATAGATATACATATATAGTTACCAGAGAGAAAAGTACCAACATCTGGGTTTTCAAAGTCAGGGGGCTCCTTAACGGCTCCCCAGAGTTTCATCTGGTCAGATCACATGAACACTCTTCCAATGAGTGAGCCCCCAAAGCGAAATGCTAACCTGAGAGTATATATACACTTCTTCAGGGTCAGCCCACAGAGGATGTCACAACTGTGTGACTCAAACTCGTGTGACTTAAGCAGATCATCAAAGACTCTTGATTCAAACAAAGGCAAGGCTCATTCAAAGGCACTTGATTGTCTTAGTGTTGAGAAGAACTAGAACTCCAAAAGCAAAAAAAGAGCAAAACAAAAAGTCCCACTTTGCTTGCCACTACAGACCTCAGGTTCCTAATCTGTAAAATGGGACATTGGGATTAGATCACCTACAAGGTCCTCTCCAGCTCTACAATTTCATAAGATGAAACCGTATTTCCCCCAGATTTTCCTTCCTCTATAATTTTGGGGAAAGTGTCTCCTTTTGTTTGGAAACCTTTCATAAGAGCTCAGTGCTTTAGCCCTGGTGATTTGAAATTCACTTCTTGATGGGGATAATACCAAGCTAAACATGAGAAATATGTAGTTCTATTGACCAGGGTTTTTTTTAATAAGGTGGCATTTGCTCTCCCTTTTGTAGCGTGAGCTCCAAGAGAGCAGGAATTGTGTTACCCTTCTGTTTGTATGACCATCTTTTGCTTAGCATGTAATAAGCACCTAATCATAATTAATAATCAGAGCTAACATTTATGTTACACTTTAACATTTGCAAAGTGCTTTACATATGATATCTTGTGTGATCCTCACAACAATAATACAGGGAATTACATGCTAGTATCCTTATTTTACATATGAGGAAACCGAGGAATAGAGAGGTTAAATGACTTGTCCTGGGTAACACATTGAATAAGTGTCTGATGTAGAATTTGTCCTCTGGTCTTCCTATCTCCAGATATAACACTATCCACTCAATATTCTAGTTGCTTCTATACCATATAGCTTTTTCATTCATCCACTTGTTCATTCAAGAACATTATTCTTCAAGGCTCCCCCCAAAACTGTGATCTCGGTGTGGGTACTTTTGGCCCTCTAGCAGTATAGAGTGAAACCATTCATGACTTCTCATCCTGTGAGACATTGGCCTGGGTATAACCATATATGTTCCATGTGGGGTTTGCCCCATAGCCTGGGGTCCTCCTTCGAGGTTTCCTCACATGACATGGTTACTCATTTTTGAAGCATGCACAGCAACCCAGAACTTCTCATTTTCACTTGGTGATAGGCCTACCCCCTTTTCCAATCATACATCTCTTGATGACTTCTTTTAATGGTACTTCTTGAGTGTGACTCTTCATCTGCAACATCCTGTAGCCTCCTCATCTCCCCCATGTTACTATGCAATATCCCTGGGGGTAACCTGTTGAGTATCATGTATGAAAGGTTGCTCTTAAACCTCAAACTTTCATCAAATGTGTGTGTATTTTGTTCTAATAAAGATTTCATAAAGCTGGTAAAATAGGCATATGGGTTAATGGGTATTTATCTTTTCTTTCTTTTTGGGGGGAGTGGAGAGTAGTGATTTTTTCCAAATATTTCTTCTCTTTCATGCAACTTGAAAAATTGTTTGTTCAGTATCCTCAAAATTTCACCACCTGTATCATGGACCTCCTGTGTATGTACTTGCTATGAATCCAATCTCATTTTTGTTGTTTTCTTTAGTGCCATTTCTGCTTTGTAGATAATGAAGTTAGAATACAAATGGGGTCATTCTAATGTCATTCACTGAGAAGAGCAACATTGTTCTAGAGTTCTTGGCAGGTCTCTTCCACTTTCACCTGTTTGTTGTTTTTTAGTCCAGTGCCCAGGGGGAAGTGGCTAAACTGGATCTTTCTGTTAGCTTTCTGCAAACTTAGTATCTCCTCACTGCTTCCTTTTGTTTAATGAGGTGATACTGTTCCTAATCATCTACTATTCTTCTTTATATTAAAAATCAGTGCTATTATTTCTCGTTTGGCAAAGGCAGAAGTATTTGCTGGTAGGAGCAGCAATATGACATCTTTTGGCTCTTTATTGTCGTGATTGATCATGCACTGCTTAAGCTTCTGTAAGGTATGGTGTCTACATATGTTGATATCTATTCCTTTATCCATTTCTCATTTTTCATGAGCATGGGAACAAATACAATCTTATACTTCCCAAATGGTTGACATAATTTAGGTATTGTCCTTCAATTTCCATGTGTCCTAAATTCTATCAACCAGAGGCCTTCTTACACTTGCTTCCAATTCTTTGAAGATTGGTTTTGCTCAGTTTAACTAGGTTTTTTATACTTCATGTTCTTTGTCTTTATACTTGCATCACATATCATTTTCCATTTCTTTCTCTATCTCTCTTTGGATCTTAAACTAGTATAACATATATGGTATAAGTGAAAATTCAGTGGTTTGGTAGGAGCAGCATCAGCTGAATTTGGTGTCCTAAGTCTTGGGGCAAAATAAAGTTCTCTCCTTTTCCTCCTGTTCACTTTGAATGGTTGCTAATTTCTTCATTTCTTTCTCTCTAAACTGATCACAATGCATTTCAGAGTTCCATCTTTATATGCTATGCCTTTTGACTTTATGAATCAATCAGTTGCATGAAATGGAATTCAATTTCCCTTTTAACCCAGCTAAATTATGTCCACTCCTCCTTTTGTCTACCAAAGCAGCAGAGCACTCCAAATTCAAACAAATTGGTCACACATGAGATTCCTTTAAATAATCCATGCTGATTGACCCCTGCTCAATTTAATCTTTTTGCAGTGGTCTGCAGTTTTGCCTCTATGGTAGGATGGCTACTCTTTATGCTGTTGGAAATTTAAAAATTGGTCTCATATATGGACTTCTTATAGGCAGCTGTGACATCATTTCCATTTCTTGAATGTTGGATATGGAAAGGAGATCACATGGTCTTAACTCTTGATTTTATAGATCCCTGAATCTACTTCTTCACTTTTGAATATATCATGAATGAGTGGTAGGTAGATTTTGCATTAGTTGGACATCTAACTAATTAGCATAAGTGGCAAAACACCTATCGACCCTCTCACCACTTACTGGCTGGGACTAACTTATTAAGTGAGGCAGGTTGACCAGATGGCTGCTAAGTTCAGTCAATCAGTCAATCACTGTGCATGAATTACACGCCTGCCAGATGTCTGACATTGCACCAACTGCTCGTGGAACAAAGAAGAAAAGGAGCCAGGTCTGCCTTTAAGGAGCTTAGACTCCATCGAACAAACAGTCTATACTAACTGAATACAACATAATTTGTAGAACAAATGTGGGAGCCTAGCAATGTCATGTAGAAAATGGTGCTTGAGCTGAGATTTGGAGAAGACTATGAATTCTAAGAGTGCAGAGGGACATAAAGATACTGTAAAAGAAGATTCTTGGTTATGGGTGAGGAATGGCAACAAAGCCAATTTGACTGAATTACAGATGAGAGAGTCAGACTGGATGGCCTTTCAGGCTCCCCTCACCCAGATCTGAATTGTTTTTTAGAAATTTAAATTATCTTTTCTACTATCAAACATTTTCCTCTCCTACCTACCCCTCATCAGCTGGAGAGAGGAGAGAGAGGGGGAGAGAGAGAGAGAGAGAGAGAGAGAGAGAGAGAGAGAGAGAGAGAGAGAGAGAAAGGAAGGAGGGAAGGAAGGAAGGAAGGAAGGAAGGAAGGAAGGAAGGAAAAGAAAGGAAGAAATGGACAAAAAGGAAAAGGAGGAAAAATAGGAAAAGAAAGAGAAAAGAGAAATAAGGAGAGACATAAAAAGGGAGATGAGAGAGAAATAAAGAACCTCTGTATCACCTAACAACAGCTACAAAACAATTTTCCACATTCATCACATCCCAAAATGTTGTTCTTTAGTTCTGGAAATTGATCTTCATGAGGTGGGAAGAGTTCTTACTTTATCAGTCCCCTCGAGAATTCTGAACATTTAGCTGACCAGAGTTCTTAAGTCCTTCATAATTGTATATTTTTCACATTATTTTTTTATTTTTTATTTTTTTTAATTTAAATTTATTTATTTAACATATTTGGTTTTCAGCATTGATTTTCACAACAGTTTCAATTACAAATTTTCTCCCCATTTCTACCCTCCCCCCCACTCCAAGATGGCGTATATTCTGGTTGCCCTGTTCCCCAGTCAGCCCTCCCCTCTATCACCCCCCTCCCCTCTCATCCCCTTTTCCCTTCCTTTCTTGTAGGGCAAGATAAATTTCTATGCCCCATTGCCTGTGTATCTTATTTTTTAGTCGTATGCAAAAAGTTTTTTTGTTTTTGAACATCTGATTTTAAAACTTTGAGTTCCAAATTCTCTCCCCTCTTACCTTCCCACCCACCCTCCCTAAGAAGTCGAGCAATTCAACCTAGGCCACACATGTATCATTATGTATAACCCTTCCACAATACTCATGTTGTGAAAGGCTAACTACATTTTGCTCCTTCCCAACCCATCCTGCTTTATTGAATTTTCTCCCTTGACCCTGTCCCCTTTCCAAAGTGCTTGTTTTGATTACCTCCACCCCCATCTGCCCTCCCCTCCATCATCATCCCCTTTTATTTTCTTTTATCTTCCTCCCTCTTCTTTCCTGTGGGGTAAGATACCCAACTGAGTATGTATGGTATTCCCCCTCAGATCTGATGGGAGCAAGGTTCACTCATTCCCCCCCTCACCTGCCCTCTCCCCTCCTCCCACAGAACTGCTTCCTCTTGCCATCGAGATAATCCACCCTATTCTATCTCTCCCTATCTCCCTCTCTCAGTATGTTGCTGTCTCATCCCTTAATTTCATTTTATTTCTTTTAGATATCTTCCCTTCATCTTCAACTCACCCTGTGTCTGCTCTCTCTCTTTTACATACATATATATGTATATATATATATATGTATATATATACATATGCATATATAAAAACACATATGTATACACACATACATACACATACATACATATACACATAGATATATACATACATACACATTCACTTATATATATACACACATATATATATACACACACACACATATATATATGTGTGTATATATATATATATATATATATATATATATATATATATATATATATATATGCATATTCCCTTCAACTACCCTAATCCTGAGGTCTCATGAATCATACACATCATCTTTCTATGTAGGAATGTCAACAAAACAGTTCAACTTTAGTAAGTCCCTTGCAATTTCCGTTTCTTGATTACCTTTTCATGCTTCTCTTGATTCTTGTGTTTGAAAGTCAAATTTTCTATTCAGTTCTGGTCTTTTCACTGAGAAAGCTTGAAAGTCCTCTATTTTATTGAAAATCCATATTTTGCTTGGAGCATGATACTCAGTTTTGCTGGGTAGGTGATTCTAGGTTTTAATCCTAGCTCCATTGACCTCCGGAATATCGCATTCCAAGCCCTTCGATCTCTTAATGTAGAAGCTGCCAGATCTTGGGTTATTCTGATTGGGTTTCCACAATACTCAAATTGTTTCTTTATGGCTGCTTGCAGTATTTTCTCCTTGATCTGGGAGCTCTGGAATTTGGCAACAATATTCCTAGGAGATTTCTTTTTGGGATCTATTTGAGGAGGCGATCGATGGATTCTTTCAATTTCTATTTTGCCCTGTGGCTCTAGAATATCAGGGCAGTTCTCCTTGATAATTTCTTGAAAGATGGTATCTAGGCTCTTTTTTTGATCATGGCTTTCAGGTAGTCCAATAATTTTTAAATTATCTCTCCTGGATCTATTTTCCAGGTCAGTGGTTTTATCAAGGAGATATTTCACATTGTCTTCCATTTTTTCATTCCTTTGTTTCTGTTTTATAATATCCTGATTTCTCATAAAGTCACTAGCTTCCACTTGCTCCAATCTAATTTTTAAAGTAGTATTTTCCTCAGTGGTCTTTTGGACCTCCTTTTCCATTTGGCTAATTCTGCCTTTCAAGGCAATCTTCTCTTCATTGGCTTTTTGGAGCTCTTTTGCCATTTGAGTTTGTCTGTTTTTTATGGTGTTGTTTTCTTCAGTGTATTTTTCAGTATTTTTGGGTGTCTTTTAGCAAGTCATTGACTTGTTTTTCATGGTTTTCTCGCATCCTTCTCATTTTTCTTCCCAGTTTTTCCTCTACTTCTCTAACTTGCTTTTCCACATCCTTTTTGAGTTCTTCTATGGCCTGGGGCCAGTTCATATTTTTCTTGGAGGCTTTTGTTGTAGGCTCTATGACTTTGTTGTCGTCTTTAGGCTGTATGTTTTGTTCTTCTTTGTCACCAAAGAAAGAATCCAAAGTCTGAGACTGAATCTGGGCGCGTTTTCGCTGCCTGGCCATATTCCCAACCAACTAACTTGACCCTTGAGTTTTTCAGTGGGGTATGACTGCTTGTAGATTACAGAGTTCTATGTTCCACGTTTGGGGGGGAGGTGCCAGCTCTGTCAGACCTGCACTACTCCTTCCCCAAGAACCCCCAGTCCAGACTGGGCTTAGATCTTCAGCAGGCTCTTGCACTCCTGCTCTGATCCGCCACTTAATTCCTCCCACCAGGTGGGCCTGGGGCAGGATGTAACAACAGCTGTAGCTGCCCCACCTCCGGGGCCCCCAGGGCTGGAAGTGGAACCGCAAACTCCTTCCACTCCCGCAGCTTTTCCCACTAACCTTCTCCACAGTCTTTGGTGTTTGTGGGTCGAGGGGTCTGGTAACTGCCGCAGCTCACATATTCAGGGCGCTAGGGCCCCCTCCGCCCGACTCCAAGTTTGGTTGTTCCACGCCGCTCAGGCTGGGCTCTGCTCCACTCCGTTCCCAGCTCCCAGCTCCCAGCTCCGTGTGGAATAGACCTCACCCAGAGACCATCCAGGCTGTCCTGGGCTGGAGCCCTGCTTCCCTCTGCTGTTCTGTGGGTTCTGCCATTCTAGAATTGGTTCAGAGCCATTTTTTATAGGTTTTTGGAGGGACTCGGGTATGGAGCTCACTCTAGTCCGTGCTTACCAGCCGCCATCTTGGCTCCGCCCCCCATTTTTCACATTATTGATGTCAAAGGATTCATTGTTCTTTTGGTCCTGTTCCTTTCGCTCTTGATAAGATAATATGAGTTCTGAGGTTCTAAACAATCTAAGTCAACAACTGTCAGTGCATTGGCTGACTCCCCCCCACCTCTCCCCTCCTTTGTCTCTCTCCTTTTGAATGAGCTGTTCCATTGAAAGTCTTAGGTGGATTCTCTCCAGTGTTTGGACAGTCACTTTCTGGGGTGGAACAGACAGTTCTTTGCCTCCACACCAGACAGTGAGCAGCCTCCCTTGGGGTAGATTGGGTGTCCCCTCAGTGGGCTGCAGACAGTACATGCATGAAACCACCCCATGCATCTCTGCCTTTATAGATTCCTTCATGTCAGAGAGAAGCCAGCTTGGCAAGTCTTGTCTGCACAGCACCAAGAAAAGTATATCTGTGAACTAGCTCTGGGTATTATAATAATATTCAACCATATGTCACTAGAAGTCAACTTATAGTATATACCTGTAAGCAATCCAAATGTGATGGTGGGAAAACATGCTTGATATATGTTCAAGTACAAATGTAAGCTAATCAAGTTTATTTCTGAACTGATGCCTTATGTCTCATTTTGAGGCTCAGCATCCTGGCTTTTTGTGGGTTGAAACATAACTTGCACTTAAGGAAATTCTGAGAGCATCTCAATCTAATAGAGATCTAACCAAGGGCACCAGCCAATGGAAATGAGAGGGCACCAAGGAAATCCTAGGTCAGATGACCATTTAGCATGAAATGTCTGGCAATGGGCAGTACAGAAGTATTTTGACAAGCTGGACCTCATCTGTAATGGGTTGATCATGAGCTGCAGGAACATCAAGGAACCTAAAGCCATATCTTTAAAGGATGAGAAGAAGGAAACATGGCTGTTCTGTCTGAGAACAAGGACACCAAAGTTTCATTAAGAAAAGCCTGGGACAGCTTTCTTCACAGACTATCACATGATTTCACCCCTTGGGATAATTCCCTAGAGTTTCTGAATGCTAGAGTATGTTGAAGGGGTCAGTGACACTCTCAGATACATGCTTGGTTAGCCTCCTCCTTTCAGAAATTTTACCAGCTGATATTGGATCTCCACTTGCTTCCTTTTGCTCACAGACAAATGGATTGTTCAACCTGAGTTCTCTGGTCTCCCTGGCAGGTACAGATAGGCCAAAGATTTCTCAGCTGCGCTCATAAGCGTAGATTGGAAGGGAAGGCCACAACATAGTCTCAGACTGATTGGGGTGAATGACTCTCTTTGAGTGGGAAGACACTGCTGAAGCTAGTGTGGGTGAACAAAAGCTCCCATCTTCCCTGTGGAAATGATTGAGGCCCACATCAAGCCCAGGGCTTGACTGCTGCTGGATGACTGCTCTCCTGGGAAATGGGACCCCAGATGCAGGGGCCAAGGAAAACCCTCTTTGCTGTAACACCGCCAGACCTATTCCTAGAAACTATTTGCTGAATGTAGACAATTCCATTCATCTATTCTCTGCTCCCCAGTACTCCAGCTACCTACCTCTGGCCCAGTTTCACCCACTAGATTTTGAGACAGGAAGACTAAGTTCCAAGCCCAGATTTGCTACTTGCTGCCTATGTGATCTTAGATGAGCAGGGATGGCGTTTTGCCTCTTTGTATCCCCAGCATTTAGCATAGAGCTTGACACATAGCAGGTGTTTAATAAATGTTTATTGAATTAAAAACCCAACTCTACAAAGTGAGGCGTCAGATGATGATAAGGTACCTCTGAGAGGTTTATCACAATACCATATGTAATAGTTGTGTATGTGTTTGTGCATGGGCCCACAGTGCCTGGCATATTGTAGGCACTTAATAAATGTTTATTTCCTTCTCTTCCCTTATTCTCCATTGAACCTTTCCTTCTTCCAAAGGAACGCAATGAAGAAAAACTGAGAAACAAAGCTGGTTTCCCTGATTTCATGCAAATTGAAGGCAGAGTTAGGGCAAATGGCCCACCACAACATCAGGATGGGTTAGAATGGTTCATTGAGACAGCCAGGCACTGCTCAGAGGGAATGGGCGGATGAACAGGATTCAGTCCAGGCTTAGAGAGGGAGGCCAGAGGCTCTTGGGGCTGCTCTCTTGGCCCTGAATACCTAGTTCTGCACCAACTGGAGTCTCCCTGCCCCCTTCTCCCCCACCCCTAAAGAAGGGTGTGTGCTCCATTCTCCTTCTCTGAAACAAAACTGGCAGCTGCTGCTAATCTGCATCATCTAGGAAGGTTTGCTTTACATCATTGGCCTGACCATATAATAAGATGGCAGCCAGCTCTGTGCCTGAAGTCAGGAGGAAGAGCTGGGTTCAAATCTGATGTCAGACACTTCTTGGCTGGGTGGCTCTCAGCCAGTCACTAACCTTTTCTGCATCTATAAAATGGGGATAATCATAGCACCTACCTCCAGGGTTGTTGTGATGATAAAATGAGATAGTTTAAAGTGCTTTGGAAACCTGAAAGAGCTATAGAAATCCTAGCTAATAATCATATGATTTCTATTAGTAACTGACATTTCCAAGGTGCTTTGGGGTTTGCAAAGACTCCCTCTTCTGTTGACATTATTTCACTGGATCCTCAAAATAGCCCCCACTTTGCAAATGTGGAAACAAGTTCTTAGCACCATCTTTTCAGGAAGAACGTGTGCCTAGGGATGTGGCCTTGGGGAGCCTACGCCTGGGAAATACCATCTTCGGAAAACACAAAGGAGGAGCAGACATCCTTGGACTGACTCAAGCTTTGCTCTTCTCACTTCTGTAAGGAGAGCACATCTCCTAAGTGGTTTCTATTGTTTGACTCCAAAGTAAGGTTTTGGTCAGAAATAGATGCATTTTTCCCCTAAAACTGAAATCAATTTGCACAATCCTCAGGAGAACAGAATGCCTCTGGCATTTTTCCTTAGTGACATAGCAACAGGGACTGAGTATTTGGATTCTGGGGTGGTGAGTGGCTTCTCCCAGGAGGCTGGGTCCTCTTTGTTGGAATGGAGCAAGGCAAGGGACAGATTACAATGAAGTCTGCAGATAAGGAATGTTTAATGAGGTGACCTATGACTCAGCTATGGTGGAATTAGAAGGAAAAAAAATTGGGAAATTAGTTTGTAAGAACAACAGCTTCTCCCTCAACTTGATCAAATAGCTGTGAGAATTTAAAAATATTCTTCATCTCTGCCAGCAGCTTTAGTGTGGTAGAGGGGCCCATCAGAGAGAACCCCATGAATGATTTCCAGAGATCTTTTTACTGTTCTAGAATGCAGGGAGGGTAACCAGAAGCATCCACAGGAACAGCCCCAGCATTAGAGAGAGGAACTGTTGAAGGTTCAGAATCAGCAGCTCAGGCAGACAGCAGCCCATCCCCACATTCCCAGGGGACCTCAGCTTGCCAGTGTCTGTGGCCCTGGAGGGCCAGTCCATAAGCAATGGGGATTGCCATCAGTGGCCTGGACCAGAGCTATCAGACTAGCTGCACACAACACTCTTGGATTCCACCATCCAGATTAAAATCTAATAGGGAATAGTTAACAAAACAGCCTTTTAAAGCTCTCATAAGCAGCCAGCAGGGATCCTTCCAAGTGATGTAGCAGCCTTCATTTCTGTTTGAGTTTGACAGGACTTGTTTGTATCACACCCTGAAGGCTGAGGGATTCAATCCCTTAGAAGGGGAGGGATCCAGGGACCAGAGTTAGACCTGGAAGGGACCTTGGAGACTATCTTATTTTAAAAATTAAGGGGCCAGCTAGGTGATACAGTGGATAGAGCAAAAGCCCTGGAATCAGAGTCAGGAAGACCTGAGCTCAAATTCGGTCCCAGACACTTACTAGCTGTGTGACTCTGGGCAAGTCAACCCCATTGCCTCCCCACCACCCAATAAATAAACAAACAAATAAATAGATAGATAGCTAAATAGATAAATAAACAAACAAACAAACAAATAAATAATAACTAAGATCCAGAAAGATTGTGACTTGCCCATGGTCAGTAACAGAGCCAGTATTTGAAACCGATTCCTTTGATACTGATCCAAGCCCTCTTTCCACGGACCTTACTAATTATGCTGGGACAGTCTTGACCAAGGCACCCCAAGGAGAGTCAAGGGGCCTGGAGAAGCAGGACAGGAATTTGGAATTTACTGTAGCATCCAAGAAGAGGCAGCCTTTGGTAAATAGAAACCTAAGCAGAGAAGGAGAACCCAAGGGCTATATCTGGGGCTGCTCCGTAAGTAGTTAGGGAACTGGACCCCTGAACATGGAGCCTTCTCCTCAGGCACCCTTGCCTTCCACCAACGGCAGCTGCTGCTGACTGTAGCTTCCAGTAACTTTCTCACCTTCCTTGGCCTCACTTCCCTCATCAGAAAAGCATGAGAACATAGGGAACCTGAGTTGGAGTGAGGAAGTCTCGGAGCTCCAGCCCTGTCCTTGGTCCTTAACAGCTGTGTGATCCCGGATGGGCCTCCGTACCCACGCACCTCTTTGACCATCAGTTTTCACGGACTTGCCATCTGCTTTGGGAGAGAGAGTTTCTTCATTTGGAAGAGCCTAATAAAAAGAAATCACAGGTCTGGTCAAAAACAGAATGTGGAGGGTTGGAGGGTGAATCGTGAGGCTGTAATCTCAGGTAATGGCATTTTGCTCTTTATTTTGAGGATCTCAGACATATGCTCGGTCAGCACTACTTCCTGGGACCTACAAGGAAGGAATCAAAAGTGAAATACAGATTTAATCTTTGCTGTTTATTTTGTAGGTCTACAGACTGAATTATTTGTTAGTGATTACAGGGCTCATAAGGATGTGGCCCTTGAATAATTTGCCTTCTTTGTTGACTTTTCTCTAGCAACGGAACATCCTTCTTCCTTTCCTCCGGAACATCCACTCGGAGGTATACATCATCCGCCTCCCAGCTGTGTGAGGTTTCTTGAAAGTAGACCAGGAGTCCCTACTGCTGCCTTCCCAAGCCTCTCCCTTCAATCCTTAGATCTATGGAATAACGGATGTGATTTTCCACTCCTTATTTCATTTAGGGAGGACCATGAAAAAGTGTTTTTATTTTGGCATGTGGGTGTGTCGAGTGTGTTCTTGCTTCCTAAGTGTGCTTTGGCCCCAGAGGAAGCGGAGGCAGCAGCTTTTCAAGTGATGGAAAAGACAGGATGATTAAGAGCAGCGTTTAGGCAAACAGGACCCCTGGCTGTTCTCAGCCTCCTTAACTCTTTGCATCATTCAGTACTTTATGTCTCTACTCTTCTCTGTTGCCTAGAAAAACGAACAAACAAACAAACTTGGAAAAAAATAAAAAAGACAAAAATATAATAACAGCAAAACATGTGCCCTGCTATACAACTTAGCAACCTCACAGCTTTTGTTTCAATCCAGTAATCGTTAAGTTCCTGGTGTCTGCAGATCCTGGGCAGGTGCCGGGACACAAGGGATACAAGTACAGAGAATGAAACAACGCCTGCTTTCCCTGAGTTTATATTCCAACGGGACAGACGAGAAGCGCCTAATAGCAGAGCTTCCGTGGCCCTTAATGCGCTACTTGTAATGTTAGGCGTAGTCATTCCTTTACTCCTTTCCTTTCCCTCTCTCTGCCCTTCTCCTCCTTTCCCCCTCCTTGGCCTCTTCCTACCTTGCCTCCCCTTCTCTTCCTTTGTTTTCCCTTCTAGTTTCCTCCCCTCCCTCCTTTTCCATCTTTTTGCATTCCCTCTCTCCTTTTTTTCATCCCTCTCTCCCTTTGTCTCTCTTTATTGTTGTTGTTTAGTCATTTCAGTTGCAGGTGACCCTTGACCCCAATTTGGGATTTTCTTGGCAGAGATACTGGGGCGGTTTGCCATTTCCTTCTCCAGCTCATTTTACAGACGAGGAAACTGAGGCAAACAGGGTCAAGTGACTTGATCAGGGTCACACAGTGAGTAAGTTTCCAAGGCCACATTTGACCTTGGCAAGATGAGTGTTTCTGACTCCAGGCCTGGCGCTTTATCCACTTCAACACCTTTAATATTAGAGACTTAAAGTGGGAAGGGACTTTAGAGGCTATACGTACAATACCCTTATTTTACAGATGGAGAAAATGAGGCTGAGAAAGAGGAAAATTGATGTATTTAAAGTTACACAAATAGTAACTTCTGAGGCAGGGTGTGAACTCCAGTCTTCTTGACCCTAGCCCAGCACTTCATCAATTGCACCAAGTTGATCTGAACCAGAGAATGTTGACAAATATAAAGACAGATAGATCTATATAGAAATAGATAGATAGATATACCTATACACAGAATCATATGTGCATGTGTACACACAGATATGCATATGGAAATGGGCACATGCATACATACACACCATAAATTTACAATGTTTAAATCTTATATCTATATTTGTGTGGCTATATGAACATACAATGTGCGGATACATGTGTGTATCAATATGCATCTTTTTTCAATTAATCAGCATGCCTTTACTAAGCTCTGACTGTGTTCCAGACCCTGTGCAAGTTGCTGGGGATGCAATAACAAAAACCAATCATTCGTTGTCTTCAATCATCTGATGTCCTGTGGGGGGAGTCAATATGTACATATATGAAAATATATCCCATCAATAACAAAATAAATGCAGCAATTTGGGGAAGGGGCCACTAGGACCTGGGCAGACCAGAAAAAGTCCTGCCATAGAATGTAGCCTTTGATGTGAACTTAGAAAGAAACCTGAGATTCTGAGACCAAGATGAGGAGGGAACATCTTCTAGGTATGGAAAACCTCTTGGATAAAGGTTTTCCCTAGAGCCTAAAGGGGGCAAGGGAGTCACAGGACTGTCTAATCTGGGCTGAGCTGCTTGTAAGGAGGATTGTGGAGCAAGCCACCACCACCTCCCACTAAGGGGAGTTTGGGGAAGCCATAGGGTTTCAGGCGACCTTGAATGAGGCAGTGTGCCTCAGTGGGAGGAGCTGCCCCTGAAGTTAGAGACCATGGTTCAAACCCTGCATGGATTTCCTGTGTGACTTTGGAGAAGTCACATGGACTCCTCCCATTCCTCAGTTTCCTTGTATATAAAATGAAGGCTTTGAACTTGTTGGTTTCTGAGATTTTTCCTGTATCTCTGATCCTCTGAAGAAAGCTTGGCAGCCTATGAGAGGGTAGGAAAGAGGGACATGGAAGGTGGAACCGGAAGGGGGCAGGTGTTTTAAGAACAGAGTGGGGAGAGAAAGCACTTTCTCTCCTAATCATTCCTCATCTCTCAAATGGAAGTAATAAGCGCATCAACCCCAACCTTGTTGTGACCATCCAATGAGATCAGATTTGGAAAACACCGTCTAATAATAGAATCATTCTTAATTATCTCTTTCCACTCTACTGCATTGTCCAAGAAGGACGCATTCTTCCCAATATCCTTTGTTTTTGCATTTCCTTTATGTCGCAATTCATCTACCCCACTCATCCTACTCCCTGCCCCCCACTCCCTCCATCTCTTATAACAAAGAATATAAAAGAGCAAAGTTAACAACATGAAGAACCAGTACATAGTCGATGGTTTCACACTGACTCAGAGGAGAGCTCAAGCCCCTGAGCAGTGACAACATTCACAATAGCTGGCCCTTTAGAGGACAATGTGCTTTGCCAAGCTAACTTTTCATGTTACCTCCTTTGATTCTCACAGTTCTTTTAGGAAGGTGCATTTATTCTTCCCATTGGACAGATGAAGAAACTTGGGCTGAGAATGCTTGAGTGATTTGCTAGGGGTCACATGGCTATTAGGTGTCTGTGGCCAGATTTGAACCCAGGTTTTCCTAACTCCAAGTACAAATCTATCCAGGAGTCACTTTTCAAAACATAATTTCTGGGCCCCCAGGGGCCACGAGCCCCTTCTGGGAGCCAGCAAGGTCAAAACTATTTTGTAACAACACTCAGATGGCATTTGCCTATTGTAATTCTCCTCCATTTTCCAAATACACATTCATGTGATTTTGGATTGTCTTCATATTCTACAATTAGATCAATAGATTTCAACAGCATAAATGCAGAAGCAAATAGGAGAATTAAGGCAGATTCTTTTAAGCCCCATATTAGGTTTGTGAAAATATGTAAAACAATGCCATCTTTCACATTCTTTTGTGGGGAAAATGTCGTTGTTTTTCATAAAGAAGCATTATTTATGTTATGCATTGGGTTTATTACTGTTATTTTACAGGAATTAAAAGATTTTTTAAAAAATTATCAGTTTTAATTACTAACATGGTAAATATTCTAATATGGTAAAAGAGATAACTCTCATAAACAAAAGCTCATTTGGTTTTGCATAATTTTTAAGAGAATACAGGGGTCCTGAAATGAAAAATTTGAGAACTACTCCATGTCACGGCCTGGATGTTGTCTGGAAATTCAAGTCATGATGAATGTCTGTGCTAGTGCTGGGATGGAGCCAAATCTGGGTGAAGCTGGGTGAGAAGGAGGTATGGAGGGGGAGGGGTGGATCTGACTCATCAGGTGGAATGAACAGTGTGGAGGGCCCAACATGTGGGAGGAGAAGAGAAGCAACAAAAAAGCAAGAGGTTGTTTATGTGGAATGGGGAGAAGAGGGCAGTAAGGACATGCCGCTGGTATCTCAGAGAAAAGAAGAGCCAGCCCCTCTTTGTGTCTTGTCTTCCCCTGTTAGGATATAAGGGAACATAGTGGCACCATAGTGCACAGAGTATCAGCCCTGGACTAAGGAAGATGCATCGTGTTTTCAAATCTGGCCTCAGACAGTTCCGAGCTGTGTGACCCTGGTCAAGTTACTTCACCCTGTGTACCTCAGTTTCCTTATCTATAAAATGAGCTGAAGAAGGAAATCACAAATCACTTCAGTGTCTCTGCCAAGAAAACCCCAGTTGGGGTCAGAGTCAGACAAAACTGAACAAGAAATTAGAATGGAAGCTCCTTGGGAATAGATATTGACTTATTTTCTTATTTTCATATTCTCAGAATTTAGCACAGGGCCTGGAAGATAGCAAATGCTTAATAAATGCTTGTGTCTTCTAGCCATCTGTCATCAAAACTTGGCCCTTCCTACCTGCTCAGCTCTATTACACCTTGTTTTCCTCCACAAGCAGAAGGATCTAGCTCCACTGCCTCCTTGCATTTCCAGGCTGGCTCCTTGACCTGGCTGTCCCCATTGACTGGAATGTTCTACTCCTTCTCCTTCTTTTCTCAGCTCCCCTGCTGTATTGGTAATTGAGGTGGGCTTTTAGCACTTCTTTAATCAATTAAAAATGCCCTTGAAGAGTTTGGCCTTGTTTCTTTGATTAAATTAGAAGTCTTGTATGACCTCCTTGCCTCAAGGGAAAGCCTGGTTTGCATGGGATTGAGTGACATGTTTGTGATGCCAGAGGCTTTTAGCCCATGTGGGTTTAAGTCGCATGTTTGTGATGATTTTAGGTCACAAGGGTGAGTTGCATGTGGTGACACCCTTTGACCCTGAAGAAAATATATAAACCCAAGAGGTGGGCATTCTTCCTTGGGGGCTCTCAGTCACTGGAAGAGTCGCATGTGACTTGAGAAGA
Organism: Trichosurus vulpecula; assembly: GCF_011100635.1. Classification (NCBI taxonomy): domain Eukaryota; kingdom Metazoa; phylum Chordata; class Mammalia; order Diprotodontia; family Phalangeridae; genus Trichosurus; species Trichosurus vulpecula. The sequence continues at coordinate 2,104,930 of NC_050576.1, read as the reverse complement.
CTCTGGGAAGCCATTAAGAGCCCCCCAGATTGTAAACCCAGATGTTGATGCTTTCCTGGTAACTATGAATTGTGATTTGGTCTGTTTATATTGTGTATGTTGTCATTTGTTTGTATTTGCTCTGAAGTTCAGATTTCTGGCTTTTCCTCCTGAACTAAGTGAATGATATTTGTATGTTGGATTAAAACGAGATTGTTAACCCCTTAAAGTTACTTTCCTTAGTAAAGCAGATCAAAAGAACCTGTGTTAGTGGCTTTCTGTGTGCTGGTTGTTCTTGCTTTTACACTGCCACAGCAGCTGCTAGCAGATTGTTTTTATACCTGCCTCTGAAGGATTCATCTCAAATTGCACTAGCGGCAAGTGGCCTTTTCTCATCCCCCCACCCCTATTCCCAGCTGCTACTAATGGGAATGGGTCTCCTCTGAGTTTACTTTTCATCTGTTCTGTACATGGGTGTCTCAATTAGTGCAAATATTGACTCCCCCAGAGCGCTCCTGTTATTTTACTTCTCACTATTCAAAGTTTGCAAAATATATATGCAAAGTATGATCACTATTTCCAGTTCAATGGAAATATGCAATGTGAATTCAAATTATGAAGAGGGATTTCTTATTCTCATTGGTCATAGCTGTAGACATTGTATCATCCCATAGAATGTACGTTCCTTCAGGGCAGGGATTGATTTTGCCTTCCTTTGTATTCTCTGGCCTTAGTGCAATGCCTGGCTGCTGGCCTGCCTAGACACCTATACTGGAATGTGCTCTCCTTTTACCCCATGGAGACAGAACTTTCTTGCTGACCTTCTAACTTGCCTTGGGCTGGAAAGTCGTTTCGTCTTTGCTCTTGTTGGTTCTGCCATTCCAGAAGTCATTTTAAGGCATTATTCCATAGTTGTTTGGAGGTAAATTTGCAAGAGTTCAGGTGAGTTCCTTCTGCACTCCACCATCTTGGCTCTATCTTCCCCACTGAATATTTTAATTCATGAGTTTACCATATAGGTGCTCCTCCCACTAAGCAGATCCCAACATATTTGTGACTTACTAGGATCATTGGTCAAGAATTATAGGACATCAGAGGCTATCTAGAGCCCCCCACCTGCCACTTTACAAATGAGGAGAATGAGGCCTAACAGACAAATTCTAAAGAGTTGTCCATGACTATAAGAGATTGAATGATTTGTTGAACTGTGGTTCCTAAGTGTCAGAGATGGGATTTGAACAAAGTCTTCCTGACTCTAAGTCCAGCTTTCTCTCTACTACACCTTTATTGTCCTACTTATTGGTCATACTCTGATTTGTGTACTCGCTGTTTGTGCACATGACTTATTCTTTGCTTATTAGATGTAAGTTATTTCATGGCATTCTCAGCAAATGTTCTAGTGTCTTACAAGCACTGGGAATTCAATAAACATTTGTTCAATTGCATATTATTGAAGGCTTTGTCCCCCTTTGATTTATTTCTTGGAACAGCATCCAGCCAATAGAATCCTAATGTGGAGAGACCTTGAAGAAGCTGTAAAGATCCTCTAGTCCAAGGCCTTACTTTATAGATATGAAATTGAGAACTAGAGAAAGCCAGCAACCTCCCTAAAGTCACAGAGGTTAGAGGTTCATAGACTTAGAGCTCAAAGCCACTTTCAAGGCCATTTAGTCATAGCTCTTTCTTCTCGCAACTGAGGCCCAGAGAGTTTGAGTGACCTGGTCAAGGTGAGAGAAGGCATAGGATCATGGATCCGAAGCTGGAAGGGCTTAAGTGGAGAGACTTGTCCAAGGTCACTCAGATCAAACATGGCACCATACAACACAGTCCTTCTGACTCCAAATGAGGCATTCTTTTTCTGCACCTTGGATTTCTTGTAAAGTACATGTAAAATGACTGACCAACCTAAAAAGCCTCATAGAAATGCCCAAGGGCATTTCATAAAGCAGGAAACCAGAGTAAAAGCTTAGACAAAACTGTTTCTCCCCACTTTTCTTGGCAGTCATTTGCCAAGCAGATTACCCAATGTGACAGAGAAGCCTGGCACCAGGCACAGAACAACCTCTTAGTAGCCCCGGGAATGTTTACATTGTCTTGGGCTCTCACCCTCAGTGTTGTTTATTTTTGTGGGATCCCAACTCTTCAAGCACTGCTTGCTTTGAGTGCATCTTGGTAATCACTGTAACCCGAACTCTAATAGTCCCACCCCACCGCCAAAATCCCCATACTCTCTGAGCAAATTCTGCTCTTATCACCCTGACTTTCACTGAGCAAATTGCAGCAAAGATTAAAACTAAGGGCAGCTTGAGAGTCCACAAGAACTAAAAAACTTGCATCTGGTGGTACCATCTGTGCCTGTCAGATTGCAGCCAAGCCATTCTCTATGGTAGAGAAGGATGGGGAATCAGATAATGACACGGTGTGGAGGGCTCCTCGATGCCAGGGAACATGAGCAGAGCGAGTGTCTAGTTTCAGGAATGAGACTGCTCAGAAGGAGAATTATTGGTGCTGGTAGGCATCTCATTTTCTCTGTAATAGGTGGCTGATCTCCCAGAAAATGGGCCCCTTCTGGCAAATGGTCAAGTTGGGCATCAAAGACCCAGCAGTGGCCTCCTGTGCATTGTGCATTCTCTCTCCACTGATCTAACTGCAGAAAACTGCCAACTGCCAGGTGCTTTGCATAGGCTAGGGGGAGAGGTGGGCTCATTAAGTGGGATCCAAGAAGCACAACATACGAAAATGGCCTTGCATGGAAGAAGATGCTTTGTTCTTTTGTGATCTATATTTTGAGATTCTTCCTGTTATGTTCAAAAACCATATTCTCCATTCTAATAATTGAAGAAGCCAAAATGAGCATTTACATGGTCTTTAATTAGGGTTTTCTTAGAAAGCTGCTCCTAAGTGGTGTTGAGATATAACTTAATCACTGTTTCTAGTGTAGGCTGAAAGACCCATGGCTTCTCTTAGATGGGGCTCTTAACCCTTTATGTGTCACAGACTCCTGTGACAGTCTGGTAATACAAATGAACTCCTTTTCAGAATAATGTTTGTAAATGCATAAAATAAAATGCATAGAATTAGAAAACAACTCAACAGTTGGTGAAAATTTAGATATATTTTTCCCTACCCATGTTCACAAACTCCCTGAAATTTATACATTGACTCCTTGGATTTCCAATGGATTTTGTTGGGTTCTGATAAGCTTGGATGGAGGTCAATGGGTCCTCTGTTTAAGAACCCCTGTCCTGGAGAGTGATCTGCATCATCAACCTATCAAAAAGCATTTCTTAGGTGCCAAATATGTGCCATGCATTGTGCTAGGTGACAAGATGAAACAGTCTCAGCCCATGACACAGACCATTATGGGCATCGATGAGTATGTCCAAATTAGATACAAGGAACTTTGGGTGGAAAGGCACTAACAGCTGGGGAGAATAAGACTTCCTGTAGCAGTTGATACTTGACAGTCAGTCATTAAATAAACATTTATTAAGTACTTACTATGTGTCAGGTACTGGGCCAATCACTGGGCATACAGAGAAAGACATAAGACAGTTCCTGTCTTCCAATGCTCCCAGTCTAATGGCGGAGGCAGCCCTTACAAAGAAGTGAAAAATGGGGATGAGGAGTGGGTGAGCAGCATAGGGGCATATGGAAGTCCTGTGGCCAAGGGGGAACCAGAGGCATCCTTCTAAGTGGGAGATATGCTAGGAGGTCACCAATGGCCACCTTCCGTCCTCTTAAGTAGAGGATCTCTGAGGAGGTCACCTATGGCCACCCTCCACCCACCTAAGTAGAAGATTTCTGAGGAGGTCACGTATGTCTACCTTCCACCCTCCATAGTAGATGAGGGAGAGGTCCCAAGGCCAGGGGACTGAGTACTTGTGAGTTTCAATATTGCAGGAAGATGAATTTCTGGAGATGATGATGAAATTCAGGACAGCAGTCAGGTGGGAATTCATGTGACTCCTGAAGAAAAATAGAATTCTAAAAGACAAGTAAGGAGTATATCAAAGTGATGGGGATGGGGATGGAATGCAACATACAGGGGCCAAGAAGAAGACTCGTTTGAATGGACCACGGACTCTGGGAAGAGAAGTGTGGAACAAGGCTGGAAAGCTAAGCTGGGGTCAGCCTGTGAAGAACCTCAAATGTGAAAGAGAGTTTATATTTGGTCCTAGAGAGAAAGGGAAGATAATGGGATATAGTTAGTAGGGGAAGGGCATGGTCAGATGTGCTGTGGGAAAGTACCCTTGGCATCTGTACAGAGAAAGGATCTGAGTGGGAAGACCAGAGGCAGGAACACCAAGCATTAGCTCAAGGGAGAGGTAAGAAGGACCTGTTTTTCAACATCTTCCAATCTGCTCCTTTTCTGGACTTCATGATCTCTAAAAATTCATCATTCTGTAAGATTGTTGGTCAGAGTCAAGAAGGTACCCACCTGGTAACTTATAAGAGAAACTGAAGAGAAGCTGGTCGTTCCCCTTTTGGGACTCCTCTAGCACTTGCTCCCCTTGACCTTCTAACAAAGGGGGAGATTTCTCTTCTTTCTTAATCTCAGTAGCAATGGTGGCAATGGACTAGGTAGCTAGTTGAACCTGGGGTAACTTTGATGGCCATGTCAACTATGTGACCTGTGAAATGCCCATTTAAACACCTAAAAACTTCTTGATGTTCCTCATGTGGCTTGCAAGAACTGCCAAGTTTTTCACTGAGGGGGAAGCTGTAAGGATAGGAGTCAAAAACCCTTTCAGACTTTGTTCATGTCAGACCTTGAGAGGCCACTTGAGTGGCCTATTCACAGACTGTAAAAATAAATAAAAGTTTGCATAAGGAAATGTCAGGAAGCAACTGAGGATCAGAAAAGCCAATGCTTGCCTCAGTGTTTATAAGCCAGGAAGCAGCCCCTGCTTGGAAGTTGGGCTGTGAAGTAATCCAATCAAGTTGAGTTGAGTTGGTGCTTAGAATAGAGTTCCTGGTCAGGAGATGGAAGTCTCTGCAGGCAAGAATCTGCTACATTTATTTCTGAAAATACATAGTAGTAACCTAGGCCAGGGTGTCAGCTGAGTCCCATTTCAGACATAATTAACTGCAGCCAAGTGGAGATAAAGCAAAGCAGCATTTGTCATGAAGCAAAGGAGGAGCGTGTGGTGAAGGCCAACAATGTGTAGCCTTTCAGAATGGCAGGCATCAGTTCCCCTTCCTAGCACACATCTTGGCCACATGTGTTCATGGAGTGTGAGCCAGTCACTTGTGAATTCCCTGTGTTAGCTGCCCCCGACACTGCGTGTATTTTCAGGACAATGAGCTCCACAGTTTGAGAGAGATGTTGCTAATTTTCTTACTATGCTTTTTCAGTGAACATGTTTGCTTTAGTCTAATTCTGACCTCTGACTGGCTGTCAGTAGGAAAGCCCATTGGGCAGGGCTCATGAACTGTCATTTTGGGAGCGATAAGCTACTGAGTCCCTGAACCTTTGTAAAAGAGAAGGCTGAACCAAGCCAAGATCTCAAGAAGGTTTGGAGATCGTCCAGTCTGACCCCTCTCATTTTACAGAAGAAGGGGTAGGTGACTCCATTCTCCTGTGAGCCAGTGAACAGAGAGCAATGTCCTGGGAAGATGACCATCAAGTGAGCAGCAGCTGCCCCTGCCTGGTGGCTCCAGTCTTGAGGCTCTCTGACTTTCTCAGATTTTGAGTTGCCATGATCACTGTGGTTTTCCTCTTCGGATTTGCAGTCTGGATTGTCCTCAGCTTTGTTTGTCTCGGGGGAGCCAGGAGAAGTTCTGTGTTGTGTAGCTGGCTTGAAAGGCTAGCTTCTTTTCTCCAGTGAGGTTTTATTCCATGGTCCCTAGTCTGGGGGACTATAATCAGAGACATGCTGGCAGCTAGACCTGAATCCTGAAGGACAGGATTGAAAGGGCTACTTTTATTTAGTTTGGAAGCTAAAATACACTGAGAATATTAGAAAAATGTCATATTAATTGGGCTCTTGGATACTCTGAGGATGGCACTATGACTGGGGATGCTAGATTAGAAATGCATTTTTAAGCCACAGCCACTTGCAAACACTTAGCAAAGATGTATTAGGCAGGTACTGTATGTAATGACCATGAGAGCAGTGGCTGATCTGGAAAGAGAGAGCCTGGCTTCTAGTCCCATACTACTTGTGTGGCCTTGGATAAAATCACTTAAGCTCATGAGTCTCAATTTCCCCATCTTCCAAAGGAGAGGGCTGGACTAGATGACCTCTCAGGCCTCTTCCAGCTTTGCTATTTTGCTATTTCCAGCTATTTTGAAGACAAGCAGAATCATCAACTGTTTAAACAATCCAGCTAGCAGTTGCTGTGGAGGGGGCGAGGTTTAAAATCAACAACAACCAGCTCAGAGAACACTGCAAGCCCAGGTTCCTTTGATCTGATTTACTAAGGAAAGCAAGGTTAAGGGGTTAACAAGTTTACTTTACTCCAGCATACAAATATGACTCACTTAGTTCAGGGGAAAAAGCCAGCACCCTGAACTTCGGACCAAATACAAACAAAATACAAACATCAACAGACAGGCCAAATACAATTCATAGTTACCAACATCTGAGTTCAGCCGGGAGCTCACAACAATGGCTGGCCCAGAGTCACACGCACCACCACTGCTGTGAGTCAGAGCTCTGAAAAAGAGAAAGCTAACCCCTGGTTTTATATCTTTTTCAGGGTAAAGGGTGAGACACATGTGACTCACCCATGTGACCTAAAATTGTCACAAAGAGGAGACAAACCCACATGGTCTAAAAGCCTCTGATGTCACAAACATGTCACTCAAACCCATGTAAAAGAGGCTTTCTCTTGAGGCAAGGAGGTCATCAAGGACTCCTAATTTAATCAAGAAAATAAAGGCCAAGCTCTTCAAGGGCACTTGGTTGAGCTAAGTGCTAAGAGCCCATTTTGATTGCCGACACATCAATCTCACCATTGGTCATAATACAAGATGATGTTTTGGGGGTTATAGTCTAGAGAGTGAAAGAATTTGCCTGAGAGTGGGGTGGGAGTCAGTGGAGGGGGAGCCTCATTGGATTGGAAGCTCCCTGAGGGCTGGGACTTCTTTGGCCTCTTTTTGTACCCCAAGAACTCAGCACGGTGCCTGGCACATAGTAGGTGCTTGATAAATATTTATTGATTGATAATAGATAGGTTTAAATATTTTAAGTAATGTATCAAAGAGAGATTAAATTTGTTCTTCTTGGCCCCTGGAGGATGCACAAGAGGCAGTCACGGATGTTGAAGAGAAAAGAATTAGACCTCCTGCAAAGGGAACAAACAAACAAGTAAACAGACATCTTAATCTTCCTTGTGTGCATCTCCTTCAGGGTCATTCCTTCAGCTAGGCACTGACACTCAAAAGCTTGGGCTCCCCCGAAATTAAATGAATATTTATTCCCTCAGAATGCTAAAGGATAATCTGAGAGATTAGGTTTTCTGTTGTTATTGGTCATGAGCCCCAACCAGTGTAATATTCATTAGTATCTAGCAAGTAAACATCATTTAGTCTTTAGAAAGTGCATTTATTTATTCATGTATTTATTATAGAAAGGGTATTTATTGACAAGATCTAGTAAGAGAACTTGATATAAAACATGTCCCCACAAAATCAGATGCTCACTCTCCCTTTGAAAACACAAGGTCTTTGAAGAGAGCTAGCTCAAACCCGAAGTACAATGGTAAAATATCACACATGTGGAGTACATGTGGGACTAAGGGTTCCACAAAATACCCCCAAGGTATCTTGCAACCCATGGCCCTAGAAGTTCTTATTTCTGCTTCAAGGAGCTCTCTTGAAACTCACTGCATGGCATGAAATCACTGACAAATGAGTTGCCATGCTTCTTAGCTCTCCTGGCTTTTCATAGAGCATGGTGTCTCCATTGGATGGGTGTCCCAACTGGCCTGGGTAAGCAGGTGGCTCTGCTTACACAGGGCTTTTGACTGGGCTCAGTTGCTGCTTGGATAGGCTAGGCAGCTGTTCTCCAGGGCTTGAAGTGCTGAAAGGGTCACTGCATGTACATGTCCATCTCAAAGCTTGCTGCTTGGTTATCTCCCATCTCCTGTAGCTTCTTCTGCCAGCTCTGGTGGGTTTTTTAAGTGACTCTAGCTGCCAATGGGACCACTTACATGATCTTAAGATCTTTTGAAATCACAAGATTTCTGCTTGGACATGTCTACTTTGGGATAGTTATTGACTAATATCAGGAAAGAATAAGCTCCAAGTGACAAGGGTGGCCATAAGCTCAATGCTATAAAGGTTGGAAATAGGGTGTTGAGGAGAGTACAGAGTGTGCCTGTTCAAATCAATCTTGCCTTCTCACTGACCAAAAGAGAAGTGAGAAGGTTCTGACCTATGTTGGTGGAGGGAGTTTTCTCACCCAGAAGTTCTCTACGCCAAGGAAAGCACAGATCTGCTCACTTTTGGCTCAGAAACTCCCATGTCAGATAATAATCAGACTCAGCTGCCAATTAGAAAACATTTCTTCATCACACACTATCAACCTCTGAGTTCTGGCCAGAAACCAGATTCCGCCCCCCAAATCTCTGCACCATCACTCTGACTGAAGTCTGCTGGAGAACAGCTTTAAGGACTGCACCCATCCCCCACCCCCAGCCTATGTTCCCCATTAAACCAATGATTAGTTCTCCCAAAGCAGAACTGGCTGCCCTGGGGAGTAAAGAGGCCCCTACAGTGGAAGTTTTTGAGAAGAGGCTTCATGATGGTTTCATAGGGATGTGGTAGAGGGCATTCTCAATCAGCTCTGGGTTTGACTCTGTGGCCCTGGTGGTCCCTTCCAGTCTGAGATTCTGTGACTCTGACCTGGAGTCACCCTTATAACATGATCAACTAGAGCTGGGTAATATCTAAAGGGACCTTAGGGGTCTTCCAGTCCAACCCCTCTCATTTTAAAGGTAAGGGAACTGAGACCCATAGAAGTAAATCAATGATGTCATGATCCTATGAACTGGATTTCAGAGACACACAGCAGCTTAATTACAGTCACACTGAGTCTCTGGGTAACTCCAGATTAGAAACCATGAACTCTCTGGTAAGGCAGTAACTATAGACCAACATGAGAAAATTTGCCTGATTTGTCTCCCTGGTCCAGACACTCTGGGTAGGTTTAATCAGCCTTGCTCTACTTATTCGTGAGCGAAAGGAGAAATATGGGAATATTGAGGCTAAGGCAGATGAGAACCACATTCCTTCCATCCCATTTAGTAATGTGTCTAAGAAGACAGCAAGGATGGCCAGGGCCAGTGACCTCTGCACAGACCACAGCTCAATGCTGCATCCCTTCCAAATGGACCCAGAATCTGAAGAAATCCTGTTACTTGCGATGCCCATTAGATCACATTATCTCCACAGAATACCAATTCATCCCTCTTTGTGCTCTGTGCGGCTTTCACATATGGGATTTTAATAACCTTCCCGCTGTGCGATGAATTCATCAGCAAAGCTGAGAGAGGCAAGGCACCACAGGACTTTAGTTTTTTCATTATTACTCTTTTGAAAAACAGGGCCTGCCACCTTTCCGTAAGGATATTCTGGCAGAGCTGGCAGGGTTTCTCTGGGTGAGCATGATTGTTTCCAGGGAAAGGAATAATCTTCTCCTTTATGTGCCATATTTTTTTCCTGAGTCAGTTTCATGCCTTCACCGAGCCCTTCACCACCTCCATAATATTTGATGTATCACATGCATGGCCTCAGAGTGCTGATAGGCCAGACATGGTCCCATTCCTTTAGCATTGTGAGACATATTACTTTCGGTTTTCTCCTGGCTCATCTTCCAAGTATGATTCCAATCCGAGTATGGGCTGGAAGACCCCCACTGCTTCTCCTCAATTGCGCTTTGGCTCCTCTTCTTTCTACCCAAGCCCACCAAAACTTGTTACAATTGCTTCTTTTCTTCTGTTTCTTTCCTTCCTTCTATCTTTCTTCTATCTATCTTTCTGTCTTTCTTTCTTCCTTCCTTCCTTCCTTTTCTTTCTTTCTTTCTTTCTTTCTTTCTTTCTTTCTTTCTTTCTTTCTTCCTTCCTTCCTTCCTTCCTTCCATCTTTCTTTCTTTCTCTATTTTTCTTTCTTTCTTCCTTCCTTCCAGCTTTCTTTCTTTCTTTCTTTCTCCCTTCCTTTCTCCCTTCCTCCCTCCCACCTTCCTCCCTCCCTCCCTCTCTTTTTCAATGTCTCCCTCCCTTCTTTCCTTTCTTCCTTCTTCCTTAATTTCTCTCTCCCTCCCCAGATTAAATGATCTCAGTTTGTTCTCCCGGGGTCCAGAGGGCAGACCTGGGCACAGTGAGCAGAAGCAGCCAAGAAACAAACGAAAGTTGAATGTCGGGAAAAAACAAAACAACCAAGTAACCAAAATCAAACCTTCCTCTCAACTAGAGCCGTCTCCTAGTGGACTGGGCTGTCTTGGGAGGGAGGGAGCTCCTCACGGAAGCGGGGCGGACCACTTGTAGGGGATCTTGTGAAAAGGCTTCCTGAGTGGTACAGGCTGGACCCGATGGCTTCTGGGATCGTGTGACTTGAAGCCGCTGGTGCTAATTAAGAATCATTGTAATAATACCAATAACGATAAATAGCTTTATACCATACTGTCGGGTCAAGAAAGCCAAAGCTCTAGACCTGTTATTTCATGGGATCCTCATAATCGTCCCGAGGAGAGCCGATTGTTATTCCCGTTTCACAGAGGAGGAAACTGAAGCTGATGCAGGTTGAGTGACATGCTCGGGGTCACACGGATACCAAATGTCTGAGGTGGCATTTGAACTCAGATCTTCCCGCCTCCAACTTGAACACCGTGTCGCCTACCTGGCACCTAGGATGCAGATGAAAAGCCTCAAACGCTCTTCTTGCCCATCTCACAAACAGACGCTCGCAAGAACGCCACCCCCTCCCCCCCGCTGGCAACTCAGAGACTCGGCCACACACGGGGCCGCCGTCACTAGTGTGAGGGAGAGAGAACTTTATGGCTGAGATGTTGGTGGGAGTACCCCTCATAGAGGAATTTTATACCTCCCAAGATGAGCTTGGTGGAGAACAGGCAATTGAAGCCAGATGCGGGAGGAGGTTTTTCCTACTCAGACCCAGATATGGTGCAAAATTCTCTGGGTCAATTACTGATACCAGACTTAGGAGGGGGGGCTTACTAATCAGAACCAGTAATTGGGTGAAGGTTTGAATTCTTCATGGAGGAGCGCAGGACTGGATGTCGGCATGCATGAAGCACCGCACCGCCCCCTCCACTCAGCCCAGGAGCTTTGTCCCGTCAGGAGCCCTGATCCTTTACTGTTTGTCAGAAGGAGCAGGAGAGCGGAGCCTGGTGTGTCATTGACTGCCCACTCATGGTCATTAGGAGCATTTGGTCTGAGGGATGCCATCTTGGAGTCCTCTCACTTCTTACTACTACATCAGAAAATATCTTTCCAAAATCCCTCTGGTTGCTCTTTGACAATCAGCCCTTGAAAGACCAAGACCTTGCCTTGTGCCTAAGGTAACTCCCTGGGTTCATTGGATCTCAGCTTCAGAGCACGAAGGGACCAAAGAGGACAGAGGTAGCTGGTCCAGCCTCCTCATTTCACCTAGCATAAACTTATGCCAGGAGGGAGTCCAGTGACTTACTCAATGTCAGCCACACAGTTTGCTTGGGTCAGAACCGAGTTCCTGTGACTCCAGATTCTGGGCTCCTGCCCCTGGAGTTCAGTACTTCAGCAGGCACTCCTTAAGGACCTAATAGGGAATCCTAAAATAGAAAAGGGAAAAGGTCTCTGCCCTCCAAGATCTAGGCTGCTGCTCTTGGGGAGGATTTTAAGTGAATTTACTTGCATTGGTGGGAGTCACCTCCTTTGGTGAAATGACAGACCTGGACCAAACATTCTGCACTGATATACATATGCCTGTATACACCTGTGTGTACATGGACAGACACCCAGAGATGTGTTTATGTAGCTATCACGAGGAGAGCTCTAGGCAGTCTCACAGAGTAGGGGTTGCCTCTGCCAGGGGCCTGGGATCATGTCCTCCCAGGCCACCTCTTCTTTGTGTCTTGGGGCAGGTCACCTCCCCAAGAGTAGATCTTGCTGAGATAACCCCAGCCTTCCTGGGTCCAAGGAAGCTTCCTCTGCCAGGTGTCTCCTCTGATGCCTCCACTCTTTGGACACAGTCAGAGCCAATGCCAAAGGCTTCCCAACTGTTTCCACTCATTTAGACTTTTACACAGACATTGCATTCCACAGCCAACACACAGGGTGCCAGCACCCTGATCTGAGTATCCAGGGAGACCAGAAAACTGTGGATCAGGAGCAGGCTTCTGATGGCTGTATGTTTCCTTTTGTGGATATGGGGGCAAACCCATATTAAACTGCTTCCGCCTTGCCTTCCTTTGCCGCTGTACATTGTTCATTTATTGTCCCTGCTGCTTTTTGATGCTTCCTGGATGTGGCTGCGATAGACTGGGAAGTGACAAAGTGTGAGAAACTGACAAAGATAATATCTCTTCCCAACTCCATCCCTGGGTAAAATCTGAATCATAGTTACCTGCCATCAGGTAGAGAGGGTGAGGAGGTGAGAGGAGAGGAGGGGAGAGGAGAGGAGGCAAGAGGAGAGGATAGAAGAGAAGAGAGAGATAAGAGGGAGGAGAAGAGGAAGAGGAGAAAGAATAGAGGGGGGAGAGAGAGAGAGAGAGAGAGAGAGAGAGAGAGAGAGAGAGAGAGAGAGAGAGAGAGAGAGAGAGAGACCGAGAGAGAGAGACAGAGAGAGAGAGACAGAGACAGAGAGAGACAGAGAGACACGGAGAGAAAGAGAGAGAGAGAGAGAGAGAGAGAGAGAGAGAGAGAGAGAGAGAGAGAAAGAGAAAGAGGAGAGAAAGAGAAGAGAGTGAAGAGAAGAGAAAGAGAAGAAGAGAGACAGAGAAGAGGAGAGAGAGAGACAGAGAGAGAGAGAAAGAGAGAGAGAGACAGAGAGAGAGACAGAGAGAGAGAGACAGAGAGAGAGACAGAGAGAGAGAGAGAGACACGGAGAGAAAGAGAGACAGAGAGAGACAGAGACAGAGAGAGACAGAGACAGAGAGAGACAGAGAGAGACAGAGACAGAGAGACATGGAGAGAAAGAGAGACACGGAGAGATAGAGAGAGAGAGAGAGAGAGAGAGAGAGAGAGAGAGAGAGAGAGAGAGAAAGAGAAAGAGGAGAGAAAGAGAAGAGAGTGAAGAGAAGAGAAAGAGAAGAGGAGAGAGAGAAGAGAAAGGAAGAGAAGAGGAGAAAGAGAGGAGAGAGAGACAGAGAGAGAGAAGGTCAGAGAGAGAGACAGAGACAGAGAAAGGAGAAGAGGGAGAAGAGAGGAGACAAGGAGAGGAGAAGGGGAGAGAGAGAAAGAGAGAGAGAGAGAGAGAGAGAGAGAGAGAGAGAGAGAGAGAGAGAGGAGAAGAGAAGAGGAGAGAGAAAAGAAGAGGAGAGGAGAGAGGAGAGGAGGGGAGAGAGAAGTGGAAGACAGAGTAGAGAAGAGCAGAGATAGAATGAGAAGAGGAGAGAGAGGGGGGACAGGGAGAGGGGAAGATTCACTTTCCTCATCAGTGAGGGGAGACCAAATGTTTATATGATCTACCTCATGATGTTGTTGCCCAGATCAAGTAAAATCCCTCCAAGTCCTGTGTTAATGGTGAGTTCTTATTGTTTTTCATCTCTGGCATCATCACAAAGAATTTTTCCTTTTGAGAACAAAATGGCTGAATGAGATCTAGGCTGTGGGAGCCAGGCCTCTCAGCCAACCATCTTAGCAGTGTGGGCTTAGACAAGGTCAAGCTGATCCTCAAGGTCAAACCTTCTGGCAGTTCCATGGCCGTGGAGTTTGAGCTCTGTTCATATGTCATGTACTTAGTGATGCTTTTTACGTGTTTCAAACTTCTCTCCCTCATTAGATGTGTTGTTGTTTTGGGTGTGATTTCTTTTCTTCTTTTTTGATCTGGACCTTTAATTTCACTGGCATTAGGAACTCCCATTGAGGAAATGCCCTCTACCAATGTAAACCATCCCCTCCGAGTTGCCTTGAGAGAGTTAACTGAGAAGTTAAGCGACTACCCCAGAATCACATAGTGGGTATGTGTGAGAAGTGGAACTCAGCCTAGGTTTTTCTAACTTGAGGTCTGGCACTCTATGCCTTCCCTGATGTGTGTAAGCTTCTCAAAATCAGAGCCAGCCTCCATTTCCTGAAGAAGACACCCATGCCATGGCCCTTGGCTCCAGGGTCTAAAGAGGGATGGATTCCTGAAGGGTGTGTGTGTGTGTGTGTGTGTGTGTGTGTGTGTGTGTATGCTTTAGAGTGCCTTTGTTTTAGGGGGTCTTTCCCATTTCTGTGTCTTGGCCCCTTCCAGCAGGCTGCTGATGCTTTAGGAACCTCTTCTCAGAAAAAAGATTTTTAAATTCTATGATCGCAAAGGAAGCCAATTAAACTCCAACAAACATCAAAATTTAACGATAAATCAGGCAAAAAAACCAAGGTTGTGAACCGCAGCTTAAAAGCTTGTGCTCAAATTCAACTCCCTACTTTTTCTAGATGAGGATCCTGGGAAATGTTGAACCAGTTGCCTCAGGTCCCACAGCCAGGATCTGAATCCACCCTCCTACCCCCTTTCACAATCAATATCCTTGCCATGGACTGTAGGGAGTGAGTGCAGATGCATGCACCCACACACACACACACACACACACACAACCATACAGAGTACCATGCCTATGGGCATTCAGCACTTTACCCACTCGCTCCTGAGTTGGGAGATGCTTCATCTTGACCAAATGCCTCCTTTTTTCTTGAGCTATTTTCATCCAGAATTGGGCTTGGAAAGGAGGATATGTCTTCTCCTCTCCTCCTCCCCTGTTTTGAATATATGCCACATAAAAGGCTTTATGATGACACCACAGTCTCAAATGAGAAATCAAATAATTGAAAATTGGTGTCACAAAATGAAAGGACAGATGTCTGCATCCATTTTGGGGACTATCTCTTTGAAGCAAGGAAAAATAATCCTCCCCTGTTATTCCTGATGCCAGTGTAAGTTCTGAGCCCTAGATCATAATGAGCCCTGTAGAACTGGAGGTGGGGGTGGGAAGAGAACACAGCAATTTGGTTTGGCTTTGTTCTGTGAAAAGGACCAAAAGAGAAGAGTCTAAATGTAGTGGCAGCAGCAGCAGCAGCAGAATGTGAGCAAAGTTGGTGTCACAATGCATGTTGATTGATTGATTGAATGCTACCAGAGGTCTCCACATTAACTTTCTAGCAGTCCATGTTTATGCTTCCTGTGATGCCCCAAAATGATAAAGCCATTTACCAATATGATAGTGATGCCAAAACTTTGGTGTTTGCAAAGAGATTCAAAGTGTTCCATTGGCTAACAGTCATCCCCAATGCACTGCCCTGCACACAGCAGCTGCTTAATAAATTCTTATTTACTCAGTGTCAGGCTTTTATAAATTTTATGTTTTGAGGAAAATTCTTTGACTCACAAAAGATCCAAATCCATTGAATAATGAACAGGTTAGTCAAGTCAACTCAATGAGCATTTCTGAGCACTTCCAACTGGGTGTCAGGCACTGTGTGAAGCACTGGGCACTAAGATACAACTACTAGCAAAACAACCCCTCCCCTTAAGGAGCCTACATTATAATGGGGGAAGACAAGCTATAAGAGGAGTGGGCAAGCAGAAAGGGAAGCTGAGAGGGAAAAGAGTCCCAGGCTGGGGCAGGTGATGTCATCTGGGGAAGGAAGGAGGGCTGCTCTGGGCCTTTCCTCAAAATGGAAGAGGTTCTGGAAGGAACTTGCCACTAGCAGAAAGAGACCACCCGGGAAAAGGGAGAAGGCACCTGAAAGAAGAGCTAGAAGATGAATACAAGGATGAATCTTGGTTCCAAAGGACTAATGACAAACACTGTTTTTCCTCCTTTCAGTAGGAAGGGCAGATGTCATTAGTGGGATGCTTCCTTTTGCATACCTGATTTTCTTTACTATTAAGGAGGGTCATATAGGACAGCAGTTATTGTGAAAGGACAATGATTTGGACAAAAAAATCAAAGAAGAAAGGCACTAGAATTAAAAATGATTTTGAAGGGCTTGTTACGGAAGGTAAGATTTTAGTTGGGACTTGAAGAAAGCCAGCAGATGGAGAGGAGGAGGGAGAACTTTCCAGACAGGGGGGACAGTCAGTGAAAATATTTAGAGTCCAGAGATGGAGGAACAGCCAGGAGGTCAGAGTCACTGGATTGTACAGTATGTGCAGGGGGATAATGTGTAATAAAGAGAAAGCTGAGGTGCAGGGGATTTTAATTTTATTTCATTTTTATGAAGGATTTTAAGCCAAACAGAAGATTTTTATATCTTATCCTAATATAGGGAGCCACCGAGTTTCTTGAGTGAGGGTACCATGGTCAACCTCGGACTTTAGAAAGATCCCTTTGACAGCTGGGTGAACAATGGACTGCAGGGGCCAGAGAGTGTCAAAGGCTGTATAGCGGTCAAAAAGGAGAAGAAAAGTAAAAGAGCTGAATACAAAGGGTGCTTTGCTGAAAGACAAAGCAAAACCAAAAGCTTTAGGAAATGTAGACTGGCTCTTCAAACTTATCCCTGGCACCAAAGGCCATCCTCTTCTCAAGAGGCTGGCTCACTAAAGACTTCCCTAGAGAAGGCATGCCTTTGTAATATTATAAAAGTGCTGCTACTCTATTTTGGAGAATTTGAAGAATGTCTCCTTTAAGATGGCTTTGAGAGTTAGTTTATGAGCTAACACCAGAAACCTATCTCATTGCTTTTTACACCTTGGTTTTGACCCTAAACTATATTACCCAGTTCAGAAGACCACCTCATTTATGAGACATGACTCAAAGACATTTGGGGATCTTTCCAAAAATTGAATCCACCCTGAGGGATTAACATTTGCTATAACCCAGTATCTTCAAAAGAAGGGGCTGCAGGTTCCAAATCTCTTTCCAGCAATGGACTTTCTGATGTGGTTTGACTGCAGTTGCAATCAGGTGATAACCTCCTGGGGTCACTACTTGGAAGGAACCCACAGTCATTTACTATGTTCTCAATATTTAAAAAAAATGAATATTAAGGTGGAGGTGGAGAAATTAAGAAAAAAAACACATTGATAACTGTCACATTCCAGTTGTTTCCTCTAGTAATCCTTTGTATTTTATGTATTTAAAAACATTATTCAGCAGTCTGCCCAAGCTTCCCTAGGCTGCCAAAAACTTCCCTGACTTAGAGAAGGGCATGCTTTAGAGCCATGCACCAAGCACTGGATACCACTGGACACACCTGAACCCAGTCAGCTTGAGCAAATTGGGTGATCCTATGGAGGAGAGTCTATTTTTCCTCAATATTGGCTCCATTTCATTTTTGTTCTTCCCCAACTGCTGACAAAGTTGCTGGCTATCACCAGGGCTTAGCTCATTAAAGCTACCAGGGTTATGGGCAGTTTTCAGCCCAAGTAATTCCAGAGCCCCTTCTCAGTCAGAGACAGGTGTTCACAGCTCACAGAGAGCCTAATGGGTGTTCATTGTTCATAACTACATCCTCATGCAATTATCTCTGATCATATCTTGATGCTGTATCACCTGAGTTGGGAGGCATAAATCACATCCCTTCTTCCCTGCATCTTTGGAAAATAATTTTATGAGGCTAAAGCAATAGCTGGAAGCTCGTGGCACTTTTTGGAAGGAGCATTGTCTAAACAGTGTTCATCCTTGCCATGATGAGTTTGAAATGCCTTACAATGTCATTCCTCCATCATTCTTTCAAGCCTCATTATTTAACATTAATTTTCAATTAATAGTCATTAAATGTGCCCAATAGGTTGTATGCATTTGAGCCTATGTAATATATGACTCATAACAATGGAAGCAGATAGGGGAACACTTGCAGAGGAGGAACTGACAGAAAGGGTAGAGTCCCACCATAGTCCACCTCTTCCTTGATGCTCAGTACATAGTGACTGATGGTGAAGAAGGATTTTCAGGTATCTCAAGATTCTTTCTGAAATGTGCCTTTTATTCTTTTGAAAACATTTAAAAACATTTTTATTTAAAGTTTTGAGTTCTAAATTTTATCCTTCCCTCCTTCCCCTCCCCTTCCCTGAGATGATAAGCAATCAGATATAGGTTATACAGGGGTAATTATGTAAAACATTTCCATATTAGTCATTTTGTACAGGAAGACTTTAAACAATGAAAAAAAGTTTAAAATAGCCTGCTTCAGTCTGTATTGAAACAGTTATCAGTTTTTTTTTCAATGGAGGCAGGTAGCATGCTTCATCAAGAGTCCTTTGGGATGGTCTTGCTTCAGTGTATTGCTGAAAATAGCTAAGTCATTCACAATTCTTTATTGAAAACATTGTGGTTACTGCGTACAATGTTCTGGTTCTGTTCACTTCATTCTGCATCTGTTCATGTAAGTCTTTCCAGGTTTTTCTGAAATCATTCTGCTTGTCATTTCTTATAGCACAATATTCCATTACAATCATATATCAATCTTGTTCAGCCATTCCCCAACTGATGGACATCCCTTTCATTTCCAATTCTTAGCCACAACAAAAAGAGCTGCTATAAATATTTTGTACAAATAGGTCATTGTCCCTTTTTTGAATGTCTTTGGGATATAGATAACAGTGGTATTGGTGGACCAAAGGATATGCACAGTTTCATAGCCCTTTGGGCAGAGTTCCAAATTGGTCTCCAGAATGGCTGGATCAGTTCACAACTTCGTGAACAGTACGTTAGTGTCCCAGTTTTCCCAAATCTCCTCCAACATCCAACATTTTCCATTTTTGTCATATTAGTCACTCTAATTGGTGTGTGGTGGTCCTCAGAGTTGTTTTAATTTGCATTTCTCTGATCAATAGTGATTTAGAGCATTTTTTTTTGTATGATAGCTTTGATTTCTTTGTCTGAGACTGCCTGTTCATAGCCTTTGACCATTTATCAATTGGATAATGACATGTGTTTTTTTATTAATTTGATTCAGTTCTCTATATATTTGAGAAATAAGAATTTTAGCAGAGATACTTGTTGCAAATTTCCCCTCAGTTTTCTGCTTTCCTTATAATTTTGGTTGCATTGGTTTTGTTTGTGCAAAATATTTTTAATTTTATATAACTGAAATTATGTATTTAACATTTTGTAATGCTTTCTATATCTTCTTTGGTCTTAAATTCTTTCCTTATCCATAAATCTGACAGATAAACTATTCCATGCTATTTTAATTTGTTTATGGTATTATTGTATATGTGTAAATCATGTACCCATTTAGACATTATCTTGGTATATGGTGTGAGTTGTTGCTCTATACCTAGTTTCTGCCATACTGTTTTCCAGCTTTCCCAGCAGTTTTTGTCAAATAAAGAGTTTTTGTTTCAAAAACGTTGATCTTTGGGTTTACCATAGTCTAGATTACTATGGTTATTTACTATAATGCAATTTGTACTTAGTCTATTCCACTGATCCACCACTCTGTTTCTTAGCCAATACCAGATTGTTTTGCCACTTAACACCTTATAATACAGTTTGAGGTCTGGTATAGCTAGACCAACTTCTTTCACATTTTTTTCCATTGATTCCCTCGATATCCTCGAGCTTTTGTTCCACCTTTGATTCTTGTAGGGTCATGGTTTGGGTTTTGGACTCTCTGGAAAATTGAAATATCTTCTTATGGGTAGCTAATTATTTTCTACTTTTAGCTTTTCACTCCCCTAAACTTGTAGGTTGTATGAGGTGTATGAGGTGTTCAAGGAGGATAGCATCTCTGGGTTGAGGGATTGCTGAGCCCTTTGAAGGGCTGCTTGAGTGTTTTTGATTTGCCTGTCACTCAACTCTCACCTGTGTGGCTCCAAGAAGCTGAAGCATGAGCAGTTTCCATACACAGTAAAACCATCTCAGCAGATGGATTAAATGAGATTGAGGGTAACCAATGGCTATAAAGCCATTGGCATTGGTGAGGTAGGGGGATGTCTACTCCAAGCTCGTGAAGATTTCTCCTGGCAGAATGGCCAGATGAGTACCAAGCTGTATATGTTTACTTGGTGTATTTTTTTTATACATAAAGCAAAAAAAAAGTAATAATAGGATGGAAATGTTTGTTTCAAAGGAAAATTGTAGTATGTTTGCAATTATTTGTTTTTAAAGTATATTTGCACAGATAAGATAAAGCATAGTCAATTATAGTAAAACAAAAAAATGTCTATGACTTGATCCTCCTGATCCTTTGAACATTCTTAGGGTTTGGGGCAGCAAGCCTCAGAGGTGGGATTTGAACCCCAATATTCTCACTCCAGAGCTTGAAAACTTGTTACTATACCCCCTGTCTCTTAGGGCTGGAGCTGTCCAGGAGGCAAGGCTTTTCTTGTCTTGTGAGTTACAAGCCTTTGTATGTGCTTTTCTTCTATAGTACCTGTCTTTGTGGGGAGAGAATGAACCTTGGATCGCTGGGTTAGAAATCGCCATATTTATTTTGAATGCTAATTGCCATAAATATGTTCTTAATTGGAAACTGTGTATTTTAGACACACTTCATTACATTTAACCTTTCAGAATCACATCTAATTCATTCTTCTCTGAAAAAAAATTCTATTAAGTAAGTATGGTGAGCATCAGACTACATGCTAATTTCTTCTTTCTTGAAAGGTTTTGCGTTGGACACAAGTTTTTTGTCATTTTTTTTTCTTTTGTCAAGAAGAGAGAAAACAGTGTTGCTGTTGTTTGTTAAATCTGAGAGAAAAAATTATGTAACATTCAGATGTCTAGATTATAAATAACAATACCTGATATTTTCAGGAAGCTGTTTAAAACAATTAAAATGCTTTTTAAAGCTTTTTATCTTAAATTGTGTCCATTCACTTTCTCTTTTGAGTTCCAAAAGAGTGCTGAGTCTTGGGCTTAAGGCATACTTGTCAGTATTTTATCAATGAAGAAACTGAGGCTGATGTTTTCCCAAGGACACATACCTGAGGAGTGACATGTGGAAGATTGGAGCTCATCTTCCTCTCTAAAGTAGGTGGGGCACAGTGTCCACAGGGTCCTTTCCAGTTCTAAGTCTCCAATCTTCTGACCCTACTATGGGCCATACCAAAGTGGAGGCATGAAATCACAAGTAACAGGCCTACCCTCAGGGAGCTTAAATTCTTGGGATGTAGGGAGGACACAGAAAAGTAAATATATCATACACTCATTGTCCTGTCCCTGGTGGGCCGCCATGGCACCTCCACCATCCCATTTTGCCCTTCAGGGAGTGGTGGGCAGTCTTTACTTCTGGCAAAGTTAAAATGATCTTGTGGGCACTGAGGGAGCTGCTTTGGGGGATGGCATCACACCTTAGTTATTCATTTGTTGTTGTTGTTAACCAGCCAAATAGGGAGCCCCACCCACCTGGTGCCAGCTTAGCCTCTGACCTGTAGTCCCATTTGTCCATTTTCCATTTGTCTTCTCTCTTTAACCAGCCTGGAGGATTATGGGGGAACCAGGGGACCTCTGTTGTTCCCTATCCCCATGGCTTTGGACAGGTCACTTGGCCTCCCTTGGCCCCTACAAAGTGAGCAGGCAATATTCTTTGTCCTCTGGTGTCAGGTCTAGGCTCCTGTTAACAAATGGGCAGAGTTAGTTTGCTCACACAAGCTCTTGACTCAGGATGCAAAGCATGCCTGGCTTGCCTGGTAAGCCTCTGAGGAAACTTCCCCCTGGGAACTGCCATCCCCTGAAATTGCCAAGCTGAAAGCACCACTATCTCCCGGCCTTCTGGTACCAGCAGCTCTTGTGCCAAGGAAACACAAACCTTTCCAGAAAACGGGCCAATTCCTTTAGGACTTGGATTATTCTTATGGGAAAGATCAGGAGAGAAACTTTGTTATGTAGTTAAAGAGATGGAGAATTCTGAAGAGGATGTTTAGGCTCTGTCTACACATGCAGAGCAAAGAAGGCTTAAGTACTACTCAGTTAACTCTCCAATGGGTGATGGCATCAGTGTGGGCCCCAAATCCCTTCACTTCATGCCAACCTGGTGATACCTCTTTCCAGACCGAGCTAGGCTGGTCCTCAGCATAACACTGGTGCCTCCCTGGGCCAGTGCTTAAGCCCTTTCTTGGGGCTTGCAGTGGTGTTGCCTTCCTGTGTCCAGGTCCGTGACCTTGCCATAATCACATCTGCCCCAGGCTCTACTGGACATGTATGTGGAGAGATTGTCAGACTATTAACATTTCAGATCTCTGCCCTGTGTCCTGAACACACTCTCCTCTAATACTCACCCCACTCTAGTGCAAGCCCCCAAATGTTTACCCATAGTCATAGCTGCTGGGGAAGCTGCCTGCCTCAGTCTCTCCCCACTCCACCCTCCATTTAGCCACTAAAGGGATTTTCCTAAAGCACAGATCCAACCCTGGGACTCTCTGTCACCTCCAGGAGCAAATACAAAATGCTCTGTTTGATATTCAGAGCCCTTCATAATGTGGTCCCTCTTCTTCCCTTTCCAGTCTTCCCCCATCTCATTCCCTGACACATACTCTTCCATCCAGTGACACTGGCCTCCTGGCTGACCTATGGACAAAACCCTCCATCTCTCAGCTCCAGGCACACCATCCCTTCTCAGAATCACCCCCCAACTTCCTGGGCTTCAATTGAGTCTCAAATAAAATCCACTTTTTTATAGGAAGTCCTTCCCACCCTCCTTCATTCCAGTGCCTTTTCTCTTTAGTTATTTCCTATTTATCTTGTCAATAGCCTGTTTGTATATATGTGTTTGCTTGCTGTCTCTGTCATTAGATTATGAGTTTCTTGAGGTCAGCGACTGGTGTTTACCTCTTTTTGCATCTCCAGTGCTTAGTCTAGTGCGTGGAATGTGTTTGGACCCTTTATAAAGGTTTATTGCCTGATCAGCTGACTGACTAATGCCTGAAAGTTGATTAGAAGTTATTTCAGACAAAGGGGCCCTTTAATTTTGGACTCTAGGGATTGTTGATTTCAGGGTAGCAATCTGGAAAATTCCAGAACCCAGGAAAGTTGTGTTTGATTTTCTCCCTTTTGTATCCATCTGCATGAATATTTTCCAAGGGTAGGGAAACCACAAAGATTTGAGGAAGTTGTGTCTCAGTCTGAGTATCGACAAGAACAGTTATGGTGAGTGAATGAATAACTGAATTAAAAAAAACATTAAGTGTAGAGAGTGTGCCCAGCCCTGAGGATACAAATTCAAGAAAGCAGATAGGCCTTTCCCTCTGGGAGCTTCCCTGAGTGTGAGCCAGGGCAGAGTCTTTGGGACAAGTAAGTTAGAGGGAATACTGTTTGGAGTCCGAAGCAATTGATTGACAAATCCTTTCCAGGAATTGTCCTGTTGATTTCATTACTATTTCCAGAGCTAGTGGTGGAAAGAGGAGAGAAAGAGAAGGGAGACATGGCATGGAGTTGGCTAAGAAATGGCTGAGGGAGTCTGGGTTCAGGCAAGAGAAAGCACATTTTTACCACTGGTGAGTCCAGGGTCCTAGAGGTAGGGGCTTGAATTCTGGGTCAGAGGTGAAGGTTTGATATGCCTTGCCTTAAGGATATAAAGAAAAAAAGAAGTAGAAGGTACAGGTGGGGTCCCCAGGAAGATGGTTGGGACAGATAGCTGGATTGTACATGACAGGTGGTGTGTTCTGGACCCAACTGAGAAACTGAGGCCCATTTACTGAGAGGTGAGTAGGTGAAAGGGACTGAGTCAATGGATGTCACTTGGTCAACTCACTGACTACCTTGAAGACTTGAAGGTGCTGTGGAAAGAAAATGGGCCAAAAATACTTAGTGGGGTCCACCAAAGTTATCCTATCCAGCCATCCTGACCACATGGTCAATTCATGAGTTAATCAATAATAATTTATTTTTTTGAAATGTAGACAATTTTATTAGCTAGAATATCAAAATGACTTGAATTAAACTGAGTGCATGTCTCTGAACATTTATATGATGGTATATTTCCAAGTTTCCAGAGGTGGGCAAAGATAATACATATTCAGAGCCACAGGATGGGAGCATTAGTTGGAAGAAGTACAGATGTTTAACATAGTTAAGACAAAAGTTGGAATGGAGGTGATGTGACAGTTGTCTTTAATTATTTGAGGAGCAATGGTATGGGAAAGGAATTAGCCTTGGTGTGCTTAATCTAGAAGAGAGAACAAAGAGCTATCAGGAGGAAGAACATGGTGGTGGAGTCTAAATTAATACGCAGAAGGGCATCCTCATAAGACTGAGAGTGAGCTCTCCAAAAGTGAAACGTTCTGTCTTATGAGCTAAGTGGATCCATCAGCAAGCAAGAGAAAGAACTGAAAAATAGAAGTCTGTAGAGAATAATCACACACACACGCACATGCACACACGGGTCTAATGGTAGCCATTTGTAGGGAGAGGGGGAGAGGAGGGAAAAAAAGAAAGTTCCACGATAATTTTATTTTATACTTAAAAGGAATAGCAAGTTGTACATAATAGATTTGTAGTTTCATGTGCAATCATCTTTTTACTATTCTATGTTATGGAAATGCTTGTTTTATTCCATAAGTTAAACAAAGAAGCGTTGATGGAGAGCCTCCCTCTAATGTCCAGACACTGTGCATTAAGAGCAAAGGTGTGTTCTTCAAGAGAGCTCACCTTCTAATGGAGGAGATGGCATGTTTGCAGAGCTTGTAAACAGAGCAAGAGTAACAATTATACTGATAATTATTAATATTATCGCAGTCGGCCTTTCTGTGTAGTCAGCCTGCCACTTGCCAGACACTGGGCTAAGGGGTTCACAAACATTAGTTCATTAGATTCTCACAACAACCCTGGGAAGTCAGTGCTATTCCCATCTCCATTTTATAATTAAAGAAACTAAGGCAAACAGAGGTTAAATGAGTTGCTCAGGGTCACATATAGCTACAGTGCATCTGAGGCTGGATTAGAACTCGTCTCCCTGAATCTGGGCTCAGTACATTATCCCCTCAGCACCTAAGTGCCTAGGTAAGAGTAGCTGTAGAAGAGAGGATGGTAGCAACAGGGGGCAGAAGGGAAGGCTCCCTGGAAAATGTTGAGCTGAATCTTGAAGGAAGCCAGGGAAGTTAACAGGCAGAAGCAAGAAGGGCTTTCTAGGCATGAGGCACAGCCTGTGGAAAGGTGTGGAGTTGGGAGGTGGGGTTTTAGATTGATCTGACTCTGGAATAGCACATGTCAGGGATATAATCCAGAAGATTCATGATTCAGGGATGGCTAGACCAGGCAACTTCTAAGGAGCAGCTAGGTGAGGCAGTGGATAGAGTGCCAGACCTGCAGTCAGGAAGACTCAGCCTGTTTCCTCATGCATTAAACAGGACTAATGACTACCTACATCACAAGGTTGTTTAGAGGATCACAAGACATGATATGTGGAAAGACCTTAAAGTGCTGTAGCTCTGTTCATTATAACTGGTCATTATCACTGCTATCATCTTCATTGGTGTGGTTGTCACGTGCTTGCTTTCTTTCCTCTCCTCTCTCTTCATCTCTTCAGATTTCCTTCATAATTCTCATCAGGGGCATGTCCTGTCCCCTGTACTTAGTCCTGGGATGAACATGGTCAGGCAGCCTGTGGGGAGGCTGACACACCAACGTGTCCTTAGACATTGCTTTGGAGGTTAGAATTCCACCAGACCCACAGACACAGAGCCCTCTGACAACTAAGGAGAGGGTGGATCAAATTGAAGGCTGGGCTGGGGGTTTTCTGCAGCCTGAGCTTTGATCAGATCCCTAGCCAGATCACTCACAGGTCATCCCTAATTTCTTTCTGACCTGGAGCACTTGAATCGCTGGTTTCAATATTACTGTTTGTTAAGCATATCCTATATATGCTCCACCCTGCACCAGGTACCAGAGATCTAGAGACAAAACTAGAACAAGTCTAGCCCACTGGAAGCCTGTGTAGTATGTGGGTCCACACAGGCATTCCCAAACACATTGTAGAGTAGATGGAGAGCCAACCTTGGAGTGGGGAAGCCAGCCCTACATTCAAACACAGCCTCTCATGCCAGGGAGGAGGGCATCCTTGGGCATCCTCAGCCTCTTGGTACCAAGAACAACATTGGATGAAAAAGGGCCCATAAGCATTCAAACAGAAAACTCCATGGCAGCAGCCCTCTGCATGAGACTAGTCCTCAAACTATACCTGAGCCCATACCTGTGCCCCTACCTGCACCGAGAGCTAGATCTAGATGTGTGTCTCTCCCCAAGAATATACCTGCCCCTGTTTCATACCCTCTGCCTAGACTTGCATCTCTACAAATATATATACTTATATCTGTGCTTATATCTATTTCTACCCCAACGTGTCTACATATGTTTCTATATAAATATTTGTATCATTTATAGACACATGCATATATACACACAGAGAACACAAAAGTAATTCTGAGGGATTGCTGACAGCGGCTGGTGGGGGTGGAGATCAGGAAAGTCTTACGTAATGGATGGCATTTGATTTTGCTTTGAATGGAGGTAGAGATTATAAGAAACGGAGGAGGGAGAACATTCCAGGTGTGGGGGATGGGTTGTACAAGGGTGCAGAGAGAGTAGGGGTGGTATTAGGTATGGGAAGTCTGGGGGTGGTGGCCAGTTTGATTGGAATGATGATTGAGTGAGGAGGAGCTTAAAGATCTCTCAGTCTCTGTCTCCCTCTAACAAGCCAATAGCTTTATTTATGTATGCGTATGTGTATATACATATATATGTACATGCATATACATATCTATGTTGATATTAATATCGATATCTAGCTTTCAAAAATGAGAAGCTCTGTCCAGGAGGACTCTTTTCTCGCAAAAGATTATCCCAATCCCAAAACTCATTCTCCCTTGCTCGAATCTCTGCATGGGCTCATGCCATAGCTGGATGAATGGACCCAAGGAGCCCTCGCATTAGATGTGGTGTCTGGCTGCATCATGCTGGGATGTGGGAGCTGGGTCAGATGCCCTCTGGGAGACAGGAAGTGCTACTTTACCAACACATTGCTATGCTTAGCATGGGTCCTTTTTTATTTTTGAAAGAGAGATAATTAGCATTTTGGCTTATTGCTTTCCTTCCATGAATACAAATAATTTGATAGACAGACAGCAGAGGGAGACTTCATTAAATAAAGGCCCTGATCATCCTGGGACTACAGGATAGTCGAGATTAGCCTGGAAGGTGGATCATAGGCCTGGCGGCGGTGGCCTCAGCAGCATGTTGGCCTATCAGGGCATTTTTTTTTGATCAGCCTACCATGGCTGCCACAGACCAGAGCATAAGTGAATTGGCCAGAAAAACAGGCAAGACTTTTGGTCGGGAAGTGACTGGGCAATGGTGCCATCAGCTTGCTGCTGGGTAATCATAGAAGGACATTTGGAGCATTGCTGCCCATCGCCTGGCATCTGGACCTGGCTACTTCCATCTCAAGATAATGGCCCATTATTAGTGTGCAAATATTCAGAGATTTTAGGAGAAAAATTCAAGCCTGGGCCCACCCGCCTTTGGCATGCATTAGGTGCTTAACACCATCTTGGCTTGTTGACACTACCCATAGCCCAGTAGCAGGACAAGAGAATTGAAGGAAAAAGAAAAAGGCTTCTGCATGATTGTTTCCCAGTCTTCAGGCAAGAGAGGTTTATTTTGAATTTACATTTTTGCTTTTTTACTTCCAGGGAAATCTGTTCTTTTGTTTCTTAGGAAATAATCAGGTCCTCTCTTTGGGCTTAAGATCACATGATTGTAGATTTAGAGCTCAAGTGCTCTTGGAGGTCATTTAGTCCAACACCTTCATTTTACAGGTGAGGAAACTGAGGCTCAGGGTGGTGTTCTGATTTCCCCGAGGTCAGGTAATGATTGCTAAGCATCGTTCCAATAAGGGAGATGGATCCCATTCCATGTCATCCTTGATTGTCATCAGATAGTTACATAGTTCTGTCTCAAAGGGAGGATTGTGTCTTCTGTCACCTAGAATTTCCTGTACCTCACAATGGAAGAATTTTGATGTGGGGAATTATTTTCATCCTGAGGGGTTTGAGGTATTGGCTCAAGATTCAGCCCAGTCATTGGGGTTCACTGGTGTTCCTGCTTTCCCTCTGGGGGCCTTTGAGCCCTCCCTGGCATTTTTAACCCTGGTGCTTTGAAGGGTGGCCCTGCCCAGATCTTTTCTACCAAAGCTGCTAGTGAGAAAAGGAAACAAATTTGTGATGTTTCTAAAACTCAAGTAACTTTATTACCAGCATCTCATAAAAAAAAGTGGCAGATAAAATCAAGCCAGAAGGACCTCACGAGTCCTAGAGAAAATCCTAGTATGATAGAATGAGAGAAAGAAATTGAGCAGGAATTTACTGGTACCACATGTTGTCTAATGATACTATTAATAAAAACAGTAACTACCATTTATAGAGGTTATTTAGGGTTTATAAAGCCCTTTACACATCATCTCATTTGGTCTTTACAGAACACAAAACTTGTTGTCAAGAAGACATGAGTACAAATCCAGCCTCAGATATTGGGTGACCCTGGGCAATCTTTTAACCATCTCACTTTCCTCAACTGTACAGCGAGTGTAACAATAACATCTACCCCACAGAGCTGCTGTGAGGACCAAATGCATTATTTGTAAAATATGGAGCATAATGTTTATCACAATAGACACCCAATAAAAGCCATTCCCTTCCCTCTTCCTCCCACCTGTAATCCTCATTTTACAGCTGGGAAAACCGAGGTTAAGAGAACCTAAGTCAAAGTGACTTTCCAGGCCCACATAGCTAAGAAGCATCTGAGGCAGGGCTTGACTGAGGTCTGTCTCCAAGGCTGCCATGGGCACCACTTTGCCACTCAGTTGCCTTTGCGATCTACAATGGCCAGTCTTGAGATTTTGAAGAGTTGAGGATTTGATAGAAAAAGTCACTAAATGGCGCATACATTTTGATCCAGCAATGCCCCTAAAATGAATCAGTCCGATCATTCTGGGTTTTGATTGGGAATTATCCAGGAAAAGTGACCCAACTCTCCGTACTCTTTGACCAGTGATTTCACTACTGGGCTTGTCATTGTTGTCGTTGAGTTGTTCAGTTGTGTCTGACTCTTTGGGACCTCATAGCCCATAGCATGCTAGGCCCTTCTGTCCTTTACGATCTCCCAAAGTCTGCCCAAGTTCGTGCTCGTTGTTTCCATGACATCGTATATCCATCTCATCTTTTGACACTCCCTTTTCCTTTTGCCTTCAACCTTTCCCAATATCAGGGTCTTTTCTAATGAGCCCCAGCTTCTCATTATGTGGCCAGAGTATTTAAGCTTCAGCTTCAGAATTTGACCTTCCCATGAATAGCCTGAATTTATTTCTTTAAGTACTGACTGATTTGATATCTTTGCTGCCCAAGGGACTCTCAAAAGTATTCTCCAGCTACAATGTGAAAGCATTGATTCTGTATTGCTCAGCTTTCCTTATACTCCAACTCTCACAGCCAAACATTGCTACTGGAAAATCTATAGTTTTGACTACCTTGACCTTTGACAGCAAGGTGATGTCTCTGCTCTTTAGTCTGCTGTCCAGATTGGCCACAGCTTTCCTTCCAAGGAGCAAGTGTCTTTAATTTCATGGCTGCAGTCACCATCTGCAGTGATTTTTGAGCCCAAGAACATAAAATCTGACACTGCTTCCATTTCTTCTTTCTCTATTTGCCAGGAAGTGATGGGATTCGTTGTCCTGATCTTAGTTGTTTTGATGTTAAGCTTCAAGCCAGCTTTCACACTCTTCTCTCATTAAGAGGCTTCTTAATTCTTCACTTTCTGCCACCACAGTGGTATCATCTGCATATCTGAGATTGTTGGTATTTCTCCTGGCAACCTAACTGCTGCCTGTTGATTCATCCAGCCTGGCATTTCACATGATGTCCTCTGCATGTGAGCTAAATAAATAAGGTGACAACATATGGCCTTGTCATACTTCTTATTCAGTCTTAAACTAATCAATCGTTTCATGTTTGATTCTAACTGTTGACTCTTGACCCACATACAGGTTCCTCAGGAGACAAGTCAGATGATCTGGTCCTCCCGTCTCTTTGAACACTTGCCACATTTTGTTGTGATCCACACAGCCAAAGTTTTGGTATAGTCAATGAAGCAGAAGTGGATGTTTTCCTGGAACTCCCTTCTTTTCTCCATAACCTAGCAAACATTTGGTAATTTGGTCTCTACCTCCTCTGTCTATTCAACAACCAGCCTGATTTTCTGGTAATTCTCAGTTAATATATTGCTGAAGCTCAGTTTCCAGAATCTGAAGCACAATCTTGTTGGCATGTGAAATGGGCCCAATTGAACGTTGAACGTTTGTTGGCATTGCTCTCCTTTAGGACTGGGGTGTAAACTGATCTCTTTCAATGCAGTGGCCACTGTTCAGTTTTCCAAATTTGCTGGCATATTGAGTACATCACTTTAACAGCATCACCTTTTAGGATTTCAAATAAAAAGCTCGGCTGGAATTCCATCACCTCCACCAGCCATATGTTAACAGTGCTTCCCAAGGCCTACTTACTGAGATTGTGCCCCAGTGATGTCAAACACAGAAACAAGCATCCAGTACATATAAAAATATTCATTACCACAGTTTTTATGACAAAGAGTTGTAAACAAAGTGGGTGCCCACTGATTTTGGTAAGCCTGGAAAATAAAATATTATTATTATATAATACATAATATGATAGTATTAAATATTTTTATTACTGCTACTATTATTCAGGAATTAATGATGAGTGTGAGGAATTCTGAGAAATTGGGGAAGTGGGAAGATTTGTTTGAATGATCATAGAGGAAGATAAAAAAACCAAAGAACAGTATTCCCAATGGCTAAACTAAGATCAAATGAAATATAGCTTTAAAAAGCCAGCCTTTGAGTACAGGAGACAGGCAGCATTGAGGGTGGGAGGGGGAGTCTTGAGTCTAAGGGTATGGCTTTGAATCCTGTCTTTGAAGCTGTGCAAGTGACCACCTCCCTGGCCTCAGCTCCCTTACCTATAAAATGAAGAGGTTGGACTCTGAGTCCCTTCAGGAATACCTCAATTATTTTACAAATGAAAAATCCGATCAGCTAAGGTAGTGCCACAGAGAGAGTGCTAGACCTACCTACAATTGGGAAGAAGAGCTCAAATCTAGCCTCAGACTCTTATTTGCTGTGTGACCCTGGGCAAGTCATGGAACTCAGCCTTAGTTTCTTCCTCTGTAAAACAAGGATGATGATAATAGCAGTCACAGTGCTGTTGTGGAGAGTAGATGAGACGATGTTTGTACAGCACTTTGCTTTATTAATTCGAGTTCTGCTTGATTGTTAATTGTTGTCCCGAGATGGGATTCATTCTGGAAGAAAGGCAGAGCACATCTTTCTTCCTTTCTAGAAATGACTGAAATGCAAGGATTAAAAGCATCAACAAATAATCTTTTAAAAACAAATGAAATATTGAGGAGGAAAAGAAAAAAAAGCAGGCTGTATTCCTGCTAAACCTTGCAAGTCTCCTTGACCTTGTAGCTTATTTAAATGATGTCTCTCCTTCACTGACTCTTTGGGTAACCATGATAAAGGCGAGAGAACAGTAGGGCCCCATGTCAAGATGAATGGCCTGGCTTCTGTAACGAGCAAGCAACATTGGCTTGGAAAATGTCCCAGCTCTGGAACAGCGGCGTGCAACAGAATTAGTGATGGATGGACTGACAAGCTCCCACTTATTTATATATATTAAGGAGAACATTTTAGTGAAAATTAGGAATGTTTGCCCAGGAAAGAAAGTTCCTCAGTGGTTAGTTGTTTGTTTTCTCCTGGGTGAATTGCGCCACTGAGAAGTTATTTATTGTTTCATGGTCAGTCTAGTCAATAATGGCCACATACATAATTCATTAGCTTGTTAATTAGGCTGTGTGTTTCAAATGTTGGGTCCCCGCGGCCACAGATATGAGCGCAAGTGTGAGGTCAGGAAAGCCATGGAGATGATGTATGCACGTTTCAGCCTCCATCTGCACTCAGTGAGGCCTCGCTGGCAATTCTGCTTTCCTTGTTTTGCTGCCCCATCTCAGGCGCTGAACCTTTACGGGAAGTGGGAATGAGACTCACTCCATCATGGCTCGGTTTTAGCATTTGGATGCAGTTTTCCCATGGTCCTTTGGGTTGATTGAGTACAATATGAAGAGACGGATTTATAATTATACTGAAAGCTGCCTAAAGGTTCTGCTAATCACACACACACACACACACACACACACACACACACACAGATTATCTGGATCTCGGGATCGTAGATTTGGAGCCTACAGGGACTTCACCGAGTCCAGGGGTTACTGGCCTCTTTTGTGTGTTGGACCCCTTTGACAGCCTGGTGGAGCTTGCAGACACCTTCTTAGAATAATGTTTTTCAATGCATGAAACAAAATGCCTGAGATTACAAAGGAAAATGAATACACACATACACATGTGTGTGTTCATATATGAGTATCTATATCCATGTGTTTATGGACCTCAGATTAAGATCTTTTCTGCCCTCACTCCTTTTACAGATTATAAAACTGAGGGCCAGAGACCCTAAGGACTTGGGGGGCCTCACACAGAGAGAATGAGATGTGTGATTTCAAAGCAGGTGCTTCAGCTACAGGGTATCTTCTTCTTTGAGATCATCTTACTGTATTTCTTACATGAACATAACTGTTTCATGTTGTTTTCCCTATTAGAATGTGAGCTCCTTGAAAGTAGGCTTAATGGCTTTGCCTTGCTTTGAATCCCCAGAGTTCAGCCCTTAGTCAATACTTAATTGACTTGGTCTATAGTAAGCTCTCGTTGACTGATAAAAAAGAAAGATAGGAGAGAAAGAAGGAAGGAAAGAAGAAAGGAAAGAAAAAAAGGAAAGAAGGAAGGAAGGAAGGAAGGAAGGAAGGAAGGAAGGAAGGGAGGAAGGAAGAAAGGAAGGAAGGAAAGAAGGAAGGAAGGAAAGAAGGAAGGAAGAAAAGAAGGAAGGCTTGTTGAATTGAAGTTACTCACACCTTCCTCTAGAGTAGTTTTAAATCACAGTTTCTTCTCCTTCTAGAACAGGGCATAGACTATCAGCAGCAAACAGGCACAGGAGAGGGTGCAGACTATCAGGCGTAAACACAGCAACTGGGAGCTGGGGGAGGCAAGGCCCTTCCTTGTCTTAGCAAGGTGATGGTCTTATGAGAGGAGATAAGCTCACAGAGGGAAAACATGAACCTGTCACCGGCTGATGATTACACCTCTGGGCTTTGGGGATGCTGGTAATTATAGCAAATGTCAAAAGATTCCCTTCCTGATAGAGGGAGAAAGGAACTCTAGCAATCCTTCCACCAGCAGTGGTGATTTGTAGACTGGTGGCGGTAATTCTGCTGAGATGGGCCAAATGAAAGACTATCCATTTGTTACACTTCAGGAGATGTGACTTGGATCACAGAATGGTCACATTATTGACTTTGAGCCTAGAGGGAGTGAAGACATCAGGGACTCCAATCTCCTTTCACATATGAGGAAACTGGGAGACCTACAAGGCCAAATGGCTTATGTGGGGTCCTAAAGTTGCACTCATATCTGCGACTCTCATAAATGGAGGCATGATGTTTTGGGCCATTGCTTTTACACTATGAGTTGCGTGGCTGTCTATGCAGTTACTTTTGTGTGTGTCCACACACACCTATACATGACTTACCTCTTATTTTTCATTATATATATATATATATATATATATATATATATATATGTATACACATACACACACACATATATACACACACATACACACACATACATACGCATGGCCCATGGAACGTGTGGTATGTATATATGTATGCATGTGTGTATACACACATCGTTGTTATTCAGCCACTCAGTCATATCTGACTCTTCATGACCCCATGGACTGTAGCACACCAGGCCCTTCTATCCTCCACTATCATCCAGAGTCTATTCAAGCTCGTGTTTCTTGTCTCTATTCTTCTCATCCTGTCTTGTCCCCTTCTTTTGTTTTCAATCTTTCCCAACTTCAGGATCTATTCTGATGAGTCCTGTTTTCTCGTTATGTGGCCAAAGTATTTAAGTTTAGTAGTTGATCTTCCCATGAATAGGCTGAATTAATTCCTTTAAGTACTGACTGGTTTGATCTCCTTGTTGCCCAAAAGACTCTCAGAAGTCTTCTCCAGCTACTATGTGAAAGCATTGATTCTGGGTTGCTCAGCTTTCCTTATACTCCAACTCTCACAACCAAACATTGCTACTGGAAAAACCATAGTTTTGACTATTTTGACCTTTGTCAGCAAGGTGATGTCTCTGGTCTTTAGTCTGCTGTCCAGATTGGCCAGAGCTGTCCTTACGAGAAGCAGGTGTCTTTAATTTCTGTCTCCATCTGCAGAGATCGTTGAGCCCAAGAATATAAAATCTGACACTGCTTCCATTTCTTCTTTTTCTACTTCCCAGGAAGTGGTGGGACCAGTTGCCATGATCTTAGTTTGGTTTCTTTTTTACATTAAGCTTCAAGCCAGCTTCTACACTCTCCTCTCTCATTCTCGTCAAGAAGCTGCCTGATTCTTCTTCACTTTCTGCCATCAGAGCATATCTGCATATCTGAGATTGTTGATGTTTCTCCTGGCAACCTTTAATTCCAGCTTTTGATTCACCAAGCCTAGCATTTCATACGATGTACTCTGCATATAAGTTAAATAAATAAGATAACAGCATCCAACCTTGTTGTACTCCTTTTCCAATCCTAAACCAATCAGCTGTTCCCTGTTTGGGTCTAACTGTTGTTTTTTGACCCACATAAAGGTCCTTCAGGAGACAAGATGATCTGGTACTCCCATCTTTTTGAGGACTTATCACATTCTCTTGTTATACACACAGTAAAAGGTTTTGATGTAGTCAAAGAAGAAGAAGTACTTTTTTTATTTGCTTTCTGGAACTCTTGCTTTCTCCATAATCCAGTGAATGTTGGCAATTTCATCTCTGGTTCCTTTGCTTCTTCAAAAACTGGCCTGTTCTGTTAATTCTTGGTACACATATTGCTGAAGCCTAGCTTACAGAATCTTAAACATAATCTTGATGACACAGAAAATGAGCACAATTGTTGGGGAATTTGAACGTTCTTTGGCATTTACCTTCTTTAGGATTGGACATAAACTGATCTTTTCCAATGCAGTGGCCACTGTTGTGTTTTCCAAATTTGCTGGCATATTGAGTGTATCACTTTAACAGCATCATCTTGTAGGGTTTTAAATAGCTCAGTCAGTATTCTGTCACCTCCACTAGCCCTATTATTAGCGATGTTTCCTGAGGCTCACTTGGCTTCAGTTTCAAGGATGTCTGACTCTAGATCAGAAACCACCCTGTGTGGTTATCGGTGATGTTAATATCTTTCTTGGATAGTCCTTCTATATATTCTTGCCACCTCTTCTTAATTTCTTCTGCTTCTGTTAAGTCTCAACCATTTCTGTCTTTTACAATGCTCATTTTTGCATGAAATATTGCCTTGATATCTCTAATTTTCTTGAGGAGATCTTTTGTCTTTCTCATTCTATTTCTTTCCTTTCTTCACATTGCTCATTAAAAAAAAAAAAAAACCTTCTTATCCCCTCTCTGCTATTCTCTGGGATTCTGCATTCAATGGGGTATAGGTTTCCTTTTCTCTTTTCTTTTTGCTTTCCTTCCTTCCTCAGCTCTTTGTAAAGCCTCATCCATCACCATTTTGCTTTCTTGCTCTTCTTTTTCTTTGGGAGGTTTTTCATGGCTGCCTCCTGTACAATATCGTAAACCTCTGTCTACAGTTCTTCAGGTACTCCATCTACCAGATCTAATCCTTTTAATCTAGTTACCACTCCTGCTTCAGGTTCATGAAGGATGTTATTTAGGTCATACTTATCTAGTCTGATGGTTTTCCATATTTTCTTCAGTTTAAATCTGAATTTTGCAATAAGAAGCTCATGATCTGAGCCACAGCCAGCTCCAGGTCTTATTCAAACTAAATGTATAGAGCATCTCCACCTTCAGCTATAGAGTACATAATCAGTCTTATTTCAGTATTGACCAGCTGATCATGTCCATTTTTAGAGTCCCCTTTTGGGTTGTTGAAAAAGAGTGTTTGCTATAACCAGCAATATATCTTAACAAAACATGTGTACATACATGCACACACAAATATAGCATGGAGCTTCAGGAGAGGGGGTATCGGGAAGAGGGGAGCGATGCTATAGGATATCCATAACTGTGTCTATATACACTTTCTTTAAATGGTTTTCACTGAGAGAACCACTTATGATGAAATATTAACCTTAGGCTTTGGCTTATAGTACCTCCCTAACTACACTTGAGTGAGGCTATTTATTTGGTCCAGATTTAGAGCTGGAAAGGACCTTAGCTCTCTTCTCCCTCATCATGAGGGTTTGTGTAACACTGAGGAAAATGTGGTATATGGTATAGTGAAGTAGGAGGTATAGCATTCTATCACAGAAAGAGCACTGGACCTTTGGTCAAGAGACTCTGATTCAGAGAACTGTATGGCTCAATTAAGCAATCAACATGCATTTATTAAGCACTTACTGTGTGCTAAGTGCTGGGGATACAAAACTGCTGAATCCATCTGCTCCAAACTTCTCATTTTAAAGCTAAGGTAACTAAATCACAAAAAGAATAAATGACTTGCTCAAATTCACACAGATAGGAAGTGGGAGAGGCAAGGAGAGAAGTCCTGGATTTCCTTTGTAACAGATTTTGACCTTAATGAGATCACTTCAACATCCTCTGCCTCAGTTTTCTGAACTATAAAATGGCAGTGATAATACTTGTACTACCCATCTCATGAGGTTGTGAGTTTGAAGGACAATGAAGTGTGGTCACGAGACTTGGTGACCTGTTTGTTCCTCATGACTCATGTAAAGCACTGCTTAGTGGTATATTATTTGGACCACCTTCTTTGTCAGGGATCTAGATATCCCGGGATATTGAATTGAAGCAATGATTTTTTGTTTATGAATAAAGAAAGACCCCCTCTATACAAAACTGTGGTCCCCGATGAGACATTTTGATGGAATTGAAGATGATTTCCGTCATGGATTGGCAGGACACCAGCCGTTTAGGAGAGGCCTTCCTTACAAAAAGAAGTAGAAACCTTCGATGACCTTCATATCTGTCAGAGTAGAAATGTTGGAGCTATGATGTTAACCACCACAGTTCAAGAACATGCCAAGTCTGTGTTCTTATCCATGACTGGATAAGTCATCGAAGTAGTCAGTAGTACTTAAACTCATAATTCCACCAGCCTTCCTCTTGACTTTGCCCTCTTCTACTTCTTGTTGAGCTGAGGAGCCCCTGGAATTCTGTGTTCTCTCAGATCTGTTCCCGTTCTAGTGGAACACAGGCTTAAGATCCCAAATTCAAGATGGAAAGGACCTTAAGGGACATATAGTTTATTTTTATGTGACTGTAAGCTTGTTATTTTAAAATTTTCAATGGTATGCCTTTTATTTTTTACCATTCATTTTTTTTTATATTTTGAGTTCCAAATTCTCTTTCTCACTCCAGCCTCCCCACTCACTGAGGCAAGTAATATGATACCTATTATACACCTGAAATTATGCAAACCATTTACACATTAATCATGTTGTAAGAAAAAAGCAAGAAAAAATTAAAAAAGTGAAAAAATATTTCAATATATACTCAGAGTTCATCTCTTTGGATGTGAACAGCATTTTCCAACATGAGTCCTTTGGAATTGTCTCGAACCATTGTCTGAATAAAAGTAGCCGAGTCTTTCACAGTTGATCATCCTTACAATATTGCTATTCCTGTGTACAGTGATCTCTTGTTTCTGCTCATTTCACTCTGCATCAATTCATATAGCTCTTCCCAGGTTTTTCTGAAACTATCCTGCCCATCATTTCTTATAGCACAATAGTATTCCATCACACTCATACCATAGCTTGTTCAGCCATTCCCCAATTGATGGACATCCCCTCAATTTCCAATTCTTTGCCACCACAAAAAGAGCTGCTATAAATATCTTTGTACAAATAGGTCCTTTTCCCTTTTCTTTGATCTTTTGGGCATACAGATCAGTTAGTGGTAGTATTGTGGGGTTGAAGGATATGCAGTTTTATAGCCCTTTGGGCATTGTTCTCAGAATGGTTGGATCAGTTCAGAACCAGACTTGCATTGCACTAGTGTCCCAGTTTTCCTACATTCCCTCCAGTTCACAACTCTACCATCACTTTCCTTTTCTGTCATGTTAGCTAATATGATGGGTGTGAGGTGTCACCTCAGAGGACCCAACCCTTCATTTGATAGGTAAGGAAACTGAGGTGCAGACACGTGAAAAGACTTGCCCAAAGTCACACTCATAGGAAGCTGTAGAGTCTGGACTTGAAGCAGGTGCTTTGATGCCAAAGTTGGCACTCTTTTAAGTAGATAGTGCTGCTTTCAGGCTTCATTGGTGTCTGCATTGTGGGTCTTACTAAGCCAAATACAGATCAATTGGCTTCCATTTCCCTTCTCTTTTTAGGACTTAGGATATGTCATATTTTTAGGATTATTGTTAAGGATTCCATTTTTGTTACATAGGCGTCATTTTTGGGGTGTGTGTGTGTGTGTGTGTGTGTGTGTGTGTGTGTATTGAACTAATAATACCCACTGAAAGTCCCCGTGCTTGTTGGTACTGCTCACAGGATCAAAGTGTCATAATCCTAGAGTTAGAGTCCCTAGAGAACATCTGGCCCAAACACCTTGTTCTTACAGATGAGGAAACTGAGGCCAGGGAGATAAAGGAAATTACTCAAAGTCACACAAGTGGAAGAATTGGAATCTGTATCATCAGACTCTAAAGTCTTTTCACTGGACCACATCCACTACTTTGCTCTCTCTTGAGGACAATAGTGCATTTATTCATTTGGGTTCAGATGACTTAGGATACTCCATTGGTCAGTGCCTAGGAAAACTCCAGGAGTCCTACCACTCAACAAATTTGAGGTGTTGCAGCCTCATTAACAGATTTTGATGTAATGGGACAGAGAGTCAGATAATTGGTGAGAAAACCATCAGCCTGGTGAAAAGTGTCAGGAGATACCCAGAAAGAAGTATAATAATAATAAGAATCGATGGAGACTACACTAGGAGTTGGTCACACTCTGGCTTTGATGATTGTGTTGAGAAAGGAATGTAAATATGGCGATTCCTCTTGATACAATGAAAGAATATTGAATTTTGAATCACAAAGCTTGGGTAGGGGTTGGGAAGTTCCAGGTCATGTGACCAATGAAAGAGTGGACCAAACATTCCCTCCAATCCTTAGTACCTCTCAAACTTCTTCAAAATAGGAATTTTGCACAAAAGAAAAAACAATTTTAGCTGCCTCCATGGTGTAGGACAAGATG
Organism: Trichosurus vulpecula; assembly: GCF_011100635.1. Lineage (NCBI taxonomy): Eukaryota > Metazoa > Chordata > Mammalia > Diprotodontia > Phalangeridae > Trichosurus > Trichosurus vulpecula. The sequence continues at coordinate 2,065,505 of NC_050576.1, read as the reverse complement.
ACATACCTAAACGTAACACAATTAAAAGATATATGTTCAAAAAGAAGAAACATCTGAAACACTTCTAAAAGACAAATCAGAATGGTACATTTTTTTTCAGACACCCCAGACAACAAAAATAGAAGAAAGATAAACAAATACAATCACTAGGGACAACAGCAAAATAACAACAGAAACCATAAAGAAAATGCTTTCTAAAAGTCCAGAGGGAGATGAGGATGAGAAGATTAAGCATTAAAGAGATGGAGAAAAGGTCTGAAAATCCTTACATTAAACCTCACAAGGATTTGCCTGAAGATATATCCATGCTTTTGTGAGACTAAATTCCAGAACAAGAGAGTACATAAAAGTAGAGAGGAGGGTAAGAAGACAGAGGACTGTATAGGATGTATCCTAATGAAGTCAAAGGTTAATAATGAAGGGAAAATAAAGAACACCTGCAGGAGAATGGACAGAGACAAAGGGAAGCATTAAAATGATGGGAAATGGGAAACCTTGTTTCAATGGTGAGAGAGGAGTAATGAATAGTCCCATGGGAGGATGGGAGATATTCTGTTTAGGGATGTGGAGACCTTACAGTGGGTATAATCTGAAGGGATTTGGTGCTTAGAGAGATCAATGGTCTTTCCTCAGGAGGGGGGAATTAAAGTTTCTGGGGGCAAGCAACACCCAGAGAAGTGGAAGGCCACGGACTCATGGAGAAGATTTTAAGGCAATATGAAAAATGGACATATTGAAGGCAAAGTTTAGTAGTTGCACAATTAGGGACACAGGAAGAGTCCTACCATGGGACAGTCTTTGCTGTTTCCCCAACAGGAATTAGTATTTCTAAGGGCGATTCATAAGAGAGAAAGGGACAGGGTGAAAGATTTACAAGGCATTAAGAGAAAAGTAGTATAGAAGAAAGAACCCCAGATAGGCAGCTTAGCAGCTTTAATTCTATGAGAAATAAAGAGACTAAAGAAGGACTTAATGAAGATAAGGGCTAAGAATCAAATAAGTCTAGAAAAGATAGAAAGAGAAGATAAATCATGAAGAGAATGAAATATTTTTAAAAGGCATAGTAAATTAAATGTGAAAACCCAAGGAACAAAATGAGTTGAGAAGGAGAGGAAGGATAATTTTATTTGACTTCTTGTATGAGAGGGAAAATAAGAAAGAAAGAATTTAATAACTGACAAAAGGAAGAAAGAAAAAAGAACTAATAAGTCAAGCAAAACTCCAAAACTAGGGAAAGGTATAGTAAACAGGAGAGAGTACAACTTGAAATTGAAGGGAAAAAGTTGGTGAGAATAAAGTTGTCTTAAAGTAGATTAAACTAAAGTAACCGAAGCCCTGTATTTACAGAGAAAAACTGGAAAAACTCTGTTATTGGGGGGGGGAAGCAATATTAGTGACAAATGGATGAAATAAAAGTGTATGATCCATGATTTTTAATGTGAGGGAATTTAACAATTCAGGAAATGAAGAAGTGACATATTGGATAAGAAAATGAACAGTCCACTTAAAAGAAACACACCTAAAAGAACATAGGCACATACAAATTAAAAATGAGTATCTGGAAAAAAATAGTGTATATCAAATGACTGCAAAGAAAGCAGGAAATGCAATCATGCTATCACATAAAAAAATCACAACACTAAAAGGAACAAGGAACTAAACTGGGCTGAAAGGAACCATAGAAACCAAACCAGTATCAGCATCCAAATATTATGCTCCAAATGCCTTTGCATCTAAATTCATAAAAGAAAATTAGCTGAATTACAAAAGAAATACACAAAAATACAGTAGTAGTAGGACATTTTGGGCGTCTCTCTTTCAGTTTTGGATAACTTCATATTTCTTTTTTAAAAATTATCTAATTAGGGGGTGGAGCCAAGATGGCGGCTGGTAAGCAGGGAATAATGTGACCTCCCTACGGAGACCCTCCAAAAACTTATAAAAAATGGCTCTGAACCAATTATAGAATGGCTGAACCCACAAAACAGCAGAGGGAAGTAGGGCTCCAGCCCAGGACAGCCTGGATGGTCTCTGGGTGAGGTCTATCCCACACGGAGCTGGGAGCTGGGAGCTGGGAGAGGAGCAGAGCAGAGCCCAGTCTGAGCAGCTCGGACCAACCAGACCAGGAGCCAGGCGGAGCGGGCCCTAGCGCCCTGAATCGGTGAGCTGTGGCAGTTACGAGACTTCTCAACCCACAAACACCAAAGACTGCAGAGAAGGTTAGTGGGAAAAGCTGCGGGAGTGGAAGGAGTTTGCGGTTCCACTTCCAGCCCTGGGGGCAGCGGAGGTGGGGCAGCTACAGCTGTTGTTACTTCCGGCTCCAAGCCCACCTGGTGGGAGGAATTAAGTGGCGGATCAGAGCAGGGGTGCACAGCCTGCCGAAGATCTGAGCCCAGTTCGGGTTGGGGGTCCTTGGGGAAGGAGCAGTGCTGGTGTGGCAGAGCTGGCACCTCCCCCCCAAGCGTGGAACATAGAACTCTGTAATCTACAAGCAGTCGTACCCCACTGAAAAACTCAAGGGTCAAGTTAGTTGGCTGGGAATATGGCCAGGTAGCAAAAACGCACCCAGATTCAGTCTCAGACTTTGCATTCTTTCTTTGCTGACAAAGAAGACCAAAACATACAGACAGAAGAAATTAATAAAGTCAAAGAGCCTACAACAGAAACCTCCAAGAAAAACATGAACTGGTCCCAGGCCATGGAAGAGCTCAAAAAGGAGTTGGAAAAGCAAGTTAGAGAAGTAGAGGAAAAAGTGGGAAGAGAAATGAGAAGGATGCGAGAAAACCATGAAAAACAAGTCAATGACTTGCTAAAGGAGACCCAAAAAAATACTGAAAAATACACTGAAGAAAACAACACCTTAAAAAACAGACTAACTCAAATGGCAAAAGAGCTCCAAAAAGCCAATGAGGAGAAGAATGCCTTGAAAGGCAGAATTAGCCAAATGGAAAAGGAGGTACAAAAGACCACTGAAGAAAATACTACTTTAAAAATTAGATTGGAGCAAGTGGAAGCTAGTGACTTGATGAGAAATCAGGATATTATAAAACAGAACCAAAGGAATGAAAAAATGGAAGACAATGTGAAATATCTCCTTGGAAAAACCACTAACCTGGAAAATAGATCCAGGAGAGATAATTTAAAAATTATTGGACTGCCTGAAAGCCATGATCAAAAAAAGAGGCTAGATACCATCTTTCAAGAAATTATCAAGGAGAACTGCCCTGATATTCTAGAGCCACAGGGCAAAATAGAAATTGAAAGAATCCATCGATCGCCTCCTCAAATAGATCCCAAAAAGAAATCTCCTAGGAATATAGTTGCCAAATTCCAGAGCTCCCAGATCAAGGAGAAAATACTGCAAGCAGCCATAAAGAAACAATTTGAGTATTGTGGAAACCCAATCAGAATAACCCGAGATCTGGCAGCTTCTACATTAAGAGATCGAAGGGCTTGGAATGCGATATTCCGGAGGTCAATGGAGCTAGGATTAAAACCTAGAATCACCTACCCAGCAAAACTGAGTATCATGTTCCAAGGCAAAATATTCACTTTCAATAAAATAGAGGACTTTCAAGCTTTCTCAGTGAAAAGACCAGAACTGAATAGAAAATTTGACTTTCAAACACAAGAATCAAGAGAAGCATGAAAAGGTAATCAAGAAACAGAAATTGCAAGGGACTTACTAAAGTTGAACTGTTTTGTTTACATTCCTACATGGAAAGATGATGTGTATGATTAATGAGATGAAGGGAAGATATGTAAAAGAAATAAAATGAAATTAAGGGATGAGAGAGCAACATATTGAGAGAGGGAGATAGGGAGAGATAGAATGGGGTGGATTATCTCGCATAAAGGTGGCAAGAGGAAGCAGTTCTGTGGGAGGAGGGGAGAGGGCAGGTGAGGAGGGAATGAGTGAACCTTGTTCCCATCAGATCTGGCCTGAGGGGGAATACCATACATACTCAGTTGTGTATCTTACCCCACAGGAAAGAAGAGGGAGGAAGATAAAAAAAAAAATAAAAGGCAGGGGGATGATGGAGTGGAGGGCAGATGGGGGTGGAGGTAATCAAAACAAACACTTTGGAAAGGGGACAGGGTCAAGGGAGAAAATTCAATAAAGCAGGATGGGTTGGGAAGGAGCAAAATGTAGTTAGCCTTTCACAACATGAGTAGTGTGGAAGGGTTATACATAATGATACATGTGTGGCCTAGGTTGAAGTGCTCGACTTCTTAGGGAGGGTGGGTGGGAAGGTAAGAGGGGAGAGAATTTGGAACTCAAAGTTTTAAAAACAGATGTTCAAAAACAACAAAAAAAAAGTTTTTGTATGCAACTAAAAAATAAGATACACAGGCAATGGGGCGTAGAAATTTATCTTGCCCTACAAGAAAGGAAGGGAAAAGGGGATGAGAGGGGAGGGGGGTGATAGAGGGGAGGACTGACTGGGGAACAGGGCAACCAGAATATATGCCATCTTGGAGTGGGGGGGAGGGTAGAAATGGGGAGAAAATTTGTAATTCAAACTGTTGTGAAAACCAATGCTGAAAACCAAATAAGTTAAATAAATAAATTTAAAAAAATTTAAAAAAAATAAATAAAATCCTTCTTTACCTGTTAAAAAAAATTATCTAATTATTGTTTTATTTTTAGTTTTCCACATTCGCTTTCATATGATTTTCAATTCCAAAATTTCCCCCTCCCTCTTTGCTCCCCAAGATGGCATGCAATCTGATATAGGCTACACATGTACAATCATATTAAACATATTTCCACATTAGTCATGTTGTGAAAGAAGAATCAGAACAAAAGGCAAAAATCATGAGAAAGAAAAGAGAGAGAAAATAGTTTCCTTCAATCTGCATTCACACTACATAGTTCTTTCTTTGGATGTGATAGCATTTTACATCATGAGTCTTTTGGAATTGCTATCCAGAGTGGTTGGATCAGTGCACAACTCTACCAACAATGCATTCATGATCCAATTTTCCCCACATCCTCCCCAACATTTATCATTTTCCTTCTTTTGTCGTATTAGTCAATGTGATAGATGTGAGGTGGTACCTCAGAGTTATTTTAATTTGCATTTCTCTAATCAACAATAATTTTTAGCATTTTTTCACATAACTATAGATAGCTTTAATTTCTTCTTCTGAAAATTGTCTGTTCATATTCTTTGACCATTTATCAATTGGGAGAATGACTTGTATCCTTAGAAAACCATATCTTTTCAAACATATATAAACAGAATAAGAGAGGATTAATAAACTGAATATGCACTTAAAAATTGGAAAGCCGAAAAATCCTAAATTAAGTACAGAGGATGAAATAATAACAAAAATAATAAAAATTAGAGGAAAAATAAAGTATAAGCAAAAAATCAAACTAATAGTTGTTGTTTTATGAAAATACTAAGAACTTCGATAAGGTTTTAGCCAATTTGACAAAAAAGAAGGAAGAAAAATAAACAAAATAAACAAAGAATATGAAATCACAAGAAAATCAGACAAAAAAAAGATTATCAAGAACTGCCTATTATGCAAATTTATATATTAATAAAGTTCACCAACACAAAGGAAATAAAGTAATGCCTTCAAAAATATAAAATACCCTAAATAATGGAAAACCAAATAAAGATCTAAAATAATCTTATCTCATAAAAGCAAAATAAAATTTTCTGCAAATAGGGAGAAAAAAGAGGATAGTACAGCGGACTCCTGTTGTGGGTAGATTCATAGGAGAATGTATCAAATTTTAAATGTACAACAGTAATATAACTACACAAATTGTTCATACCAAATGAGAAAGGAAGCACCCTGACAGATTTTTTATGCGTCAAAAATAATCCTTAAAACTAAACCTGAGAAAGATAAAGCACATATGGGAGGGGAAGGAGGAAGAGGAATGAGAGAACAAGTATATATTAAGCACCTACTATGTGTCAAACTCTGTACTAAGTGCTTTAAAGGATATCATTTTACCTCACCACAATACTGGGAAGTAGAAGCTATTATTAGCTGCATTTTACAATTGAGGAAACTGTGGCAGACAGTAGTTAAGTGGCTTACCCAGAGTCACACTAGTAAGCTGGTAAGTGCCTGAGATTTGAACTCAGGTCTTCCTGTGTTCTATCCACTGAAGCACCTAGCGGTCTCCAGGGAGAACTATAAATCAATATCATTAAGAAGTATTGATTCAATATTTTAAATAAAATCCTAACGAGCTATAGTAGTTCATGCAAAAAATCATTCATTGTGACCAAGTTAGATTTATACCAGTGATGAACAGAGAGGTCAACATTAGGAAACACTGGATAAAATTGATCACAAAAAGACCCATCCCAACCTGCCCGATTATCTCAACAGACACAGGGGAAAAATTTGACAAAGAACAACACTTATTTATGTTTTAAAAATTGTCAAACCTTACAAAACCATAAACACAGAGAAACCTTGATTTGGTATCACAATATAATTAAAACCTAGTGTCATATACAATGGATGTGCACTCAAACATCTCCCAAAAAATATGAGATTAAAGTAAGGATGCTCATTTTCCCCACTGTCATTTAATATTATTCTGGAAGTGCAATTAAATAGAATAAGAGAAAGAAATCAAAGAAGCAAAATAGTAAAATCATAGAATAGTAATAGAACTATAAATCCTCTTCCCAACAACTACAAAATATATAAAATATCTAAATATCAATCTAACAGGAAATGCAAAATACTTGTATAGATTCAATTATAAAGTACTCCTTAAAAACGAAAGAACAACTTAAATAATTGGCAAACTAGTGCGTTTATTATTGGTCTGTGCCAATATAATAACAATGACAATACCACTGAATTTACTTCATGTTTCAATGCTATACCAACCAAATTAGCAAAGGGATGCTTTACAGAACTTGGTAAATAATAATGCAATTCCCTTGGATGGATAAAAGATCTACAACACCAAGGGGCATAGTGAAAAGAGGTAGGGACAAAGAGGAATTGGCACTGCCAGAACTTAAACTATATTTTATAGAAGTAGTCATCAAAACTGTCTGGAATTGGTTAAAAAAAGAGCAATAAAATAGACTGGACAGGGAAGCCTCAGAAATGATAAAAACTGGAAATTAGAAGTTACTTCGACTAGCACTCCTTATTTAATAAAAACTGCTGGGAAAGCTGGAATCGGACAGAAATCAGACTTAGAACAATGTCATGCAACATAATCCACATGCCATTTTGAATGGAGACATGGCCTCAAGTCATATTAAAAAATTAGAAAAACAAATAACCTACCTATCATAGCTGCATAAGAATATATTCTTCTAAATTAAATATTATTTTCAAATGAATATTTCTCTTCCTCTTAGCCCTCACCCCTCCATGCCTATATTGACAAAGTAAGAAAAATTAAATGTTACAAACATATATTGTAAAGCCAAAGAACTTCCTGTATTGGTCATATAAAAAAGTTTGAATATGTTCTGAATCCACCACCTCTCTCACAGGATGTGGACAGCATATTTGAGAATTGTGGTTGGCCATTTTGTTGATCAGAGTTCCCAAGTCTTTCAAAATTGTTTGACTTTTTGTTATTGCTTTCCTGGTTCTGTTTGCTTCATTCTGCATCAGTTCATATAAATCTTTGCAGGTTTTTCTGAAGTCACCCCCTTCATCATTTCTTATAACAATAGTATTCCATCACATTCATTTAGCAAAGTTTGTTCAGTCATTCTGCAATTAATGGATATCCCTTCAGTTTCCGATTCTTTGCCATAGCAAAAAGAGCTGCTATAAATATTATGTAGATATGAGTCCTTTTCTTCTTTGAACTCCTTGGGATATGATGCTAGTTATATTTTTTCTGGATTAACATATTTACATAGTTTAATAGCTTTTGGGGCATGGTTCCAAATTGCTTTCCAGAGTGGATGGACCAGTTAGCAGTTCCATAAATATTGCACTAATAAACCTACTTTCCAACAACCCCTCCTGCATTTTTCATTTTCCTTCCCCCCCCCAACTTTACCAGTCTAATAAGTGTGAGGTAGAACCTAGGGTTACTTTAATTAGCATTTCACTAATAATTTTTGACTTTGAACATTTTTCACAGGGCTATTAATAGTTTGAATTTTTTTTCCTTTGAAAACTGCCTGTCTATATCCTTTGACAGATTATCAATTGGGGAATGCCTCTAGATCTTATAAATTTGAATCAGTCAGGAGGCATACTCTTAAGCAAACAAGGTATAGAGGAAATTGCAGAACGTAAAGTAACTATGACTACAAGAAAAGAAAAAAAACTTCTTCTTAAATAATATTTATGTATCAATAAATAGAGATAAAGTCCTTCAATGGGGAAAATTCTCATATCAAATTTCTCTTCTAAGAGTTTGGTATCCAAGATGTATAGACAGTTAAATCTATCTATCTATCTATCTACACATACACATACATACATACATACACACATATGTGTGTCTACACTTATATATACACATATAGACACAGGGATCATTGAAAGACATTCCTTAATAGGTTAAAGGTCAAAGGATATGAACATATGAACAGTTCTCAAAAAACAAATTATCAACTATTAACAATCAAAAAAGAATGTTCCAAATGACAATGATGTGACAAATAAAAATCCAAATCAACCTGAGGTTTCATCTGATACCCTACAAGTCTGCAAATACAATAGATGGGAATCATTAATTCCTGAAGTGGATGTGGGAAGATAGGCACACCAGTACATTGTTAGTGGAACTGTGAATCAGTACAACCATTTCGAAAAGCAATTTGGAATGACTTCAATAAAGTAACTAAAATATCCATAGCCTTTGACTCAGATATTTCATTTTTAGGATTATATCTTAAGGAGACTATTGATAAGAAGAAAGTTCCAATACATTACAAAATATTTATAGCAACACTTTTTGTTATAACAAAGAATTGGAAACAGTATAGATGCCATCCAATGGGGAATGACTAAACAAATTGCTGTACATGAATGCAATGGATTGTTTCTCTACTGTCAGAAATTGCAAATGTGATGGACACAGAGAAGCATGGAAAGATCTATGTAAACTGATGCAGGGTTGACTAGGCAGAGTCAAGAAAACAACATACCCAATGATGACAACAAATGTAAATGGAAACAACAACTAAAACCAAAATTAAAATTGGATGTTGCAAAATGGTAAAGAACAAGCACGGCTCCAAGGAAGTTTTATGAGAACAGATGTTTGTCTCACCTTTCACAGAGGGGGAAGTCCAAAACTGTCACACACTGAAGATATTTTCAGACTCTTTTGATGAATGGATCAGTTATCCCCACCTTTTTCTTCTTATGTCTAAAAAATGACTGTCTTATGGAATCGCTCTCTGCAAGAGTCAGGGGAGGAATGCTTTGGTGAATTGAGGGTGATATAAAAAGGAGACCTCAATAAACACTGTATTAAAGGGAGAATCGGGGTTGATTAGATTCTACCTCTGCCAGCTCCTCTCTGTGTGACCTTGGCACATTAGGCACCTAGGCCTCAGTTTCCTCAGCTCTAGAATATATGTTGGGGTGTCTTAGAACAGAAGTGTCAAACACCTAGTAGCTGTACTGGGCCCTCAGCATTCCTGACAGTGGCCAGAAACACATTTAGATGTCCTTCCAAACTGACTTTAAAGTGTTGATGTATTAATAAAAGATAAAGAAATACATAACCGTGGTTTTCTAAGTCAATTTGCAGATGGCAGAGATCCATACGTATTGTTTAATGGCCCCCGTTTCCACCTAAGTTTGGTACCACCAGTCTAGATGACTTCAGAGGTCTCTTCCAACTCTGGATTTATGGTCCCATAATCCAGGAATAAATCCTGATAACCCAGCCCTTGGCAGAAAAAACCTTTTGAGGGTTGAGATCATTTTGTTTCTGCATCTGAATTTTACTATAGCAAGCTGCCTTCCTTTGAAACATCCCCACTATTCTGAATTGACAGTCTTTTCTCCAGAGGAAGTCCTGAAAAAGAGACAATACAATGTCCAGAGGAAGAGCCTTTTCCTTGTTCATTTTAGAGTAATATTCTAGAATTCCTTATTGCACAATTTCCTACCTTGTTTTATGGCCAGGATGTAATGCTACTAAGGGTGATGCAAGCATAGAAATGCAGGGAGAGATCCAGGCAAACCAATCACTATGTTAGTAATTCCATTTTTTTTAAAAAAAATTTCTTTATCCCTTGTACCTTGTGATTTATACATGCTGCTTCTGAAAGCTATGGTAACTGGGAGATCCAGGCTTTGGGATGAGCAAACAAAGGCTCGACCACATGGCTTTGTGGATATATACTGGTTTCTCTCTAGAACAATCTCCTGAATTCCTTGCTCACTGTTAGAGGTCTGCTGAAAGTGACTCAACTGTAGATGAAACAGCTTGCTTAATCATTCCTGAAACATGGGAAAAATTAAAATACATTTTTTCTCTGTAAAGCAATAAAAACAATGCCAGATTGCTAATGCCTCTTTTGTACCTTTCATTTGAAAGACCTCAAAAGAACATTGGGAAGAATAAAGGCGAAATCGATTCCCCAATGGCATCATTATACATGTTGAATCTTCTAAAACTAAAACTCTGAAGACGTTCAGTGGGAGGTGAGGAATCCATGAGAGCAGGATGAAGAGTGTCTCTCTGGAGCATTGTTCAACCTGCTTTCTTCAAATTCATTCAAATTGGATGATTACAAGCAGAGATCTGATTTGTTTCAACATTAAAGTACTGAATTAGTGTGAGGCGAGTCACTAATTGTCCTGTAGAGCTTTTAAGGTGCCCAGAGTGCCCTGTCTCCAATTTTCAAATTGCATTATGGTGATTGGAATGCAAACAACCTGTGAGGTGTCTTTTTTAAAAGGAAGAATTCTTAATTGCTTTTAATTGTTTTAGGTGTTTCAGCTGAAACATACGTTTTCATTCTAAAATATTTATTGAAGCGCCTAGTTAGGTTTTTTATTTTTATTTTTTTTAAGATTTGGCAAGTTTTGTTTTATAAAAGTGAAGATGCTTCATTAGCCTGAAGCTGAGGTGCGCAGCAAGGTTGCACAGCCATGGTTGTGTTTAATCCTGACCACTTTCTACTCGTTTCTTGAGTGTAAAATTAGTGGCTTCTGGTAAATTGGACTAAAGTTCTTGTGACCTTTTCTAATCCTGACTGTTTCATTATTTAATGGCCTGACCTTCGTTTTCTGTAGAACCACATTAGTGATAAATGTGGAGATTTAATAACTAGTACTGGCTGACAAGTGACCTTTTTTTTTTAAAAAAAAAAAGCACCATTCTTCTTTGCTGGGGAAACCAGACTGTTTTGCAAGCTTTAATTCATAGCTTTTTAATTATCTTTTCTATTGTCTGTAAGCTTTTTCAGAAAAAGAAAGGTCAAATATTTCATTTTCCTTGCTGATTAAAATTAAGTACTTGACAATTGTTCCAATATATCATTCAAAGAGGATGGGACAATTTGTTCGTTTTGTGGCATTCAAAGAGCATCCTGAAGAGTTTCCACTGGAGAGATGAGACACTCAGAGAATTCCAGGGTTGGAGAGTGAAGCCATCCTCACTGGGTGTGGGGTTTCAATCATTCTCTCAGCTTCCCTCTTGGTGAGTAAGTTTAGAACCAAAAATTTGAAGGGTTCTTCAACTACCTTGTTAGAAAAAAAGAAATGGGGAAAATGTGACCCAGCCTCAACAAAGGGTGAGACGTGCAGATGAAAGACAAAGACCTCATTGTTTTTTTTTATTTTTAATTTTTGCTATTTTCCCACTTAACAAGAGAGGAGTTATTGAATGTTTGATGAAAGATCATTTTCTGTGTTAGATAAGGAAAAAAATAGAAATTGTTTTTACACAGGCAGAGTTAAACCAAGTAGTTGTAAAACCACTCTAGTATACATTACCCAGAGATAGCACCCTTTTTGCAATAGTATCAAAAAATTTTGTACTTCCTTCCATGGAGCCTTTATAGAAGGCAGAGCCTTCTCTAGCAATTTTCACAAAAGATATGCTTCCGTGAGCTTGTCTGGAAATGCTCCTTGTATGCAATCTACATAACAATTGGGATGGCTGCAAAAGTCTAGGTAATACTCCTACACTATCAAGGCCAGATAATGTCCAGGAATTTTAAATATGGAGAGCATAGAGATCCCCAGGGGTGGCTAAGATGAGTTCCTTTGCATTCTTTGATAAGGCCAATTCCCGAGGACTTGAAATCAGCCAGAAAAGTGCTTTAACTATTTAGTGGACCAGACAGGTGGACCATGGTCTTTTCAGCTCCAGGAATAAGGTTAGAAAAATCTTATCAGGCACAGTGAAATTTCTCTGATGTGGACATTGATCATAAGAAAGAGTCTCACTCTAGGAGTGAAGCAGATTTCTGTAAAGCAAGATTCCTGAGCAAGCACTGTTACATGATTATCCTCCCACCTGTTTTCATCAGGACTCTCTCTGATTTCATCCTTTGTGTTCTTCTTCTACACAATGAATGCATCATCATTTCTGATTTAAAAGGGCCCTATCAAACATCTGGTAAGAGGACCATAGGTCTAGAGCTGGAAGACACTTTCTAGTTCATCTAATCGAAGGATTCTAAGGGCTTTATGTGGTAACGCAAGGTGAAGCCCATGAACTCCTGGTCAGGATAATGTTTTAATGCATAAAATAAAATGCATGTGATTGGAAAGGAGTCAATTATGTCAAACTGCAGTAATTAAAAAAATAAGTTTGCAGACCCTTGGCTAAGAGTTCCTAATCTAGTCTAATCCTCTCATTTTTAGAAGTAAAGACACTGAGGCCTAGAGAGGTAAAGGCAATTGATCAACAAACAAGAAATCTTTTTAGCATTTACTATATGTTAGGTACCACACTGAGCTCTAGCAAAACCCATCCTTGCCTTCAATGAGCTTACATTTTGATGGAGGAGACAGGATGCAGACAAATAGATACAAGATACATAGAGAGTACACTAGCAGCTCAGACCAGGCATGGCTTCCTACAGAAGGTGATGTTTGAGCAGAGTCTTGAAGGAAGCCAAGGATGGTAAGAGGTCACAGTGAAGAAGGAGAGCATTTCAGGCATGACTGGCCCTCAGTGACTCATCCAAAATCCTAGGGGTAGAAAGTTGCCAAGCCAGATTGTGACCCCAGTTCTGGTGTCTCTCAATTCACAGCTCTTACATGGTCTGACACAAACCCATTAAAAGTGGGTGGTCACAGACCAGACTTAGTTTGAAGAACTCAAAACAGTTGCATCCTGCCTGTGCCAACCATGCACTTCTGCACTGCCTCTTGGGTGACTTCTGCTGGAATTCTGTAGACACTGTGGCTTGGCAATCCTGGCTACCATAGACCAGAGCTGGAACAATGATACTGGCCCTTGGTTTAATAGAGGATATTGGGGGAATTCAAAGCATGGCACAGTTTCCCAAAGACAAGTCAGTGTAACTCTTTTGTTCTTTTTTAAGTCTGCAATTATGTTCATGGTAACCTTTTCCAAATGCTTGTCATGAATACCAACACAAGATGGGCAAGTACCCATGAAATGATATTTCTTGTTCCCTTTGAAGATAACATAAAATCACTCCATGATTTGTCTCTCCAGGAAAAAAAAACCAAGCCCTGTTTCCATTTACATCTATCTTCCCTTTGACTTGTTGTATTTATAACAAGGATGACAAGGTTTACATTTCAGGAATATGTCTCTTTGTTGGCCACTGGACAAGGGACTCACATCTAGAGCACCAATAGCTCCCTTAATGGTGACTGAGTCTAAAATCTGCTGCATCCTTTTCCACCACCCTCCCCCTGCTATCACTCTAGAAATGGAAGGGGCTACACAACACAGAGGGACCTGTTCCAACTTTCTGTCTTCTACAGGTTGCTGCAGTAAAAGAACTCAGTCCCAATTGGCCAGCCTACTTTGCTTTGTATTTAAGTAGCAAGGTGGCACAGCGCATAGTGCATTGAGCCTTGAAGTCAAGGAGACCTGAGTTGGAATCCTGCCTCAGTTGCTTATTAGTTGTGTGACCCTGGGCCAGTCATTAAAGTTTTTCTTGGCCTTAGTTTCTTCATACACAACATGGGGAATGTAATAGCTCCTACATCCAAGGATTGTTGTGAGGATCAGATGAGATGATGCATATAAAGTGGTTTGTAAACCTTAAAGTGTTATATCGATGCTGGTTTTGTTATCCTCCTCATAATCATTATAATTCACATCACCTGGCACAACACCCGGCACATAGGAATAGGGACTGGGTTGATTTCATTATTATTAAGAACTTCCAGGTGAGGAGGCTTTTCTGTAACTCATAGTCTTAGCAAGCTGCCTAGAGTGCTGAGAGACAAGTGGCTTGCCTAGCCAGTGTGTGTTCAAGGTAGGACTAGAACCTGGGTCTTCTTGGATTCGAGGTTGCTTCTGTATTCAGTACTCTGTGCAATGTGACAAATGGTAGTATATTATGAAATACTTGTTGACTGATTGGTTCATTAGTCTCTTTATGGTGACCTAGGCTGGTCCTAAGAAAGCGGACATAGCATGATAAATACTAAACATCAGGAAATAACAGCAGGTGTATGCAGAGCTATGAGATATCCTGCGGGATGACCTCCCTCAAAGGGGAACAGGGCCACCTTTTCAGAATAGGGGACATTCAATCTGGGCCTTGGAGGAAAGGCAGGATGGCAGCAGGAGGGCAGTACTTGCCAACCCCTTGAATCTCTTCATCTGAGTGCTTACATCCAGCTGTTCTTACAACAGAAGGTTAGAATACTTCTCCTGAGGGATGGGAGACAGTAAATCAAAAGCCAGGCTGTTATTGAAAATCAATACTTAGACCTTAAATAAAAGAAGGTGTTGGATATCTGTTGGCTTTCCATCACAGGGACACAATTGCCCTAGAGATGGTAGAGATCAACTTTGTTGAACTCTGGGGTTTGAAGACATTTCTGAGCATGTGAAAGAAAGGGATGAGAAAGCTCTAATTTTTAGTGAAAATGGAAAAAGCGAATGAGTCAAATAACGGAAAGAGGAGGGATCAGAATCAAGGAAGGCTCCATAGATCTCTTCAAAGTTCTCAGAACATTGAAGGACTCTTTCAAGGAAAAGGTGAGTGTTTATCAGGGCCAAATAGTCTTACTCAGTAAGTGAGAAACCTAGAGAATAAGTCCAAGGAAGGCTGCCAGATCAGAGCAGAGACGGCTTTGAGAGACAGTGAGATGTTTTCAAAAGAGAAAGTCACAATGAAGGATGCAACAAGAAACCCAAAAGATAAAATTGAAATAAACTCACAGGGAGACGGGAGAGCTCCCAGACCAAACGAGTCTGAAACGGCCCAGAATTCTTGGCTCTTCATCCTTATTGGAGTTTTCAGGTGTATTCAGAAAGGCGTAAATGAATCCCCTGGGACCTAGCCATCACTTTGTGCCACCCATACTCTGTGATTCCGAATAAGCATATTTGTGTTCATCCAAATGTGTATGAATTTAGGGAAAATTTCTGTAGCTAAATGGCAAACCAAGTGGTTACAACCTCACCTCCATCTGTGTAGATCCCAATTGGATATCAGAAAACTTCAGTGAGACAGTTCCATCCATCCATCCATCTATCCATCCATCCATCCATCAGTCAATCAAGACTTTCACGCTTCTGCTCAATACACTCTAGTGGCTTTTAAAGACTTTACATCTTAGCTCCAGGCTCCTTTTTGAGCCTTGGAAGATATCACTCTCACTTTTCTATTCTGGGGTCCAACTCAACTGTCTGTTCCTCACCAACGAGCCTCTAACTTCTGTCTCAGGCCCTTTGGCCTGGCATTTCACATGCCAGGAATGCCTCCCGTTCCTTCTGTGTCTCTTGTAATCACTAATGTCCTTCAAAGCTCAGGTAGAGCACAACTCCACCTTGTATATGAAGCCTTCCCCTCTTCTGATCATGATTCTTCTCTCTCCCCACCAGAATTTTGGGCACAGTCCCTGGGATGCTGGACTCCACCCAGGAGGTGAGAATTCTGCTGCCTTCTCTTGCCCGGAATGAAAGCTCCTACCCTCTGCCCATTCTCACTGCAGGCTGCCTTTCCCAACCCACTCCCTTTTCCACTTCCCCTTTGTACATTGTCCTCTTCCATTTGAAGGCAGGGCTTGCCATACTTGCTTAAATTTGGACCCCCAGTGCTTAGCACATCGGTTGCTTTATCTCTCTGAGCACCCTGTCTGGGAGTGCTACCCACCCCCATTACTTTGTAGTGATTTTACATATACCTATAGATGGATGTGTTTCCCCACCTGGTAGGTACCTTCTTCAAAGGACTGTTCCCATTTTTCACTGAATCTCCCATATCTACCAATGAGTCAGCACTTAATAAATGAATGGAGATTGACTGATCAAAGAAAGATAGGAATTCTAAGAAGTCGAGGTGAGGAAGGAGCGATTCCAGGGCAGGGGGGTAGAAGACAGGGAGATAATTGCTCCTGAAGACCACGTGGTCAAGCTGAGCTTTGCAGGTTACTCAGTCCTGGCTTGCCCATCCATTGGCTGCTTAGAAGACCCTACAGCTGCAGCCCCTGTTCAAGAGAGTATGGGCCTGCCTGCTTTTCCACCAGTTTGCCCTCAAGTGTTTATCAGCTGCTGACCTCCAAATCTGCCCAGCTGTGGCACCACAGTCTGCTGTTGCCAAACAGATTGTGATATCTTAATTGATCACTTGCAGGGTTATGGTTGTCAAATGAAATGGCAAAGCTCATTTCTATTAGTGAAATTATGCCTCCTTACAGCAGAACCAGCTGATCCTCCCTAATGAGCAGTTAGCCACCATGGCGACCAATGGAAAGTTCTGTACTGGGCACATTGGCACTGATTGGAGAGGCACTTTTATATTTTGGAGTCTGCATCAAACAAATTTGGTTTTTAATACAGAGAAGTGACTTCCTGGAACTGTACCAGCTCCTTTGCCAAACCATAAGGCATTAAGCAATGGTTGGTGGCAACAACGTGATAGGCATGATGTTAAATCAGGTACAAATCTGCATGACTCTTAGGCTGAGGTTGAAGATAGCCAAGATCAGTGAGAAGTTGACCTTTCTCCAGTAGGACAGTGTGCCACAGCCTCAAGAAGAAGACCAGGGTTCATGGCCTTCTCAGAAGCTTACCACTTGGGTGACCATAGGCAAATTACTTCATCTCCATGGGCCTCAGTTTCCTCATCTGTACCATGAGGAGGTGGGATCAGTCGGACCCTGTGGGCCCTTTTGGCTTTAGGTCTGTGAACTTATGATCTCCCCCAAAGGGTCACTTGAGAGATTGCTTCTGTCTTCAGCAGGCAAGAGGGCCCTTGCTTTTCTTTGCAGCACAGTTTGGCAATTCCTGATCCTCAGCCTTTGGGACCTTTGTGTCTCCTTCCCTGAAAGTCCCCAGTCTAATAATACCTGGGGTTTAGGCACTTAATAAATTCTTAGAGACTGACTTCAGATCTCCCTAACTCTGACTCCAGTGAACTATCTCCAGTACAACTTAACTGCCTGATGGTTTTCATGCATTTCTGTGCTCCCAGCAGCCCTGTGAGGGGAGGGGATGTCTCAAGGCTCATTTTGCTTAGAAGAACATTGCAGCTCATGGTAACATGGCCACTAGGTGATGGAGGTGGGCTTGGAAGCCAAGTCTCTTTTGACTCAGTCCTGGTGTCTCTCTGTTGACTGCCGAAGGCCCTGCCTCCCGGGCTCTGGGTACTGAGGGTGTGTCACGGCTTAGCAGAAAGTAATGATGTTGAGGGGGGTACTGTTTTCTATGTATATTTGCATCTGGACCATCATTGTCTAGGCAGTTCTGCTATGCCTATGCATTCCCAGAGAGTATCTCACAATAAAAATCCCAGAGCTCGGGGGCAGAATGGGGACAATGCTCACAAATTTCATCAGTAACACATACAAGTGATAGGAACCCAATAAAATAGGAGGGCAGTTTAAATACATTAGAGAGCTGAGAAATCCATAAATACTTCAATAAACAGTGGCCTTGTCCACAGCCTCTGGCAGATGTTGGCTTGGCCCCACTGGTTTTCCTGGCCCAGAGATGTTACTGAAGCGCAACCTATACAACAAATATGGGCCTTTTCACCTGACAAAGAGCTGGAATTTTCTTGTGGTAGTCAGCATGGGAAAGGCTGCAGCTCACAAGTTAGTGAAAAGTGGGGCAGTTCTCCACATTCCTGTTCTTTCTCAGGAAGAAATCTCACAGAAGCAAAATCAAAATTCAAACTATTCACGAAATGTTTCCCAATATATCAATCATGTGGAAACCAAATATAGCAGAAACGCTTATGGTTTCACTGATTAATTAATGAACTAACTTAATGTGCTTTAAGAAATGGCCTTTTTCTAGGAGCAATACATCCCCTAATTGTTGGGATTATTTTGTTACTTTACTTCTCTTTAGCTGCTGATACAGAGCCTAAGCTGGAAAGGCAAGGACAGCAAAAGTCTTTCTGTCAAGGTTCAGAACGTGGGCAAGTAGATGGAGATATCTGAGACTTTGTGAAAGATCGATTGCTGATTAACTCAGTGAACATGGCTGAGCACATGAGTGGCACCTCATTCTCAGTTTACCCATCTGTAAATTGGGTAAATTATCATGCCAGTCATTCACTGCCCCATCTTTTTGTCCCCACTGTAACACATTCTCTCTATTTTCTCAGTCTATTTTCTCTCTGTTGCTGTGCTAAAACCTCCTCACAATGTATAAGGGGGAGCATGGCATAGAGGGTAGGCAGCTGGCCTTGGAGCCAGGAAAATCTGGGTTTAGGTTGTGACTTTGATGAATACTGGCTGTGTGAACTGGCCATGTCTCTTCCCTTCTCAATACTCTAAATAACTCTAAGAACTGTAAGTTCTGGAGTAGGTGACATCTGCCTCTACATCATTGGTGATTTGGAGTTTCCACATCAATGAGTGTTCCCCACACTGATGAAATCACATATCCAGAACTCCCACTACCACAAGGGAAAAAAGGAAAGAAAGTCAACCAATCGCACAGTGCTCTATACTATATGAGGCACTCAATACATTAAAAAATTTCTTTTTTCTGCAAAGCAGTGTAGCTTGGTGGATGAGAGTTTAGCCTCAAAGTTGGAAAGTCTTGGATTCAAATGCTGCCTATAACACATACTGCTTCCTCTGGTTCTCTTTTAATTTTATATAGTGTGATCTTTAATATTTTGGTCTCATATTCTTTTTTAACCTATTGCAGTATATTGTATAAGATATTGGTCTTAACCTAATTTTTGCCAAGCTATTTTCCAGTTTTCCTAGTAGATCAGATAACAAGTTTTCCCCAAGTAATTTTTGCCTAGGTTTATCCAACACTGGGTTGTAGATTTCAGTTGTTTCCAATTCTCGCTTTTCTAGTCAGTCCTACTGATCTCCATTTTACTTAAAAACCCTAGCACCGTACAGTTGGCGAACGCTGCTTTGGGACGTAATGCGATGTCTGCAAGAGCTAGCTCCTTTCTGTTCCTCCTTTTTTTGCAGTATTTCCCTCGAGATCTTAGACCTTTTGTTCCTCCAGTTGAATTTGGTTATTATTGTGTCTAGCTTTATAGAGTATGCCCTTGGTAGTTTGACTGGTATAGCATTAAATCTGCAAATTAGTTTTAGGAGGTCATATCATCCTTTTAATACATTATTTTTAATTAACTTGCTTCTGTGGGACACAGTAAAGATTAAGGATGGCATTGCAAAGGTTGGAAAAGCAACCATTCCCACTTTCATGGAGGGGCATTAGGAGAGATTTTCTGTACATATACATCATCTTCTGGGTCAAAGAGTCCAGGATATGATGCATGATTTAATGATTGGTTTTCTTATGTCTACCATTTGTTAAAAGCTCTTTAATGTCAGAGAGGGGAAAATGGACCCACATTGATTTTAGAATGCCTTCTCCCAGGTTGGTTCCAATGCAACCCCTGCTGTTCAGGGCTGTTGAGAAAAGCATGACTCTACAGGCCAGATGATGTCAAGGTTTAAATAGATTTATTCATTGATTATCATTATATTGTGTAAGAACTCACTCAAGATGCTTTTGATTATGAAGAAACTGTTCCTTTTGGAAACTCTTTGTATTTAAAATCAAATTCTTTAGAACCATCTATTCTTACAGATAAATAAAAAAAAACATTCAATCAATGCTTGTTTATGTTTATGTTTACCTTTTTCAGTTGTCTATCCACAATGAATCCTTTTAGGTTACATAGAACCATAAATTGTCCAGGCACTTTACATATATTATTTGAATCTCAGAATAACTCCCTGAGAGAAGAGATCATAGGCATAGAACTGCAAGGTGCATTGAAAGGATTCTAATCCAAACTGCTCATTTTACAGACAAGGAAACAGAGGACCAGAGAAGTAGGCAGTAACAGAACTGAGATTAGAAGCCAAGTCTACAATTTTTATCATCTTCTTTTTACAGAGATGGATAAACTGAGGCCAGGCACAGGCATCAAGTGACTTGCCTATCTATGGTTATCCAGATAGTAAATATGGGAGGAGGGATTTGAACCCAGGATTTCTTGACTCCAACTGCAGCTGTCCATCCTTTACAGTAAATTTCCTCCGGGAAGCAGAGAGCTGCCCTCAAAGAGAACAAATCTTTAGCTTTAATTTCCGTGTTGGTAGGGAAGAGAACACTGGAGTCCTTTTTGCCATAGTGCCTGTTGACTGTTGCTGGAATCCTCCACCCCCACCCCAGAAGTAACTCTCCCAAAAGACTGGGGCCATATTGCACAGAGATTCTCCTCCTTACCTCCAATAATAGCAGGGTATTTTCCTCCTCCGAGCAGTCAGGAGGTGTGAAGATGACTAATTCACTAACTTATCTCTTTCTTCCTCCTCCTTTCTTTGCCAGCCTTTGCAGCTCGACTGTGATCTCTGCGCCATTGTTTCCAGCTCTGGTCAGATGGCCGGCCAGAAGGTGGGCACTGAGATAGACAGGTCCTCTTGCATTTGGAGGATGAATAACGCGCCCACCAAGGGCTATGAGGAAGATGTCGGGCAGAAGACCATGATCCGGGTTGTATCCCACACCAGTGTCCCTCTTTTGCTTAAGAATCCCGATTACTTTTTCAAAGAAACCAACTCCACTATCTACGTTATCTGGGGGCCTTTCCGGAACATGAGGAAAGATGGCAATGGCATTGTGTACAACATGTTGAGAAAAGCTGTTGAGATCTACCCGGGTGCCCAGATTTATGTGACTACAGAGAAGCGCATGGGTTACTGTGATGGAGTTTTTAAGAAGGAGACAGGGAAAGACCGGTAAGCCCTGATTATGCCTTCCTTTGTGCCTTCTGTGTTCAATCCTAGCACAGGGAAGGTCCCTTTGCATGCCAGCTATAAAATGAGCACCCGGTTATTTTTCAAGTTGATTGTTATATGTTTTTGACTGTTATGAGTACTTGATGAGCCAGCAGCTAGGCCCCATTTATCCCACCTACGCTACCTTCTGTTCATTCCGTTTTGATTGGCCTGGGGCCTAAAAAACCCTGGATGCTTTCCTGAGACATCTTTAGAACTCCCCCCCCCACTACTTCCAGTTCAATTTGCTATTGATTAAATTAGAATTTCATCTGAAGTGGGAAGCCCAAACAACAGTATTCCAAAGCACAAAAATGTTGGAGAACTCTAGGAAGATAAATTGACCTAACTTCTTCTAGAAACTAGGAGAAACTTTACCTGAGGCTACCGACAGAACAGGTTATTGATTTTCTAACAAGGTTGAGTAACTCCCTGCATGCAAATGGTCTGCATGATCCTGAACAAATGGCTAAGCATCGTCTCATGTTGGAGCAGAATGCCATATTGCAATTCTGCCACACTTCAAGGGAGTAAGGTTGGATGATTATAGCAAAGTGATAAAGAAAAAAATATCTTCAATACTCAATTATCCAGGGACTAGGCTGGGTCATTTGTGATACATATGGCTCCTCTTCTTCCTCTTATTTCTCCTCATTCTTTATCCCCCTGGTCAAAGGTCTTGTGCTATAGATACTACCAAATGCAATGAGTAAGCCTTCATGAGACTTCAGTCATGTGGGGAGCAGATGCCAGTGGTGGGTTTTTCCATTCAATAAGACAGTCTAGGTCTCCACTACCCTGATCTTAAATGCATATTAGGGATAGAGATAGGGAATGGACCTAGGATTTCATTAGTAGAGGAAATTCCCAAGGAGAAAACTTCTACCAATGCAAGTTGATGTACCTTCTCTGAAATGTAGTCTTAGAGAATGGCCAAATCATGTAAAGGTGTAGCGATTTGCCTAGGATCATTGAGCCTGTATGTGTCACAGGTGGGACTTGCACCCGGCCCTTCCTGGCTTCAAGGCTGGCTCTCTATCCATTTTCTCAGAAACTCACACCACGGACTGCCTCAGCACCCTGCATCACTGCTCAATGGCCATACCAGTAGTTGACCAATCTCAAGTCATCAGCAGTGCAGTACTCCCAAAGCCTGTATTAATCATCTCTGCATAGTTACTCTCCTCTTCTGGAGTGGGATTTCCTACAAGGACCCTCTAACACTCCCTCCCATTCTATACTTCCTCGAGATAAGATCAGCAGGAGTTCTTGCTAACTCCACCCTCGTTTCTCACTACCCTTCTCCTCCTTCCCACTTTGTTTTTCTCCCTTTCTGTTGTTTTTCTCTTTAGCAGTGCCAGAATTAGATGGCATGGAGAAAGAGGGAGAATAGTCAAAGCTGGAATGAGTCAGTGTTGCTTCTTACCTCTTGTCCTTAGAAAAAGCTGTTGAAGGGACATATCGAAATTTATACCACGAAAGGACCTTTGGATTATCTACAGGTTTTGCCTCTCTCTACAATATCACATTTGTCTCTCTCTAAAGTTGCATTGGCTATGATTTCCATATTAAAATCTATTATTTGCCAAATGATTTTTCCCATCACCCAGTTTTAACAAACACAACTTCTGATTACATCCAAGCACTGCTCTCTTCCATGGCTTCCTCTAAGTCCCTGGGTGCTACTTCAAGAGCTGGTAATCATTTAAAACTGTTCAGTCTGGCAGGTTGCTCTGCTATTGATTCCTAGAGTTGATTTGTATTTATCATTGATTATCCTTGAACAGTTTACAAAAGCTCAGGCAGAGCTAGTTCGGCAGTTGACTCAGCTAGCCAGCTGAGCTGGAAGGCTCTTGCTCTTAGATGTATAATTTGCAAGGCATAAACTGTTTAGAGGAGAGAGGCAATGGGGGTGGGGTGGGGAAGGAGAACTCTAAATTGTGCTTTAAAGACATATATGGCTGTGCTCTCAGTTTGAGGATAGGTGTGAATCAATGTGGCCACACTCAGTGCTTCAGGTATACTTGGCCCTGCACAAGGAGCCAATGGGGAATGGAAGAGATCTCCAAGGGAAGACACTGGGGAAGGGGAGAAATGACACAGAAAGGCCTCCTGCAGAAGAGAGGATTTGAGCTGAGTCTTGAAGGAATCCAGGAGGCCAAAAAGGACTGTACTCTGGGAACAGGCCACCCTTTGTAAATACCAGCAGAAATGCCATGTTTCTCTTCCATTTTATGCACCAGCTTCAGATGGCTAGTGAGGAAGGTGGTGCACTCCTTTGGACTACGGGCACTGGCATCTTCCTCTTTATGCTTCAATGTACCCCCTTACTTGTCATGTTCACAGAAACCCTGGGAGTTAGGTAAAAATTCTAAACAATAAATCACACCTTGCTCTTATCTGTGTTGAACATCTTTGGACCAAAGAGCTTTTGGAATAGGCGGAGATGTTTCAATTGTTTTGAGGTAGTCATATTTGGGCACGGAGATTTAGCCTAAAAGTATAAACAACCCTGCTCTCATAGGGCAGCTAGGTGAATTTCATTGGCTGGTGTGATAACTTCAAAGGAAAGCTGCTAATGAAGAGTCCGCTCTTGGCGAAGTATTCAGCAGTTGAAATTGGTGTTCAGGAGAGACTGGAGATGCTTTCCTGCAGACTACAAATGGAGAGGGTGGCCAGGTGTGAAGGGATGTATATCCTTGTAAATTTCCATTTCATTTGGAGGTCCTTGGGGGTTATGGCTTTGGGGCAAGATGATTTAGTGAGCCCCCATTATTATCGACAAGCTTTAGTGAAGTATAAAGTCACTGACATGACGGACATTTTACAGGACTTTTAAATTTTATGTTGCAAATAGTTATGGTTCTAAATGACAGAAAATTCGTTAAGTACACTCCATAATGAAAAATGTGACTTCATACATCTCTGATTCATGTCAAATTTCTACGCTAAAAAAGAACAAAAAAACAAAAGACACAATCTGTAACTTGTTTTTAAAGATTTCATTTTGCATCCCAGTCAGGAGTCCCCTCTAGGACAGGGTATAGTATTAACCTGTCCCATGGGGCAGCCAAAGGGAGGTAGAGGTTGTGGGATCTTATACAGTTCCCTTATACTTGGGCTTCAGGACTCTTAGCAGCAAAGTGAGGTTGTTGGGCTCAGTGAGAGAGAGCCCAGCCCAATGGCATGATCCCTGGTGGTAGAGGCTGAGGCTTGGCTCCAATGCCAACTCTGCTATTTTCTACCTGTGTGACTTAACATCACTTAACATACCTGTTCCCCAGCTTCCTCAATGTAAAGTGAGGGCATTGGACAAGATGCCTTTTAAGATGTGGTCCAACTAAATTACTTGATCTTTCTTCAAGCTAAGAAAGGACACCCCAAAACAATCAAAAGATAAAGGTCCTGGGCCTTCTGCCTCCCAGACCTCTTGCTCCACCTTTGGGATGAAGGTTCCTTTCGACTGTCCCTACGTACTGGGAATTCCAATGATAGCTCAGTCTTTCCCCTTAGCTTCTATCTCTATCTCTGATTCTCTCTCAAGGTGTGGGCTCCGCCTCCATGTCTGGCTCTCTTCTTGATTGCTAATGATGATTCCCTTCATTGTCAGAGATGATTCTGACCAATAGAGCTCCTCCTGCCTCGACTAATACATTCAACTAATGAAAAACGTTTTCGAGTCTAACAAGAGCGTGATTAAAACCTTCTGGCAGCTGAAGACCAGTTGCTTTATAATTCTGTCAGGTTTTGTGGAGATAAAGCCTGGAATAAGGGCACCTGCCTGAATCTCTGCTACTTAGGATGCTGGGCTGGCCCATCTCCTAAGCTCTAGGGGTCTTACCTGCAGAAGACTGTGGCAATCAGGGGTTCCCATTGTCTAGCATCAATATGGTAAGAGCCTGGAAGCGGGTGCCATCTGGCCTTGGTCAGAAACCACACAGGTAAAATCACTCTTGCTGATCAGAGTCCCAGGCTTACTGCCACTGCCACTACCACTACCACTGCCACTACCACTACCACTGCCACTACCACTGCCACTACCACTACCACTACCACTGCTACTACCACTACCACTGCCACTACCACTACCACTGCCACTACCACTACCACTGCCACTGCTACTACCACTACCACTGCTACTACCACTACCACTACCACTACCACTGCCACTACCACTGCCACTGCCACTGCCACTGCCACTACCACTACCACTACCACTGCCACTACCACTACCACTACCACTACCACTGCCACTACCACTGCCACTACCACTGCCACTGCCACTACCACTGCCACTGCCACTACCACTACCACTGCTACTACCACTACCACTACCACTACCACTGCCACTACCACTGCCACTGCCACTACCACTGCCACTACCACTACCACTGCTACTACCACTACCACTGCCACTACCACTGCCACTGCCACTACCACTGCTACTACCACTACCACTACCACTACCACTACCACTGCCACTACCACTGCCACTGCCACTACCACTACCACTGCTACTACCACTACCACTACCACTGCCACTACCACTGCCACTGCCACTACCACTACCACTGCCACTACCACTACCACTGCTACTACCACTACCACTACCACTACCACTGCCACTACCACTGCCACTGCCACTACCACTACCACTGCCACTACCACTACCACTGCTACTACCACTACCACTACCACTACCACTGCCACTGCCACTACCACTGCCACTACCACTGCCACTGCCA